>NC_133931.1:68459454-69059454 GCF_031877795.1 Strix aluco | reverse complement strand
TTCAGTCCAAAAGGAAATATTATTAGAGAAAGAATGAATGTTCAGCTGGGATTGGAACAAGTACATCTGTGCAAATAGAAGTGATGTGCAACTCTTAATATGAAGGTACCCTACCAAATCTCTCCCAGGTGACCAGTGAATGTAGATCCACAGCAGCACATTGCTCACACTGAGGCAATACCCATAAGCATCCACATATCTCAAACTTACTGTTTTGGGCAGCATCAGCATCATGCCCTTTTGAATTTTTTTCTGAGAAGTGGAAGAACACCAAAAGACCTAAAATATTATCCTGCAAGTTAAAGCAGAAACACAGATTTTCTACCTTACATGGAGCAGAAGGGGGTCTGGACTTGTATCAGCTCTGAACTCTGCCAGCAGTCCCCTGAGGAGCCACAACTGAATAGACTTAATTTGTCTGTCAAGAAAGGACTTCGTTTTGGAAAGACCTTTCAAGGTTTATGTCCAGGAGAGTTGTGGAAAAAAATTAGTATATTTTTCAATTGTAATTGGCATTTTTTGTGATACATCAGTAAATATGTGGTATATGTTTATACCTCCCAGAGTATCCTGTCCAAACCTTGCCTCTCTTCTTCAATTTAACAATACCTCCTTTCTAGTAATCACAGTTAAAAACACTGAGTGGGAAGAACCCATTTTTGAGTTTACAAGTATAAGCAGCCAAGAAAGTCCTTCTGCAGAAAAAAGAAAATGTTTGTCAGTGTTTCTTAATCAGCAGAAAGGGAGCAGCTGTCAGCCTGCCGGAATTTAGAATTTAGATGAGCTGTGAGGCCACACTTCTGCTACCCCGCATCTGGTTTGGAAACAAAGAACAACCTGTCTTTGGTTGCTCTCATCTTGTAAGTACAACTACCGCATAGGTAATTAACACTCCATGATAAGGGTTTAGTTTTGCATATCTTCATTTCTACTGACTCTTCCACAGTGTAAGTTTTCTTCCCACTTGCAATTAAAACAAAAGCTATGCAGAGAAGAGGAAACCTGAAGTTTTCTGATGTTGAGGTGAAGTAAGGTAAATTTATTTTTCAGTTCATTTCCTGGAGAACACACCATGGTATATAATACTTTAAATGTATATTTTAATTTTATCCTTAAAAGATCAATAGTGTTCATTCCTTTCCTCTCTAAAATGTTTAGAGATTAACTTTGTTGGTGAAGTACATGATAACTAATAGCAGCATTTTTAAGGCATCCTTCAAAAACAAGAGGTCTTGGAATGTATTGGTGCTGTATAGTGAGAGCAGTGTTATTCGTTTGATGTTGTATAAGAGTTCAGTTGTGCTGTCTATAAACTGATGAATAAAGATTCACCTTCAAAGGGGAATGAGCCTTCTCTTGCTCTCTGCTCCCCATTCCATCTACAACAAAGTCCACATATGGAAGTCTTTCAGCACCACTGTCTACAGGCCCTGAGGTGAATCCTGGTCTTCATGGGTGGCAAACAGATGGAGGGGACAGACTCTCATCATCCTCCTTAGCTTGAATAACACATAGGGTCAAGACAACCCGATCCTCTATGATTTCAGCCCATGAACTTGTTCTGTGGACCATGGATTTCTGAAAGCTTGTGAAATCCAAAATTGCAGGAGGAAGGATGTATTAAGGTAACACTGTCCATAAGATAAAGAAAAAAAAAAAAATCTTCAAACTGGGATTGTTCTTTGTTTTAACATTCCTGATTGATTAATTTTTTTCCTCTGTGATTTTGGGAACTGAACCCAAGTACACAAACATCTTACAAACTTGTAAAGTGCTTCTTAACTCCTAGTAAGGAGACTTTGTTTATACATTTTCCCATAAAAATGCTTAGAAAAAGGAAAAAAAATTCCTAGTGAGTCAGCTAACCAAAGTCTCCCAATTGTGTCTTTGTTTTATTTCAGTTTTAGTTTTTCACAGTTCTTTTCTGCTTAACTGTCAAGTGAAAGATAAGGCTGTCATACAGTCTGAATAACAAAAGAAATACAATTTTCCTATACTAAAGTGTACTGGCCTTGTGCCACTGTTAAAATTAAATTTGTCCAATACCAGTTAGCTGCAGCAAACATTTTTATGGTGATAGTTGGCAAAGAGAAGAGAGCTTTCTGGGTTTTTCTGTTGCTCCATTTCTCTGAAACAATGGCAAGAATTGACATTGACTATTCAGTGCAGAAGATAGGCTGTCAAGTAAAGCAAGACAAATGTGATGTCCTGACTGATTATTTCCTTAGATACTAAATCAATGAGCTTATTATCACAGCAATTACATTACTAATGTAAACAGATGCTATGTGTAGACAACTGGTTAACAATAAGGTAGGCAGAGTGTACTATTTTTTTCTCTTACACAAAAAATTATTTGGAGCATGTTATATTATGAATAACATTTGATCTTCAGTTCATATGTATCACTTAACTGAATATATGCTGTATCATGATTTTACATGTAGGAGAGATGTACTGTAAAGGAGTCATCATTTTTCACATAATTAAAGTTGAAAATATGTAATCTTTATTATTCCCAGCATTAATGTTCTTATCTTTATCAATCTGTAATAAAATTCAGGGATTCTGAACTAAAAAAGCAACACTACAGTTCTGCCCACAAATTGACTCTTTCAATTTAGTCTCAACGCAACTTGTTATGTAGTTTATAATGAAATCAAAGAAAAAAAGCAACATCCCGTACAATGGCTGAAATTATTTTCACATAGCCCAACTTGAACTTCCAGTCTATTCTTCTATTTCATAGTTATCTCTAAATTTCTAAACCCTTCTCAGTTCTAGTAATTTTATATGTGTTTTAGAGAAATCTGGAACGCATAAAATAAATCATTATAAATATAGCAACATTTATCATGCTATGCCTTTATAGTAGAAGGTAGTTTCTTCCTATAAAACAATTCAATCATCTCTTAAGCTTCCCGAATACAGCTGCATATTCAGGATATGTACACTATTCAGCCAAAAAAGTAATGGGGATTCAGAGTAAATTGGTATGTGAGTTCTGTACGAAAGGACCGTTAACCAGTATTTGACCTGATGGCAGAATACTTCTAAACTATACTGTGGTCTTTTAATTCAAAGGAGTTTAGCAAGTACTAATAATGAAGAAAGGGAGCTAGTCTAGATATAACAGAGATCATGTCAGAAAACAATTTGTCAGAAAACACTGTTTCACCAAGTGAAAAACTTTTCATGGGAACACTGATCACAGAGTCCTCATCACAGAGAGTTTTGACTCCACTGAATTCAGACGGTGAGAAACTTCAGAAATATTTGTTTCCCCCAATTGGATTAAAAACAAATGGCAGATAAAAAAGTCCTGCAATTTCTCTTTGCATTACTGTTATTAAATGTATAACAGTGAAAGAAGCAGTCATATTTCTCTCTACTCTCCTATAGAAAGAATTTACATGGAAAGGTTCCTGGTCATCATCATGTTAAATTAAAAAACTCAGTTATTTTCTAAGGCATTTTTGAAGCAGCAAGATCTTTTCTGAGCCATTTGGGAAGGCTCTTCAGGAAAACTGCACTATTTTTATGTTCTCTGTGTTCTATAAAAATCTGAGTACTAATTGAAAATAACCAAAAAATAAACATTTCCTCAAAGGTCTAGGTTAAGTAAACTATGAGTCTGAGCAGCAAAGAATGAGCCAAAAGCTCCTACTCCCAGTTTTAGTCACAGGACATTTTTCTCTGTGAGCATTGCAAGAGTTTATTTTCTTGAGATCTTATAAAGTTCTAATATGTTTGGAAGTAGACCACTTAAGGTATTTGCATTCTACAAATCCATTATATATATGCACATGTGTATTAACAACCTCAGAGTGCATTTTGCTGGTCTGGAACCTGATTCTGTACCACTGGAGAGAGAAGTACTGTCACTACTTCATCACTGAAAAGATTGGGTGCAGGATTAACCTCTTAGCAACAACATGCAAAAAAACCATTCACAAGCAGCATATGATTTTTAGTCTTGTCACCAAATTGTCAAAACATATTTTCACTGGAAAACAATCAAACCCATTTTTTCTTTTTGGAGCTTGATTTCCATGACAGATATCAGTCCTAGCTGTTTATAGCCATATGTATATTTTGTTCTAAGTGTATCATCTGGCATTATTCATTCAGAAATAGACTATCTATTAAAGTTTAAAAAAACTTTCTGTAATAAAACATAGAGATCAGGTGGAAAAAGTTGATGTATGAAAGAAAGCGAGGGTAATTCACAGTCCTATGGAATATCCAATACGAAAAAAGGCTTACCTTGAGAAATGTAAGTATGTTTAAAAATAAGTATTTTTAGTAGTAAAAAATCCCAACATCTTGGTATGCCTTTGAAAACATCAGGGAAGTTTCAGGTAAAACACTATCAAATCTTGCTCAGAGACCACACACAATTAAAGGAAAAATAATTTGCAGAACTTCAGAATTCATGAAGACTTCTCTATGCAATAAATAATTCTTCTACAATATAATTTGCATTTATTACATGTGGCAGATACATTGCAGTTATATCTATTTTAATATCTGTTAGCTTTGGGACAAAGTATTCGTCTCTGTCTTCAGAGAATTTCCCTCTCTCCTGCAAAATTTAATTCTGTTGTTTTTGAAATACTAGAACAAAACATCTCCTTTTTAAAGATAATTTTTGATGAAAAATAATACATCTTTGTTTAAAAACCACAAGCTAGGCATATTGTTAGTTATGGTTTCTGCTCTTTTTGACTGAATACCTCATTGACTTTCCATATACTGGTTTCTACTGCTGGGATGCACTGCTGATCCAAAACACATATGAGGAAGATGAGAAAGATAGAGATTTCAGTTCCCCAGTTTACTCAGAAAAGAATTATAAGTTTGTCTCAGATTACCAAGGAAATATTGTTGCAATATTTAGCTGTCACCTTGTTTTCAAGTTAAGTATAATTTGAAAAGAAAATCTTGGTGATGTGTGTCAAACTCATGTTCTCTCTTTTCTTGTTTTTGAAGTCTTTAGAAAAATGTTCTGGACATGAGTCTTCCATTTAAGGTAAAGAACCATGGTTTTCAAGAAGAAATGTTTATAACCACTGGTAGTCATTATTCCAGTTTTTCTCATGCATATTTCAGGGTCCATTAATTTCTGATATTATTATATAGGATACTATATGCTGTAGCTTCATAACTTCAATATTATTACAAGAGGGATAAATTATTCTCTAAGAACAAACTGAGGCCAAAGAGTTCTGACATATTCTAGCACATGTGGAATCTCTGTTGCTATGTTTTCTTAATATATATTAATTTTGCTAATTGTACACAGTAGCATCTTTATAGTAAAAATATTAAAACAAAAAGAATCCAAATAATTTTAAAAACTCATCACTTTTATACCTCTCAAGAAAAGATATCACATTTTAAAGGCACATCTGACTGATATTTTTAAAGAAATGGCAGTATTTATTTATTACTTCTATCAGTGGTTAATAAATAAGATAAAGGTTTTTAGTTTTGTGGGTTTAATTTCTTTTAAAATCTTGTATTATTACATTGGATGTAATAAATCAAATGGTTTGATATCTCATCCACTATCCAAGCAGTTCTATTGATCAGTGATGAATGAGTCCCCAAATTGCCTACTGTGTGCTCTATTCATGCACACTGGAATGCTTGTTTTAGCTACGCTTGTTGTGAGACTGGCAAAAAAAAAGACAGGAAAGCTGCAGGTGTGGGAAAATTAAAAAGCTTTGCCAAGGAAGGTCAGAACCTTGGATGTGCTGAACAGCTCTAAAATACTCTCAGAGATTGACTTAAGGTGTGAGACATCTGCCTTTCATTTTCTTACTGTATCTTAACTCAGACAATTGCGAATCAAAAACTAAAGGTCTTTTTAAAGTTGGATCACATACTGAAGAACAAAAGGAAATCTTATAGTTGGCTCTAAACATATAGAAAGGGGATATTCTTTCCTTTCTCTCCTTTCATTATATATGTATTTATAAAAATAAGTAGAAGTCCATTTCCTCATGGCTGGTTTTCTACTTAGTTCTTTCACACTCTTCCAAAGGCTTTTAGCTCACCACAGCCCATGGCATTGTAACATCAGTGCAGAACTGAACACTCTTTGTGCTCAGAGATGCCACACCAGGTCCTATAAATGACGGAGAGTGGAGTAGTGTTTAAATCACATTTCCTTAAGTGTGTGCAAGAGTAGACAAATGGCAGAGAAGCTGATTTTGAAGCATGGCTTCAAGAGAGCTAAAATATGTCTCACTTTACCCTAAAGTTCATTTCAACTTTTTAAAAGGATAGTGTTCAGAAAATAAAAACGATCAAATAATATTCTACCTTTCTTTTTCTGTGGTCTGCAAAAACAGGCTTCTCCTTTATGCTCACAGACAGGAAAAACAACAGTTGTTTCCATCAATACATATACAGGCAGAATAAAATAAAATAAAATAAAAAAAAAAAAGGTAGTGTGTGCTGTCTTTTTTCTAGGATGTATTTCTTACAGTTGTTGGAAAAGACAGGTATTCAGAGCCAAATGCTTGAATTTTAGAGCCTGACTGTAGGAATCCTTGTTGAAAAATATTGATTCTAAAATAAATTTCAAAATGCTAGTGTTTAGAAACTACATTCAGTGATCTATGTGTAACACGAATCAGTTTTCACATCACATATACAGTAACAAAAGAATAATTCTAATATCAAGCATCATGTTTAACAAAATACAGAATGGAATTCAGAACGCCCTGAATTTTACATTTGCCACTGCAGTTCTAGCTTTTACATTTGAACATCTCACCCACTGTCCTTGACAGCTTCAGGAGATTTGACTCCTATGCCTGCCCTCCATCTTTGCTCTGGCAAATGACAAACACAGACAAATAATCAGTAGGTGCTCATGGAGCCACAGTCACAATGAAAGCCCCTTAAAAAGACAGTATTTCCTACTGTATTTCAGAACCCAGGTAACACATAACTCCTAGCTCAGGAAATAGTGTTGCCTGACTTTCAAAGTCCAAACTTTGATTTGTCCAAGACTAGATTACTAGCAAAGCCTCCATGCACTTCCTACAGGAATCAAAAGACATTCACAGTCAATCTACTGACCCTCTGATGACTATTAGTCCTAAAGGCAGGACTGACAACATGGAATTTTTTACCAGGTTGGACAGTATTATGATCCTTTCTTTACACAACCTGCTTGACTCACTGGTTTGACAAGGTGAAATAGTTTTTGTATTACAGAATCATCAAGGTTGGAAAAGACCTTGAAGATCATCCAGTCCAACCATCAACCCAACATTAACAGTTCCAAACTACACCATATCCCTAAGTGCTATGTCGACCCTACTCTTAAACACCTCCAGGGATGGGGACTCCACCACCTCCCTGGGCAGCCCATTCCAATGCCTAACAACCCGTTCTGTAAAGAAATACTTCCTAATATCCAGCCTAAACCTTCCCTGGTGCAACTTGAGGCCATTACCTCTTGTCCTATCGCTTATTACTTGGTTAAAGAGACTCATCCCCAGTTCTCTGCAATCTCCTTTCAGGTAGCTGTAGAGGTTGATGAGGTCTCCCCTCAGCCTCCTCTTCTCCAGACTAAACAACCCCAGTTCCCTCAGCCGCTCCTCGTACAACATGTGCTCCAGACCCTTCACCAGCTTCGTTGCCCTTCTCTGGACATGCTCGAGTAATTCAATGTCCTTTTTGTAGTGAGGGGCCCAAAACTGAACACAGTAATCGAGGTGCGGCCTCACCAGTGCTGAGTACAGGGGTAAGATCACTTTCCTGTCCCTGCTGGCCACGCTATTTCTGATGCAAGCCAGGATACCATTATCTAAGATTCTTAAAAACATAGGTCTGACTTTCTACAGATCAGGTATTTTGGACAACTGCTTTGTGAAGGAGACATTGAATCAGAATCAGCTAAAATTCTTATATTTTTATGTTATTGAAAAAGTAATTCCACTATGTAACCTTTAACAGTTAAGTATAACCATGCACAGATGCAGCTGCTACTAAAACAAGGAGCAGAATTAATTCCAGATAATCATTATGCTAGATCTTTGAAGGCTATGGAGGAAATGAGCGTAGAGCTTCTAATAAAGCGTTTACAAGCCAATTATGAATTTTGTGCATTTCTAGACTGGAAAGACTGGCTACTATACTAAGACATTCAAAATAACTAAACATTATTATGCGTACATAAAAGTAACATGAAATTGCAGTTTTCACCACAATACCATACATTAGTATTTGATATTTAACATGGTAAAGTTGTACATGAAAAGGCATATTCTGCTGTATTTACCAGGAAGGAATTCTTTTGCCACTCAGAGATGCATTATTTATTTATTGATCAGAAGAGATACCTGAAACTGTGACTTTCTCAAATTATCCATCTTTTTTACCACTGAGTAAGCACAGGACAAATGATACTGGTCTCTCTGAAATCAGCACATAGGATAATTTACTGATAATTCTAAGAGATCTGTGGAAATGATCTTAAATTAACATCTTTGCTCAATGCTCAGAGCTCTGCAGAGGATTAACTGAAACCTGAAGCAGTGACTGTCAGTCGCAATATCACGTGCATTCTGTGTATTCATTTCTGTCCCAGACTGCTGAAACACAGAATATTAAGGGCAACAAAAAAAGTCATTACCAAAATGATTTTAGATTTCCATAGCCTTTGTCTCCAGTCAGAACCAGTGAACCTTTGAGCAGGTAATAGCAACACCGGTAAGTAGTCTTGCCTATAATAACAATGAATTTGCTTTACAGTTTGAGACATCCACATTTTGATTCATATTCACACCATTTCACACTTTTTATGAAGGCAATGGAACAAAGGGTCCTAACCTGAGACACAATTTTTTGCCACTTTGCCAGCCTGGCCAAGAAACTTGTTCTGTGTTAATTAATCTTATATCTAGAGTTGAAAGGAATAAATGGATACAAGGAGTTCTTTTTTTCCATATGATGTTCTTCAGGTATGCTTAAACAAGACACAATAGATCGCACATTTCAATTACTAAAAAATGCACAAGGATGGAGTCACATGCTTTATAACCCTGATAAACCCATAAACAACACATAAGTATTAAACAATTTCCTTGGCCTGAAACCCTTTGTTGCCTTGATTCTTCTTCCTCTATTTTTTAAAGCCAAAATCAAAATGTTTTGTTGTGTTGATCTTACTTTCATTGTAATTTATTTTCAAGCTGATTTTGAAAGCTGTTTTAAAGTTCTAACTTTAGTGAAAAAACAGCTACCACACAATAAAATCCTTGGGAAGAAATGTGATTTATGCAGATGAGTTTGTTAACAAAATTTACACATAAATGAGAACATTTTTTTCCATTCCGGTTGCTATTACAAAGAAACACTGGGAAGTAAATTATCTGTAGAAGAGTACAAGATAAAAAATGTATTAAAAGCTGTAAGAACGAAATTGAAATGTCAAACATAGTTACTTATAAAAAACAGGTGATAGGCTTCTCGTAAGCTACCTATTAAAAAGAGTAATCAAAGTGAACTAAAATTACTTTAGTTCTCCCACCAAACTTGTGGCTAAAATTCTCGCAGGTTTATTGCCTGTCTGCAGAGTTTCATTCACTACTAGGCAGTGCGGGCTTTCAGAAGTTAAGGCTATATATGATAAGACTCTTTATAACCCACATACATAACACTTGAATTCTGCTACAGGTTTTTGGAAAATCCACATAAAAGCTTCCCAGCACTAAGATTTTATGCATGCCATAACCACGATGTCCTGTAGCCTGCAGAAGAGAGAGATGTGGTGCAAATACAGGTTTTAAAGCCACAAAAGGCCAGGAAGCCAAAACTGGGATAGGAGGTCGTTGTGACCAAGGTTGCTCCTGGCTGCAGGATGCTTTTTCCTCAGGACCCCCCCTCCCACACCCCCAGCCCATTTCCAACCCCCGGTCCCACCACCCCTGGTCGCCTTCTAGTAGGGTGGTGACGCCTCCCACCCGGGACCTGCAGCCCCAGGACAATAGGGCCGGGAGCATAAAGCATAGCGCTGTGACCAAAGCCTCCTCACCGGCAGGCCTTTTCAAGCCGATGGGAAGTAGGGCCACTTGAGCTGGACATGGCTGGCTTGTCAGTTCCTGACAACAAACTGTGTTTGGTACGCGGTGCATTCATGGGCAGTGTCATGCTTTTGTCCAGAGCCATGCTGTCTTTCCCCAGGCCAGCTTCTGGCTTTTGCGGCTGGGCAACTGTGTTGGGAAATCCACCCAAGCAGAAAGGGTCCCCCTGGCTGGTGATTTCTCACATTTAATTACTCGATTTTCCTTTCCTGCAGTCAGGAAGAAAATGGAATTACATCACGCGCCATGTAGCCTTGGAAAAGGACCAATTGTTTCTAATAGAGCCGCTGGCGACAGGCACAATACATGCGCTCCTTGTTTCACATCGAATATTAGATCCTCCAAACAAGTCTGAGTGCTCCTGCTCGGAGGATTCTCAATAGGGAACAAAGGGGACCAGGCTTCTCCTGTGTCACTCCCAGCACCCCACAAAAAAGAAATCTTCATTTAGGCACACTTCACCCTTTTTCATTCTTTCCAAGCATCTTCTGAGACTCAGCAAATGGTTCTGAGAGTACCGGTTTGCTATATGGAATTTGTGAGCTGTTATTTTAATCTGCCCATCAATGATTAGTTAAATGCATACCTCTACCACTTCACTTAATTGCAGACATGTCTGCTTGTAAATTTACGGTCACTAAGAAGGATGCGATGGGCCTGTGATACTTGGGTCTCAGACTGTACTGCAATGACAGTTTATTAAATTTGGTACATTTCCCACAGGCAGACAGATTATGTTATAGATCTCGTGCAGATGTTCCAGCACTGTTAATATTTAAAAAAACCATACGAATCAAACAAAAAACCCACAAGAATTACCATAATTGATCAGACCAGTGATGCATCTCACTCAGTACCAAGTCTCTAATGGCAGAGTATGGAGGAATATCAGTACATAGAGTAATACCTCTCCACAATGCATCATACATGTCAAAAAATGCATAGTAGTATTTCCCTGGAATAACCTCCCCACTTGCAGTGATTTCTGGCTTAATGATTTTGTGACCCAGAGTATTTAAAGGTTTGAATGGACCTCTCTCCTACCAATCTTGGCATTACTGGCACACTCAGGACTTTTTGCACTAAACATCTAAAAACACTTTCCCCACACACCTCCTAGTCTCAGGCAAGATGCGTGCCTGAGGATCACCTGGGTACACCTTTTTTCCCAGGACATGTTCATTCTCATCACTGTCTGAAGTTCAGTGTTTGTGCTTCCAAACAGGTTTTCAAGGTCTGAGAAGAGGTTATTTCTTCCAGATGTTAAACGAACATACAGTAGTACTAAAACAAGGCTTTCCTCAGCAATCAGTTTTAAACTAATCCACCTATGGGAAAAAAGTAGGCAAAGCCCATTTCTGTTAACTGATGGAGAAGGTCACTATTTTGAGTACCCATGTTAAAACATCTCTTCTATCAATATCAATGTCTGTGTATGAATTCCATGAGATAAGAGTTGTCATTTCATGCCATATGTGGACAGGAGGCCACAACGTCACCCTACATCAAAAAGCAAGACCAGAATTCAGTCACATCCGACAGCAGGGTATGGAGGAACACTTGTGGCAAGCAGACTTCAGACAGGGAGCATCATCATAATAAGGTACAAGGAAGAGTAGATGGTATCAGCTGATAATACAGCTGAAATAAAAATTACTGGACCACCGCTGCTTCCCAGATGATCCTGTAGATGAATTTATAAGAGAACTTCTTATTACTGCTAATGACATTAATGCATAAATGTCATATTTTCCCAGTTATTTATTCCAAAAAACAGGCCTCTAGGACTGACAACGTCTGATCTAGATACTCTGTGTCCCTGTACCAAAAGAGGCAGAAGTCTCTAAGCTTTCACTGAGAACTTTTGGATTCAGTATTAATGAACAACACATTATGAGTCCATATGGCTGGTGAAGCCTGAGATGGAATTCATAGGACATCAGCTAGTGTACAGCAGGAATCAGGTCTTATATATATTTTAAAATAGACTTTGTTTTAATGGTATATTAGGCACTAATGTCAATAATGAAGCAGAAGGGACAGATGTGCCTGAGAAGATCTACTAAGCTTTTTAATGTTTTTAAATTATTTGTTCTGTTGTAGACCTACATCACCTAACAAAAGAAAAATAGATTTGACTGGTATACATTCTAATTACTTTTATCTCTTTCCTACCACCTAAAAAGTACTAAAAGTCAAAATTAGGAGTTCCTCTTTCATACATGTCTTTTGATATGTTTTTTTAATGTTTTCATTCTGAACTGGAATGAAACAAGTAATTTTGACATTTCCAAACCAGTGGCTGCCTTCATCACAATAAAATATCCAATTTACAAATGAGATTTCAAATTTTCAAAATAATAATTCTCTAGAAGAACAGAAAGCAGTAGAAAAGGCACATTAAAAGAGGTTTTATAGGAATTTATGATAAAGTAGGCTTAACACAAAAAGTACATTTGCCAAAACCATCTGTTTTGCCTAAAAAAAAAAAAAAAAGAAAACAAAAAATTTATTTCCTGGTCGGCTTGTCAGTCAGGAAAAGAAATGCCAATATGTGAAACATACAGGGTTGAACACAGAAGATAGAAATCACTGCACTTCAGATTGGGCCTCCACTCTGGGCTACCCAAAATGCAGTCTTTTTTTAGATCCATCCATCAAAAATGTACAAAAAACCTGATCAGTGACTGATTAATGGAGTTGGATGATTGCAGTGTTAATACACAGTCACTCTTGGCAGCTGAGGCAAAGTTGGCCTGTAGGTATCTGTGTTACAAAACTGCGCCACATGCTCTGTCTAAAATGACGACACAGATAAGGAACCTGGATTAATATAATGCACAAGTTGTAAGTCTAAATCACATGTTTAAACTATGAGTGGGCAACAGCCTCTCCTGGTGCAAATGAACATTCAGTGGAATGTGTAATGACTTGATAACCCAACAGTTTAGAAGATGGCACTTCACCATATCTTAAAGAAGGGAAAGTCTGGGGAAATCCTGTAAAAAGGAATAATGACTGCCCAGCAAAAGTGATTAAACCACACTAACTGCCTAGGGGAAAGGCTGAAGGTGGATAACTCCTTCACAGTGTGGCAGAGCAAAGACTGAAGATCATGTTCTCCCAGAAAGGAGACAATCGGTGCTGGATGAGCTGAAGAGTTCCTTGATGTATGAACTCATTAAAACTTGCCATAGCTGCTCTCTCTACAAGCCCATGAAACTCTAGTTACAACTAAGATACAATTGTATTTAACTTGTGGATGGGCTGTCTGTATCAAGTCATAATCAGTTACTGGTATCTCCTGAAAATCCATGATTTTGACAACTCCTTCAGCTCAAACACTCCCAAACAACCTTCCAGTCATCATATCAAACGCAAGACTAAGTTCATTCCTTAATTACATTTACTCTGTTTAATTTAAATTGATTTTTGCAACAGTAGTACGTAATGTGTTGAAATACTCATTAATATCCAAAAGTTGTACTCAATTCAGTGTTGAGATTGTAACAGACCTGGCAGGATCACCTGAGCCTCAGAAATACAAAACCAGTTGGCTTTACATGTGAAAATCTCCCACTATGACCTTAAACACCCCTGAATTATTTTAACAACCATATTGCTAAGTCATGGTTTATACAACTTTCTCTGCCCCCCTCAAGTAAGTGTTATTTTCACCATAATGCATGACTTTGAAACAACATCAAAGGGCACAGTATTTTCCTGGCATTTACTGTAAAGGTGAAATTGATATGTTTGAAATGCCACAAGTAAACACAGATACTGGGCTCAACACCTAATGAAGCCCACACATCCCAAACTAACAAAGGTAGCATCGCCTTGGTGTTTGAGCTAAATAGAAACTCAAACTATGTTTCCTGACTGCTTGCTTTAGGCAACCCTGCTTTCCCATGATCACAGAAGAACTCTGACTGTATTCACATGTAAAGAACATTTGTTATTTGCCCATTTTAACACACAGTGAAATGTGTGAGCTCAGCCTAACTGAAGACTTAAAGCTGGTTTGACACGTATCAAGTGGGTGCATTGAAAAGGCAACTTCAAAATTGAGGGATTGTTTTAAGTGGTTTAAACCTATCCTCTAAGCCAACTTTGTCACTAAAAAGATACAGAGGTTTAAAATAAAAATAACACATTCTTAGCCAGTTTGCATTTCCTATTCAAAGAGCTTGTTCATCTTTAATCTTAACGCTTTATCTCCAGAACCTTGAATGGGGGGAAAGGACAGAGACTATACCAGAATCCTTTGCTCTATCAACAGATACACGGGAATTAGAAAATAACCCTCTGCTCATTTGCCAACAGCCTTTGCAAGTCACCTAATTAGATGATTAAGTCATTAAAGGGATATGCGCATCTGAAAAGCCTCTAGTCAGCCTCTGAAATCAGAGGAGATAAAGACAAGACTCTTATTTCTTTTTTCTCTTACACTGAAAAGGTAATTAATCCATTTAACTCTGCCTAGCAGTGCTTTTCTATAGTAAAAAGGAGAGACTGAAGCAGGATAGCTTTTCAGAAACACTCTTTGAAACACCAGAATGACAAATGCCTCTTTCTTTTGCATGCCACATGAAGAGGTTAAGCTTAGCCCCCAGTGGTCAAAATTATTTAGACAAGAGATCAGCAGCAGTGTGTGTAATGCTGACTTTGGTATTTGGGATGTTACCACTACCTGCTAATTTGACTTTTTTGTAGCTCAGTACAAAGTATCTCCAGAACACCATCTAAGGCTGGTAAATAAAATTCTGGAGAGACAATTATTTAGCATCATTCTCCTCCTGCTATACAGGCTTCACAGATTCAGTCTTGGCTACATGTCACCTGCAGGACGGGACAATTTCCAAACAGTAACGATGTGCTGTGACTTCCAGGCCTCTACTGTAAAACTGGAAGTAGTGTGTTGGAAATGATAGACACAAACATGTGTGTTGCCCTAGGAACTAAAGAAAGCTAAACATTTCAAGCTACCAACTACACTGTGGATAAACCAGTGCTCCCATGCTCAGAATTGGTAAATTCTCCATCTGTGTAAGGTTTGAGGCTTAATTTCTGTTAATACATTTTGATATTTGCAATATAACACAACCATAAGAAAGTAAGTCAAAATGACACTGCTAGGTCAGCAGCAAGAAACAGAGTTCAAAAATAACCTTAATCCACAACGCTGTTGTAGGGTCTTGTCAGATCAGAGAGCACAACCTATCTTGCCATAGCTCAGTATCATCACTACAACGGCGTGAGAGGAACTGAACACAAGTGACAGTGGACAGACGTCTTATGCTCTGCTTTGCAATTCACCTCTCTAGAACTGAAATTGGTGAATGAGGTAAAGAAAGAAAGAATATTCCTATGACCTTAAAGTAAGACACTTTGTCTCTCTACTTCACTACTCTAGAATTTTTCCTGGGTCTGGCTACAGAAATCGCAGCAACACTATACAGGAAAAGGCAATGTCAAACATGGAAAGAATATTGTCATAAATAATTGCCATTATCATTCTAAAATCTGACATCTCTATGTCAAGACAATTTCTGATTTTAAGCCACATTTGGAGTAAAATCTTATGGTCTCACACAGTTTTGTACTTACAGTGCTGTAAGTTAAATTAGAATTGGAATTCACTGCATGAATTCCACAATAATTTTTTGAGAGAGATCAGCATTGATCTATTCCCTGTTATTCTACTCTGTGTAACCCTGGTAGTGAATGAGTACAGTATCAAGTGCAAGGAAACACAGAGAAATCATTCCGAAAGGTTTAGTAAACATTTTAGCTTACATTTTAGTAGTACATTTTGATTGAAATTTTCAATGATGTGCAAGAGAGACAAATCTCCTGATGTATGGACAGACAAGACTTTCCGGGTTTGGTGACCAGACTATTGTATGCATATATGCATACTTTCTTGGGAGGGAGGGTGCAAAAAATGAATAAAAATCTTCATGAAATACTATAGATCCTTAAAAATCCATGAATTGTCAAAGAAGCCCAAATATTTCATTAAAGAGTCAATTGGCACCTTGATATCAAATAGATATACTGACAGGATGTGTTCCTTTAGGCAAAATGATTATCAATCATCCTTAGTTGACAGCAATTTAATAATAATACCATCATGAATTATTAATTTCTAACAATACTACAAATACATTGAAAATTTCTTGTCATCCCTTGCCTAGAAGGCAATAAATGAAACTTCCCCAGATAAACTGAAATATAGGTCTTAAGCCATTACTTTTCTCTGAAAAATGCAAATGGATGAAACACCATTCACTTAGCCAATATTCTTTATTTTATTCATTTTTCAGTAGTTTGTACTCACAATCTTATAGTAGCGTTGTTTTTTCCTTGTTTTTTATAGTCTCCGTATCTGGTATGCACAAAAGAAAATACCTACTTCTCACCTCTTATTATTAGACGAGAGTTTTTTCTGTCCTACACTAATTAATGGGAATCACTGTATTTTAAAAGAATTTTAATTTCAAATATAAAAAAGGAAGTGGTCAAATGGCAAGGAAATATGTGTCTCGAGAATGCCCTGGCCTAATAATTTTCCAGTTTCTTATAAACCTAACTTGTACAGAAATGGCCAGATCATGAATAGATCAAAAGGCATTTCATGTTATTTTAATGGTAAGGCCCTTAACAGACAAACATTAATCTGTATGCAAGTTCACAACAGTATGAGAAACCTGAAAAAATAGCAACAGAATCAGTTTTTTAACTATCTAAGCTATTCTTCTGAATTCTGATCTATCAAAATTATTTTCCCTCAATATAGAAAAAGAAAACATATTGTTTCAGATCTCAGTGTACCTTAGATTTGCAAGGAAGGGGAGCAATGCTGAAAAACCTAAGGCTACAATCTCAGCCTTAAGCAAAAAATCTCTGCCAGTGTCTTGCTTGAGTGGCCCTTGAGAAATCTGTGAGTAAACATTTTTTGCTCTTATTATACACAATATTTTCTTTCTTCCCTATCGCAATTTGCATTACATACTTTTGACTGAAGGCAATAGCAGGAAAATACCAGGAAAAGAAACATGTTTCAAAGGACATCTAGATAGTAACCTCTCAGTGGTTGAAATCCTTTTAAAAAGTGTAGATTGCAAACATAACTAGTACCATACCGTAAGGTAAAGTAACTCAAGCTATCAGTTGAAGCAAAGATATCTGGTATCTTGCTGAAAATTTCTAGTGGTTAGCATTCCATCTGTACTGAAGAATTATTTTTTCAGGATACCACAGCATATTTAGTTATTCTACTGCTGAATCTTTCCTAGTTGCAAACATTTAATGAAATAGTGTTAGGTGCTAAATATGTACTTTTTCCATAAAGTAAATTAGTCATTAATTGCTAAACAAGATGTAAGAATACGTGATAGAATGAAAGAAAGGAAGGTAATGTAAATACAGGAAAAGTTGTAACAACAGTTGTTGTAAAACAGTTACATAGGAAAGAGAAGATACACTTTCAGTAATTAACTAGTAGGAATTAGGTCAAGATTAGAAAAACAAGATGACCAGCAGGGCAGGAGAATTCTGGGTGGAAGATAATTCACCAATGATGACTTCAGGAAGTAACTAACATATCTGTATAAAAGAGACAATTAAAATCCTCTTTTAGGGCTCAGGTAAAGACTTAATAAACTATAGTGCATGTATACATTCAGTGTAAGGAATAAGGATTACAGAGTTAGCATTGAAAATCTCTGTCATCATAAATTCCCGTCTTCCTTTTATATCTTAGGTCAGCCTACTGTTTCCAAAAGCTTCTTAAAGCAATAGCAAGTTTCTATTTCCTTTTTTTCCCACTTATTTTCTTTCTTTTTTTGCCAGCTGCTTCATTCATACTTCCTATACACTAAGGGCTCCCTCTGTATACAAATTCCCATAATGCAGTCCGGTAAAGAAAAGCATGAGCTGAAAGAGGATTTTTTCAGTCAGCCTTATGTTGGGTCTTTAATGTTTGTTGTCTAAAGTTCTTTTGCCAGTGCAAAAACATCAAAATAGTGTCAAAACTATAATCTTCCTGGTTGGCATAGGTCACGAGAGCAAGTTTGATGGAAGTAAGCTTTAAGCATCACAGTCAGAGCTAAACAGCAAAGCTTAACAGCACTTTCCAATCCAAAAATTATTTATTGCATTTTGTTCCCACATGACCTTTTCCAGACTCAATACTAGACAAGCTCCAGGTCATGCTGTGCAGAAGCTTAAGATGTTAGTACCCCACCAGTCTGTCCTTCCCCAACAACAAAGTCAGCAAAAGGGCAAGGCTGACCAAGTAAGAAGTTTGGCTGCTTAGCATCAGCCCACCGCCACTGGTGATGTAAGCCCTGAGATTTCCTGCTGATGCAGCTGAGGTGCAGACATGTTCCCATTTTGTAGCAGGAGCAGTAATGCCTCAGTTGGAGAAGTCAGCTAGGGGCTCAAAATTGCTGCCTACAAATTGTTTACAGGTCTACTTCCAATGCCATAACAGAAATCCTCAAGTTAACAAAACAGTCTTGCAAAGAAATTTTCAGACTGCATAGCATCCTACTAAAAAGCATATCCTTTGACTTTCAGTATTATATCATCACTTTGAAGTCAGTTGGATGATTCTCCCAATAGGCCAAATGCACAAATGTGAGACTTGCCAGGATTTATTTTAGGTATTTATGCGCTGTGAAACACAATTACCAATACCTGCTTTCCAAGACATCATTTTTCTCTTTGAATTGCACAGGATATAATAGTGATAATGAATGGAAAAATACAGGTTGTTTCTATCCCAGGGTTTATCCCTGCTCAGTTCAACCTTGTTTTGCTCTTCAGACAAAGTGATAACTTGAAGAGAAATGACCAGAGCTTTTTGGAGCACAGTAATGCCACCTCAAACAATCCTCTATCAGACCTTGGCATGCCCCCTCTCCCGTATTCTCTCCTGAATTCAGCAGGAGGCTTCCAATATGACAACTGATCTACTAGACTTCCTACTGAACAAGCCAGAGCTTTATATTGGATAAGCCACTTTAAAGGTAGCTGTGAGGAGCCTGCCAGCCATGAGCTGCATGCAGATGAAAGTGAATAATGCAACATGCAGCATGCAGCAATATTCTGCCAGTACTGATTCCATCTACACAACAAATACTCATCATGTGCACATAGATGGCAACTGAATCAATTATAATCTTTCAAGAAGGATAAAAACAAAGACCTACGTTTTCAAAGCAAATGTCACCAAAGCAGCTAAAAAAGACAAAAGCCAGATAAAAATATGAATAGAAAAGATCTCTTGATTACTTTTCTTATTGTAAACTGCATGGTGAGGTTTTTTTCCTTCCTGTTTGAAGGGTCACAAAAAAAAGTCTCAAGTAAAAACTGTGTTTAAGTTTTCATCTTTGAAAGGATCTACTCTTGGTAAGAAAAGAGCTGATAATATTTTAACACATGGGGATCAAACTAGCAGTGCCACTCACTATCAGAGAGTAAAATACATTTGAAGCATGCTATTTTCAAACTTTCTTGCCCTAAAGAATAACGAGCTTTCTAGTGAAGCTAGGGAAAGTAAATACTTACTAATAAAACCACAGAAATGTCAGATGACTCCTTCCTGGTGGAGAAAAATAATGCACTAGCCCACATTTACTGCTTTTCCCTTATTTCTGAAAGACAAGTTCCTTTGACATATAGTGGCAGTACAGCTTCTGCCACTTAAATACATTTGATAATTGAGACACAGAATACACATACAAAGTATATGTTTAATCTACATTCTCAGGGGAAGAAAGCATAGATAGAGAATGCACAATAAAACATCTAAGACCTGCCAAATTAAAACAATGCGATACATGTTGAGTCTCGCAATCTTTATGTAGTATACTAAGCGGTGCTACAAACTGCTTATGCTGAAGAAAAAAATCTACGTTTTATCTTCAAGCTTCCATTCTCACTTACTTACATAGATTAAAACAAGCAAGCAGACATATATACCATAACAGAATTAAATAATTAACGCAGTTCACACCTTCTACTAATTCCCTGATCCCAAAGCAGTTTCTGTGGCAGCCGATAGCACCGCCTTGGGCTCGTGGAATGAATTAAGAAGGTGTTCCTTCAGGGGGAACCAAGACAACATCCAGGTTAGTGGCTATTTGAAGGTCTTGTGCCCCACAGTGGTCATGTCCATCTTAGACCAAAAGTTTGTCTTAGCTTTCAGGAAAATATATTGTACTCATGTTTAAATACTGTTACTTGCTAATTTTATTCAGTGTGGAACTGAAGTAGTCAAGTTGATGCTTGAATGTACTATTTATAGGCTGTCAATCAACCTTTCTGCAAGCCTAATCTAAATAAAATACACTAAAAATATATGTAATGTTTAGTTATTAACATAATCATTATGCATCAAGTTTATTAATGAGACAGGGAAAGTAAGAATGTCCTTTTCACAGTTTAAGACAAAGCTGTACAAATTCAATTTTTAACAATACACTTAGTTATTGATGAAATATTGCATTGCTGTGAGAGAAAAACAGAAGTCAGGCAAGTTTGAACTATTTTCCACCAAACACCACCTCCCTTTGCAAAGACAATTTTAATATGTCCAGATACGTCTGAAAAATCATCAATTGAAATAGTTTTCTCAGTTTCAGTGAGATTTCTGGAGCCCATCAGGCAGGATATGGCTGTGAATCATAGTCTTACAACATAAAAAATAACAAGTAAGTCACAAAGAAGACTAGAGCAGACATGCATTTTGAAAAATGCCTTTCATTATGCCATTTTCCTCTGATCTTTATTATATTTGCCTACACCTTAACAAAAACCACAGAAATATGTGAAGTAATATGAATTCATGATGAAGGAAGTGGAGATGAGTGAATTTAGCTGTTGCTGTTCACAACTGCAAAGAACAGCAGTCTTTCCTCCCTATTCAGTGCCTCTCTGGAATGGAAAAATCTGTCTCTAATTTTCCATTTACCTTCAGTGGTAGATTAGAACACATTCCCAAGTGGAATTGTAAATCTTTGACCGCACTCCTTTAGAAAGCTAAGATTTTTGGTTTCTTTAAAAAATTAGTTACCCAAGTTTATAGTGCAGAGAATTGATTTTGTCATATTCTAGTATGTGCCTAATTTGAGGTATTTACAGATTGTGTAACAGGAATTAGCAAATTTCAAAATAATGATGAGCATGAGTTCCTAAATGAATCAAATGCTGAGCTTTGTGAAATTAATTTGTAGGCTAGAGCTTGCTAGCACTGCCAAAGGCTGCTTCTTTTCTCAAAGGCATCACACACTCTCACACACTCCCTTTCCAGCAGAAAATTATAAGATTTGCTTGCACATAAGGAAGGGTCACTGTGCAATTTCCTTTTACTATAATTTGGAATCCCGCAAATATAATTTCTCATCATACTCTAGGGAACATAACAGTTCTGGCAAAGTCCAAAGAAAAGGTAGAGAGGAAAAAAAAAAAAAAGCCCTTAATTTCTGCAAAGCGGTTTTCTGTGTTTTCTCCTAAAAAGGCAGTAACTACCACCAGGTTAGTTTGAGATGTTTGTTTTTTAATGAAAGAAACAAACTTGTACAAATAAATACCCTAAGAATATTTTGGGTCAGAGTGGTGGTTTGACATTCTTCCCAAACCCACATATTTAATTTTGGAATCACATCTCCTATACATTAAATTTTCTCTGCTTGTGTACTGAAGCATAAGAATTACATAGTCATTCTAAAGCTCAAGTCATCACTATGCATAAGAAGCTTTAGCTTACATTTGTAAACTTACAAGGAAGCCTGTTATCTATTTTTGAATGTCTGTCCTGAAGGACCTTAATACTGTATTTCAACAACACTTTACAAACAATCAGAAGTTGTTCATTCTAAATGAATTCCAAATAATTACTCAACAGCCAGCTAGTTATTCTAGGATAGGATGCTGTAACTCACTATTTTTAGTGAATATATCACTGTAGTGACTATAATAGAACTCTCCTGGGCAAGAGGATTAAGTTGGTTTGGTTATCTAACAGAAACTGCATTTTCAGAAGGTTAAAACTGAGAGAGAAGGTACAACACAGCAAATATGGCCAAGTATCAAACTGGAGGACAGGGTGTCCTGTTCAGATTTCTTGTTCTTAAAGAAATGAGGGAGATCACGTAACAAAGTCAAAAGATATTTGTGGATATATACATGGTGGGCATCTGATGTCTTTTGAACACATAGGAACATACATGCTTTGGAAAATGCTGGTGCAGCTCATCCTGTTTAAGGCACGTGTATGCTGTTGTCTGTTATTTTGGCATCCAAAGGCTCTGAATGACTTTTCTCAGAAGCCATGTTTATTGGAATAACTTGTCCAACAATCATGCTGTTGGGCAGGAGGTATTTTCCATGTGTTTACTGTTTCTGGAAAAATCATCTTGCATTTTTCCCTGATGTATACTACATACAACACAGAAAAACGTCCAGTCAGTGGCGGGGGCGGGGGTGGGGGTGGGGGGGTGGGGTTGCGGGGGGTCTGTGATATTGCCTCCCGTCCTGGCCTCTTCAGCAGTTAAAGTGGGAACACACTGCAACTCCATTCCTACTTGTGTGTGTGTTTCCTCCTAAAAGAATTGGAACATCCAAGAGGATTTCTGTATGGTTAGGTTTCAATCCAAAGAAATGCACCAAGATAAAACCAAAAGCATGTCACAGAAC
Organism: Strix aluco; assembly: GCF_031877795.1. Classification (NCBI taxonomy): domain Eukaryota; kingdom Metazoa; phylum Chordata; class Aves; order Strigiformes; family Strigidae; genus Strix; species Strix aluco. The sequence continues at coordinate 69,036,640 of NC_133931.1, read as the reverse complement.
AGACTGCTCTAAGATGATAATCATGAGTACCAGGTGAGCACCTGGTGAGCTTGCTCACTTTAGGATCCTCTGAATCCATGCTTATTTTGCACGCAAAATGGGAATAAAGTGGGAATGATGTTGGTTATATGTATCTTTTTGCTTTGTAATGGTGCTGGAGTCATGTGCAATAATTAAATTGTCGTTTATATCTGCCGACAGCTGCTTAAAATAGGAGATGAAGTAGACTTCTGGAACGTAGGCTAAGTAATAATGTTGCCTGTACATTTGTGAGACCTTTCAGGCAGCACAAGTTTTTCTGCAGGTGCTTTGCATCATTGATTCTTATATGTAGTATGCAAGAAAATCAGCTAGATTTCCAACTATTCCATCCAGAATGCTCTCCAGAAACCTCTATCTTTGAAGGAAGACTTTAACTCATGCTTCCTCTAACTCTTCCGATTTGCTTTGTTGCATTTCCTGCAAGGAATACTAGTTCAGATGACCTCAAGGTTCTCCTTGCTCAATAATTTGTATAGCAGTTTGAGCTGTTTTGTAGACCTTTAAACCTTGTTTACAATATTCAAGTAGAACCGAAAACTTTGTAAAAACATGCTTCAGAGCTGTAGCTTAGGAGAACATAAAACTACCATAAGCCCGTATGTGAGAACTGAGAGTGAAGCCAACAATAATGACAAACAGCTTCACAGTAGTATGATGCCAATATTTTTCTTGATGCAAGCACACATAACCTCTGGATCCCAGAATTATGTTCCATTTCCGTTACTCCTGCTTTATGTCTTTGTATGGGACAGTTAGTCAATGGTCTATAAACCATTAAAATGAGGGATAGTCAAACATTCGGGAAATGGATGGCATCTCATGCTACAGTGAAGACAACTGATCTTTCTGCAGGGTTTCAGGAGTTTCCAAGTCTTTTTGGACCTAATTTGGACTCTTTCATTGGTGGAGGTACGTTATTAAAATTTTAAACATCTGCTTCCTTTGTGCACCCCTTCTTGTTTCAGATGAATGTGGGGCAGGAGGAGCATTGCCTACAATATTGAAGATGTATTTTCCCCCCACCTCAATCAACAGTCCTCTGCTTTGTTCTCTTTCTTTCCTAAAAATTCCTGAGATTCTGTGTGCTTTTTTTGGCTGTGGCTGAGCTCTGAACAGATCTTTTTGCACAAAATATTTTGTCCTGTTGTGATTCAGAGCCCATTTCTCTCTGCCCACGAGTGCATTGTACAGAGCACTGCAAAACAGGAGAGTGGGGAAGGGCAATATATACCTCAGGATGGGCAGCTGTTTCATCTCCATGAAGAAGAAGAATAATCAGTGTTTCAAAAACCTTCCCTGAAGGGAGAAACCCTGTCTTTGTTCTCCTGGCTATAGGGAAGAAAACTGCTAGTGTACAAGCCATGCCTCACTTGGAGGCCATTCTTCCCTCCAAAGACTCCCTCTGCAATGTGATGTTTCTGACCACAGTCAAAATCTCTCCTCACCCACTCCAGTGAAAATGTGGACCCACTCCACTGTTTACTTATGGGATGTTGTGGTGTTACATGACACAGTCGGTTTTAGAAATACAGGATAAAATACTCAGAGCTTCCTTTTCATGTCTCCTTCTTTTGCAACATGTTTCCTTTAGGAGCAAGCAGGGTACAGAAGGATAGCAGATCAGATACAAGAGCCAGGTGATCCCCTGGCTGATAAGGGGGTTTGCGTTGTCATTGCAGGCACTGGTGAGTGACTGAATGCCTGGCATTTCAGAAAGAAGCCTGACTCTTCTTTTCTTTCTTTGCATTTGAAGGAACTTCACAGTATTTGACAGCTCTTAAAATTGTGCATATCTGCTGCCATGTAAGAAGCTTGCCTCTAATTTAGATAGATATAGTAGATAAATATTCCCTCAGTAGGGTTTACTAAAAGTCTTTCTTAAATCAACAACTATGCAGTGTAGTTAGAACTATATGCATGCAGAGCAATTTTAGGCTTTTTGACATCTTCACAAAGCCAGTGGTGGATACCCATTTTCAGACTCTGAGAATGATTACATGATATCTTGGCAGGCCAAGATGACAGTATGCAGCTGGTAAGCTGTTTCTAGCTGTCATAATAGGTAGTGTTTGAAAAGGGAAAAACAAAAGCTTGCTTTAATGAGGCCTACAGCAGCAGCAAACTGAAGTTACAAACACATTTGCTGCTATTTTGAAATTTTCAGTGAACTTTTTTCTTACTTCACATTCCTTTTTTAAGCACATTTTGCTGTCTGCCTTTATAACTTCAGCCACTGCTTTGTGCTGTCTTGTGTAAAACTTGCTGGGAGAGATTTAAGGGTTATTTTTTGTTTGTTTGTTTTTGGGGTGTTCTTTTTTATCTTTATCCCATGTCTCCTTTGAATTTTTCCTTGAAGAAAGAAACTGTTTCCTCTAAATACAACCATTTGGTTGAGTGTAAAAGTGTTAATTGGGGCATTTATTTACTCTGCCGAATTAAATTCCACAGTGATTCTACACAGAGCTTCAGCAAATCCAGTATTTTTTCTTCTGAAAGCCTATGCAGGTGGCGTCAGTACTGGATATTCTGTTTACAAATCATTAATGAAGTGATTGTGGCTTTTTTCATTTGCTCACACTTTTGAACTGCTCAGAGCGACACATTCCTAAATAGGGAACACAAGAGTAGAGAGAAGCACACAATAGCCTTATTATGGGGGCCACACAAACACTGGTAGTGCTGAGGGTTTATATTAACCCAATCAATTAAAGATGTACGGAAAGAGTTCAGCTAGTAGGGGACTGGGAAAAAATGGTACACAGCAATGAGTTGCTAGGCATGCTAATCTGGACTCTGAAATTTTCGCTTAGTGCTATATCTGAGCTTTCTTCCTGCACAATAAAAGGTCCCTTTCAAAGCTGAGAGTCCTTAGCAGTGCAACCATTGGAAGTCACTGCATTCTCTGAATGAAATAAATGCCTTGCTTTAATTTCTATAAGGCTTGTGTAAATTTCCTTCAGTACTAAACCATTAGAATTCTGAAGGAAAAATGCATATATTAGGCTATACTGTATCCCTATTGTGCACTAAACATCAACTCATGCTACTGATATGGAGTTTAAAAGCTTAAATAAAGTGCGGCGCTCCTGCTGGGCAAACAAGCTGAACTGGCCCAATGAAGTAACCTTTTTGTTAAGAATTCTCATTTGAATAAACAGCATGGTAGAACTGCTGAATGCAGATGGCTTAAGTGTTCGGGTTCTTCTGGAAGAAAAAATAAGTCTTAGTAGTTTTACTCTTTCAGGAACTAAATCATATTTTACAAAGGACAAGTTCCCCAATTTCTCACAGATTGTATGGCAGACATGAAAAGAGTTAGGAGCTAACTGGTTCATTTTGAAGGCTGAATCGAGGCAAAACAAATACACAGATTTTACTCTGTAATTCTCCTGTTGTATGCTTGTCTATGCAAACACACATACACACATGCACACAGAAAGGCATGGCTCTAAAAGCTATGTAAGGTCTCCAAGGAGTAAATGAAAGCTCTTTGCTTAGGTTTTGCATTATTTTTGTGTTCTGCACTCTTCTGTGATACATTTTGAATGGAATGCAATATCACAAGCCTATCAAGAGCTATGGAAGACTTAGCACAGCACATAGGCTGTCTTATAATAGATGCTTTGCTTCAACATTTATTGTATTCCCTATCATTTGCTAGATAGATATTTTCCCTCCTGTAAGCAGAATGCTGGTCCTGTTTGCCTCCTTCATCTCTGAAAGTGAGCAGGTGGTGGGAAACTCTACTGATCATGCAAAGAGCTCATAGTGCCATCTAAGATGGAATATAACAACTGAGAGATACAAACATTAATTTGGGATACCATTTAATGGGATGCCATTGTGCAAATGAAATTGAGAGTTGACTGTGCTCAGCTGTCCAATAGATACCCCATTCTCTGCACCTTTTATAGGAAGTGAAAAAGATGTTAACTGTTGTGTGAAGCATCAATCAGCTATTTCTACAGGCTTTTTCCCCCTATACTGTAAGAACAGCATTGGTTTTAATTGTTACTGTTGGATATCTATTTTTCTTGAAGAGCTATTTCTCTGATCTGAGGTAATCTGAACAGAAGTTCATGCAAGAAAGCGTTAAAGATGTTGAGATGATTTTTTAGCTCCACAAAATGACTAATGGGCAAATACAAAAGATAGGGGATGGGGGAAACAATAAAAAGATCCATCAAAAACCTATCTTTGAAAGGATCTGTCTTGTACTGAAAAAAAAAAAAAAAAAAAAAAAGATGGGGAATTGTCAAAAGTTGTGGAGAAGAAAGAGAAAACTATAAAGAGTCAATCAGGTAATCTGATTACATTTATATCCAGAAAGACTTTCTAATAATCAACATCTGTAAAACCAGTCATTTGTATGTTGGACAAGAACGGGCACTGTGCACCAAAACTCTTAAGACAGAACTCTTCTCTAGCTGTTTTGTTGCTGTTTGGTCCCATAAAGGTGAGTTAAATTTCTACCATGTTGGAAATAGCACTAGTCTTTATTTATTTGTTATTTTTCTGCTGATCTCATAGCACTTTAAATAGTTCTGTAGTAATAAAAGTTCTATGTATTTGAACTATATACAAAGTATTTTTTCCTCTGACCTTTCTACAGAAAAAAAAGATACATAAGCAATAATTGCAATTGTTGGACTGCATATACAGAGAAGTGGACTTATGTCCCTAAGCACATGGAATAGTCTTCAAGCAGGGAAACACCTCTGAGGCCAGAAAAACTTCTGATGAAAAATCTGCCTTGATTTTTCTCATGAGAGTGTCTGATTTCCTTCCCAAATCTTTTTTATGGTGAATTCTTGGTGATATTTTTCAGTTGAGGCTACTATTGAAATCCACTGTGCTCAGAGAGCAGAACGATGAATTCCTAACAGTCATCATTAAAAGTATATTTTCAAAGCCAAATGTCATGATATAAATATTCACATACTATTTATTTTTAAGAAAAGATATTATTCATTTCTATTGTAAACTTGGAAGAATAAGCGCATTCAATACGCAATTTTGTTGGACCTTGTTCTACTTAGAAATAGCAAACCTAACAGGTTATTTATGGAGTTTTATTTGTATTGAGATGTTAATATATCTTGCTATGTAGCTTGTCGCAAGTTCCTAATGTAAAAATCATCCAAAAACTAAAAAATAAGAAAAAAAAAATGAAAGAAGGCTGAATAGTTTAATCTAGTAAGATAGCTAGCGTTAATTAGTTGGAACTCTTCTGCAACATGTCTAAGTGGAAACTTGCTGATTATCAAAGGTAGAACTGTTATAGTTCAAATAAATACAAGTTTACCATCATTAAGCAGTAAAGTAGCTATTCAAGATATCAAAATGGATCGTATTACTGCATTCTATTTACATTTTTTCTAAGAAAACTACATGGGCATGGAGTATTTGAAAAAGTGAGTTTCAGGAAAAACTCTTGGCTTTTTCTTTTAGTTTTCCTTTTTTCATCTCAGGGTTATGGTTTCTTGACTTTTAAAAAATATTGTTCTAGTATGAAAAATGAAAAAGCAAAAACCCCAAATTAATGGTCCAAACACTTTTCTAAGCTAAGAAATACTTCAAGTTCTGAGTGTGTCATATATGGTACTTTAAACTCTATTACAGTCAGAGTTGCTCTGATTTACACCTAAATTTATCCCAGTTTTTTGTACAGGGAAAAACACCAAACCACAATTTGAAGAAACCTTACAGTGATCACAGAATGAATCATAGAATATCAAGTTGGAAGGGACCTCAAAGATCATCTGGTCCAACCCTTCTTGGCAAAAGCACAGTCTAGACAACATGGCCTAGCATCCTGTCCAGCTTAAATCTTAAAAGTGTCTGATGTTGGGGAATGCACCATTTCCCTGGGGAGATTATTCCAATGGATGGTTGTTCTCACTGTGAAAAATATTCCTCCTGTCCAATTGGAATTACATTTGTCTTTGTTGAACTTCATAAGGTTCTTGTTAGCTCACTGTTACAGCCTATCCAGGTCTTCCTTCAGGGTGGCTCTCCCTTCCAAAGTATCCAATTCCTCACTCAGTTTGGTATCATCAACAAACTTTGTCAGGGTACGCTAGATCCCATAATCTAGATCACTTATGAAGATAATAAACAGCATTAGGCCCAATATCAATCCCTGGAGGGACTCCACTTATGACAGGTTGCCAGTTTGAAAAAGATCTATTTACCACCACCCTCTGGGTGCAAGCCTGTCAGCCAGTTCCCACCCATGCACAGACCACTTGTCTAGACCGTGACACATCAGTTTCTCTGGGAGGAGGCTGTGGGGAACTGTCTCGAAAACCTTGGAGAAATCCAGGTAGACAATGTCCACCACTTGCCCCACATCAACTGAGCAGGTTACTTTGTTGTAGAAGGTGATCAGGTTTGTCAAGCACAATTTGCCCTTGGTGAATCTGTGTTGGCTTTTCCCAGTCATGTGCTTCACTTGACTTCTGATAGCCCCTAGGAGGATTCCTTCCATAACTTTCCCAGGGACTGAAGTAAGACTGATGGGCCTATAATTTTCTGGATCTTCCTTTAAGCCCTTTTTGTAGATGGGGGTGACATTAGCCTTCTTCCAGTCTTCTGGGATGTCCCCACAACTTCTCAAAGATTATTGAGAGTGGCCTTGCAACGATGTCAGCCAGCTCTCTTAACACCTTCGGGAGAATGTTATCAGGGCCCATTGATTTGTAGGGGTCAAGCTCCTGTAACAGTTCACATAACAACTCTTCCTCCATTGACAGTGGGTCTGTGTTTGCATCAACCTGGATCTTTGTTCCCAAGGCCTGGGGCCCAACAGTGCTGGTAAAGACAGAGGTGAAGAAAGTGTTGAGAACTTCTGCCTTTTCAGCATTCACCTCTCCTGTTCAACAGTGGGACAATATTTTCCTTCTGTTTCTGCTTGTTGTTTACATACCTGAAGAACCCTTTCTTTTAGTTTTTGACATCTCTGGCCAATTTCAATTTGAACTGAACTTTTGCTTTTCTAACTGCATCTCTGCATGCCCTGGCAATGCCCTTGTAGTCCTCAACAGCTATTTGTCTGCTTTTCCATCTCTGGTATGCTTCTCTTGGTTTTGAGAAAACTCAGAAGCTCACAGATAAGCCAGGGAGTGTCTGTTGCTTCACCTACTTCCCGTACCTTTAGAGGGAATCAACTGGTTTTTTGTTTCTAGGAGACCATTCTTGAAAAACTCCCAGCACTCGCTAGCTCCTTTATCCTCCATGGAAGCTTCTCATGGAATCCCTCCCAGCTGAGCTCTGAGAGCGCTGAAGTTTGCTCTTCTAAAATCTAAAACCTTTGTCTTAGTACCAGCCTTCAGCATGCTCAGCAGGATCCCAATCTCCACAATATTGTGATCGCTGCAGCCAAGGCTGTCACTAATCAAAATCCTACAAAGCAGGTTTTCTTGCTTGGCGAGTAGCAAGTCCAACAGTACCTTATTCCTGGTTGGCACATCTAACATTTGTATGAGGAAGCAGTCCTCTATGCATTCCAGGAACTTGAAAGATGACATGTGAGCTGCTGTATTGTTCTTCCAACAAATGTCTGGGTGGTTGAAGTCACCCATAAGAACCAGGTTCTGTTGACTTGAAGCTTCCTTAAGTGATCCAAATATTGCTTCATTGTCCTTATCGTCTTGGTTTGGAGGTCAGTAGCAGATACCTATGTTAAGATCCCTCTTAGAGATGACCCCTCTGATCTTGGCCCAGAGGCATTCAGTAGGGCTTCCACAATTGCCACAGTTGAATTCTATACAGTCAAGGTTGTCCTTAACATAGAGCACAATTCCTCCTTCTCTTCTTCCCTGCCTGTCTTTACAAAACAGCCTATAGTTATACATCACGATCCTCCAGTCATATGAGTTGTCCCACCATGTTTGTTATTCCTATATCATAACTTTCTGAATGAGCATGGAGCTTCAGTTCCTCCTGTTTTTCCCAGGCTGTGTGCCTAGGTATACATACACTTCTCATCTTGGGAGGCAGCTAGGAACATTTGTTGCTGCTCTGGTTGGCCTGGTTCATTCCCCAGTTGGTTGCAATGGCATGAGCATTGACACTTTGGACCCCGCTCCCCAAGTCCTTCAGTTTAAAGCCCACCTCACCAAGTTGGCTGGCCTGCTGCGAAAGATTCCCTTGCCTTTGGCTACTCAGTTTACTGCAAAAGTCCTTCTAGATGTTGTCCTGCCTGTGTTCTCTCCTGAACTGAAGGCAGCTCCAAGCTCCTTCAAGTCCCAACCTACCTTCATACTGGTATGGCACACTGTAATTTTACTGGCATACTTCATCCAAAAATCTTTGCTCCCTACCCCTTAGTATGATTATACTTTCCAGTTAAACAGCACAAACAGGTCTTAGACCTCCCGTGTTTTCACCTGTGCCTAGTAGGGGAGCAGAGGTTTACAATTGTTTTCTTCCTCCAAGTTCAGAACATACATTTTTTGAAATTTTGGCTCAGTTTACATTTGCTTTAAAAGCCAGCAGTGACAAAGGTCTACAAAAGGACTGAGGTATTCAGACATTTAAGTGTTGTAGGGCAGAACATAGACTTTTGAGAGTCAGCTTCCTGCTAGCTCTGGAAGCATGTATACCTGAAACATTTGAATTATGGGAACATGTACTGGAGGAGGGTTCGAAGCTCAAGTCTTTACCCTCTCAGGTGAAAGTCCTAATCAGTTGGCAGCAGCCTTTCTCACGAATGTTCCCTTACCTGGTGGCCAAGGCACTTGCTTTGGAAGATGCAAACTGAAATTCTTGCAGACAAAACCTAGATCTCCCAAATAGAAAATACTCTAATCCTCAAGTTACTGTATGTAGGTTGGTATATGTCTACTTCCATTATAAGACTAAGAGCATTAGATTTAAGATACAATGCATCCTCTTTGACATTTTCCTGGGAACATGTTGGTGACTCTGCTAATGAGGCTTAATGTCTGAATACCATATTTAGATATTTCATTGGCCTAACACTGATGTCAAATTCAGAGCCTAATAAAAGCAAGGCACCATGATACCTAATAAGATTTTTTGGATCTATTTTCCCCACCTCAAGTCTGAATCTGTTTAAACTAAGAAGCATAATGACTTAGCTCTAATAACATCTTAAGACATTTCAAGTCATTCAAAGAAATCTGAGAAATGGCTTAACTAAGGTGAAAGTTTCTGATACTAAGACTAATTGGGGGGGGAAGAGCAGCTATTCAGTACATCACTCATTTTCATAGTCTTTGGTTAAAAAAAAACTAGTGAGAAGGAAGCAGAGTTTGATTTTGAGGCTCAAGATAGGGGTGCTGGCATATTTCTTGTCCTAAGAGATGCTTTGATTAGACTGAGCCCTCCAGAAGGTCCTGCATGGCATGTCCTGGAGCTTTAAAATGCTAGACATCTCCTTTCATGTGAAAATTATGATTCTGCTGTCATCTTTTCCCTTATATCTTTTTCCTACTTTTCTTCCTAACCTCTACTTTTTCTTTCTGCTCTTTAAATATATCCGCCTCTTGTGATACTACCATGACCAAAAGGACACTGAAGTAAGTAGTCTGGCCATGCAAACAGAGAAGGAGGCTTTCAGATGTCGGTGTCTCAAGAAATGAGATACAAAATGCCACTTGGGAGACAGAAGTAATCTTTTGAAAGATTTCCCATACTGATATATACAGCCAGAGAACTGTGTGACAGCAGGATTCTTAGGCAGGGCAAGCATTTCTTCTCTCTGGTAAGAATTATTCACTGTTTGCTGCATGTGTCTACAGGGATATTAATTCCTTGTTGTTGTATTTCTAACCACTCATCAACACCTCATGTTTCTAATTCTTTCCCTGTTGCTCTCTCAAACATGGCTGGTAACCCTTTCCAACAGGCTGATACATACTGATAGAACATTTGATCTAACAGGAACGGTACTCAAAGCAGAATAAATTTAGACAACTCCTTCAGTAATAACAGATTTTACATAGCCCCTTGGTATAAAAGTAAACTGTATTAATGTGCTACAGAACTTGGGAAAAGTCAAGTATTATTACAACTTTATTATTATTGAAGAGAAAGAAAAAAATTAATCTTAAATATATTAACATGCATAAAATGGAAAACTTTCTGAAAATGCTTTATCAGTTATTAATTACTACATATCAAACCATTCTGCAGTAAAGGTTCACTCACAGACTTCCATGACAGCTTAACCTGGAATAAATTTTTGAAAGTGACACCAAAATAATTGTTAATCAAAGTCATCTGACAAGTGGCCAGGACTGTTATGAGCAGGGTCAGATATCAAAGCAAAAAATGAAACACTTCACAAATCCGGTACTTTTGCAATTACATCTACAAGAAGACTCTCCAGAATAACTGCCCTCTTTCAATCCAGAAGGAGTTTTAACAGAAGAAGGAATGGAGTATCTGATCTTTCCACAGTCATTACTGAGAAGCCATTTTGCCGTATGATTTGCATTGAGAGGCAGGTAGGGCTCACTACAAATATTTAAACAAAGCAAGACGTGGGTTCTATTATAGATTGAATACTCTGAACTTGCTCTTAAGACTGTGGACAATTTGGGGAGATCCATATAATAAAGAAAGAGGATATCATCCTTTAACCTATGAATGAAATGAAACACCTCCTTCAGTACCAATGTCAGTCTGTCATCAGGATAACAGAGAATTTGTTGACAAATTAAAGGCTGTTTGGAGATAAGCATGAAAATGTGCAGAGACAAAAAAGACTTACACCTAATAAAAGTTTTGGTATCGTGGAAATTCAGGTCAAAATGGTAAGTTAAGACTTCCTTGTTTAGATTTCACATTGACAAAGAAATATTCAAATCAGTGCAGCAGAGAAATTATGTCTGGGAAACTTCAAAAGTAACTTTCCTTTCTCTGTTTGGTTTCATGATGTGAGGCAGGAGGCTCACTGAACTTTCCCTTGGGAGGAAGAGACCAAAAAAGTTAACAGGTACAGATGGAAAGAAGACATTTAGGAATGCGATAGTGATATGGAAAATGACAATTTATCTGGACACACATTTTTTTTCCTGAATCCTGGAAAAAATATGCATTAATAACGAAATACCAAAGGACTCTAAGGGAGGATTAAGCCAATTAGGTAAATAACACAGACCAAATCCTAAATTATTTTTCATAAGAAACTATGTTTTCCTCTAACAGTCATGTTAATTCATGTGCTGTGAAGAAGAGGAAACTCAAGAGGCCTTTGGAATTATTCATCTGACAAGAAAACAGAAAAAGAGACATGAAGTTGGATGAGAAGCAGTTCACTAAGTATTAAAACCTAAGCCAGTCTCCCAACCAACTTGACAGAAGCCCCATTACTTGACATACGTACAGCTCAGTTTCACCAAGTTCTCAGACCTGAGAAGAAATGCTATCAGACTTTCTGATGTATCTCCCTGCCAGCACAGGGGTTTACCTTTAGAAGTTACTTTATACATTTGGCCTTGAAACTTGTCAGCCAAAAATGAGGTGACCTTTAATCTGTAACTTGCTCTTGCTGACATGTGTTGCCTGGCATGAAATTAAGGAGTTCACTTTCCACCACCTCTTTTCTATTTCTGAAAACTCTATCACTTGTTACCAAGCATCCCATAACTGTGTTTCTAACAAAGATTACACTGATATTTCTGTCCAGCTACATGTCCTGCAGGGCTGTTCTGCGGTCTTCCGATCAGTAAAAATGTAATAACATTTTCACATAGTCAATATTTAATTCTGTAAATGCAACTGGTAGTTGTAATCTAGGTTATTAACCACACAGTGATTTATGATGGAGGGCAGACAGTGGAGGGGTGCAGAGCACTAGGAAGGTCCTCTGGTGACAATAAAAAAGTTATAAATTTCATAGCTCTGCCTGAGAAATGTATTTATATCCTATATTAAGAATAGCTTTTTATAAATTTTAATGATCCATGTTATTAATGGTGCTGTCATCATTACTGCCTGTGCAAGACTGCAGTCTTTTTTTCCCTCTTATACTTTTCCATCAGATGAAGGTCTTATATTTTTTAAAAAGCTCTTATTAGCAGTTTGCCAAAAAATCTTTAAGAGTTATAAGTCTATCTTTGTTTCATTGGACTGCAAAGACTGCAAGGAATATTTTGCATAAAGTTTTATGGCCAATGCAAAGGTTGGGCTAATTGGACAGAAAACAATTGGTTCTCTATCATGTTTATAAAGCCTAAGTCAATACATGGGAATAAAAGTAGCACCATATCAAAAAGAGGAATTTATACATGAAAATTGTTTTTAAATAGTGTAGTATACAGTGTTGAGTAACTAGAAGATAGACAGTTATATATCAGAGTTCCAAGATATATGTATGTTACCACAGACTCCATGTACAGTGACAGAGGCAGCAGTGGTATTTACAAAAACCCACATTTTTACTTGTTTTACATTATTTTAGAATGCTCTGTCACACTTGGCCAAGTTTGCCATGGGAAGGTAGTCTATGGCACTGCCTGATATTTAAACAACTTTCCCATTTATGTGATCTTCATACAAGAATATTAGAAATACAAAAAGACAAAAGGAAAAATAAAATAGAGCAGAAGTAGCACCATATCAGCTCTGAGCATTTCTTATTAGTCATCTCTAAAAGCAGAAGCAGACTCCTACAGCAGCCACCTGCTTTACCTCTCTCAGGGATGGAGGCAGGTTTTCTAATACTGTCAGAAGTCAGACGGTAGCCAGCATACCTCCCACCATAGCAAGCCAACCAAATAAAAATGGTACACAAACATCTGATCTGTGGACAATGAAAGAAGGGATGGAGTTCTGGCACATGCATTCAGTAAGGAAGAAACACAGTCATATATGATTGTGTATGTAAGCCACATAGTCCTCTGACTTACAAGCATAGGTATTTTTAATCATAAAATTGTAAAAATAAACCATAGTCTTATGGGCTATCAGGCACTCTGATGCTTTGGTGATAGCAGCTGTATAGTTCAGGTAGACATATTAAAGAAGATATGTAAATTGGAGCAAGGTCCTCTGGTATCATATGTTTAGTTTTAAAATATTAACCAAAAAAGGAACAATGAACACTATCATTGTAATCTCCAGGCAAATGTAAGTACCTGTTATTTTACAGGTATTAGTATCAATTGTGATTTTTTTCAAGCATGAAAACAAATTTGCAACACTGAGCCACTATTTTCCACAATTATTGTTCTTTGAAAAGAGCTTATTTATCAGTTTTTGTCTGCTTTAATTTGATACCAACTCTGTTTCAAGTTGATACAGTAAGTTATTTTTCCCCCTTTCTTTGAGCTACTTATCTTATTTCTGGGATAGGAAACAGGAATATTGCTAGTTAGTAAAGCCAGCATTCCACTGCAAATGCTGCATTTCACATTTCCAACTCAACCTGAATTGTTTTCTCACCTCAGTACCTATGTGTTATAGCCTAAATACTATTCTCTTCCTATTGTATTTCTGTCTCACATTGGCTTCAAGTGTTAGACGCTCAGCCTAATTCAAGATAAGCCCTGAGCAGAAAATGTAAATGCCAATCAATCCAAATTCAGAGAATGTGTAAGGAGTAAGACACTAGACAAAGTGATTTCAATGAAGATAGAAAAGAAACTTTAAAGACCACAATGGTAAAGCATCAGTTCATGGATCTAAATGTGAAACAAAGTTCCATTATCCAGAATCCTAGGAGAGTATTAGAGGCTTACTCTAAATTAGCTTTCATTAGAGAGGAATTTCCATGCCATTCCTAATATGAGAAAATACATCCTCTCTAGTGCTAAAAGACAATTCAGTCTTCCTTCAGCCTAGTTCTCTTCCTTTCTTAAGCAAACTCTGCTAACTATATCATACTATAGTCCTGTAAACTCATAAGGAAATTATTTGAAATACAAATCAATTTTCATTTGCTAGAAACTTCACTTAATGAAATCAGCTATTAAGCCAAAAGAACAAAAACTGTGATTCATTTTTAACACAAATTTTTATAGGATTATTTTTTTGACAAATTGGACCTGCACAATACTTAATATGTGTTAATGCTTATCTCAATTTCTGATGATTATTCATAGTAATGTAATAGGGATGTTGAGTACTATTTTTGGGAGATTGAATAACACTGATAGTTAATGACTGCTATGTCACATGCAGGATGTTTCAGCTCATAGATTCTGTCTCATCAAGATTAAGTAGGAGAAAGACTATGAATTACTAGGGAATAAATCTGTTGGAATGCTTTTTTGAATTAAACTTTTTACAAAAATGTTTGCCTAAAACTCCAGTAGGAAATTCATTGGTTCTTAGGCAATGCTAACAGAATTTGGCATCAGTCTGGCTTAGAAAAAACCCTATTTTGTTCTTCACGATAAGTTGCTTTCAGAACATAACACTATGCAGTGTAAGAATGCTAAATAGTGCTTTTCTGATTCATGAATGAAAAAAGCTTTTATTCAAGGTGATTACAGAGTACTCTATTGATTTAAGTAGTGGGTATTTACTCTAACTTTCCCTTAAATGACTACAAAACAGGAGGTTTTCCCTCCAGCTAACAGCACGATCTCAAAATGTAAATGTACAGTTCCAGGACATCTGCACTTACTCATAGAGGCTACTATCTTATTTTATGGAGTAAGCAGGAAAAAGAAGCAATATCATAGATGAAAAGGTAATGTGCTACTGTCACTGATTCTGAAGTCAGATAAAGCAAAGCAAGGCAGGAGTAATGATTCAGCAAAGGAAACAGGAATGCATCTTGGGAACAGTTTGTTGCATGTGAGTTTTGTGTTTTAGTTAAAATATAACAGAAAATGTGATACTGACTGATACACATTTGAAAGCAAAGGGGGAAAGAAGCAAAGTGCTTTCTCAGTTGTAACATCATATGAAAATATTCTAGAAAGAAAGCACCAAACTGTGAAAAAAACCTTGAAATGTCAGGGAACCTCATTGCAATTCTAGAAGGTCTCTTTGAAAGCTTCCAGTAGCATTTTTAGAAGTAAGCCTAGACATACTCACCATCTCAAGCAGAGGCAGGAGGCCTCCTATTCAGCAGACAAAGTGAAGAAGCAAAAAATGTGATCAGCAAAAGCTGGCTTGCTTACTGGGAAGCTGCTAAAAGTGCACAGTGGGAAGCATCAAGGAGAATGTGACTTGAGCCCATTTAAGGAGTTTTCTGGGAAACAGGTGAATCTCTGATACAAAGCCAGAACCTTTTTTCCAGCCAGACATTTCTCACAAAGCATAGGTGTCAAAGGAGGTTGGCAACCCGTTCTTTCATCACTGCATCTTGGTTACAACACTGGTTCCTAAACACACTGCTCTGCTGTAAACGATGTTTCTTGCTGATCATTGCATTCCTTATCAAACTTGAGTTTCAAACACTTCTACAGCCCTGATGCAGAGCCATACTATGGCCTTCTAGTTGGCCAGTAACCAAAGGAACACATCTGGAGGGGCCTCTGGCATAGGATCCACCCAGACTTTAAAAGACTTCCACTACATAAGAGAATTGGAATCTGCATCTTCCCTCTCCCTAGGCATTATTATAACCACCAGGTTATATATACATACTGTGTTCCTGGACAGGGATGCTCTGTGTTCCAGCTCACACTGATTCTCCTTTTTCCAAAGAACATAAGATTTCCCGTCTCTTCTACTGTTTCCTCAAAACTACTTTTCATTTGCTTATTCATTTACTTTTCCCTTCTACTAACAAAGTCTGAAACAGTGGGGAATGTGACTACTTGTTCTCTACCCTTGCAGAGGAATGCTGTCTAGCAGATGTTTTAGGAGGATTACAGCAAAACAATCTATTCAAATAGGGCTCTGGAGGTCTCACTGAAATCTTGCCTTAGCTCTCAGCCTTGCAGCCTTCCATGTCCTAATCTGTCCTGCCCTCCTGTATCTTTTAAACTCACTTCCCTTCAGTCTCATTTTCTTTTTTTTTCTTCTTTTATTCTTCCTACTGTTTCACTATACACCGTAACTATCCTAACAGAAATGGAAACAACAAGGCTCTTCACGTTTGTCAAATGACTTGTCTGCTGTGATCTTCTGTATAATTCTCTTCCATTTTATCTGCTTTGTCATTCCAGATAACAACCATTTGTCTGCAAGGAATATGTCTATATTTGTTAAGAAAGCAGTTACACTATTTTGGGTACTGCCACAACCTAAATCTTTATCATCAACATATACATATATTTTCAAGCCCCAAAGGCCCTTCCTTTATTTATGAGAATGAAAATCTGGGGTGATTTCCAGCAGCTACACAAGAAATAGATGAAGAGTGCCAGATCCCACATTGGCAAGTGAAAAAGGACAACCACAAATCCTCATCCTCCCATTAGAATGATGGAGGAATTTCAAGACAAAGAAAGAACAACTGGACTGGACTAACTCATACACGCTGAGGGGTGGGGTGAATGAGTACTTTTTATTGTTAATGTAATGGTTTGGAGATTTTGTTTTCTTTTAAATATGTAACTGGAAAGAACAGTGAAAATGACAAATACGAGAAAGAACTGACTGTATTAATGAAAGAAGAAAGATCTGGAAAAGAAAAAGTCAGTCTGACCACAAAAACCTTGTGATGGTCCAGAAAGACCTAGTAAAATCTGTGATGAATCTCCCTTTGACTTCAGTGGGACACTCACAATATACCAAGCAACAAGAAATGCAAAAGCTTTAAAAACAACCAGTGGACAAACACACACATCAGCTGTGTGCTCTGCCTACCATCATCTATTTCTTTCTCTGCACTTCTTGACAAAATACATTTAAGTCCCAATTTGCAACTACGTGGTTAACATTATGCAGCTACTGAGATCTACTGGAGTCTGAAATGCTGTATTTTCAGATAAACTAAATTACTCATACTAAAAGCAAGATCAGGACCTGCAGCTCTAAGCTCTTTACAGCAGAAATCTTAAATAGCACCCAGCCTTTAAAAATCTGTATTTGAGAGTGGGACTAGGACAACTCATTCAAATTTCATTCCTAGCATTTGTAAGTCCTACTTCATCCTAAGATGCATTTTATAAACAAAATAACAATGATAAAAAATGGCTTTTGTGAGGTGTTTAGCATCTCTTCTGTAATACCACTCTGACTAGCTTCCAAGTGAAGACTTACTGAGAATTTATCTACTGCTTTCACTTTGATGGTAATATACGTGTGACAGCCTACTTACCATCCAAGAAGTAGAGTTTGAGAAGTAGAGTCACAGACTCAGAAAAATAAGAAAGTAATAGAGCTCACTGATTAGTGTCATTTCATTCATCTTCAATATTCTGTCAGTATTAACCAGTTGCTGTATAGATCTGTGTAGGAATTGATCAACACATTGGCAGTCCTGCAGTCTATCATCCAATTGAAAATGTTATCGTTCAAGTGAAAGGTGTTCCAGGAATTCCTGAGTTTAAATTTAATGGGAGAACAGGAAAAGGTAAAATGCACCATTAAAAGTAAAAATTTCTGTGAAATTTTAGTTTCTCAGATGTAAAGTATTTTACAAATGAGAAATACAAGGGAATGTTATTTTCTTGTATTTCAAAATTTTTCATTCCACAAGGTGTTTTTTTCTTATTATTTTACTTACAGAATATAGAGATTTACAATATGGTTGTGTATCAAATTATATTTAAAAAAATTGAAACTAGTCAATCCATCAATCCCAAACATGGCAGTGACCTCATTCTAATCACATCAGACACTGAGAATACACCTGAATTCCAGGACAGATACGTCTGAATTATCTACTGCTTCTTCATGTCTTTTTCTACTGAAGAGACCTCATTTTGACTTATTTCAAATAAGAATGAACACTTAGCTTTGTTATAATCATAAAACAAGAACCTTTCATCTTTACATAATCTGAATGTTCCAGGAAACATAACAGATGTGCAAAAAGAGATCTTAAAAATTGAGTTGTTTTTGTCTTGACTAATTTTTCTCTCTTTATGATATAAATATACTCTCTTATCATTGAAAAGACATATGCTGACTTTTTAAAGTCTAATTAACTTTTTTTTTAATTAATTAGACAACCTAAAGCCCCACAGAATATGCTTGTTCTTTGGATGTTTCAGTAGGAAAAGAACTGGAGCTTGATTCTGCAAATTTGTATCCAATGTTACTAGGGCAAGAGCATTCCACAGTTCTGCAACCCTAATCATCCAAAGTGAAGAAGCCACATTGGTTCAGCAAGGTAATGGTGGCTACCTGCTTCTCAGCTGACATGCATTCAGACCTAGCCACATTTCAAGCCATGGACAATGACAGTGAGAAAACACTGAGATAAGAAACAATTCTAAACTAGCTATTACTAGCAATCAGTTTAGACTCAAGTCAACCTTGCACCTATCTTAAAGAAATGTTGCAGTAAATAAATGTGGAATCTGATTCAGCTGTCACAGCAGAGTAAAGTAGGATATAATCTCTCAAATCAAGGGATTTATATAAGTGAAATGAAGTGTAAAGGCAAAAAAAATCAGTCATGCAGTGTCTAAAAATATATAAATTTTTGAGAAATTTTTGAGATGGGCTCAAAAGATACATTCTTTTGGCTACACTAAGTACATTAAAAGAATAAGCATATACACATACTGTAACATCATTCATTAAAACTTGACACCCTTAGAGTTTGTAGCAAAGCCTGGCATTTGGTGGTACTATTGCAGGTTTACTTTTTGCTCTACCTAGAAATGTCCACCCAAACATGATCTCCGGAAACTTCAGTTTGCGTAGATGTAAAAATGCTCATGCCCTGAGCAGCCTATTTCCTCTGAGCATCCTTCAGCTCCTCACAATGTCTACATTGGAAGAAGCCTGAACACATATTGTGCTTACAGAGCAATTATCCACATTTCATTTCAGACTGTGGGAGCAGAGTTTAGGAGGCATGCCCATCTGGAGAAAGTGGCCCATCTGGAGAAAGGGACTATCAGAACCCTGGCATGTGAAAAGAGCAAAAGAAAAGGGAGAGGCATTGGTTTGGGACTCTTGGCCTGCAGTTTCTTCACTGGGTAAGGGCTCAGATCTCAGGACAAGGTCAGGCTGTAAACTAGTATTTATCAGCAGCCAGTGCCAAAAAAAACCTGCTTTTTGAAAAAAAAAAAAAAAAAATTCTTTGCTTTCACCTTTTTGTTGCCATTGTTATTGAAAACAGGTTTTTTTAATCCTCATCTGTGGGCAAACCACCCCTAGTTATGTAATTCATATTTACTGCAAAATGAGTCAAACATGGACACATTACTTTTTCCCACATGCTTTAGCTTCTGCAGATTTTCAGATCTCAGAGGCAGGTCTACAGTCCCTCCAATGCCAACAGAGAAGTTATGTTAAAAGTAGAATCCATTTCTCTAGCTTGGCGTCTCAGTTTTTTTCCTGCAATGGGACTTCTCCTGTAGAGTAACTCTTATTACCATGGGAACATAACAACTTCAGAAAGCCTTGTGCTGGATCAGCTACAACAGGGAAGCTACTGACTGCAAAAGCAGCTCTACTTCAGAGTAGAATAATCTGAATAAAATGTAACTGTGATTTTTTTTCTTTGCACAGACTCTTTTAGACTGCTTGTTTCTGCAACAGTTCTATTACAGCAATTGCAGAAGTGCCTGAATGACAACTAGAGTATGAGCAGCAGGACAACCCATTATAACTGGCCAAAGTAGAGCCCCTGGGTGACTATCTGAATGCTTTATAATATCCACAAAACAAATGAGGCATTATTACTATTATTTGCACCTATAATCAAACCAACAGCAAATATGACCAGATCAAATCTACATAATGGGTCCTGCCTACTAATCATGAGATAATTAGAATACTAAATATATGTGTGAGAACATCTTGTCTCGATAATTATGAAACTTGCTCCCTGGTATTAGATAATATAAAGAAACAAAAATATTTGGGAACCACTGCCTTCCATGTGCTCTGTAGGTGTGTATAATGCTGAGAAAATAATTTAACAGATCTCCAGTATTGCAGGTACAATTCTTTACCTGCCTTTCCAGTACCATAACAATGATGTAGTTCATCAAAATATATGAGTAAACAAAGGAGCTCTTACAACACCATTGGTAGGCTACATGTCAGAAATCATCTTTATTGATCAGAAACACTGGGATAACAGAGAAATTCAGAAAGAGGTGTAATTTTAAAGATATGTTTAAGCCTTGTAAATATCTCTCAAGAACACCAGTGATTGATTCTGATACTCATACCACGTTCTTATTCCTATGTGAAGTGTCTGGCAATTCTCATAAGAATTTAACAAAAGAATATAAAAACTGGTGTACTGGGTCAGACCAGAGACTCAAATTATATCTCATCTCATGTGGGAATGAGAAATGGATGCCTAAACACAACACAATAGTGATTGCACAGTGGTACTTCCCACAAATTCCATTCCAGCTTTGAACAATTTGCAACATGAGCCTTCTGAGCCAAAGGTACTTAACTATCTTTTTCATTTTCATTCTCCTTTTCACTCTTTTTTGTTCACTCAACTGTTCACCTCTTGATTTCTTGTAAATATTTTAGCACTAATCGCATCCTCAGGTTGAAGTTCCTCAGACTAGATATATGTTGTGGCAATAACATGGACATTTGCACCATTGTTTTGAAGAAGCCCCAGCCTGTTTCACACTGAAAGCCCCTAGATCTTGTATTGGAAGAATAAGAAAATAACCAAACCTTCTCCAGCGTTTCACAGACGTCCATTGTACCTTCTTTCAAAGCTCCTCCTTTTCTCTGAGCTGAAGAGTCCCACCCAGTTAAGTAGCTCCTTATGTATTTAATCTTTTTTGAAATAAGGAGGGGTGACAGAAAGAATCTGACTGTTCACAATGTTCAGGATGTAGGGCATCAACATGTGTATTTACACAATGGTGCAATGTTTTGTGCTTTACCTTCTGTTCTCTTTCTGATAAACCCTAACATTTGATTAGGATTCACTGCACTACTGAGCACTAAACAGACTTTTCACAGAACTAGTTCTTAAATTCAAAATCTCCTTCTAGATTGGTAATGGTCATCCCAGAGCCGAGTACCTCAGTGCATGTAACACTGTGACTTTTCACACTAAATTTTCCATGAGAAATGAGAAAGAGCAAAAACATTATTGCAAGCTATTCTTTCTATATCACTTGGATTATTCTGATGGCTTCTGGAGGCTATCCACATTTTTAATTCATTCATATTATAAGGCATAACTCATCTTCAGAAATCTGCACCTGTTATCCTTAATGCATTTTGGAACAGGTTTTGGTTTGTAGGGGTGGTGAGGTGGATAGCACATTAATTTAGTATTCCAGTCAAGGGGAAAAAAAGTGAATATAGGAGGATGAGACATAAGTCTCATTCAGAAGAGAGAAGAGTGTGGTAGCATGTGTCATGAGAAGTCAGAGTGTCTTTTTCTGAGTATTCACTCAGTTGCTACCATCAGTTATGGAGCATTTAGGAACAAGATCTGCTTTTCACATAAATAGAGAAGAACACATGAAAAAAGCATTATGGGCAAATACAGACTGTATGTTGAATCTTAGCCTGAGTTTTTTTCTACTAAAAATTAATAAGTCCAAACAAACCCTACACCACTTGGAAATAACTTCTCTGCATTAGCCACTTTTAAGAAGAGTAATACTTGCAGGAGAACATCCAACTGGTAAATAAATCACATTAGTTCTCTGCCAACGTTATTGTTTAAAAATTCTGGATTTGACAAAAATACTTTGAAATTTTATAATCCTTATGTGCCTCACACACATGAGGTGACATGTATGTGCTGTCTTGTTAAAACACAGGGCAGAAACTATTTGCCTGTGTTAAAAGTATCATTTAACTTTACCAACCTGCACAAGGTAAGATAAAATGGCAAGATCTACTCCTTGGTCAGCAATGGGTTAATATACCATTTTGCACAGGAGGAGAAGAACTTCTGAACAGTTCATTGTAAACACTCAAAAACATTTCCAAAACAACATCACTGTAATACATAGGGCAGAGTACACAATTGTGTCCAGCTTCATTCACTGCTCAAGAACGAGAGAGGAATGCACTACAGATATGACTGCATTTTTCCTGGTCCTATAATAATTATTATAGCTGATAATAACTCTTTATTGTAATTGCACCTGAGAAATTATTGAGGTCACAGACACATTGAGCGAGGCATTGTATGAACACAGAAAAGCTGCCCCTGTTTTAAACAGCTTACAACTAAATTAAACAAGATATATGAAAATGACAGGAGGAATAAAATCCGCAAACTGAACAGCATGATCACAGCAAATGTCAACCCATGACTGCTTTTCTTGGGGGGAATGGGAAGCTATTAAGCACATGCATAGTGTATGGAAAGAAAAGAACTGAAGCAGCAGAAAAGGTAGGACCAATAGTGACTGAACGAAGCTGAGATAAAGGACATCATATAGTTAGAAATAAATTCAGCAAAGGACAGGGACACCCAAATGAGAACTGTAAAAGGTTTGCTGTGGCTATGTCCACACACATATGTTAGGACACCATAAAGCTGTCCCCCTGTGAAAATGTCCCAAGACAAACTGTTCTCATATTTTCACATCACGGCTGTTTGGGCATGCCCAGCCTGGCACAGGCACACTGCCCTACACTCAGATGGCATCTACAGGCTCCTTGGGCTACTCCATATATGAAAGTCAGTCATGCCTTCTAGCAGAAACAGAAAGGAAGGGGAAACACGAGCAAGGAACTGGGATCCATGGGTAGCCTGTATCCCTACCCTCTGAGCCTGCCATATCCTGCACTCACTAGACTGCACGCTGCCTGCTCCCACTCCCATACCCATCTCCTTTCTCAAAGGCCAGGCATGCCCCAAAGGAACAAACAGTGTCAGTGAGCAAAGAAGAGGCTGGGGCAAGTGCTCCATGAGTATTTTTTTCAGTTATGTCCATTCAAGGTCAGAAAGGTACTAAGCAACCTGAGACACACTGTTTCAGTAATGCCACCCTGTCAAGGCTGTCCTTGAGAAAGTCAGCAAAAAGGGCCCAGCTGGCCCCATCTCCAGCATGCAGTGATGTTTATGGCACGGACAGAGACATTTTTAGTGAGAGCCAAATGCCAAGTCTGCTTCTGTGTCTTGGCCAGCTTCCTGAAAGACAATTTCTCAGACCAAACTTCTGACCTTGAAAAGCCAAGCCCATAGCAAAAGCACCAGCTTGAACCTAATCCTTCCACAGCTGTAGACTTTGCAATGTCTGAGACATACAGCCTTCACATTGCAGGAGTTTGAATCTTGTATATTGCAAGGATAGATGTGGAACCTAAAAAGTCCCACTGCTGTTTAGTTTCTATCTGGTTTGTGACTGTTCTTACGCAGACTGGATGCTGAGATACACAGATCCTGTCAGGCCAGCATCTATTGACAGTGAAACAGGAGAACTGTACATCTAAGCAGGCACCTGAAAACACCCTGTAGTGTAACTAGCAGCAGGTATGACAGGTTCATGTAAGCATGCACCAGAAATGTGGATTGGGCCCCAAGCAAGTGAACATTACCTACCTTCACAGACTAAGCAAATTTTAATTGCCTGGCAACATTAGTCACAATGATCAGCTGTTGGTATTGGAGCAGGAAATTCAGCGGTGCAATTACTTTGCATACGAAATGCAATGAGCTTAGGTTGGGAGGAAGCAGACAGTGATGTAGAAGGACCGTTCCTTCCAGCAGCGTTTCATTTCTCATGATATGTGGCTGCAGTCCACTTCTGCTTCAACCAGGTGCATACATCTTTCCAAGAAAGATTGTCCTGGGTCCTTCTTGTGATATATCTACTTTGCTGCAGTTGAACCCATCAAGTGATGTCCAAGAAAACACTCTTCTGGATCTGGGGGAGTGCCGTGAAAAACATAACCCCAGATGAATCCAATGTAACTATTTGTCCTGGTTTAGCCAGGATAGGGTTAAGTTTCCCCAGCAGTGGGGGGGAACCTCTAGCCGGGTTATTCATATATCATGCTGACCTCACATCTTGGCTCGAGTGCGGGAAGAATCAGTGATCGCGTGGGTTGGCGCAGCTGGTTCTCTCACTGCTGTATCGGTATATACTTTGTTCATTGTTATCACTGTTATTCTTATTGTTATTGTTTGTTGTGTTGCTGTTGCACTGTTGTATTAAACCTCTCCTTATCTCAGTCTCGGGGCTTTGTATTTCACTCCCTTTGTGGGGGAGGGGCAGCGGCCGCGTGGTCTCAGACCCCGGCAGGGGTCACACTATTTCTAAGTCTCTCAGAAGGCCTCCTTCAGAATGGGTAATAAAGGACACAAAATTATTCTGATCATGTTTCTGCTCCATGAAAAAACACATATTGCCTGCAGGAATTTAAATAAGATGAGCTTCACACACAAGGGGTAAAACCACAGCCTCCTGAAAATCTACAGTTGTTTTAACAAGCAATCCAAAATTTAATTTTATATCTCTGTAGTGTTCTGTCAAGTGGAAAACAAACTCCACTGAAATTCAGGCTTTAGAAAAGAATGTGGAGGTAACAGTAGATGAGAGGATAGCACAGTGTTCTTCATTAGCAAAGGGAAGCTTCTTAACCATTTATGCACTACTCCAGCCAATGTTTGGATCTTCTTGAGGGAAAGAAATGAACTTGAGTGAGAATTAAATATCTCTTGAACGCATTTAGTCTGATAGAAGCTTGTACATCAGACTTTCTCAAGCTGTACACCACGGAGCAGAAAACCATTCACCATTCAGCAGGAAACATCTCATGGTGGATGGAGAGGTAGTTCACCACCGACTGCTGCCTCTGTTTTATAACTGCTAAGGTGGACTGGGAAGAAGCTGAGAATTAATGGAAAGTTTGTCTTAATATAAGAAAGAACTGTGAAAGAAATCCCTGAAAATGCTACAGAGAAGTCTATAAGACTAATGCTTGAGCAGCTGA
The DNA here is from genome assembly GCF_031877795.1 of Strix aluco. Taxonomy (NCBI): domain Eukaryota; kingdom Metazoa; phylum Chordata; class Aves; order Strigiformes; family Strigidae; genus Strix; species Strix aluco. The sequence goes on along the minus strand of NC_133931.1, from coordinate 69,011,656 downwards.
AGTGCTCTACGAAAAGACATAAGAATTCTTGTAGGAAAAAGATTTTCAAAATGTAATACCTCTAAATGGCTTATTTAATTACAATAATGTCAAGGAGTCTTTTACATATCTTGATTACCACACAGTTAAGCCTTAAGAAAAATAAAACCATAGGTTGTGCTACAATGTATGTTGGGGCTTTTTTTATTTACTTCACAAATTAAAACACATTTTGGGCTTTTTGTCCCATTAAATAAACAATGTATTTTTTTCTCCAGACAAAAAACATTGCTCTGAATTGTAAAAATTGGTTTTGTTCAATAATAAAGATTGAAATTACATTATTTTGCCATATCCCTTAATAGAATATAAATGCCAAACAATAACAATAATATTAATATTATCACTGTCTTCAGATGTCTTCTTAGTTTTAAAAAAATTCCATTATTCAGTCAAGATGGAGAATATGGTTTCTTTGGGTTTGGGGATTTTTTTTTCTTTTTTCTTTGATGTGTTTAGTCTTAAGTAGCACTGAATTTAGCATTACATATTCAACAAACATTTATTTTCGTGAAAACTGCAATTCTTGGCATATTTTCTTCAATTATATCAACCATAAACACATGTTATGTGGGTGTGCAGTTATTTGGTTCATTTGTAAACATGGGTAATAAAATATCTGTATTGCAATACCTCTTTGTGTGCAGAGTATTCATGTTATTTCTTCCACTGGAGTTTGCTCGTTAATCATGGTGACAGCTGATACTTTTTGCACTGACATGAGATATACAGTTGTTAAAAAATTTGTTATAGAGCTTAATATTGTCATTTATGATATGCGCAAAAAAGAACCTTTATGGAAAAACTAATACGACAAGTATTGAAACCAATGGTAGATATTTTTTCTCTCACAAGTGGAGACCTCTTTGAAAGGCACTAAGGTGTTAAATGCAAAGACCACAGGCTTTTTTAAATGCATAATGCACATGTACTCAAGAAATTCTTCTCATGTAAACTGAAAATCATTTAAATTACATTACATATCTTAAAGGGTGTGAAAAAGCAAAATTTCTATTCTAAATAGGATAATATATGCATACAGAAGTGGAATAATTAATTGAATCAAATATGCTATGCCTTAGAAAAAAATAATTGCAATCAAAGTACCACCTGACATCTGAAGAAAGGGGTGAGGCTGTAAACTGTGAACTGGTAAGGACATGCCATCCTTGTGGAACAGGAGTAAAAGCCAATAGATAAACAGATCTGAATCTGATAACAGATAAACTTCAGAGCTCCCTAACTGGACAGAAAGAAACAACCATAAAGGATAAACCCTAAGATTAACCCAGTTTAGATTTCACTAATTTAGATTTTCCATATTTTAGATTTTCCATATTAAATGTATTATATAATAGTGTTACAAGAAGAATGATAAAACATTTGGAGGCAGTCACCTCCTCCAGGGACCTGAAGTGGATGAAAAACAAGAAAAGTTTAAGAAAAAAGCTCAATTAGTTTAAAAGAGCGAAAGTAAACTGTCAAAGGAAGCCTCAGGGTCAAATTGGGAAAAACCTTAGCTTCTGTATGAGAAAGGGAGAAAGCAAAACAAAAGTAGCCTCTTTTCTATTTGAGTCAAGCTCTTGTCACAGATATACTTGGCCACCACAGAAAGAATTCAGCCTTCCCAGGCTCCTTCTGTGCTAGTGCAACAATGCATCTTGGGTCAGAATCAATTTCCTTGGACACTCATAACTGAATTCAACTCTCCAGTTTGTATGTTCTTTATTTTTACACACATCTTGGGGTGTTTCTCTATGAGAACTATTAGGGATGCCTAGGAAATTTAGTACCAGTTTATTCTGTACATTCTGTCTTTGAAAGTGTCACTGGAAAGTTTCACCTGTTGGAGAAAAGACTATTTTAATGCATCATGACCAAAGGAGGAGAGAAAGTGTCTGTTAAAGGAGCCAAGAACTCCACAATATGCAGAAAGCCTCAGAGAAATTATGTGAATGTGAGCTTTAGTGGTCTGGCAGGTGAATTGTTTAATCATTATCAATTCCCTGTAGTTAAGACAATAGAAAGTTATTTGACCTTTGTGGATACCACCTTCTTTTTTTGGTGAAGGAGATTCATAAGTATAAAGAGTTTTGACATGAGGCTCAGGAGAGACACATATCTCCTGTATGTAAAATATATGTTACTGAAGTTGCTAAAAGACTCAGAGTATAATTTTGTCGTTGAATATATATGTCACTGCTGTTTACTTTAATGGGAGGTATGTCCCATATTCCAGTGATCAACCCTGGCGTTTTCAGAGAACTCCAGCTAGAAAACCAAATGCTTATTTCATAGATATGATGCAGTTATTATTGTTGGAGGGATGTAGACAACAGCAGACCATAGACATTCTTTCCATTTTGTTTATTTTTAGAAGCATAACTGGTCTATGACATGCTTGAAGAACCCCTCTTCATTCTTCCTAGCCCATCTCCTGTATTAAACTCTCATAGCACCAACTCTTCCACCAAACCCTCTGTGAACATCCCATCATCTTTTTTTCTTCTGGGATGATACAGTGGCTTTCAGAACACACTCTTAAATTTCTAGGACAAAATTCAGAAGCACCTTGTTCCTCAAACATGAAAAAACAGGGAGAAGAATCAAATGTAAGGTTTTTGAAAGTCTCTGAATTTTAGTTCTGGATTAATCTTGGATTTTTTTTGTGAAAGTCCAAGGTATTTTTCTATTACTCTAGCCTATTTATTTTGCCATAAAAATTTCTGACTGCATTTGTCTCTCTTTATTTCATATTGGTTTAAAACACCTAAAATCAAAGGGGTTTTTTGTTTTTATCAAATTCCACGGTCCATCGAGTTAATATATTAATTTGTCATAGGACACAGAATATGAACAGTCACGTGGGAAGAGACTGGAGACTAGGTACAAGAAATTCATTTTTGAAGGAGAAATGTTTAATTCCCTGGAGATAGCATAGCAGGTATTTTGCAAGTGGAGGCATACTATCACTTAAATCCTCAAATACTTTTGTCTATTGTCTTCAAAAGTAGAACATGCATTAGCCCATATTAATTCAACCTCGCTGTGACCCACAGCGACATATCACTGTCCTTAATCTTTATAAATGGCTTTTGCACTCTGCACCATCAAAAACTTTCTTTTTGCTGATCAATACAAAGTGTATTTGAAAAGAGCATTATCTGCCTTTGAAAGGGCCTTCTGGACAATCAATGGTCTTCAGAAGCAGATGCTGATCAAGCAAGCAGAGGCAACATTGTAGAAAGCTAGTAAATATTGATCTCAATTCAGAAAAGGAAATTGCCTTGTAGTTGCAGTGTCTGACTTCATTTAGCCTATAAGTTTACCAAACATCTGATTGGCTGATCTGGTAAACATTATGGTGCATCATCACTGATTAGTGAGCTTGTATGAACAACATGCCTTAAAAGTTTTATGTGGTCACAGCATGAGATTAGTTTTAAACTAGAGTTAAAACAAACTTGAAAAATGTTGATTTCTGTTGTAAAAAAATACAAGTAATACTCCACATAATTTCACAGTGGATTGAAACAAGCAAAAACAAAAGCTCTGGCACGGGCATGTTTTATAAATGTGTACTACTTAATTTAAAAAATAATAATATCCAAAATAATCTGTTTAATCATTTTTATATATCAGGGAACCTCCTGAACTCAGTTGGTTTGACAGAGTTACAGACTCAACTAATTTCTTTGTTTCCTAGGATTTTATTGGTAGAATTCAGCATTTCTGACAGCAGAAACATTTTACGGTAGGCCTAGATCCAGCCAGTACAACTCCACTAGTGCGGAGAAAAGGAAAAATGCAAAGGAACCTCAGCAGATGATCTAAACTTCCATGTAATGCATTACAATAAAACTTGAATTATTCTAGATTTATGATGTTGTTTATGACAGAAATCTTGTTTAGTACTTCCAAATTGTGAGAGTCACATAATTAGCTGTCAGAAAACTGCACTGATCGTCATTCTGTAAAAGATATTTTAGCTTACAGCACCATATAAATCACAGAAGGTGTATGGTCATATCCTGTGTCACTGAAGTCAATAGGACTTGATATTCAGTGGTTTATCCGATCATTCCTTCAGATTATTGTAGGAAAGGTTGTTCCTCACAAATGTAGGGCAAAAATACACTAATTTCAGGTCTAAAATTCACTGGCAGAAGTGCCACAGATATGTGATCAGCTCTCCTCACCTGTTCAGTCAGCCTGTTCGCTCTGGAATAAGAACTAATCCCACAATCTCAGCAGTGACAGGATGGACCACTTATCTTTAAGCCCGCCACTGTGCTAGGCAATAAGTAACAGGACAATACCATGACACCATAAGCGTTTTGTGCCAAAGAGCTATTCTTCATCATGGCTTCTTGCTTGAAGAACAGCATTGGACTGAGGGAGTCTATGAACAACACAAATACACTTACTCAGAAATTTACTCAGCAAAGTAGTGATGCAAAAGACAATGGCCATTCCTCTAGCCCAGCCTGAGGCTAGGGGAATTCACTGGCCTTCAGTTCTCTGCAAATCATCTTTATCAAAAAGGCCCAAATGGACTTTTCACAGAACACGTGTCTTCTATTTAACAGGAAAAATAAATTTGAAATGCAAAGACTACTTCCTGTAGCACCAAAGTTTATGATAAAATATTTTACTCTTTTAATTACTTTTTAACAGATTTACAGAGATTAGTTTCTAAATAACTGCAAACGACCTTCATTTGGACTTCCAAATGAATAAAGATGTATGTCACTACATGGATGAAACTAACTTTAAGACTTTAAATATTTTCTTAGAACATGAGAAAGTTTAAGTAAAATTCATTACATCAAAAATGACTTTGACCCCAGAGTTTAGACCTATCTGAGTTGAAAAATAATAATAATAAAAAAGGCAAACCCATACTCTTCAAACCAAGTTCTGAAACAACTGAGCCAAATTTTCTAGACTGAGCCTCTAATTTTGCACACACAAATACAGTAATTAGGCATGAAACTGACCATGTATCATAAAGTTCTTATAGTGTGGTATTTGGTCTATATCAGGAGGTAAATCAGGGAGCTGTTGTGTGCTTTTACAGTCACTATTTACTTTGGAAATTGGGAAGAGTGGCTTGAGCTGTCCAGATTGTAGCTGAACAATGGATTTGAAATAGGGTTGTTTCTAGAATGTATGTAGAGAATAAAATATGACAGAACAATATTTCTCACTGTCAGTTTGTGGGCAGTTAAGAAGAGTGCTTGGTTTGGGTTGACAAGCCGTATGTGATAAATGATGCATAGTTTTGTAGGACTGTATTTTCTCAGCAAGAGGTGAAGACTTTGTCTTATTTTGGAAATGGAGTGGAATGACTTTGTTTTTGCAGAATGGTGGTCGGATGCCAAGGACTATGGGAAGAGTTGTTTGTGAAACTTCACATACACATCGCCACCATAATAATGTCAACCACTTTCTAGCATTATTAGCATTATTTTGCAATAATACTCAGAACCCCCATTGGAATGTAGACCACACTGCGGTCTACATTTGTTCCTGTACTGAGCAAACACATAATGAAATTGGGTTCTTTACCTAGTGGGAAAGGCTATTGTTGTATCTTTGCTGCTGACTCAATATATTAAAAATATATTACCAGAGAAAGGGCCATATAACTGCATTTGCCAACTACATGCTAACATACATGGCTTAATTTATGTCTCCTTTGGCGCCGATACTCATGACTTGCACAATACATGTGAAAGAGGCCCATCAGAGGGCTTCTAAACTATTTTAGAATACTAATCAGTCCCTACACACTACAGCTTTTATGCTGTTTACAGTAGGTTACGAAGGCAGAAGCAAGCTGCAAGTGCAAACCTCAGCCAGGGCAGCAGCCCTTAGTGCTGTACTGTTACCGGCACCCAGCAAACACAATTCTAAGGGAATTATGTGCTTGCTAATCATCAACTATATGACTACACAAATCCTTAAAATAATAGCTGTTAATCAAAAATAGAATAATCCTATTGCACGTCAACTACTGCTTCTCCTTAAGAGACTCAATCTTTCTAACTAAACAGCACTATTCAGAAAACCTTTAGTGACCTCAGCATATTCAGAAGACCTTGCGCTGCACAGGTCAGAGAGAACCTCCACCACATCCCAGGCCCAGGCTGTGCTGGGGTGGGGGCACAGGGCCAGGATGGTAACCCCTCAGTCCTCTGAAACTAAAAGGAACATGTAACAGCAAAGCACACTGCTGTATAAGAACAACTGAGAGAAAGACTGCATCAAATCCATGCATTGGGGTGGCGTTTAAATGATCAATCCCCAACAACGTACTCCAAATAATGAGTAGCAAGACAGAGCAATGAAAAACTGCCGGACAAAAAAAGCCATTTACAAAGAAAGGCCATTTTTGTTTTATGCAATGTAATATGCCCATTTTAAGGGTAATCTCATGTCTGCGAGCTCCTAATAAAGAGTCCTATTTCTTTGGACCTAGACAAAGTAAAAAGTGAAGTTCAGCACATTAACTTTTTGCTTTAAACTGAGCAATGCGAGCTTGATCCCCTGACATAACCGACAAAATCCTCTAGGCTTTTGCAGCTTGGTGGAAACAGCCAAATCTGCATTCAACTTGTTTTTCACATTTCCATCATTGTGCAGAATGAAGCCTTGCAGAGCCCAAGGGACATGTGTTTAGCTGCTATTCTGCAGCGCTTGTAGCATTTTAACTTCAAGCCTCTGGGAAAAAGCCACATACCTATTACTATGGCTTTGGAGTTTAAATTGTTAGTTGATGTGTCCTGTTTATCAAATCCAAAAAGCAGTTTGTGCCTGAAAAATAGACCTGGCCCTGCAAGCAGAGAGGGGTTTTGGCTGGTGGTTTGTTTTTTAAATAAAAGCCTAAAGAAGTGGCAGTCACCAGTAAGTAATCAAGTATTTGTCCCTCTTGTGTGCCCCTGAGTTATTTTACACTTAAATTGACTCATTGCTGACACTGTAAATTTTGCAAGGTACAGTGCTCACCTATCTGACCTTCTGTATGAAAAATGCTTATGAGAGTAAAAAGGAGACGGGCTGACCCATTCTTCATTCAGTGGGGTTTTTGTTTGCATGTTTGGTTAATGTAAAAAAAACCCCAAACCAAACCAACAAAAACCCAATCCCAGAACCCCTTTCCACACTCTCATATAAATCTTATTATACATAATCAAACAGAAGCAGCGTTTTGCAAGTAGGAAATCATTTCACTCTCCTCAACAGCTGTTAACAAGGAAATATATATAAATTTTATATACAAAAATGTATTTAATTTGATATATTTTTGCAGGCAAGTGGGTTTCTGTAGGTTAGGACAGGTGTGTTGCTGATTTTCATTAATATATATAATCTGCCATCCATTTATTGCATATAATGTTAAAGAAATAGTACCTGACTTACAGTGCAAAGACAGTCAATATTACTTTTCAAATCTAAAGGCAGGCTTTCATAACTGAAAGGATTAACTTTTTTCAGTTTGTTTAAAACACCTCTTCTTAAAAAGAAGTCTATTGTTATGAACGAGTTTATGTTGGCCAGCTAGACTATTATCCAGGGAACAAATGCTTCCTTGTGAGCATGAGACAACTTGCAACTTTTATTATGGCATTTCAAATAATGGAAAGTAATAGTAAAATTGCTGCAATAAACTCAAAGAAAATCTTGATAGGCAAGTCTGTTATGCAATATGTATTCTCCTCACTGTTCCTTCACTGGTGCCAAAAGCATGTCACTCAGGTAATTTGTTTTAGACCCTTAACAAGACTTAGAAGCAATTATTATGAAACACTGACACAACAGATCTCACCAACAATTGAAGTTTGACAGCTTGTGAGAAAAGTCTCATGTTTATGTCATTGGAGAGGTGATCCTTGTATGACCTCCTTTTTCACTGCTGTGAATGATAAACTATCGTTTTCCAGTGGTAGTTCACTATAGCTGAAGGCCCAAATGTACTGTACTTGTAAAGGAAATATTCAGCTGGCCCTCTGAATCAAATAAAGCTGGAAACTCCTTTGGTTCCTCCGACTGATCTAGTTTAGGCTTTATGATATGCTCTAACTGGGTAGGGAGCTAAAAGCCTGACAGATAACCACACTGCACTTTGTAAAGGACTGTAGAACAAACATAAATAGAGATATAGGTGCAGACTTAATGCACATATACTTTCTGATTTAAAACAGCTTCACTTTAGCTTTTCTAAGCAAACTGAAATAACTTGCATGTGAGAGAGGGAGAGAAAACATATTAATATCTATTGCAATATATTTATTTGACTTGTTTCAGAGTAGAGCTTGGAGGGATAACTTACTGCTTTACGATCATTCCAGCACCCAAATCAAATACTCTTAACCCACATTTCAGAGACAAGTGGAAGATGATGTGGTAGGTATCTCATGAGTTCTGCAAGAGTTCCTCAAAACCAGCCTGAATCAGTCAGAACTGCCATGGAGCAGTGGAAAAGAGATAATCTTCAGGCACTGTATTTAAAGCTCCCTGCACTCCTGCACTTAGTTTGAACAGCACCAAAGATTGCACTTCTTTCGTTGCTGTTAGGTAGCTTTCTTGCTGAAGATTTTTTTTTTTTAAAAAACTACACCAAAACTGCAAATCACACACACACCCCACACCCCCCACCCCCGAAAAAACCCAAACCACCCACAAACTTTCTGACAGTTTTATTTATCTGTGTTCACATCCTTGTTTCCTGATGAAGATGGAAGCCGCACAGAAGCTGTATCCGTTACCTGGTGTACAGCTTGGCTCCATGTTATACTTCATGCTGTGCCCAACGTAAGTGTTATAAGAAATTCTCTTCTACCTACTACTAGGTTACACATTGGCCAACCAAGTTTTCCCAGAAGAATACTTTATCTTAAGGTTTTGATCACTTCTATTTGCATATGTGTCCTGGTTTCAGCTGGGATAGAGTTAATTTTTCTTCTTAGTAGCTAGAATAGTGCTGTGCTTTGCATTCAGTATGGGATTTGAGATTAGAAGAATACTGATGATACACTGATGTTTTCAGTTGTTTCTAAGAGATCAAGGACTCCAACTCCCCACATCCTGTCAGTGTGCAGGCGTACAAGAAGCTGGGAGGGGGCACAGCCGGAGCACCAGAGCCAAACTGGCCAATGAAATATTCCATATCATGTAACATCATGCTCAGTATATGAAGGAGAGGTGGCTGGGAAGGAGTGGGGAGGTTCTCTGTCTCTTCCAGGACTGTGGTTTTGGGATTTTGGCTCTTCCAGGATCACTAGTTGGGAACAGGCTGGGTATAGGTCCATGGGTGGTGAGCGATTGCATTGTATATTACCTGTCTGTACTTTCAATTATTGTTATTATTGTTTTATTTTATTTCAATTATTAAACTGTTTTTATCTCAATTTATAAGTCTCCCTACTTCACCCCTCCAATTCTCTCCCCCATCCTGCGAACAGGGGAGGGTAAACCAGCAGCTGCGTGGTGTTTGGCTGCCAGCCACGTTTAAACCACAACAATACGCTTAAGATACCAAGTGTACTTTTTTGCTTAATGATTCTAAAAAGAGTAAGACGAGCTACACATTTGCTGCAGGTTACAAACTGACTTACAGGACTTCAGACTAAAATATCTTTCTTTTTATTTGTGTATTCTGACCCTCCATTTGCATTGCTTGCACAATAGCAGGAAAGCACTAGCCTAAAAAAACGTTCTGCTTCTATTAGTATATTATGCAGCTGATAATTTATCATGGGTGTTACTTCACTGGTGCTTTCACAACAATATCAATCTAACCCATGTTCAGCAGTTTTAATAATGGCTTCTAATCTCAAACAAAAGGATTTTTGTTTACATCCAGATTTTTCTCCGTATTACTGAAAAAAGAACATGGCAGAAACTTTTTTCTTCCTTTCTATTTCCAGAAAGGAGCAAAATTGAGGTCATCATTAAGAGGAGATTACATCTAAGATGCTCCAAGCAGCACTTTGGTCTCTCATTCCTGCATGCCCTTGTAGTGAACAATGACAATCACATTTAACTACTACCATAGGAAATCAAAATATGACCAGGGCCAGTTGGCAGCAGGGCACCAGTTATAACATGATAAAACCCTTTTTTATCTAATATTTAAACTTTTTTTAGTCTTCCTCTTGTCTAGGATTGCAGATTAGCAGAGAGTTTAATTGCAATCTACAGAGAAACCAGCTGTGGTCACATGTAGGACTTTTCAGCAGTACTGTAAAAGCATAAATAAATAATGAATTACCATATTTTTGTTCTAAATATTTGCTGCAGCTAGTTGCAGAAGGCAGAACCTTAACTTGGACATACAGAATCAGAACATATTATTATATACTAATTGTATAAAAGTTGCATCTGTTAAATAAGTTTAAGAATCCTGTGATTTCAGCATGCATTGACTGCATTTCACCACATCCTTAAAACGTGCTTAGCATGAGTAAGATTGCATGTCAGCTGAGAGGCAACCTAACCCATACACCACACTCAGGTCCTTCTCTGCTGGACCTGTAGGAAAGCCTGACTTGCAGGTCAGCCAACTCCAGCCTGAATGGATTCTAGGAGGTGGGATGGAGGAGGGAAGTGAAGGACTTCACGCATGTTCCAGAAATGTGTTGGCATCCTCTGGTCTTGCTGTGACACCTGGACATTCCGTCATGGAGCTGGCTTTATATCAAATTGTAATTCTGTGATTCTCATCTCTTGGAACAATATGGTTACAGCGAGCTTAATGTAACCATTCTTGTTCACCCTGGAAAACTAAACACGCATGATATCTATACACCCTGCACTCCAACACAAGTCTCACTAGACTTTGGGCCATCTGCTAACCAGAGAGGCCTGAACTTTTGGAGTTGTTTTCTGTTTTTCCTTTTATTTCTATTTATATGTATGCAAAGCACTGCTAATCGTATCAGAAAAGAATGGATAAAAGCAACAAACTCAGCTTGAATTAAGGTTATCTAATAATCTGGGAAGTAAGGGTATGTGCCTGTTGCATCATGAATCTTCCAAGACAGAGTTGAAAAAATACGTTTGACAGAACAGCAAATTGCTGCAAAATACTGTAAAGTAATTTTCACACAAATACATACTGTGGTACTTTAGTGACAGCCTGGCACACTTCAGTGGCATGTTGAAAAAATAAAACCAGTGTCAGGAATCTGAATACATGGTCCTGCGATTATTTTAGACATTTAAGTTATTAACACAATTTGACCAGTGAATTTCTTGTTGAGTACGTAGCCTTCTGCTAACTTGGGGTCTTGGGTCTCTTGCTATTATAGTTTATCATCTCAAAGATCTTTAACAGAGGTCCTTCTTCAGTCTCTGAAAAAAGGTACAAAGTTTCAAAGACAGCTGTTGGGATGCCCCTGACAATAATGGAATACAGATCCATAACTGTGTTGTTAAATATGACTGAACATAACAATTCTTTTGGTGCAATTAAGATGCAACACACCAGTAACTAGGAAGTTAAAGCTCTACAAGTTCATACAGGCATGATCCTTCTACATTACTGCTTACGCTCCATGACGAATCTTTGATCAGTGCCCCTCCATACATCTGCCTCCCCCCACCCATTATGATTTATCTTTATTTATTGCCGTTGAAACAGACTGGATATCTCAAGGACAGGAGGAGTTTAATGTCTTGCTCATTACTGCAACACAAATGCACGTTTGTGTGAATCACTGTCATTAACAGAAATGAGAGCACTCCTAATTGCAATCGATTACTCAACAAGTGTTGCTCTTCCCTAAGAAACCTATGAAGTGCTCACAGTGGGGCACTGGGCAGCCCTCCCAGACCTCAGTTTGCCATGCTAATGGGGACTTTGCCATGGGATTTGGTGACTTTTATCCAGTTGTTTTAGATGGGTTAGTACATACTCATCCAAGTCCCTAGTAAGAATGCCCACAAACGGCACAACCTGTCAGACTTACGAGCATTCTTATCACACTGATTGCAGGGTCCAAGTGTTTTGTTTTTTAAAAAACTTAACAGAAAACCAAATTGCCTTCTGGATCCAAAGATCTCTCTCCAGAAGCAATACATATTGATACATCTTAGCCATGCTGCCCTATGGACAAAGAGAACATCTTGGTCTTTCAGGCACATTAGCAGTCACATCTTCTTATCACTAATTGAACTTTAATCAGTTTAGGTTTCTGAGCCACTTGCAATTGCCTCCTTGATCCAAGGTACTTCTTCACAGCTGAAAAACTGCATCACAGTATCATACCTGAAAAACAGAAAGTTGTGTTTTCTATTTTCCTTCCCCCTAAGGATACAAGTCATAACTGCAGACTCTCAACCTCAAGGTTAGAGCAAGAGTTTATTCTTTTTGTGCACCACCTAAATCAGGTGTTGGACACAGCAAAACTTCTGACATTTAGGAGTTAATATAGCTAGTGTGTGTGCATGTGCGTGTACATGCACTAATTATGGATCACAGCATGCACTAGGATGCTAAGGAAGTTCAAAGAGAATATTAGATCCCTGACTCCAGCAGATGCACAGCTCTGGGGTATAAGAAAAAAATGTGTGAGCAAATCACACAAGCTTCCTGAGCAGCTAGAAACAAACCTGGAACCCTGCAGGCTATTGTTGGATTTGTAAAACTGACAATAGCCTCTGCAAGTTGTAATTTAGTCTTGTTTTTCCTCACTATTAAGATTATTGTTTCAGTTTACTGAGCTCATGAAAATGTAAGTAGAGGAGAATGTGGGGATTCTCTGCCAGTATTTTATGCTCCAAAATATTAACCTGTTGACACCTTGCATTAAAATGGATTCATTTTTAGATAGAGCATAATAGTTCTATCCTCTTTATGTAAGCGTTATACACTACTCTAATTAAAGTGCCTTGAAAATGCTCCTTCAGTTCTGTGTATCTAAACTCAATTATACAATATTTAGAATACGTTTAACACACACAACCCTTGCTGCTTTAAGACAACCAGATCGGGCCACAGAGCTGGTGGCTGTGATGTTGCCTTACAGCTGTTTGGGCAGAGCAGGGCAGGATAGTTAAGATTAGAAATACATGGTAAAGAGCTCTTTCACTCCTCTAATGCAAACCATAGATTTTAAGGCCAAAAGCAATTATTTTGGTGTACCATCCAGTTTATCTTAAAAGAACTTCACATAGTCAGTAACAGGGCAAAGAGCTTCATTCCCCAGTTGCAGTAGCATAGAGCCCATTTTTAGGGCATCCATTATCAGTCGAGCAAAACTGACCTCTTGACTAATAATAAGCCTGCCTTTCATCTTGTTTTCACTGTATGCAGCACAATAGCTTGAAGTTACACGTCTTCCAGAAAGACATCCAGTGCTGTGCTGAAGACACCATGAGAAGGAAAAGCCACCACTTTAACCCAGTAATCTGTTTCAAGGGCTTCTCAGACCTACTGTAAAATTGTACACTTGATTTCTCAGATGACCCTGCCTTGCCTCAGCCTCCAGCCATTGGTTCTAATTATGTCTCCCTCTGCTAGATTAAGGAGCCTTTAGTATCCTGCACTATCTTTCCTGACATTACTTTTACAGTGAGATCAAATCACCTTTGACATTCTTAATGCAATAAGCAGAATCATCTTTATGTTTCTTGCAGTAAAATGCCTCCTCTTGGGCCTGAAATAGTCACTGTGGGTCTTCTCTCCAATTTTGGGCTTCCTTTAAAATGTGGACATTAAAATTGAGTGCATGGATACACCTATGTATTTGTTCATTACTTCCCTGTTATCATATTCAAGGAGCATATTCTCCTCTTTGCCTCAACTTTGCCATTCAAACACTCCACTGTCAGGATCAGTTGCTTCTCAGGATGCAACTCTCCATACTGTAGCTATACACAGTGCTCCCTGACATGTAATTTTGTATGTCCCTCCACCCCTCCCACCCCCCATGCATCCATCTTTTTCACTAATGCATCAAGACTTGACCACCTAGCCCCAGCACTGTTAATCTCTGTTAATCCCCACAGATTTTTTCAACTGCAGTTCTGTATATACTTCCAGATCAAAATCTGAAATATTACTAGACCTGGATTCTTGTCTAGATACAGCCCACTCAACAACAACCATCCTCTGACATTCTGGCATTTTGAAATCTGTGTAAACTATACGCATATAACACAAACCAGGGAGGAGCAACTGCCAACACACGACATGTTGATACAGTACAGTGCAGCACCAAGCAGAAACCTGGTTACTGTAGATGTCCTTCTGTGGCTCCCGGTCACCACTGCCATGTACAATACTCTAGTGAATAGCACACACACCCTCTTAGTTAGTCCACACAGCACTTCACTGATGCTACCTCTCAAGTGGGTGTTGCTGGCTATTCTCACAGAATCACAGAACCATTTAGACTGGAAAGGACCTCTGGAGATCATCTAGTTCAACCCACTGCTCAAAGCAGAGTCAACTACAACAGGCTGCTCAGGATACTGTCCAGCTACATTTTTTAGTATCTCCAAGGATGGAGACTCCAAGGCCTCTCTGGGCAACCAGTGAACAATCACCCTTACAGCATTTTTTTTTCTTATGTTTAAATAGAATTTCCTGTGTTTCAGACTGTGTCCATTGCCTCTCAAACTTTTAGTGGTTATCACTGAAAAGAGTCTGGCTCCATTTTCTTTATTCCTATCTATCACACATTGGTACAATTTTCCCCTAAGCCTTCTCTTCTCTAGCCTAAGTGATCCCAGCTCTCTCAGCCTCTCGTATGTCAGTTACAATCCCTTCAGCATCTCTGCAGCCCTTCACTGGCCTTGCACCTCTATTTCCAAGTCTCTCTTGCACTAAGCAGCCCAGACCCAGACACACCACTCCAGATGCGCTCTCAGAATGGCTGAGGAGAATTACCACCCTCAACCTGCTGCTGAAGCTCTCTCTAATGCAACATGGCTGCTGCTGGCTGCCTTTGCCGCAAGGGCACTTTGCTGCCTCACATTCCACTTGGTGTCCACCAGGAGCCCTGGGGCCTTTTCTGCAAAGCTACTTTCCAGTCAGTCATCCTGTAGCCTGTTTGGGTGGGTACCTGGGGTTTCTTCTCCCCAGGGCTCGGCATTTCCCTTTGTTCAAATCTGGAGATTCCCACTGGCCCACTTCAACAACCCCTCAAAATCCCACTTAATGGCAGTGCAGCCACCTGATGTATCAGCCACTCCTCATCTGCAAATCTGCTGAGGGCGCACTCTGTCCCATTATCCTTGTCATTAATGAAGATGTTGAACAGTACCGGCCCTAGTATCAACCCCTGGATTACAGAACAAGTGATGAGACTCCAGCTGGACTTCACCCCTGTGACCCCAACCCTTCAAGCACATCAGTTCAGACTCTTTTTGACCCACTTCGTTGTCCTTTTATCTAACTGTGATTCATCATTTTGTCAATGAGGAAGTCACAGGTGAGAGCATTGAGACTTACTAAAAATCAAGATAACAGTCACTGCTGTCTGCTCACCCACCAAGTCAGTCATCTAATCATAGAAGACTATCAGGTTGGTCAAGTATGCTTTTCCCTTCCTAAAGCCATCCTGACTACTCCCAATCACCTCTTGTCCCCTGTACGTCTAGAAATACATTCCAGTATTATTTCTGCATCATGCTGCACTCAATCAGTGACGCTGAATGGTCTTTAATTCTCTGGATCCTCTTTCTTGCCATTCTTGAAGATAGGGATGGCATTTGCTATCTTCCAGTTGCCAGGAAACTCCCCCAATCACTATGACCTTTCAAATATAATCAAGAGCAGCCTCACGATGACATCAGACAGCTCTCTCAGCATTTGTGGGTGCATCGTATTGGGTCCCATAGACTTGTATATGTCCAGTTTATTTAGTGTACACTAAGCTGATCCTCCACCAAGAGTGTCCAGACTTTCCCCAATGGCCTCAGGAACCTGGGATTCCTGAAGGTTAATTTCACCAGCCAAGGAGTGAGGCAAAAAAGGTACTGAGTACCTCAATCTTCTCCATGTCCTTTATTACAAAGATCACTGGAAGGTACAGTATTCAAGCATCACAACGGGAAAAAGTTTGTTGTCTCCTCTTCCTCCTTGATTCGCCAATCAACCAAACAGAAGGCTTGACTTTAGTAAGCCAGATTGTCTAACATGCTAGAAATTATGGTGTAATGAAGAAAAGAAATTGTAATTTAAAATGCTAAGTATTAATTCTGCCGATAGTCTGGAATGTTCTTAAAATGTAAGGAAAATGAAAATGGGGAATAACAGAAGAAAAAAATAGAGTGGCATTAGGTAAATGAATTACAGTATTTGGGATGCAATGTTCTGCATTAGAAAACATCACAAAGCTGTGAGGATCAGAGGTGGAGTAGCAGGATGGTTATGAGAACATAAACAATTAAATATATGAAGATAAAATAGTGTTGTGTATTCCTTATCTTGAACTATTAACACAAGTAGACCTTCACAAGAAAGCATGATGGATTTGAGTCTTAGAAATGGAAACACTTTTGAGTAACCTGTACTGAAACTGCTGAAATCACAATAGGAATGTCAGAACCACCATATTGATCAGCCAGTTGGTAGAGAATTTTGTCTCCAACCAAGAGCAGTAGTGGGCGCATGGTAGAGAATTAAGAAAGGCATGAAAGGCTGGACAGTTTCTAGCATGACTGGACTAATCTTCCTTGAATGCATTCACTCCTTAAGTTCTCTTGCTTGAGTCTGTACCATCCTTTTTTGTGCATATGGTTTAAATCTGCTTTCTGATTTGCCCTGCAAACCTTGTACTGAAATACTGAAAGTTGCTTGCTATTCAACCTTCCCCAAATTACTCACATTTTTATCTATACCTACCATATTCCCTTTTAGTTGCTTCTTTCTGAAGCTGAAGGGAATAGTGCCTTTAATCACACGGAAGTTGCTCCATTCCTCTGACCACCCTTATTCCCCTTCTCTGCTACAGAGACCAAGAATACAGCAAAATTTAAAAGGAAGGAAGAAATACACATGGACAAGAAGCACATCCTGATTTGTATTATGTAATCTAAACAGAATGAAGCAAAACATCACATTTTTAGCATGGGTTCAGGTGTATTCCACTTTTTCCATTTTGCCTTCTGTCTTTTTGTATTTATGAATTTTTCAAATAAATGGGTCCATTTGACTGCACTCCCCAATATCCTGGCATGCGCATATAGTTGCTGGGAGAAGGGCATTGTTTTCTAAGTCCACCTAAAAGTGTAGCGTCTGGCTCTAATTCACTATTCTCCCATGAAGGCCATAGGGAGGATTACATTTCTTTCTTCCCTATTCCCTCTTTCCTAGCTAATGCCTGCTGCTGTCACACACTGCTGATAGCAGCAGAGCGAGATGGGTAAACCAGATCAAAGAGAAATGTCAGCTCCAATTTTTGTCCATAGCATTGTAAAGTAACAAGGAGTTAAACAGAGTCATGCCATTTTTCATCATTTACATTTCATAGCTGGTACTTCTTTGCCATACACCTTGCATTAAACAGCTTCATAGAAAGTAAAAACCAAATTCCTTACCCTCTATAGCCTCATCGAGTTCAAAAAGGTCTGAAAGGAGGTAGCACAAGGCTGAATTTGGCTCTTCTGCTTCAGAACTGCCATCCTGGTGAAGCAGCCTGCAGCAGCAGCAGCATACATAGGAAGAGTTTCCTTTCCGCTGTGGATTGCTCTTGCATTTCTTGACTCAGCCTTTGCGCAGATTTACTCTGGAAAACAAATGGGAATTTATTGCACAGAACAAATGCAGAATATGCAGCAGCAATTTTCAGGTTAGATAACTGAATATAATCAGAGTAGGGAGTTTTGCCTTTCCCTGCAGCCAAATCAGCATTCAGCGACAGAAAGGCTGTCCTAGTTGCAAAATACTCTGTTAAAAGCAGAATCTATCACCACAGCATTAAAAATGTTACTTGATATTCACACAGTAAATAACTTCAAAAGGAACAGTAAAGGAAAACGAAAACAACCTCAGCACCTACAGCATTTAATGGCAGTGGTACTCAACCTATGGAATTCATTGTTCAGAGGCCTGTATAGAGCTTTTATCATGGGTCTGAGTGAGAAATCGTGTGACATGCTGGCTCAGTTCTGTTTCTTTTCAGCTATTCTGAAAACTTGTTGGATGATATCTTTCACCATTTCCTTCCATTTACGTATGTAAAGTTTCTTTTTTCCTTCTTGTAAAAACATACAATCTACCCAATCAATTACTTAGCCCTAAGACACAAATTGCAGAGCGCCTTTGGATTTTCTTAACTGTTTTTGATGAATGCATTCATTCATAATTTTTTAATAAAATTGTCACATGCATTTTTGCATTTTTGACTTGTGTGCCTCTTTGTGATTTTAAATGGCTCTTCAGTTCTTAAAGGTCGAGTGCCATTGCTCTAAGGGGCGTATTTTCATTTCGGTGCACGAAGAGTTATGCACGTCAATCTTTAATCAAGATGAAAAGTCCTCCTAATGCTTTCTGCTCACAACCTCAATGCCTAGCAAAAGAAACATAAAAGCTGCGAGTTTTAAAAAAAACCTATTTTGATATGTTTTCATCCACCAATCATTAGTAACTTCATGATTCATTCTGAATGATTTTATTGTCTGAAACCAACTTCATTGTTAACATGAGTAGTTCCTATAGAAAAGCCTGTGTTGCCTTGTCAAAAAATAGTTTTATCATAAGAGGCAACTGTTTTTAATAAATAAGATTAGAATGTACTTTATGGCAGCTTCTGATGAAAAATTACAAATTAAATTATGCACATGGGAAACAATTCTAACTTCCAGGAAAAAAATAACAACAGATGAAATTCTGGGATGTAATAGAAAAAAACACATTTGAAAGCAGCATTTCTCCCATGCAAAAACAATAAGGAAACAGTATCTTGATCAAACTGAGACTATAGCTATACGTGCTAATGCAGAACGCCCCATACAACTGTCATAGGTAACATATACATATAAAAGTCACTGTAGCAGTCCTGTTGATTTAAATAGACCTGAAAACTCCATTCTTTTTTTCATGTTTTGCCTTATGCTCACATCTATAAATGGATGCAACTTCTTATTACCTAGGAATGAAAAATATTTTCTGTAATGGATTCATAATCAAGAAAACAAAACAAACCATTTGAAATTCCAGTGGTGTTGCTTAGTTTTGAAAATCCAAGGAAATGCAGTATGTAACGATATCTTCTTGCTTCTTACTTGACTGATTCGATATCTGTTCTTTATACAAATGACCACAGAAAACACATTTAAAATTTGCTTTCTAGTGTACAAAAGTATGCTAGATTAAAATGCATGGGGTTTTTGCAAGTATAAGAAGAGAACATAGGAAGTTTCTGAAAAAGAAAAATAAGAGAAAAATTGTGTTGAAGTACAGGGGAATATTTATTTGGACTATTCACCTAGGTTTTGGTCAAATCAGTTTTGTGCAATTCCACTTTCGGTGACAAAAATAACAGAACAATTAATGCAAACGTTTCTCAGACCTCTTATAATGTTACAGCAAGATCCCCCTTGTTTTGATAGCAAAATCTGTTTTATTCTTTGGAAATCATTTTTCAGTTTCTAGGTATCTTGGGAAAACTGAAGGCAGCACAGATTTACGGAGATGACTCTTCCAGCACTGTCTACCTACAGAAAACTAACTTCTAGCAGGTTTTCTGAATTTATAATTTTGTTCTGGAATAAAGTTACTAGTAACAGTGAGGAGAAATTGACTGAGGTTTTTTCTACCCAGGTAGAGTGGATTGATACACATTACGAAATTCACTTACTTCAGAGAAGAAATTACACTTTATAGCATCGCAAATATTAAAGCTAGTACAGTGCAAACAATCTTTCTTAGACTGAAAAATATTTAAGAAAATTACTATATATTCCCTCATAAGAGTATCAGTTTTGTTAAATATGTTTAATTGGTGACATCTTCCTTATATGTTTCTTAACATTCTACCTAAATATTTGCTATCATATCATCAAATGCAAGTACTGAATTAATTTTCTTCCCTGATGTTTTTGCACTTCTGTGGGAACAAAATGATTTTTTCAAGTGCCTCACACAGCTTCCGTTGGCTTTAGTTCCCTCTAACTGCTGCCAACTCAGGCTGCACAGATTTGGATCCTTCCTTTTGTACCTGTTATTTTCAGGCTTAACTCTAATTTCAGTGTTACAAAATTCAGAGCTATAAATAATCAGTTCATACTTTAACTGCAGAGGAGCTCTGTTAATCCTTCGAGAGCCACATCTTTACATGCCTGAACATTTCTTCAATACCTTATTTCCTGTTGTCAAGCTGTGATGCCCAACACACAAAACATGCATGCAAGAACAAGCAATAAATACCAGTTTGCTAAAACTCTCCCTCTCTCTCTGGTGGGAAATGCATGCGTCCGGACTGGATGTACATGTGTTTTCCCATGTGAGACTCCCCTCTCTAACAACAAACAATGCGTGTTTGTCACTGCCATTGAACTGCCTAATCCGGGCAGTATAGAAGCCGACTTATATATCACAAAACAATAGGGCTAATTTGAGTGACAATCACTTAAGCGGAGCAGTCTCTTAAGTGGCATATGGAAACACTGAGTTCAGAAGTGAAATGTACTACTGCTTAAAAATAAATGAATAGTAATGATAATACATGCCACACACACACACCAAAAAAAAAAAAAAAAAAAGTCATTCGTAGGATCCCCCAGATAAAATACTAGCCAGAATTATAATTACAAAGCAAATCCTCATCAACAGGGCTTTCTTATTCTAATTTTTTTTTTTTTTTTCTTTTTCGTGTACGGCTAACACACTGCGTTAGTGCCTTGATTATGTATTCTTGGGGATAGAAAGCAGTTTTGCACTCCTGTCCAGGGCAGATACCCCTTTCCCGCAATCGACCAAAGCAACCCTCCCGTACTCCTGGGCAGAGACATACACACACACACGACTCGCAGGATGACTACAAGCTTGCTCCCTGTTGTGAGATCTCCCTCGCACCGCAGCTCCCACTGCCGCAACCCGCGCTGGTTTGATCCCCGCGGGCAGGGCCGGATTCGGGGGGACGCTGGGCCCCGCGGTGCCGACAGAGGCCTGTGCAACGCGGGGTCTGACCTGCGGAGCCAGACGGGCCTCGGCCGTCAGTGGAGCTCTTGCACCCCCTACAGCCCAACTGCGCGCAGTTCACTGGGGAAGGGGGGGAGTAACATCCCAACACAGTACAAAAGAGGGAAGGAAAGAAAAAAACCGCAACAACCACCCACCCTTTAATGGCATTTCCTCAGATGATTCCTTGTCATCCGGATCGAGTATTATGAGCTTATACTCTTGTTCTAAATAAACTGCCCAGTAGAGGAGTATTCTTGATGAAGAGGAGATCGGGGGAGGAAAAAAACTTCTCCCGCGCTTTTCCCCGAGGGCCGCCACCCGCCGGGGCCGCGCTCCCCCGCCGCGGGGCTGAGGAGGCGGCGGCGCTGCGGCCTGGGCCCGCCGTCCCGCTCCCGCCCGCCGCCTCGCCGGGCAGCGCCCGCCGCCAGGACGCTGTCCCGGGCAGCCTTCGCCGGGAGGCTCGCCGCTAACCTCGTGCTGACCGGAGCCAGGCAATAAATAGGAGAAGGCCGATAGGAGATCAGTTAATTAATAAATTAACAAAAATGTCTAGCTTCTAAGCCGATGTAAGAAACCCAACCCCCCCCTCCCCAAGAAAAAAACAAAAACAAAAAAACAACAAAACACCAACCAAACCACAAACTTGTCAGCCTAATGCAGGGCCTGTGTGGAAAAAATAATGGCTGGGAGAGACCTGATCTTTAAATGGGTGTTTTAGTGCAGCACTGGTGACACAAAGGACAGAGAAGCTGGTAAAAGCAACTCCCCTCCTGGTGAATCTAAAATAAGGGCATGGGGTATCTTGTCTACAGACGTGGCACATTTTCAAAGAAACTGTGAGACCTGTCTCAGGCTAAACTTTATGTAAACTGACAGCCTGTGAGGTATCTCCTTCACAAACACACACGGAGCTCTATGGCCATTCACCTCTGCTGGGTAACGATGGGGTTTGCAATAAGCACTAATGCTAACTGGGGAGCAGGATGCACTCACTGGTTCTAACTCCAATTTAGCAGCCTCTTTTCAGGCATCTTAAAGCCTGTACTTGTATATAAAAACTCTTTTTGAACCTTTTTGTAGTCTCAGTTGCACCACATAAATCCCGTTTAACTCAATTAGCTGCAGTCAAGTTACTGGAGACTGACACGGATTAAAGTGGAGAGTATTGTACAGAGATAACAGTAAAGTGAAGGAGGCAAAGGGAAGGCCTCTGAATGGAAAGTTCAGTGTGAGGGCCAGCTGCCATTTTTTAGGCAACTTAAATCATAGGTGTTTAGTATGGTCTTCCTGTTTGCTCTGGTCACTTCCCATCCCTCACCTGAACAGTATAGTCTTTCTACTATTTTCATTATATGTATATCCATTTATATATGGGGATACAATTCTGACCAGAATCCTAATTTTATACAGTCAATCAACAAAATTAGTATCTCTTTTGCAAGCTCAGAACATATGATTACTCCTGTCTTCTCAAATCCGTGGGTTTCCCAACTGCCTAGGAAAAGTCAGGTTTTACAGAACATGAAAGGAAACAGAGAAATTGTCTCCCTCATACTTACATGGCTTCTCCAATGGAGTAGCTTTTTGCTTCATGATGATGTTGGGAGACTGAAAACTACCAGAACACATTTCCTGGTGAGACAGCTGTAGGTGAGATCCACCACGCTCACAAATTGGGTTTGAGTGCTATTGACAAACGCAAACCAAACAGTGAGCAGAAACCATCAGAGTACTCTACCTTCTCCTTACAGGCACAAAGGCTGAACTTCACATAATAATAGGTGAGTTTTTTCTGCAGCTAAATGACTCTGTATACTAGGGCCTTAGTTAAAAAAATAAATTAATCTTCTCATTTAAAAAATCTAGAAGTGAAAACATTGCCATCTCTTATCCTTGGCTTACTGGTATACAAAAATGTATGAAAGATTCTCTCCCTCAAGCAAGCCTCCTCAAGATAAAATTTCTTAATTAACACCTTAATTAGCACTGAGAGGGTATGGCCTGTAGTTTATTGGATCTATTTAGCTCTCCAAGCAGCTGCATTGCTTTTAATCAGCAGCAATGTTTCTCAGAAAGCAGAAACAACACTCCTGTTCTGAATATGCTGCAATATGTTTAATCATTTATCTCCCCGTCCAGCAAGGGGAATCCTGTGTAAAGGCCTGCTTTATACCTAGGCTTTTTCTATTCTGTGAATACCTGGAGCTCATGGTTTTCATGACTGACAGTAAGAAATTAATCTCAACAGTGAAGGCCTGGGAAAGTGAACAGTCTTGCCTCAGTTTCCGTGCCTATCCAAGGGTTATAAGGACTTCAAGTAATGCTGACATAGTGATGGGTTCTTTACATGCCCTGATGGAGACAAGGTCTTTTCAATAACCTGATTAAAAAATTATTGAAATGGCACATAAATTAATAGCACAACACAGCTTGTGTTTTAACTTATCTCCAAATTAAATAAAGATGCAGCAATAATGTTTTGTTGTTGCCTATAAGGAGCAATTTTGTGTTACAATTTGGGCTGACCACCACAGAGAGCAGAGGGCTGCTACTCTCAGGTAAGTGACTTTTGCTCTACCTTTGCAAAAGCAGGATTTACCTCCTTGCTGCTAGCTTTGAAAGGCTATGCTAGTTCTTAAATTACAAGTGAAGTAGGATGCTCTTGGTGGGGTGGCCATTTTCAGCAGGACAAATTACAATCTAAGTCTGAAACAGCTCTTCTGAAATCAACCAATTTCAATGGGAACAGAACTGAACTGTATTCCTGCTGATAATTCAATGTAATGATAGTCCCTAATTTTCCCAACCACTAGAGCAGTAAGCATGTGCCCTAGTAATTGTCTACTTTTGCAGTGAAAAAATCCCACAAAGTCAGCACAAGATGTGCATATACAGTATGCAAGACAGTAGCAAACAGAGGAATGTGAGAAGTGCTGAAAAGAAGAGGCTAAAAACACTAAATGAATTTTAAAAATGCTCAACATATTATCCTTTCTCAGACAAAGTGGCTACTACCTCACCGGAGATAGAGCTCTGACAAGCATTAAAATCTATCCAGTCATTTATGAAAAAGGTTTGATTTATATTTTTGTGTTATGTTTGAGTATCATTCTTCTTTCACTTTGGCTTATGCCACTTTCATTCAGTTAGCAACTGTCCTGACCAAATCAGGGTAAATGACAGAAACCAGGTAACGATTTATAAGGTTGGGTTACTAATCCCATAGGAGTCTTACTTCAGCTGCCGTGCTGAGAAATTACCTCTCAATAGACCCACATCAGAAATACTGAAAATGTGACAGAAAACACCAAGTAAGAGGGCAGAAAAGAACATTTGAAAGGAACGTGTACTGCTAGGATTTCTGGAACTTTAATAGCTTTCCACCTCAATTTTGGCCATCGTGAACTCAAGCTAAGAGAAAAAAATATATCTTTTTAATGAGTTTTACAACATGCAAGTTGCTTTATAACATATTACATAATGATGTAAGTGCCATAAAGAAGGTTGTGTGCTGCTCTGTAAAACGTATTAGATCATCAATATTTCTGGTTTCGTACTGAGGAATTAGAAATAATGATGAAGATTAGGGTTACAAGAATTAAAAAAATCCTTTGAATTGAACCATTCAGCCATCCCCAGGGAAATACTAAGGAATTTGTAGGCTGAGAAAATAGGTAAGTTTATAGGTTCTCCTTAGGTGAAAGAAGTCATGTTAACATCATAAGTTTTATACAAACTTTCCATATGCTGTAGTACCCTCTCTGCTTACCCCCAGCTTTCTTTCCCTCGCACCCTTATTGTGTAGCCCAGTTGGAAACAGATTTATTAAAAATGATCCATCAACTTTTACACAGAAGGAGGTCAAACATCTTTCAATAGCATGATTCAAAACAGGAATATCCATTTAATCCTCTTGCAAATGACAGGCCGGGAGAGTTTGCATCAGTAAGCATAGAGGTTTGCAGAAGAGCAATCCTTTTGCTTAATGCTATGTTTCCTCAGAGTCACCCACGCTCTGTCCTACAGCCCGCTTCTGCAAATGTTCTGTATTCCTGGAGAGGAATTCAGACACCTTGGGACTCCTTGCTTCCAAAACTACTTTTTTTTTTTTTTTTTTTCCTTGTACAGACATGTACTTTCAACTTTTGAAGTAACTGTGGGACTGCTATGTACATTAGGCAATCAAAAAGCCATAGAAGAATCTCTACTGAATGGGTCTAGGAAAGAGTCTTGTAGAGGTTTTTGTCTGATTAGAGGAGTTAAGTATTTAGCTGCTTCTGAAAGGCCAACTCAGCACCTAACTGCCCAAATGCAGCTTCAAATCTGGCACTAAGGAAGTTAAATCATGCTGGCTGTCAATAAGACATAGATTTCTATGTTATTTTTTTAAAAGGGACTTAGGTTTTAATGATACTGTGCCAGAATAAGCCTGAGGAATTCTAATATTATTAGAATTGAGAAGAGGGATGAAGTAACTGGCTAAATGTAAAGATTTTCATCATCTAAAACTCAGTGTGTACTGACCACCAATTACCATTGTACGTGCACAAAAGAAATGCTGTCTCTATCTATGGTCCAAAGTCAGGAACCATTGCAAAGCTATATTAGAAACTATGTTTACCTTTATAGTTAGAAAGCAGACTATACTGCAAAGATATATGTTCATTATGATACAATGAAAGCAGTTTATGAAAGCATGTGAGGTATAACAGCCTGATGAAACTATGTTTCAGTCTCCATTGTTTTAATTTAAAATAACTATGATTTCCAAATTCCTAAACTTTGTTTTGTGTGAGAAAGTAAATCAACATTAATTTTTTTGTAATTGCTGATTCATGTGGAAACATTGGGAAAAGAGGTCTAAAGCTCTCAGTGTCTATCAATGAACAAGTGACTTGATTAGGTCTGGTAAGTCTTCCTGTTCTGATAACGGGCAAAAGAGGCTTTTTGCCATATTTGAAGCACTTTATATTGTGAGTCTCTAATTTTTTGTGATGAAAGATGCAAAGAAACTGCAGTAGGTAGAGCAGTCTGACTGGTGTGGCAGAAGCCTAGGTATCTAAAATCATCAAGTTAAAGAAGACCTAAGAGGTACAGAGAAGAAATAAACATTAGGTTAGGAATCACAGAAATAAATCTCTTTGCTTTCAGCAGGGAGTGCAGTCTCCAGGCTGGTATTAGGCTCAGGAAGATAAGGCTGCTATGGATATATTCCTCATACATAAAAATTAAAGGAAGTAGGAGAGTATTGAAATGGCTCTTTAATGTGTAGTGTGATTATAAACTTTGCACCTGGCCTCACAAATTTTCCTTCCATAAGTATTTTGCCTAAATTAAATTCAATATAAAAGCTAGATACTATACAAGGTTTAAGTGTCTCATTTGGAAAGAGTGAAAAATGATTGTTATTTGGAGTTTATTAAGAAGAGTGAAAACCAACTGGGTCATTAGACACCTTGAGTGATTCTCCAAACAGTAGCTGTTCCATACCTGTCTTGCTGTTCGTTCAAGTCTCAACAAAGTGAAAATATGAATAGGTTCTTAGATCTGGAATGATGCTGACATTCAGGTACTAAGCTTGATGCTGACTTCATTTAACATTATCTTAGACTTGTTCATTTTGTTTTCTAATGAAATCAAGATCCTGTAACACACTAATATTTTTGTCTTGCTACCAAGTAACTGATAAGCAATGTAGGTCAAGAGCAATGCATTATTAAAGTTGGCTGACATGTCATTTCTCACCTCGTGGTTATAACCACTTTTATGGATGTACTCTCAACCACTGAAATCCCAAGGGTATTTATTGATGGTGGTGTGTTTACCATAGAGCTACACTGAAACTTTTGTCAAATTGAGCAAGAGGTTGAGCCAGTTTGTAAGTGAGCTGTCAAGCTCTTGCTCATGTGAGCGTATCGATAAGATAGTATTAAAACAGTTCCAAGTCTTCCCTGTCATTTTTCAGTGAGTTTCAGAAATGCCTCATTGTCTTCAAATATCTCAAGATTTAATTTTTTAATATACTCCACTAACTATGCAGTACTAGGAAGAGACAAGGATTCTTTAGGGTGAGATGAATTGCTTTCTTGGGCTCCATTGGCTGTGCTGACTAGACATGGATTCACTAGGATAGGAGGTTCAGACACCTGAAGCTTCTTGTGGATTTAGGAATCTTAACCCAGAGCCAAGTCTCACTAGCAGAGTCCCAGATTAAACTCAACATCTCAAGTTATACACTCATCTTCTCAGTACGGAAATGACAGAAAAGCCTCTGAGAACCCAGTCTGACAAATGATATTCATATAGTTCAGACATGATTCATGAAATGGTCCTCATTAGGGATTCTTTCCTTAAAAGACTGCAGCGTGCATGGGACATGTTACACGAAAATAGATTTGGCTCTGTCTTGGGAGAGCCAAGAGATGAAATGTGACTCTGAGATTAACAAATCCTGTAGGTTAGACGGTCACTGTTCTAGACAAGACACCTCCCAGTTTGCCAGATCCTAATGGTACTAAAGTAAGTGCTGAAAGAGGAGAACATTTTCATCAGAAAATATATCCTGTTACTAAAGGAGAAAGGAAATGCAAAACAGAAAATTCTGACAGCAACAAATTTCCAGCAATAGCTTTAATAGCTAATCAATTAAGTAGTACATGAAAAAGGTTTTCTTTTTTAGAAAATTGCTTCACTGTCTGTGACGAGATATCATGCTGCAGAGTTTGGATGGTTTCCATCTCAGTAGAAGGGGAACCAATGTTCTTGGAGACAGACTGACTGGACTAGTCAGGAGGGCATCCAAAATGCAATCTACGTACTGGATGCTTTTAAAGGACCATTTCACAAAGCTGAAAATAATTGCAAGACATACCAGGCCAGAGGAAGAAATCAGAGAATAACGTAAATGGCAGTTTGGAACTGTTTAAGAATGTTTTACTAGATGTCCAAAAAGCCATGATTCCATATGTGACAGAAAAGGCTATGTGGATTTAAAAAACAGCCTGGTTTAGTGGGGAAGTGAAGGCAGCTATAAAGAAAGGGAATAAAAAAATTATATAGAAGCAAGATGAAAGTAAAGAGGAGGAGAAGTAGAGACCGATGAATATAAACTAGGAACTGTACAAAGCTGAGAGAGAAGCAAAGAATAAAGGAAAAAAAAAAAATCAGTGACCAAAAGATCTAAGGACAAGACAGAAGAGCTTGTTTGAAAGTAGTTTAGGAATAAAAGGAATCCTGGTAATGGAACAGAGCCATTATCAGATGGTAACGGGAGGTGTGTAAATATTAATACAGCGATGGTCTGTATTGTGAGGAGAAGCAGAATTCATGAGATTAATCATCTCATGATCATGACATATTTTCCATCCCCATATTAATACAAGAGAATACTAAAAGGCCCCTAAAGTTGGCTGTTTTGAGATCAGTAGCTCTAAATAATTTGCTTCCAGTAATTTGAAAGCATTAACTTCCTGGATTATTGTTGTTGCTTTTCAGTAATTCTTAAAACACTGAGGTTTTCCTGAAGGCTAGAAGAAAGCCAGTGAGGTACTGATATTTGAAAAAAAGGGAAAATGGGGTGATGTCAGTAACTGGAGGCCTGCTGTCATAATAACACTGGAAAAAGATGATGGGATGGCTGATAGGAGACTTCATGTATAAAGAATCAAAAGAGAGTAAAAAAACCTACTCTCAGTCAATATGGGTATACCAGAAATAGATCTTATCAAGCTAACTTAATATATTTTTAATAAGATTACAGATTTGGTTGCTAAAGATAATCAAGTTGATATAGAGTACTGAGATTTCAGTGAGGCTTTCCACTTATTACCACACGACACTTTGATTAAGAAATGAGAGCAATACAAAATCAACATGTAATATATTAAATGGATTAAAAACTGGCTAACCAATAAGTCTCAAAAAGTACTTCTAAGCAGAAATCATCATCAAATGCCTGTGCTTCTAAATGGGGCCTGAAAAATATACTCTTACACTTTATTCTAGTTATATTTTTATCAAGAAAACAACTTCAAATAGTAACTGATAAAGTTTGCAAATGGGACAGAAGCAGCAGGTACAGGAGATAATAAAGAAGTTACTGCCACAGAACTATCTGGATTGCTTGGCAATATGGGGTCATTTTAATGTAGCCAGTTGTAAAAACCTACATGTGCTCACAAAGAGTGAAGGACAAATTTATGGGATGGGGGACTGTACTGTGTAAAGTAGTGATGATGAAAAGGACTCCTGGAGCGAAAGCAAGGTCAATGGGAGATAATCAGCTGAACAAGAGTTCCCAGTATGATGCTGTACCAAGGCGAACAGAAATTTGATAACAGAGCGCCCTTTGATCTACCAGACAAACATATAGTAAGATCAAATGTCTACAAGCTAAACTTTCGTAAAATCAGAGTGAAAAATAAAACACATTTTCAGTAGTGAAAGTATATATATCTATTGGAACAACTTGCTGACTGATTCTCTAACATATGAGGTTTTAAATTTTGTTTGGTGACTTGCTTTTTATTTTATTAGAATTTTTTTTTTTTCCCCAAAAAAGAGAAGAGTCAAATAGGGGTGATTCAGGGGTGGCTTATGTTGGACAAAAGACCATACAAAATCATCTCACTCTGTTAGTAGTATTTCTGAATTCTACATGCACTTGGCTAATGCCTTCATTCACACTTTTAGCAATGGTGAAGCTAGTATCATGCAAGTTTAATTTACCTGTATGAGAAGGCTTTTGTTCTTGTCGGGTAACTGCAATTAATGCAGCTCTGAATAACCACCATTGTTAATCACAAATATTTTCAAACCTAGGTGGGGATTTGAAGTGTTGTAAGCAGTGCTTCAGGTGGCATTGTTCTAGCAATTCATTGCAGTATAATTTGAAAATGGACAAATACTGTAGTTCATCAAAAACCTTATGGCCTCTTCTATTTTAAAAGCTTAGCACTAGGACTGGGGTGCTTAGTTCGCTTCTTTGGTCTGTTTCTTGGGTTTAGGTCTCTCCCCAAGTTTTTGAAAAAATGTGTAGGTCCTAAGCACATGGCTCACTGCAGACTTTGTCTGTTTAAAGTGCTTTGCTCAGCTTGCAATTCACAAGCTTGTGCTATTTGACAGCAGGAGACAACTCACTATCTTCCCCTCCAGCCAGGAGATCCTGGAGAGGTTTGGCCATGAACAGTTTTTCCCAGAAAGGGTAGGATCTTTCCATGCTCTCTCCAAGAGTAACCGAGTCCCCGCTCCTCCTTAGTTCCTGGGAAATACAGTGCCAGCCCTATGTAAAAGGCAGCAGCTCAAAATCTTTTAGCAAGGCTTCATCTAAGAATCTGAATCAAGATCCAAATTAAGTTTTTTAAATAAAGTTTTAATCAGCTACAAATACTTTAAGTGTTATTAAAAATCATGACCTATTTCCCTTATTAAAAACAAGAGGCTGAAAGCATTTCAAAGTCATATTTAAGCCTCCTGCTGACATTGCTATACTGAAATATGATGGGGGCTTTATTATGTTACTTGGCTGTGTGTTAAGGGACATTACTGACGTTCTTCATAGTATATAAAATTGAGGAAACAACTAAAAAAATGTTTTGGTTACCTCTCAGACTTGCAAAGAGAAAGTATTAAAAGTGAACAATTTAAAAAGTATTTTCTTATTAGAAACAAAATTAAAGTTGTGTTCAATCAGCTATTTCGGCCTGCTATCTCAATATAGGGTGAGGGGGAAATTAATTCTGTTTCTGATATCTGGAATCAATTTAAGTAGAAAAAAAATCTAGAAGGAGTGAAGATAAACAATCCTGAAATGTCAGTTAGCAATCAGATGTGATGTAAACGCCAAACAAGATTCTGGGGGTCTAGCCATACAGTGCCTTCCTCTGATACAAATGAAAGGTAATCCACAATTATGGGCTCTAATTATTTAATAAAATGTTTATTTGTATTTCTAACTCTCTGGGTGAAATTCAATCCCCTGCACTTGCATGAAGCCAGAGTAATTGGGGGTCTATGCAATGGCTGTGTAAAGGGACTGGTGAGGTGAAATTCATCCTTTCCAATCTGAGGCTCATGACTACTCCGCGCTGCTCCAGTTCCCCAGCCAGCTGCTCTCATCTGTGCCTTCGCAATGCTTGGTTGGGAATGGCAGTTGCAATCTCTCCATGCAGTTTATAAGGCTTTGGAGCTGGCGTTGGTGTCCTGTGAGTGCTATTTGTAACTTCTCTTGCACTTCCTTGACTGAATATCCATCCAGAGGAAAAGGTGCTCCATACTGCACAAGGGAGTTAAAAAATAGTGAAAAGGGAGGACATTTTCCCATTTTCCTGATTGCACCACGGTAGATGACACTGGTGTGGTAATGGCTTGGAACATCTCTGATTTTCAGGTGTCAGACATAAGAGCAGAGACTTTTTTCATTCACTCACAAATGGAAAGGAAGAAAGACATCTAAACAAAAAGCGCCAGTGATATTTTTAATGTGAATTCCTTCTCTATATATGTGAAGGACAGAGAATCTTTATTTTAGTATATGTATGTGTAAGTCAGCATTTGTTTTTTATAAATATTTGTGAGAGAGGAGAAAGAGAGAACAAATTATATGGACCTCTGGTTTTGTGTGCATGTGTGTGTATTAAAATTGCCAAAGCAAAGAACAACTGTGGAGGTGGCCTGAATGATGAAGCTGACAATTTCCATTCAAACTCTCATATAAGAGGAGATTTGAATGGAAATCACACCTTTTTACAAGTAAGGTTTTGGTCCATTTTGCTGTAAAATGTGAAAGCATTAATGCAAGATTTTGGAGGCTTTGATGAAAGTACTGGCCTAAGAAGTGAATCATGTGTTATCAAGTCTACAACTTATAGGGCATTCTTGTTATCTTGCAAGAGTGAGACTTCCAGGCCAGATATTATTTCCAGAGTCACTGAGCATTTCCTCCCTGACTTCAAAAACCTGTACAACAGCACGTGAACAATGCTATAGGACTGAACAATACTTTGTTTCAGCCCATGTGGAAGAGTTCTAAATACACGCTATCAGTGCTCTTGCAAATCTCTGACAATGATCTATACATATATATTCTGCAACAAATAAAACACTTCTGTCAGCCCATCAGAAGAAAACATTCAATTAGACCATTTCTTTTAAAGGAGACTTAAATTTAAAGCTCTTAACACGGATTCCCAAATCTTAAAAAAATCCTTCTCCTTTCTCTATTAGAAAGAGTGAGAGGAAAAAAAAAGTAACTGAGTACTTTGAATGAAGACTTTGAGCAGGCCCTTCTTAGGGAAAGTTGTTTCTTACTGAAAGCCTTGGTGAGTGTCTAATTACTTCCTTTAGAGCCACTTTGAATTGAACCATAAGATTCCAATGTGTATTGAATTTAAATTCTACTTATGGGCTCTGCTTCCTTTGATTCTACATTTCTAGCAAGGGGAGCTCCTTACACCACATTAATCATAATATATGGAAGGGCTTCTGTGTTTGCTTCTTCAGTGCACTAAGTTGTCCCTGAAGATAAAAAAAATCCCCCTTGGAAGAAAAATCTCATTCTAAATGAAGATTTAAATTGAAATTATTGGAGAAGTTAAGAGGAAAAGATATGCCCAGTAAAATTAGAACAAGCATTTAAATGGAAGAGGGTATCTTTAATTATTTTCTTCCTTGGCATAGCAGAAAATCCCATGATATGATAACTAAGGATACTTTGGGGGGTTAAGAGCCCAACAGCAGAAAAGCTAATGGGATTTTTTTTTTCAGATAGAGGTTAAAGTGATGGTACTGTAAGTAGGCTGTCAAACTATCTCAGCTCACCATCTGCTACATATTAATTTACAATAGAGAGATAGGTGAAGTGGGTGTTACTCTTCAGGAGCTATATAAATGTGTAACTTTCTCAATTAGTATTCACTTCAAATGAAGAATAAAATCCCAGGAATCTCAGACCACAAGCCAGGCAGTATTATGTTTAAATGGTAATAGTATATCTATAATATGCAGCTAGAGCTGCAGTGTATTGCCAAGAACAGAGTCCAAAAGGCTAGGCTAAGCCGTTTATGATTAACCTCCTGAGATCTCTTTGTTTTGGATAGGTATGCAAAATGGAATAGAAAGATGTGTGTTTCCAAAAGGATTTTTCTTTCTTCTTTTTTGTTCTTTTTTTTCCTTTTTTTTTTTTTTTTAATGGAAATAAATGTTGCATTTTTAGTTTGTGGGAAACTATATTTTCTTTAAAATCATTAATTCCCAGTTTCACCAAAATCAGATCAAGAAAAGGAAACAGCTACTTAAGAAAAACAATCTCTACATTCTCCCATTCCTGTGAGAATCACATACTAGTTGAAGAAAAATAGAGGAGAACTCTTAATTTTTGTGCACAGGGAGTCAGTAGCCTCTGCTAAAGGTGGGAACAGTGTTATCTTTCTCACTGTAATGGCAACATGGAGCCCTATCCCATCTCCTGGATATGTGTGGGACTTGCTTCCTTCAGACTAATTCCCTGCCTCTGAATGAGACTGAAAATCCTCTTCTTGATCTCAAAGGAAACTTCAAATGCTGATACAGGTACACTGAGTGTGGAAATGTGGGCTGTGTATGGTTTATAACTCTGTTGGAGATACCTGTTCAAATGTGGTGAGGTTCATCTTTGGTAATTAAAAAGTTTGGCTGTATTATGACGTAAAAAATAATGTCTCCCTTTAAATTCATAGATATTATTTTCCCTGGTCTCTTCAGCATTTACAGTAGCATGAAATATTGGTTAACAATTAGCAGTGCTTTAGTGAAAATGCTAATTAGACTTAGGCTAATCATAGCAGACCTGCCCTTGTTTTATGTAGAAAAATCTCTTAAATCTGAAAGAACACTTTATCCCAAGTTAGAAGCATATTTATTTTCCTCATTCGTTCATTGCCCAAAGAATATGAGATATCCCACCATACCAGTCTTTTTTGTCCCACAGCCAGAAGTTTCCCCAGACTTCCTTCTCCCCCCTCCCTCCTTGAAGGAAAAATACTAAATTCAGGGAAAAGTAGAGCTGTGCTCTACCTTCCACTATGCTATATCTCCTGTGAAAATCCAAGGTGGTAGCAGCGTGTGAGCACCAGAAGGCATGGGACACAGCTGCGACACTGTCTGAAGCGGGGAATGTGGGGGTACAGCTCTTCTGGAGGCAGCAGCTGTAATGGTTCGGTCCACCTCGGAGGCAAGTTTCTTTATAACATACAGCCATCTCCTGCTAAACGTCCAGAGCAAAGGTGGTATGCTCAGCCATAATTTAAAGGACCATGACATGAAGAAAGGGTTATGATGTTTAACTTATAGGCCATCCAAATGTTATAGGCCCAAGCAAGTTCCTATTAGCAATAACTCAAGTCCACCGAGGAGATTTGACATTCAAAACTGATGAGCACTAATCCCTCGAGCCCACTCCGACCCAGCCACGCTCAGGCCACTTGGTAACCCGAGTGACCCGGGAGTCAAACCATGATAACCCTCTTCAATTTAAAGAGCGGCTTCTCCCCATCTGTCTGAGTTCTGACTCTGCACAATAAATTTCCCAAAGAGCATAAAGAGCCATCTAGTGTATATCAAATCAATATCATTGTGGCTTGCAGCGATATCTGAGGCTACAGTTCACAAAATAAACTAGGCCAGGGGCTGGATTTCTGCCCTTGGCAATCAATCAGACTCACTGGGTCATAGATTTTAGTGTAAATTAACACAGCAGAAACAATCACGCTCCCCAGATGATGATATAATACAGTATTTGCTTTTCTTTTTCCCCCCATTTCATTGCTCATGCTCGGCGGCTAAGCTGTACTGAACAAGAATAATAAAAAGCAATGATTAGAAAGGTGGTGGTAATCATAAAGCAGAACATTAATATTCTCCTGACAAATGTATATAAAATGCACATAAAATATATACACAATATTAAAGTGAAAAAGGCGAGGGGAAATGGTATTAAGTCACTGATGTTTCAGATACATTATTTTTGCTTAAGAATTTTCGAAGTGATCTTGTAAATCATTGCAAGTGGTTATGATTTTCTTTCATTACTGGATTTGAATCCAAAGATGCTAAATGCTCTGTTATTGTCTTTATATACCACCGCCCATACACCGTGTGGAGCAGACAGCTCCTTTCTCCACTTGTGAGACGGGCTTTCCCGATGTTTACCTGAGCATTGCCAATACTTTTCCCCAGAGGAGCTTTAATTTTTTCTCTTTAGTATGTCATTGTTATAGGAGAAGAGGCACCTAGTATTTCATGACCCCCACCTTTACGCAAATCTCATCTTTTGAAATTTTCTCAGAATGTGCCACATATGAAAGCTTTGCAGGAATTACTATAATCTCTAATTATTCAATTGATGTAAGACAGTGTATGGTATTTTCTGTCAGAACCTCAGGAAGAAATGTCAATATTTTCAGCATTGGCAGGAAATTTTTTGAATTATAAACACCCATCTTGTAATGTTATTTTATCTCATGCATCTTTTCAAAATATTTTACAGAAAGGAAATGCAATATACCTAAAGGAGACTAAGCAGAGGTTTTAATTTTTGCAAAGCCAGCTGGATGTTTAATTAATGCAACAGAAATTTCTGGTAAGCAATGATTTTATTCTTTAAGCATTCAAACCTTTACATTACTGTTCAGATAGTGTAACTCCGGTCAAAATGTATTTATTTGCAAAATATCTAATTAGATTATACAAACAATATTTAGCTTAAATATAATAAAATACTAATCTGTGTACAAAAGCTACATGGTATGGATTAGAACTGTGTGAGAATAATAACTGCCATGCAGGAGTGGTTTCTGTTGAATAGTCAGAATAATAAGATTTCTCAAATAACAGTTATAAGCAGGAATTCATTTATTAGATTAAATTTATCCACTATTTTCTGCCAGAGGCATAAAGAAACAGAAGCTTCAAAGGTAACTCTCTTCTGAGATGATTGAAGGCAAACCATACCTCCTTTAGTGACAAATCTACTCTTCTGTTCTCTGACTAAAGGAAGAAGCTGGATTAAGAGGCTGTGGAAGGGGAGCATCCCTTGTGTGCTCTGGTGTGTCCAACTCAGGCAAGCTCCTAAGTAGTTGCTACAAAGCCAAGATACAGTGTAGAACTGGGGGATCTGCCACCACAACGATGTGACAGATATTCCCTTTCCTGTGCAGTGGGGATGCCAGCTGGACTAGCAAAATGTAGTCATTGCAGGGCTGCACAGTGACTCTCCATGATAACTGTGAAGAAACCCCCTTTCTCACTGTCTCAGTTCTCATTTTATTTGGTGGGTACTTCCTATGTGGCTGAGGACTTGTCCATGGAGAGAATAAAGTCTCTGAGAAAGAATTAGTGGCATTTACAGTATTACTGACAGGCAGCTGAATAGTTTGTGTAAGGTAAAGCAACCTCCTCCCCCCCAAAAAACCTCAAAAGCGAAAAAAAATCCTAACCCAGCCTATAGGCTGAAGAAGTAGATTTCCCATGTTAATGATAGTCCACCCATGAACAGCTGAATTACAAACTCTTGCAAGTTATTATTTTGGTTTTTAAGTTTAAATTCCTCAGGAAAATTCTGGTTGTGTGCCACTATATCAGCTGGTGTGTTCTGACAGCTACTAAATTGCCCATTTTTCTAAAAGCTGGTGTAGGCAGGATTACCTTGAGACAGCAACAACCTTCTGTGTTTGTTCACAGTAATTCTATGTTTAGCTTTAAGTAGTTAAAAATATCTATTAACAATTAATAAAAATATATTTTTATATCTAAAATGTAGCAATTCTGTTGGTGCTACATGGAAGTTACATATAAACTGCTGATTTTTACCTCTCTTTAAAAAACTTAAGTACTCATACGTAGCGAAATTTAGCTTAAAAGATTCATAGGGCTCCACATGCCATCTCAGAAGAACATAGAAAATGTCTCAGCAAATTTTATTTGACCATTTGTGAATCTGTATTACTGCTGCAGACCTTAATTATGTAGTGACAGGGTATTTTCTCATCAGACTGCTTCACTCAGAGCACAGGCTGGATGCGCACAGAAGCAGAATTAAGATCTCACAGGGTACCATAAATCTGACCTCGCCCAACTTGCTCTTTCTGAAGTTTGCGACCTAATTTCAAGCACTTTAAAATAATAATTTTCTTGCCTCCATATCCTTTCCTGCATTTTGTCAACATAAAGCGGGTCTTCATTTAATGATGTCTACATGAAACAGCTCTGCATCTTCGGAGTGCTGCAATGATAGTAATCCCTAAAGAGGAAGCAAATGCTATCTGTCAATATGCTGTGCTGTGCAACACAGTAGGCCATACAAGAGGTCTGCATTACATCATTCATGGACTTTCCAGGCTTGTAATGTCCTTTCAGTGAACCTGAACTGAGTGTTGAGCTTATAACGAAAACTGAAACCCAGGGAGTTACTTGTGGTTTAGGATTTTTGCACAGCTTCAATATACACATACTGGGAGTCGTTGCAATAGGCCAGAGATGTGTTTCAGCCACTTGTGAGGTAGCAATGGTAATAGGTAAAAAATTTGCTTCCTAACGTAAAAATTCTTCATTCCTCCATTTCAGAGTTTTTGTGGGTGTTTTTTTTTCTTTAAATGAACACAGTACGCTTGTGCCAGGCATCTGTAATATTTTTTGCAGTTTTCCAGTTGTAGAAAGCAGGCATGTATTGCTATGACTATAATTATAACTATTATTCCATAGATGTGTGAATGTATGATTTCTGTGTGTTTGTCTGTATGCCTGTGTATAAAAATAATGAACTATTCACTGGACTAGAAGAAAGAGGGGAAAATGACAAACAAATCCGACAGTCCAATGGTCAAGGTACTCCCCTAGGATGTGGGAGAATCCAGACGCAGTCCCTGCTGAGATGAATGTTAATTACATACTGGAAGTAGAGCACTTCCAGAGGGAGAGATTAAGAGGTACCTATTCACTAGCTCATGGATTAGGTCACCTTTGTGGGAGATTTGTGTTCAGAGACAATGGGATTTGATCCTAATTCACTCAAAAGGTGAGCATTCCTAGGCAGTAAAGAGCTCATCTCTACGATGTGAGAGAGAAACTACTCCTGGCCACTAGATAAGTGTTGACCTTGCAAGTGAGATGGGCAGAAGCTTTTTAAGCTTGTGAGGTCTTTAGCATGAGACTAGCATTACAGCTCAGTTCTAGCAAGACAGTGACAGGCCTTTCTATGAAATTCTGGGGTCTTGGGAGTTTCTTGGTGGGATAGCATGGAGGAAGGAAGAAAGAGAATGGGAATCTGAACATTATATTTGAGTCTCCTAAAGAAGTAGATGTTTTGTTCTGTATTTCCCCATGAATTTATGGCAACAGAGTGTTATTTTCTCCCTTTCATTTCCAGTATATACTTCTGGCCCTGTCTTCTCCGTTTTCCTTGCCACAAGCATTCCATGCCTGACCTTGGAAGTCAGTTACTTTAAGGGACATTTTCATGGGACTCCCTTTGTGATAATGCTGCCTCAAAAGTTGTCTTGGTATAAGGCTATTCTTAGGTTTCAGTAGGCCTAAGATTTTGCCTTTGCTTTCCCCCTCATGAGGGGTCCCAACATCATGAGTCAAATGACAAGTTGGGGGAAAGAGTGTGCCAGGAAGCAATTATTCTTTCTCCTGCATGGATGAACGGCAGCTGCCATGTGTCAAGGTTTCTTTTTACACTCAGAAAACATTCTCTGTTCTAAACTGCTTCTGTACTTTGTGCTCCGCAAGCAATTGTTGAGATCTCTCTCCAAGCCCTTCCTACCTGACTTCCAAATACAGCTGTAGAGAAGCTATAATTACATCTAATGAAACACCTTGATAAATATGTACAAATGGCAATCTTTAAAAACAAAAAGGGCATTCATCTTTTTTCTTAGATTTGGCATGCAGGGGAAAATCTCATAAACCCAGACTGAAGACCAGAATGGGAAACACGATGGAAGTCCTCATATTTCTACCAAACTACTCAGATATCTTTATTCTGTGTAACTGCACTTTTGCATTTAAAATACTCAACTGATCAATGGGAAATAGTTTATCCAAATTATATCTTTTTTTTCCTTCTAATCAGGAAAAGTACTACTTAAATTACAAGAGAAAACAGTTGCCACACTTATTAAAGCCTGGTAGATCTTTAAATCTTGAGAGAAAACTTGGTGCTATCAGGTTTTAATCTTATTTTCCAAAATTTATTTATATTCAGATAACTCGGATAATCCTTAGGAAGAAAAACAAATGCTATGTTTCTTACAAGACCCAAACTTCCAATAAATCATTTGGGACTGAGGCAGTGAAAGCAGTGCCAAACTGTGTTAATTTGGGGGTTGGCCCCCATGGCTAATTTGACAAACAGCACTGAAATTTAACTTGTTTTTTTTTTTTCTATGCATGCCATTTTTGTTTGGTGGCTGTAAGGATTATTAGCATGGCTTGTTTCCTTCATGTTACTGCTTTTCATAAAGTTAACTAGTAGAAATGGTGCCAAGAAAGAAGAAAAATCCCAACAATTGGTTCATGATTTAAAGTAATAAAATGATACAGTATTAAAATGGCAACAATCCTGGCCTTACAAAATTGGATGGTGCAAAACTAGACTAGTTGGTTACAAACTGTATGCAAAACACAAAGCAATAAAGAGAAAGGCATATTTGCCCGTTGTTTTACTGAATATCATAAACAACGACAACTAAAATTCTGGAAAGTAAGGCTCTGCTTATTTTTCTAAGTAACATTAAAAAGCAACTTAAATGGTATACCATGAAAAAATAATTTCTAATTATTTTAAGTAATATTTAGATCAATTCATAGTAATCTTATTATCTTTCATGTTTATGTCAGTATTAGATTACTTTCATGTTTGTTTAAGCTCTCTTGCTTTTTAGAATGTCGGTTTCAAAGGCAAATTGAGCATAGTTAAAATAATCAATGTCCTTTGTGGTTTCAGCATATGCAAATAACAACAACAGTTGAAAGGAATCTAGTGCTTTCTTATACAAACTAATAAGCTTTTACTGAAGAAAAACAGAATTATCTAGCTAATTATACCATTCATTATTGCTACCTGCATATAGTCAGTAACTTAGTCTATTAAAGAAAACTATAGTGAAAGAGATACACTGTGAGAAAGAATAACAGCTGGGCAGACTCAATCCCTGTACAGCATTGCTCAAAAAATGTTCTTTCTTTACTCATGTGAATGACTAGGAGTAAACAACAGTCTGGTGCTGAAGTGAGTGGATTTCAGCTGGGAAGATCTGCATTCACTGTTCTTGCTCTGCCACAGACTTTCTATATGACCTTCGGCTGATTATTTCATTTTCTCTGAGCTCTGGCCCGGAGCTAAACAGAGCTGAGGTGCTTCCTTCCTCTTCTTATTTGCCTGCAGCTAGACTGTAAGAAACTTGTGGGGGTTATTCTGGTGTGGTGAGATGTTCTGGTGTAGTGTGTAGCCTGGTAGGGCACCCGTCTAGGCTGCAGCCGCTCTCTCAGCTTGTACAGTGAGTAATGATACTAATCCAACAGGCCGTCTGTACATGAAAGCACTCATTAGCTTCTCTAAGATTTCCACCGGAGCCATAATTGCAGTGGTGAATTGCTGACAATTTCTCAGCATGGGTCACCTTCCAAAATGTTTAATGGGAGTGAAAAATACCTGAACTAATTGCTAGTGTCTTATTCTTTGTTGTTTTCACTTCCTCCTCTTGAGCTTTGTGCCTGACTGTCATGAAAGGAAAATAAGCATTTTGTTAGGACTCTAGGGGCTTCATTGCAACAGAAGTAGCAATGGGTGTACAGGGGTGACAGCAATCAACAGGGCACTCTCTGCTCCCAGTCTTCTCTTTACTCAGAGAGGAGCATGGGCTATGCTACGGTTCCTGCCAGTTTATGAATCTAGGATTTTTACTGGCAAAAGAAACCAAAGCATGGCAGGAGAGTGATGAAATGCATGTCCAAGGCACAGCTGAGCTTTTCCCAGATCCAGGAATACAAAACCACTATTGGGACTAATCTAAAATTTTTTAAAAGTCAACCTACAGGTTTTTGCTGCTTCTCCATCTCAAATGTAAGTAATGTATGTCCATTACAAGATACTATACTGTCATAACGTCACATTGCTGTGCACAGAGAGCAGCCATGAGATGTTTGATAAAAAAAACCCCAACTGATCAGATTGATTTTAAAATTATTTTAATTGTTTTTTGAAGGAAGAAGACACTTCAAATTACAGTCTCCAAAACAGTAGTAGATTGTGTTTTGTTTCCATAGTAGCCATATTTTTAAACTGCCTTAAAGTTTCAGCTGCCTTTTCGTAAATCAGTCAGAAAATTTTTCTACTCTGATAAAAGCATAGAGCCACCTTCTCAAGATCTGCCAAAAAAAGCAGATACCAGTTCATATTATTGGAATACAAACATAATGTTGGTAATATGGCAAATTTTATTGGTTACGTTCAGTGGTAATACTGATGTAGCATTGTGTTAGCAGACTAATGCATCTTTATTTTAGCAAGTTTCTCTCTTGCAGTTTTAAATAACAGGCAGTAGCTCAGACCTCCAAACCATTTGGTAGCTGAAGGTAAACACAAGGAGAATATTAATCTCAGTGGTTTCAGTATGTTTCAAAGAAGAAGATAACTTTTGGGTTTGTATTGCATGTACATCATTTTGATGAGCCCAGCTGTAAATTGATTTATAGCGTTCAATATTTTCAGAAGTACACTACATGTTGAAAGCTACCAATACAAGTAGGAGTCATTTAACAAATCTTTATAGCCTTCTGTTTCTGCTTCTTTCTCTGCTCAAGGGGACTTCTGATTCTTTAGCTCCAGGCTGGCCAGGTGAATGTGACACTTCCCATCACTATGTAAGAACACAAAGGGTGTTCATGTGTGTAAGAAAAATGTTTGGTAACTGTACTTGTGTTTAGCCAAAATGTCCAGGTGTACATCAATATCAGGCTCTTTCAATATTCATGTCTATTCAGATCTAAGGTTTCAGGTCACATACCACTGAAAAAAAAAAAAGAAGGTTCCTACATGTGCAGAAGATCCCTCCTTCTGAGAAGGGCTGTGCAGTAACAGTACAGAAACTAGAATATGACTATTCCAGATGAAGCTCCAGAAGGATTTCCTTCTCACAAAATTGGAAATGAGTGAATCTGTTCCTTTAATTTCTCACCCACATCAATATCCCACCCAGTTTGCAGCAGCAATGTCTGTGGGACTTCAAATTCACAGGCCTCCAAAAATTCTCTTTGCTGGATAACAATGGGATAAAGAGGCCCAAAGAAAAACATGATGATGTAGGCAAATATCAAAACAAATGAAAATTTGAAACACTTTAGCAGAAATAAATTCCATGTAGGAATCAACAGGTCCACTTAACTATGAAAATGCAGACTAGAATA
Source organism: Strix aluco (assembly GCF_031877795.1). Taxonomy (NCBI): domain Eukaryota; kingdom Metazoa; phylum Chordata; class Aves; order Strigiformes; family Strigidae; genus Strix; species Strix aluco. The sequence continues at coordinate 68,969,037 of NC_133931.1, read as the reverse complement.
TCAAAAAGGAGATATTTAGAAATTTTAAGTTCATCTGTAATGCTGTAATGAATTGCAGGAAAATAATAGATACCATGAAATATTCTTGAAAGATCATGAGGTGAAACAGAGGTGAAGAAAGTATGTGAAACAACCTGAAGAGGAGATTTTTCAATAGTCAGGCTAGAAACAGGTGGTTGTTACTACAGGATTCAAGATATGTAAGTCAAAACTTTTTATTGTAAAATATTTGAAATATGCCAGCAAAGCAATCTGAAAATCAGAAAATAATTATTATTTTGTAATATCCTTAATGCAATTTGAACTTCTTTAGGAAAAAAAATGCAGTCATACTTAACCTGATATAGATGTTCTAAGAAAAAGAAAACCTAGAGGGGAAAATATATATGTACAGGAGTCAAAAGGGAAACTATTCTTATAACAAATATCATTTAACTGCAGACTTCAAGGCATACCAGAAGGCAATTATGAAGCAGGAATCAAAGAAAATAAATATTCTGCAATCTGATTGTTCTATATGATACAAAGAGTTGTTCTTAAGAGGTGCAATGTTAGCAAGCCCAAATACTCAGAAAACTTGAATTTCTCTTTAAAACTACAGACTGCAACAATGCGTTTGAGTGATTGAGCTTCAGTGGGACCGAGAATTTATTTCATATCCTAAGGAACACCAACCAGCAGTGAGATTTCTTAAAGAAAATTATCAGCAGAAGAACAAAAGTTTTGAGTGTTGCAAATTCTCATTATTTTGTTGCAAGTATTGAAGTATTTGTTGTCCCTTTCAAAGTTTATATTCCTGGAGTCATACTTTTTCCTCAGAATCATATCTGACAATTAAAAAAAACCAAAAAAAAACCTAAAAACCAAACCAATTACACCTCGAAAATATTTTTCATTCTTTAGAATTTTTTTTTTTACTTCAGTCTCTTGAATTTTGAATGCTTGCATTTGGCAATGAGGGATGACTAAGAATTCTATAAAAGATTGTTTGAAAAGCAAGACTAAGAAGCTGGTTAATGGTTAGCATATAATTTAATAATCAGCCTTCATTCCAGACAAGACTAACTAAATGTTATATAATAAAAGAATAAGGAAACACTTGATTTCTTTGAAACACAAATTTAAAACAAGTACAAGGAAATAATTTTAAAATTAAATTGTGGGATTCACTGTTGCAGTATATTTTGTCCTAAATAAATACCATATATATGTGTATAATTATTATGTATAATAATACATAAACAGCCATAAAATCATAATTTTATTAAGAATACTTTCTGGTATTGCATTAACTAAGGTAAAACTAGGAGTGTTAGTCATATTAGGAAATCAAATACCTCATCAGTCTCAGAAAGAGTGAATTATTCTATTGTGATAGAATTTGGGAATTATTGGTATTTGTTTATGCATTAAATGCTAAGCATTTATCCCAGCTAACTTCAAGTGACCAGCTGTGTTATTGCTGTCTTCCTTCAATAGTAAAAGAAAAAAAAAAAAAAAGATTGGCAGTGTTTCAGATCATAGCATGTGTTGACTTGCACTGTGAAGGTGGTTGTTCCTCTCCACTGCAGTGGGTCTATGTTGCTAGCTTAGAAGGTTTGACTAGAGGACCTCCTGAGGTCCCTTCTAACCTAACTTGACCTATGAATTATTCTATGTTCCTTAGTCATCTTAGCTAAGAACCTGAATGCTTCATCCACATTAATGGTTTAGTTCAGCTCCTGAAATTTATCTCCCAGTTTGCTCCCCATTCCTGTGCTTTAGTTCACGCTGGGACAGATGACCTGGATGAAACAAAACTGGAAGATGCACCCTGGGAGTGCACTTAGTGTTATAGTTGCAACAGGGCATTCAGTCCATGGGACCACACTGGAGTGAGTCCAAATTAAAACACACTGGCAATACATACAATGAGGATGTTGGTCCTCCACACTAACTGCTGTGCTCTGCAGATTCACTCCTATGGGCCTGTGTTACTTGTTAATGCAGACATAGCTAGGGCTGGCAGTAATGAACCCGAGCCTTCAGGCTCGGTGTATGAAAGAATCCACAAAATACAGACCAAATATTTTTACAGTATCATCTGAAAGTGAAGTGGATTTACTTCACTAATTTTTAGAAGAACTTCTGTTTGCACACAAAACAGTACAAGCACCAAAATACTCGGTCATTTAATAGAGGCTGTACAGGACCACAGAAAAAATTTGGAACAATTTTGCTATAGAGTTGTACAGTTTTCAACAGATTAATTTTCCTTTTTTATTTCTTTCTCTTGGAAATGTTACACAGACTCTGTACAACTGTATAAATAGTATAAGTATCAAATATAAATTTGCTTAATCTTCTAAAACAGACGTTATTTATGTGGAGCATAGCTACAATTATTGTGAAAAAAACAAATATTGACAGCATTTGAAATAAAAATGCCTCATATTACCAGCAAGACTAATTGCTATTTCTGATGAATCTCGTATTTGTAAAATGGCCTAATCCACGGAAACAGATTACTAGAAATCATACATAATGCTGGTAAACATTTGAGATCGCATGCATTCAAGCTTCATCTGAAAAAGTCCATGCTTAGTGTTGCTTTTCAAAAAGAAGCAGTAGTGCTGAACATCTTACTATTTCACCTCTAAAGTTACTGGACTGTGTCACAGTAAGAGCAATCAATATTGGTTAATAGGCCAGATCTGTGTTATTAGTATTCTTTACAACCTTGACATACTTCATTTTATGTACAGATTGCCTATGAAAACTTGGGCTTATATCTTGTCTAGACAATGCCTTACATGGCCATTCAAATTAATAATGTGCCAGAATTATCCTATGCTTAATGCAGCTGTGCTCTGTATTGACTCTGAAAATTAAATTTACTTCATGGTGCCTATTGACAGCTGGGTCTCAAGCATATTTAATGGATTTGAATGGAGTTTGGGCTATGGCTTATGCCTTCAAGCAAAATGTTGATAGCTAATAATTTTCATTAAAAGTGAGAGTGTTTATCTATAAACGTTGCATTTCTCAGTATATGAAGTCAGCATAAAAAGAAGTTTAAGATCACCTTTCAGTTCACTCAAAGCACCCAGAAGGAATCAAGAGAAAGGAGAAATAACCTGTTTGCTGTCTTTAAATGCAATTCGTTGGCTTATTAACAATGTATTTGCAAATATGTGGTAAGGGAATCCTATTCTAGTTGAGAAAAATAGCTTTAGTTCCAAGAAGGCAGAGACAATACCTCAAGTTGCATCTGAACATAATGAAAAACCTCATACATAATATATTTATTGACAGCCCTGGAAATTGAACTTCTTTATTTATTGACAGTCTACATACAGCATAGGCAGTACAAGTTTCTTTCACTGCTGAGCCAACATACTTTTTACCTGGACAGAAGAAACTACTTTTTCTGAAGGAAATAGAATTTATTCACCATATCCAGTTGGTTTTTTTGGATTATCTGTGAAATGTCCAAAAAAGATGTAAGCCAGTACCAATTTTTCTGGCCACTTTTTTACTCCAGAATACGTTCTCAAGTGACACCTAGCAGAAATAAATTTTACTCACTACTAATATGAGACTGACTTCTGCCACTAAATCTACAGGTAGACAGTTACACATCTAATTACTGGGAGGGCTAAAAGTCTCTTAGGTAAATAACCAAACAACTTCTTTTTTATAATGAATAACAAAATTGATTCTTTTGGTTCTAGCAGCCATCAGGTAAGCAGGTAAAACTGACATTATTTTGCCCCCATCCCCAAGAGAATTTCTTGCCACATGTCCTTGGTGGAGTTGCAGTGCAAATTGCAGTATTTGCTTGAGATAAGGCATAAAGACTGCATTGTGACATTTTTTTTTTTTTTTTATTCCTGGTCTCCAGTCCTCCTTAAATCTGAAATTATCACTTTAAAAAAAAAGTTTGAACATTTCTGCCATTTTTAAGCACAAGAAGAATAAAATCATGCTTTCTGACTTTCAAGTGATAATAAACTTTCTTGGATGATATAACAAAGAAACAATATTAAAGCTGGGAAATTGAAAAATGAGAGGATAGACCTCCATAATGTCAGGCTGCAGGTCTGCAATACATTTTGCACAAGACTTTTTCCTAAACTTAAAAACCAGACAGCTTAGGAAGGACTGCACTGGGCTTCAGCAGAAATCAAAGCAAGCCTGAAGTTCAGATACACGTGCCCCATGCTCTAGCAGGCTTTGTGAAGTCCATTAGCAGACACCCTGGCAGTTTACCTTACATGCAGAAAAAACATTTCTATTTAGGACCGTCCAAAATGTGTTGTGTGCAGTACAAACCACTGAACAAAAAATTATTTCTTTTTTTGCCCATTTCCTCTCTTTTTGCTACAGACTCTAACACATTCTATACATATGCCTGTGCTAAAATTAAGAAGAAAGAAGAAAGTGTGCATATTATAGATGTAATATCTATACAGATATATAACAGAGATGTTATATGTACACACACATACATATACATACATAGAGATACACATGCACATAAACATACAGAATAATACATAACCCAGAGAAATAAACAGAGAAATGCATTGCAAATAGAAAACAAATATGACACCTGGCTCAGCTTCCTAGGAACTGTCAGAAACAACTGCAGCCTCTGACTCACATCATAAGCAGCAAAGATTAAAAAAAAAATCAAGGAGTAGTAGTTTGATGTGGCAGAATGTTTAAAAGATTAATCAAAGTTGCAGGGTATAATGTATATAAAGACTAAGGATGGGCAGTGACATACAGGCTAGCACGCTGCTGAATTGCAATTAAAAAGAAAGCAAGAAAGCATGACGTTACCAGCTGACACATCCTCCATAGGAGGGAACATTGTGTGATATTCCATGGTCTGAGAAGATGCGTGTGCTGTGAAGCAAATATATAACGGTTTCAAATATAACCTTAATTTTCACATTTTCTTCTTTGCATGTTTCATCTTACAATTTAAGAATTTTAGGGATCAATAATATCTTTAATTGGAAATGGTTTTTTGAAGATAAATTCCTAGAAGATTGTTTCTCTCAGGCTTTCCATTGAATTCACTCCTGAAGAGAAGAGGGTTACCTCCTTACAGAAGGAACTCAGGTTGTACACCATGAATCTTTCATATACCTCAAGATTTAAGAGACCTGATTGAATTTAAGAGCTTTTTAATCCAGAATCCCATGACTGCAGACCCACTTTCTGATGACACAAGCTGACGACCATTGTCTTTCCTTCTACAGCATTTTTTCTGCAAGAAACTGTAAGAATAGTGTGTTTCTCTGACAACAGTGCTTGGATATGTCTTTTATCCTCTCTGAGTTATTTTGATTGCTGGCAGTCCTGCCATGCATTCTGCCTTCCAACAATCTGCACAGACCCCAGCTTTCTGCAGAAGTCCAAGGAGCACAATCTCATACCTCTGTACTGAGAAGCATTATTTGTAACCTGAAATATATGCTTTTTCTTACATTAAACAAATCAAGAAGCTATTGAGGTTGATCTTAACTTTTAACCCATGAAGACAAAAATGAATGTCTTTGAATACACAAAATGAAATACTGGTTGGACAATATATTCTCACTTTGATAAAATGTTGATACTACTAATGGTACTTCTTGATGCCAAAAGTTTCTCTTCCTGTGATGAAGGAAACAACAAAGATTTTTTCAGTAACACTGTCAGAACTGTGCAAATTGTTCAGTTATGGTTTTCATTCTTAAGGTAAAACCCAGGAAACTCAGCTAGACTTCACAAACACAAAAGAAAGTCACCATTTTTTCCTTTTAATGCACTTATCGTTAAAAACGTATCAAACCTGTCAATATTGTCTGCCTTAAATTTTTGCCACTGCTAATGATGGATGAAGTACATCATATTAAAGTGACATGCTTTATCTCTAAATTGCAGACACATGGATTTGACAGATGAAACACTTGGTGGATAAAGAATTAACTTGATGGTCGCACTCAAAAGAGTTGTGGTCAACGGTTCAATGTCCAAGTGGAGACCAGTGACAAGTGGCGTTCCTCGGGGGTCAGTATTGAGACCAGTGCTATTTAACATCTTTATTGGTGACATGAGCAGTGGGATTGAGTGCACCCTCAGAAGTTTGCCAGTGACACCAAGATGTGTGGTGTAGTTGACGCACTGGAGGGAAGAGAGATGCCATCCAGAGGGATCTGGACAGGCTTGAGAGGTGGGCCCGTGCAAACCTCATGAAGTTCAACAAGGCCAAGCACAAGGTGCTGCACATGGGTCGAGGCAATCCCATGCACAAATACAGGCTGTGTGGGGAGTGGATTGAGAGCAGCCCTGCAGAGAAGGGCTTGGGCGTATTAATGGATGGAAAACTGAATATGACCTGGTAATGTGTGCTCCCAGCCCAGAAAGCCAACTGTATCATGGGCTGCATCAAGGGAAGTGTGGCCAGCAGGTCAAGAGAGGTGATTCTCACCCTCTACTCCACAATCTGGAATACTGTGTCCAGCTCTGGGGCCCCCAATATAAGAAGGACATAGACCTACTTGAGCAGGTCCAGAGGAGGCCACAAAGATGGTCAGGGGGCTGGAGCAGCTCTCCTATGATGGCAGGATGAGTCAGTTGGGGTTGTTCAGCCTGGAGAAGGAAGGCTCCAGGGACATCTTTTAGCAGCCTTCCTAAAGGAGGCCTACAGGAAAGATGAGAAGGGAACTCTTTAACAGGGAGTGTAGTGATAGGATGAGGGGTAATAGTTTTAAGCTGAAAGAGGGTGGAGTTAGGTTAGACGTAAGGAAGAAATTCTTTCCTGTGAGGGTAGTGAGACACTGGAACAGGTTGCCCAGAGAGGTTGTGGATGCCCTCTCCTTGGAAGTGTTCAAAGCCAGGTTGGATGGGGCTTTGATCAACCTGGTCTAGTGGAAGGTGTACCTGCCCATTACAGGGGTATTGGAACTAGATGATCTTTAGGGTCCCTTCCAACCAAAACCATTCTTTGATTCTATGAAAATGTGTCCCAAAAGAGTACTTTAATAGCAGATTCCCTCCCTGCAAATGTCAGCAGTTTTTTTCCTCCTTTCTTTTTTTTCCCCCTTTCCCTCTCTCTCCCTTCTTTTCTTTCTACACGGCAAAAAAGCCCTTTTGAGACTTTCCTTGTGATGGAGTGATAATGCAGCACTAGATTCCATAGATTCCAAACATTTTAAATTACAGGAATTGGGAGTCATATTTTCGGCTCGTGGAAGTAAGCCCAGTTTCTAAATTTTACACAACAGCCATAGGGTGACACTCTGTGACTTGAAATTTCCATGGCACATATACTTTTAAAGTATAAAAGTATAAAAACATTCCTTTTATGCTATTTTGCTCTTCCATAGCTACAGAAAACAATAGCTACGAACTTTTAATTAATTTCTATAATACAAATCCTGATAACATCCACTCATGGGCCATTTTTAATTTTGAAATAAAAGAAACTAAATAAAATAATTTCCTAATAGCTATAATAGATTCCAGTTTGCTAGAATACATAATCTAATGAACTACTGACAGCACTGAAAATTTTACTAATTCTGAGCAGGTTTTTCTTCCCACTCTCTACTCCCAGCACACCAGCTTCTGGACAAACCAGGGTCCCCACCATACAGGAGATGACAGAACTGACGCAGGCTATGAAGCATAAAATGGGTGATAGAAAATGTGTCCTTAACTCCTCTTTGGATGTTGCAATCAGTTCTTATTTATCACCAGATCCCCACTGCACAGCTCCATTTTCTGTTTGAATCTTGCCTGTAAAATACAAGCCAGTCACTAAACTGTGAAAATAGTAAAAACATAAATTATATGCATATTTGATATGGGACAGATTTCAATAGTTTGGGGAGGACCTTAAAGGAAGCTGATGCTGTATGTAGCTGCACTCCTGAAAAACAGTGACTAGGACATGTGTTGGTAGCTTGGATTTTCTAATGAAGTGTGCTTTTATATCCCTTTAAATCCTCCTAAAAATTAAGTATATTGTTTATAATTTCACCTGCATTACTTCCAATCTCCAGATGGATTTTATTTGCATAAGAGTTCCCAGGAGGGCTTTGCTATAAAGAAGCCTTGCTGAACAAATTACAGAACTAATCATTTCTTTAAACAGACATTTGTAAATAAAATAAAAGATCTATACAATATGTCAAATGTGAAAGGTTAGCCACTGTGCACAATAACAAAATAATTTAATTTTAAATAAATGACTTTGCCTTAATTAATTAGGAGGTGAACTGAGCCTCAACTCCCAACATAGTTAAGGGAGAATACTCACGCTTATGCCAAAAAGCAGATTGTAAAAAAATGTGAGGCTGAAAACCACTTTCCCTTCTCTAACTAGTTCAAGCTTAAAGTTTCTGTGAGCAGGGGAAGCTCTTCGAGTCAGCTCTTGAGGCAGCTTTGTATCACTACATGACAGGAAAGTGGCTATAAAGACTACAGAATGGACACTTATGTGCTTTATTCGAACTTCAGATATGGTTCCCCATCAGGAAGGAGACCCTTCAAAGGTAGCTAGGTGACAGAATCAACAGAATTAAATCTCTAAAAGCATCTAGAGCAAGGTTCACATTTGAGATCTTTTTTTTTTTTTCAATAGTATCTGTAGCATCCAGTGCAAGTATCAGATTTGAATCCTAACATTTAAATTGCTAAATATAGGAAAAAAATAATTGACAAAAATCCCCGTGAGATATCTATGTTGATTATTTTCCACCCTGAAACTTTTTTGGGAATCATTATCATGACTCTCATGAACTACAGTCACAGTCCTGCAGATTCACATGTGACTGGTGATACCTCTAGGGACTTTCAGTAAATCCTATAAACTCTTCAGAGAGGCAGAATTACTCATGTGCATAATTATCTGAGGGACAGATAATTATCTAATAGTAGTTTCTTTTAGTCTGAAGTTTTAAAGCATTGATTTATAATAGTAACAGTGTATGCCTTTTAGTGGAATACTATTGCAATTGGCCTAATACGTGGTTTTTATCTTTTATCTCCCAAGGCCTGAGGGACGGAGGGAGGGATGAAGGAGAGGGCAGAAAAACAGTAAACCGGTGACTGCTCTTATCTTTGACATGCTGTGAATAGACAGGATATTAGACTAATACCCACAAAATCACAGATAAATGATTATCTTGTCTTGATTACTACTGCCCTTTAACAGGCTCCTCTTTTTAGCCAAAGACATTAGTTCTAATTTATTTGACACAAATTTCAAGGCCTTCTGCCAAGAGGAGAGCAAAAGCTTCATGAAAATGTTCTTAGCATAAATTTGGGACATCACTTGTAAAATGAGTCGATAAAAAGAAAGAAAGGTCTTTCTACTGAAACCAGAAGATCTCCCAACTTAAAGCAGTTCTGGTTTCTATATTTTACCACGTATTTATAATAAAGACTTAACTCACCTTTGATGTGAACTTCCTAGCAAAAGCTGAGGCTTAGAGATTGTCTATATTATAAGCACTTAATCATAAAGTACAGGAGAGCACACTTCATACCTTTATATGATTTATTTCCTTACAGAATAACCTTTAGGAACAAGAAGCCTTTCATTTTTTCTGTTGTGTTTCTGTGCTAATTAATTTCAAGAAGAGTCAACACTTTATTTCAACTGCCAGGGAAATTATTTGCCTTGCCGTAGGAAAATGCACCACTGTGTTATGAACCTCACTCGCTATTGGCGATGTTCCTAACGGTCCAGGATGTCGGTGAATAATGTCAGAGTTACTTTGTTGTGTGTATTTTAAGAAGCATTTTTTTAACGTTTTGAATCCATTTCTGCTGAATGATATGCACTATCACTTTTACAGCTGCACAGGTTTAACTTGGAGCAGTTAACGTCTCTTCATATTTTTTTTTTTGGGTGGTTTTACCTTTTTGGTACTTCAAATGTTGAGTACATAAGAACCAAATGCATTAAAAAGTATATTCTGCCCTTATTACCGAGGGTCCTTGGGTGAGGAAGAAGGTACGTGCATGGGGATTCTTCAGTCCAGCGGTGGATTTGCAGTTACTGCAGTTATCATTTTCATCTTTGTTTTGGCTGGTTTCTGTTTTATGTCATTCTGAAGCGGCTTTGTGTGTAATGAGGCTATTGTTCAATAACAGAAAGCCACATTTTCTCTCCTTCTACCGTAGCTTGTTTGGGCCCTGGTACCTGTAGTCCTTCTCATATTCAATCCACAATTTAGTCTTAGAATTATGGAATAATTTGTGTTGGGGGAGATCTCAGCTAGTCCAGCCTCCTGCTCCAAGCAGGGCTAACTTGAAGGCTAGATCATGTTGATTGGGGTCTTGTCCAGCTGAATTTAACCATCTCCAGTCTCTAGATTTAGAAAAACAAAAGTGGGAATTCTTCCAAAAACACAGATTAAAGAGACATAGTGGCTACTTCAAGCCAACTAATTCATTACAGTATGACTTCTTCATACATAAGAGTTCTGAGTAGGACCAAATCAATAACAAGAAGCACTTTAATTAATATTACCTGAGCATTTCACAAATATTTGAAATTTACTAAGGGTCTAGAAGGAAAATATTGAACATTATTAGTTGAATAAGAAGTTATGAGTAGACTACTTCTCATTTTTTTCAGGTGTTCGTTCAGAAGAAGCACTCGAATATTCCCATCAAAGCAGTCTTTTCTCCAGAAATGATAAAATATTTTTCCACTCTAGCCTTGATTCTAAAAAGACTCAGTTGTTTGATTTGATTACATTCAGGGATTGGGAGTAGTTCCACTGAAATAATCCAGCTACTAAAAGTCCCTATGAAATTAAATCAAGGAAATAGTTTTGAAACCCTTAAATATAGTTTCTACTTTTATTTGTGGAAGGTAAGAATGATCCAATTAGAAAATAACAGAACAGAAAAATAAAGAGAGGTATTAATTCTTACTTTCTAAATCGTGCAATTTTCTTTACATAGACTGACATTTTCATCAGGCTTCTGATACAAAGAGCATATTTAGGTACCCATAAACTTGGTATCATTTTTGCATGGACCAAAATCCTCACTTGCTTGTCTATTGAAATTTCCATACACCTAATTGGAACCCCTCTGTGCTTAAGGAGTAAAAACTAAGTGAACAGTTATTTTCAGAAAAAAAATCTGTTTAATATTTAACTCAAGTATTTATGAGTAAGAAAGGCAATTTGCTACAAATGCTAACAATATGTTAACATTGAGACTTGTCATAGTTAACGATGAGTTTTCGAAGACAATTGTTTAACAGCCTTGTGCAATAGGAAGCAAGAGGCTTTGGAATAATATTATTTATTTGGATTAAATACCACGTAAGTGAAATTTGCCTGAAGTAAAATTACACTGAATAGAAAACAGAAGCTGAACTGATTGACTTTAATAAATCTAAAGGTTGAACAATCAAACCTTAACTGAAGAATACAGAGGAAACATTCATCCGGTTCTTTGTTAGAAATTCTTTTTAGAAATTTGCCAGAATAGTCATAATAAGAGGTGTAATTAAGCAATCAGCCTTTTCAGAGATACATCTGTAATAACTGCCAACAATGAAGTGTCTTATTGTGGATTATGCTTCATGTAATTTAAGAAAAACAACTGTAATTGTAAGTAAAGCTTATGGCATCATACCTCATGTTTACACAGGTGTGATGTTATAACTTATCAGACTGAAAGCTTTCTTTAACACAAGAACAGTATAAAAATGCCTTATAACATTGCCAGAAGTAATTGGATGGTTAACAAACAAGTGTATTCACCTGTTCAGAAACAGCTCTGCATGCTCTGCATGCAATGTCTGTGCTCCATCGCTTAAATCAAAGTGCTTTGAGCATGGAGGTAAAGTTAAGCCTTTTTGGACTCTTCTGGCTGGTCAGTTTTGTATTATTGACAAATCTGCTGCCGTTGTTTCCCAGATACGTGCCTGGCCCATGCAGCCTATCGTGGGAGCAGCCAGCTCACACTGTCTCCTTTTCTGTCAGTGTTTCTGGACAGGGAGGAGTGTTCCTGTTGAAGGAGCTGATGCTGATCACACGCAGGGACCCAGCTAGCAGCTGAGAGCAGCAGCAGCCACTGGCATTGCCAGATACACTGAGAGGCCACCGCCAATATCCATTGTCTGGGAACTGCCTGGCTGGGCCAGGCAGAGGAAGGTGGCAGCAGTTCAGGAGGGGTTTCCAAACACTTATAACTCTTCTCTGTGCTTGTCAGTGTGGGCTGGAACTGGTAAGAAGCTGTTTTAGGGAGTGCTTGGCTATCATGCAACCACTCAATCGTATCCCATTTCCCACCCGCAGACAGCACCCGCGTAGTCCGTAGTATTCCCTCCTTCCACACTCAGCTTTGCTGGTTCATGGTACACCTGCCATAAAGAACACCTCACTGGCATCCTTCCATCTTGCTTGCAATTGTGTATACCACTTCCTCTCCATTTGTCATCTCGAAAAATCCCTGGACAGCAACAACTTTGGTGGGAAAGCATGTCTATTTTTTGCTGCCTCTGGGCCATGCTACAGAGCAGTTTTGAGCTTCCGTTCTCATCTACAGTGGAAGAGCCTGGAGACATAAAAGGACATCTAGAAATATGATCTTTACATATATATATTAGCAGCAAGGGAGCAGCAGACTATACTTTTGGAATCAATATTTAAGAGAATCTCATTCAATGGCCAGTGCTGAAGCAACATGGCTTGTTTTTTAGTCTATTGACACAACATCCTTTATAAAGGTAAAGAACAGATACAGTGGCAATTACAATAACTGTTCTTGCATTGGAAAATTTTAATTTTTGCAGGACCCTGTCCTTGAGATTGTTGTCAATCAGTCATCTGTCCCACAAAGGTGAAATATGCTAAGACAAGATATGCTCCTCATTTCCAGAAAAAAAGTATTATAAAATACTAAATTAAGCATGCTAACATTATACATTCTTGACTTCCAATGATTAAAAGGTTGTCTCTACCTATCTATGGCACTAAATCCAAATGTGTAAATCCATGAAGTAAACATAAAGATTCTTCTGTTACCTTTATTTTATGTGCAAACTCTAGGCCAGATTCTCAGCTACTGTGCTTTTTAGCTCCTCCTCCCTCAATACAGATTTACTCTTGATACCACTTTAGGACTGTGTCCTTATTTAAAAATGTGTTTTCAGGGTCTTTTTGTCACTTTATTTTTTTATAAGTGCAGGAAAGAAGGGAGCAGATTTATGGGGAGAAAGAATTGAAGACCATTCTGATATTTTGTTACTTGTGTCTGAAGCTCTTTTCTTCCATCTCTAATTTTTTTTTTTTTAAATTTTGTAAATTTCATATCTTGATATCTTTCATATCTTTCATATCTTTCATATCTTCATATCTTTGTCATTAGACAAAGATTTAGCAAGGTAAATAACTCCTGTGTACTAATACACACACACACACACACACACACAGAGACATAAGTATTTGCAGTCTTCCAGGCTATTACCTCTTTGCTCGCTGACCACCACTACACCCATCTTACATTAATTCCAAGAAGAGGTGCAAGTATAACAGGAAACAATGATACATCTGATAGCAGTAGGGTTGTGTATTTAAGGGAATCCTTTTGTTTGTGGTACTGCACAACTGAACTGGTCAGGGAAAATTGTGAATGACTGGATAGATTATTTAACACTTCTCATTTTAAATTAGTTCTCTTGATATTTTATCTGGGAGTCCAAATCACAGATTAAAAACCAAATGATCTACAAACACAAAACAAAGCTGCTATTTTTGCCACAAAAGGTTTACAAGACAAATTTAGGTACATTCCTCTTACCAATGCTGAACTGACAGTTAAAACCTCAGTATTAAAGACCAGTTCTATTTTGATCTTCCTAGAACTGTCTTTGTAAACAACATGTGGTACATGGTTAGAGCAGACCAAAAAAAAAAAATACATTAAATACATGGCATTGCATCCCTTTTAATATGTTGATTGTTCACTTGCATCTAGTTGGGCAATTAAACCTGATAATAATCCCTCACCCCCTCCTGAAAACTCCTGGAGCACCAGCCTGTTTTCATGGATGATCTGAATCTGTCATGTTGTAAGAGTGGCATCAACTCCTAACGTTAGAGTGAGACAAGAAAGAGATCTAAGATTTCATTAGTTCAACCTGTTTTTTCCATGTTCTCAACATAGCTTAAAGGAATTCAAGGAAACTTAGTGGGCCCCTGAATCTAACATGCAGTCTGTGTTCCTAAACTTAGAGAGTCTCTCTTGGTGGGAAAAGGAGGTGAGAAACTGGAAACTACCTACAAAAATGTTAATAAAATTGTGGAAAGAAATAATTTGTTGTGCATATGTTGTTGTATGTTCTTTTAAAATATTTTAATAACAACTAATTGGCCAGTTAAATTAATATGGGTATACTGAGCCAAAAAATTCCAGGCATGTGAAAATAAGCAGTTTAACTACATCATGCTGAAGTGAAGAAAGAGCAACTTGCTGCACACCACGAACTATGCAAATGCCAACAGTAACAGAGAGTGTGCATAAATGGAACATGAATAAAGGATCATAAACGGTAATTTAAACAAATGTATAGTCTACAGTGCTCTGTTTCAAGATTAGGTTAATTGAATGTGAAATGTTAGTTTCAGGGAAAAAAAGTGATAGATTAAGATTCACAAATCCTGAAGTGAGTTAAGGAATACTACCATAACTGTAAAATAAATTTGACCCGAGAGCATACAGATAATCATAAGCTCCTTTATCTTCTGGACCTTTGGGTTTAGGGCTTTATTTTTTATTTTACTATTTGAAAAATAGATTTTAAAGATTTACATACTTGCCACAGAATGATATCTTAAACATGTCTGGATAAAATTATGACTTAGAGGAATTCAGCCATGATAGGCCTTGTATTGAAAAACCTGCCATAACAAATTTTAATTCATAATTGTTATTGAATAGCAAAGACAGATTTAATTATCTCCATTATTGACCTGTTCTAAGCAAGTACTTTATGTTATAAATCCACACATTATTGCCAAAGAGCAGACTGAATGCATAAATTCTCTGCCAGTTCTCTCAGCAGGTTCTTTATGCCACAGGAAAACTTCTAAAGGAATAAAATATGTCCAGCTTCCTCTGGCTCACCTAGCTATAGCTCAGACACAGATTTGTCAAGGTTGCAGGCCCACAACAAAATAAAATTATTTGGGGATTCATGAGAGTTAAATAAGTCAAAAACTGAAATATTGTATAAGCCCGATTAAAAATTCAATGGTGAAAGAGTGGTTTTGATTGGTTGTGGCACTGGACATCAATTACACAGAAATCCTTCAGCAGCTCTGCCATTCAAACCCATCTGTTCCACAGTCATCTAAAGGAGTGATGACACTTTGTGAAAACAGGTAAAATGTGGGATTCTTTTTCTTCGCTGGAGAAAAGAAAAGGGGGATATAATAGCAACAATGACCTTGGTACAGGACATTTCCCGGGGAATTGATGACCGCCGTGGACCATCAACTCTCCCAGCTAGTCATTAATCCCCAGGAAATGCCCTGTGTCTGCCTTGTTATTGCTTAATTCAATTATTTGTGGTTGTGGCATTTATTCTGTGAATATTTTATTGCTCAATCTGCTCTCTGTCTTACCTCTGCTCCTCTTAAAGTCCATCTCACTGGTGCAGACTGGCTCAGCTCAAGAGCACCTCACATTTACCAGAACAGACTATGGTTTACACATTTCTGTGTGCCTGCTATTTCATTAAGATATGATAGCTAGAATGGAGTAATAAAAAGTGTACTTTTCTATCTATCTTAGGAATTTCATAAATTGTAATTACCAAACAATGTAGCTGGAATATATACAAGCACCATAACAAAAACAATTGATCCTGCTACTTGAAATGTCATCATTATACTGAGAGATTTTTAGGTATGCCAGAATGGTAGGATGCTACAATAAAGGTAGGAAATAGGATGGTGTGATTACTTTTTGTTAGTTTGTTTTTTTCTCCTGCTTTGTATCACTCTTGTTCTTATTTCTTGTTCTGAGGATGCAGCATGACAAGAGTTGCACCATCAGCTTTGTTTCCTCCTCAATACCGCACCTGATTTCGGAGGGAATTCCTCCCCTTATTTCTAGCAGTGGGAATGTTCTGTGGGGAACTGGAAAGAAAGATAAGGGAGATGGATTTTAAAAACCTATAGAAAAAACAAGGCTAGTTTTAACCCCTGCAATCCATTTCACCAAACAGCCACACAAACAGTTGTACCAGCACAATGGAGGGACTTGTCTGGAGCCAGGAAGGAGGGGTGAGGAGTAAGGACGGCTTAGCCAGCCTGCCATGGAAAGAAACGCTCCTCTAATTACAGTCTGAGAGTTGTATTCTCTTCTACACTAAAGGCCTTCACAGTGCTTTGACTGTTTGAAGGAGCCATTAAACAAGTCTAAATATAATCTATGTTTATATTAGTACTAATGTGGAAGAAAGAAGACATTTCTGAAGCAGTTGAAAAACATAGGTATACAAATGGAAATTACTAGACAACATCTGATCATTCAATCACAACATATGCACAGAAGTCCATGGGATCAGATGGGATGTATGCGAGAGTGTTGAAGGAGTCAGCCAATGTCATTGTGAGAACACTGTGCCATCTTTTAAAGCTCATGGCAATCGAACAAGGTTAATAAGAACTGGAATAAAGTTAATGGGAACTGGAAGAAAGCTGACAAGAACTCCATGAATTTTGAGAAGAGTGAATGCAAAGCCTTGAGTTGGCTACAGAGTAACTGCCCACACCAATACAGGCTGGGGACCAACTGGCTGTAAACAGCTCTGCAGAAAAGGATCTGCAGGTCATAGCAGACAGCAAGTTGAACATGAGGTAGCAGTGCAGCAGCAAGGAAGAAGCAAAGATCAACTACATCCTGGGCTGTATTACAAAGACTGCAGCCAGCAGATCTAGAGAATTTATCTTTCCCCACTATTTGATGTTGTGGAGACTGCATCTGAAGTGCTTTTTCCAGTTCTGGTCTCCCCAATACAATAAAAACTTGGATTTATTTGAGCCAGTCTAGTGGACACACCAAAGCTGTTTAGAGCTGGAGCATGTGACATAATGAGGAGAGGCTGAGAGAACTGGATTTATTGTCTGGAGAAGAGAAAGCTAAAGGGAGACCCTATTGCAGTTTGCAACTGCACTGATCAGAGCATGCACATAAAACAGCCAGAAGCTTCTCAGAGGTGCACCATGACAGTCCAGAGGCCATAGATACAAGCTAAAACATGGGAAATTCTGATTAGATATACATATTGTGTGGATGGTCAAATACTGGACCATTCTGCCCAGAGAGGCTGTGGAGTCTCCATACTTGTAGGTGTTCAACAGTATAAGACTCTGAGCAACCTTTATTAAATATGACCTGCTCTGAGCAGGGGGTTGGACTGTATGACCTCAAGTGGTTCCTCTTAACTTCAATTATTCTATGAGTCTATGATTCCAAAGCCATATTTCAAGTAACATGAGGACAACATTTCAAGCACAGGTGCCTAAATGGTATGGATATAACTATCTAATATCACTGGGATTTAGTCTATCTCTTTGTTCACTAAAAGACCATCCCCAGGGAGCAAATCTTGAGTTATAACTTTTCCATTAAGTTCTGCATTATCAACAGTTAAAGGTTCATTTTAACAGTTTAATAGCTTAAAGACAGCTACCCCTGTATAGCTAGTAATTAAACATATTGCCTATAGTGGATTGACATGTTGGCGTGCCACGTACTATAAGATGGAAAAAGTAGTAATGTTTTATATTTGCATTTCTGCTATACTATTAGCCTTCAGAATCATAAAATTCAAAACGATATTTTTGGAAATATGACAGGAATTGTTTTTGCTTTCTCCTTGATATTGTCACACACAAGAAAATGCAGGAGTTATTTGCTAAGAAGTACCATTGCTTAGCATCAAAACTGAATAGTGTTAGAGCACCTAATTTCCTTGAGATCCTTTGAAATAGTGCCTAGCCTACATTTTTTCCATATTCTATTGTTTTCTTGTTATAAGCAACTCAAGTGATGGTCTCTACCCCTTTCATGTAACCTTTTATGTTCAGAGTCAGTGAACTAGCTGCAAGTCCCATCAGAAATTCTGTAAACCCTATGCAGGTTTATAGATACAACCCTTACCTTACTCATAACTTGATGAGTAAGAGGTCCAAGGATGATTGACTGGCCCATTCCATCTGATGCAACTAGACAGACACCACAGGGATGTGTGATTGAGCTCATTCCCCAAAAATCTCAGTTCTGCCCATTCAATGTTTATAATGTCCATTCTGCTCATTTCATTTTAGTTTTTCATTAATGTCACTAAAGAGGCCATGAATCTGAAGTATAGAATTGGAACTCAGAAGATTTATACTCTGGGCCCAACTCTGTAACTGGTTTGTGTGTGACCTCCTGCAACTCACTATGCATTACTCAGTTCCCTAACTTGAAAAAATAGAAAAAAAAACCCACATTGCTCAGCCACTATTAAGCTGTACATGCTCTACTGGCAATTTTTTTTCCGGTTTTTGAAATGTTTTTATTGTTTACAGACAACAAGCAGGAAGGATACACATGTGAAGATCCTATTGTTGGAACCAGTTTGTGACTTTTCTTCTCAAAGTGTTCAAAAACAAAGGTAAAAGGCGTGTATAAGTCAAGATGAAGTTTTAGACAGACAGACATGATTGCTTATACACACACAAACGAAATAGTTCCTAAATTCTTAAATGCTGCACTCCTTTGATAGCATAACCATAGTTAATGTTGTGTCAGGGTTTCCACTATAAACCCTCTCTTTTATAACTAGGCAATAAAATTTTACCCCAGGCATGAAGTACCAGGTCTCAGCACAGGGGCTGACATTTTTATATATACACGTTTTCACACACATAAAAAAAAAAAAAAAATCAGTTTAGCTACTTTAATACATGCAAGTATAACTAATATAAAAAAGTTTAAGATACCTTTCAGTTGAACATATATAATGCACATACACACACGCACATATACACATATACACACGTATAACTCCAAACAGCATCTCCTTGTTACTGAAAGCATACTGGAGAAAGATAATAAAGACTCCTCAACTAGAAAACACACATTCATTACTTATATCTAAAGAAATAATGTATATGACCAGATATTTGATTGAAAGTTACTTTGTTCAAGGAAATACGAGCCCTCCCACGTGGCTCTACCTCCCATGCCACCAGCAGTCCCCTCACCCCCAACATGATACACTTCATTAAACACAGAAGTGCTTTGTTGCATTAGGGGGTTTAAAGAAGTGGAAAGGTAGGCTCCTTGCACTTCCTATGAGAAATGAACATCGACTTCCTCTGAAGAAAATGTAAATGGATTTGCTTAATTGGACTTGGGGCACTGGAGCAATTAATAATAGATTGTGTCATAGTAAGGGCTTTGTTTATATTTAAAGCAATAAATTACAAGTATTAAGTTTATATTTATTCCAAGTTAAACTCATTTGTAATTGACATGTTACTTAGCCCAAGGCTTTTAAGATCTTTTAGTATAATTAAATTAATAGAGAGTTATAGATCACTGCATGATAAACAAACAGCATGGACTTTAATATGACAGATATACAGAGAACAGGCCATGTAAGTAGATCATTATTATCGGTTTTACCTTCAGCAAAAATACAACTGAAATAGCAGCAAAAGATTCAGTGCAAACAATAGTAAGTTCAAGGATGGTTTGTAATAAATTTTCTTTTCCTTTCCTAACTTGATGGTTAAAAAACATATTTAGCAGTGTGAGGGAATATTAGTCAGTATAGTAAGCTTTCCTATCCCACCATTCCACCATCATTTTTTTCTTCCAATCTCACACCAAATACTTTGGATTACATTTTTGAAGAGGTCACACCATGCAAGGAGTCACTAAAACTTTGGACACTTTTGATTTCCAAGGGATTCTTCTAGTACTTTGGCCCTCCACATAAGGTTAAGTACACCATTCCCAACAGACCCTTGTTGAAACAAGTGTCTAATAGCTGTCGTGGACAGCAGTGACAGAGATCCCACACATGTCTTGGCAACTTATTTTGACATCTAATAATCCTGGCTTTTGATATATGACCAAAAATACTTGGTAAATAGAGCCTGTTTCTTCCTGTTTACTGTGGCCATGGAGAAAAGACAATTCTGTTTCTCTTCCAGCAGCCTTTTAAGGCCAGTATGAGTCAAACACTCTCCCTGTTCTTTTTTCTGTGCATTACACACCTTAAAAAGCAGATTGCTCAGCCTGTCTGCTCAGGAGCTGCTGTTCAGATGTCTGACCATTCTCTTTTCTCTCCTGCAGTCTCCCACACCTCTGTTGAAATGCCCCACGCAGTACTCTTCCCAAACTCAGAGATGCTGAGCAGAGCAGAAAGATATACTGTATGTTTATGCGCTTTGCTCCTTTTAATCTTCCCAGGATAGCGCTTATCTTTTTCTCAACAGCATGATATTATTGACTTGTGTTCCACTTGTGATCTACTAATACCTTTAAATCCCTGTCTACTGGCCTGTTGCTCAGCCAGTTTTTCTAGATCCTGAATTTGTGTGGCTGATTAGGCCTGTCTGTCTGCACAGTTTCACTTGTCCCTCTTGAACTGCATTTTGGTTTTCTTCAGACCATGCTTTCAATCTGTCAAGATCCGTTTGAACTGAAATCCCATCCATCAGTATAATGCAGGGCCTTCCATCTCAGCGCCACCTACAGATTTAATTACCACTCCCTTCCCATCGTTCAGGTCATTAACGAAAACATGGACTAGTGCCAGATCCCTGGCAGTCATACGCAGAATTAGACTCAGTGCTTCTTTTCATTTTAGGAGTAGTCCAATAAATAAATATCTATTGATAAATACTATTTAGCAATGATTTTGCTATTGGTTTTACGTTATCCTAAAGCACACTTAATAAGACACTGTTTCCTTATAAGAATAGCATGAGATATTCTGATACAGTATCAGAGTCAAGATTTTAGTAAGTCTAAAGTCAAGATATATATCACATTTTTTTCTTCTTGTCTGTCCATAATGTGTCTTTATCATATAATAAAATTACATGGTATTGACATGATTTGTACTTAAGTAACCCATGTTGACTGCTACTAATATCCTTGCTTTTTTGCAGCTAAACAGTTTCATTAGTTTTTCCAGGAGGTTTTTTTAAGTTGAACTGTCTAGGGTTTTTTCCCCACTATTTTAAAACGTATGTACCATGTCTTTTCTTTTTCCTATTTTTCATAACCACATCTGGCCTTCTAAGTTCTCAAAAGTAAATGCAACAACCCCAAAAGGAGTATTTTGAGTTCTTTAAATATCCTGGGATGAGACATTTCAGAACCAGTACATTTAACAGTGATACTCTGACCTATTCCTTCTGTATGCCCTGGCCTTCTGCATTAGTCAGATGACTCCTTTCAGTCCCTTAGCTGACCTCTTTCCTCTCTGCTGCCATGGACATTGCAGTATTCTCTCAACTTCCCCTTCAAACCCATTAGAAGACCAGAAACTAATGGTCTTCAAAACCTTTCTGCTGTAAGTGGAGCTTATGCTGACAGTTTATAGTGTTAGAATAAATCTGTCCTTTTGGGATACTTTACCTTTGAAACTGTTTGTCACCACCTTCTGTAGATCAAATGGAGACAAAGGAGTAATTTGCTAATTTATAAGGTCAGTGTTTGCATTAAACTTTCCCTCTGCTCCATGGTAAAGCAAAGAATTAATGAATTTTCCTGGTGATGGCTTCCTTCTGTTTTCTCCTCTTGTTCCTCATGGGACTTTCTCCTTTCCATCTTGTCTTACTTTTTGCAAATGAAAGCTACCTATTCCACATTGAGCTAAAATTCATTTCTTGTTTACCGATTCTATTCTTACATACAAACGTGTGTATGTGTAATGATATAAATATGGAGATATATATGTGTATATTTATAAATTAGTTTTACTTATATACACACATATATTTACTTGCATATATATTTATATAAATTCTGTTGTCTTGTTTTTTCATTTCTAAAGTCTCCTTTGTACCACTTGTCCCATATTAATTGTTGGATATTTCCACTCTGGATGTCAGTTTGATTCTGCTGCAGTTTGACCGATTCACTGTGTGATGCGAGTACATCATCAGTTTCTGAACTAATACCAGATTTGAGAAAGTCCTTCTCTTTTCTGGTACTTGCTGTCCCAAGGAATGATTGTTCAAGAAACAGAAAATGACCTCTCTGTGTTGTTGCTCCTTCTGATCAGCTAATTGATTCCAAATAACAGAAATCATATAATATTAGTTTTTCGTTAGCCTCATTTGTCTGAATCTGTGGACTATGCCTTTTGTATGTTTGGGGGTTTTTTATTCAATAGGTGGCTAATGGTACATTTGTACTCATACAAATCTTTTGTGTGGTCTTCTCTGGTCATAATTTTTAACTCAGACCCACTGAAATGTTATCACTATTATTTATTTTATATATATATAATGTTATATATTATATTGTAGAGATCTGTGACTTAAAATGTTATTCCTATTTGATTTAGAACTAGGTATTATAGTACCTTATTGATTTTTGTCATTGACATTTGTCATTGACTATGGTATATTAAGGTCTTCCATTCTCAGGTGTTATGGCACCCTGAATTTGAAATTTTCTGTATTAGAAAACTGACCTTTTATCTGAGGATGTTTGATCAAGAATTTATAGTGAAAGGCTATGAATGTGGAGACTACTTTCAATACATACTCACTTTTTGTTCAAACTTTATTGGGGAGCAGAAAAAGAAGTAGAATATCAGAGTGACAATCTTAATTTGCTGTGAGAAGATTCTAAGCAAGCAGTAAAATCCCTACACTCTACTACTAGAAATTAATAGAACAGATTTTTTTTTATTTAAAATGTTGTTGCAATCATAAAATTCTCTTATGAGATTAACAGTACTGAAACTGAACATGCGAATATTCATTTTCTTTGGTTATGAAGCTTTAGTGGCAAAGGTGAGAAAAAAAGACTTGGAAGTAAAGACAGTTATCCTGGTAGATTTATCAGCTCCACTCATCATGTTGAACATCCATGTGCACTTTTAATTTTCTTATGCATGGTAGCTTTCCTGCACATCAGGGCCTCTAAATATTGCCAGCCCAGAGAATAAGCACCCCCTTCTGGGATACACTTATGACATTCCAGCATAGATTGTTGTCACATGAAATAATTTCATATAATGAAATTCACAATGAAATCACAGATAAAATTAATTACTTCATGTGTGCCATAGACACCAGTATAAATTAAATAACTTCTGAACAAAAAGAAATCTAGCTTTTTAAAAAAGAAAATCCAATAATAGCAAGTTGCCTTTGTCATGTGCTCAGAAACAAAGGATGTTTTTTTCCCTTGCTCAGTCCCAAAGTTTTTTAATTGCTTTACCTGCCATGCTTAAGTCACTCACCTTTACTGAAAGTCAATCCTACAGGCAATGCTTTGCTTTCAGATCAAGAAAGTTGATAAGTGATATGAATGTTAGTCCAGAGGTTTTTTTCACATCATCACCTCTTTAAAAGACAGTTATTACTGCAAGTACTAATTCCCTAGTATTTAATTTTCCAAACATCTATACTATATGTTTGTTGTTTGACTAGCTAACCAATCCCATCTCTTTTGGGCAGATAAATCATTAGCTTCTACTGGTATCTTTCACTGATACAGGCTTAAAACAACCTATGGCTAATTTGGTACCTAAATATGAATTTAGTGCTCCATTTCGGTCTCTCAAGTTTAAAAACTGTAATCTAAATGACTTTGCCAACCTCATCTTATGATAACTGTTATCTTTCAGGCTTACTAGAATTAGACTAGGAAGGAAAAAACCTGTCTCAAATTGCTATGTGATAAGTACTGACCTATCTTAAGTGACTGGTAACTATGCGTAAATCAGTGTCATAACTGAAACTAGTTATAACTAGTGTCATAACTGAAACAGGGAAAATCCTGATCCCTTGAAAGATAATGAGAGTTTTGCCCTTTTTATTTCTTGTGGATAACAACAGCTCATTCTGACTTTCTAAAATGGAGATAGTTGCTTTCTTCAAAAAATCACCAAGACTGTGTCTTCATTCTTGTGGTGATCTTGTGTGAAGCCAGGTTCTGACATTATATGATAACATGCAGAGCACGGACTAAATTTTTCAAAATGTCATTAACAGCATCAGGAATATCTTCTCTTTACTATGCTGGACTAACCAGAGAAATGCCAGATAACTTGCTTTAGGGACCTGTGACTCAAAGAGCTGATCATCATCCTCAGCTCAGCTTGATTCTCACTAGATTATCTATAAAATTTTGATATAAACAAAGATGGGGAAAATGTTTTGGCTGTGATGTTATACATCACTGTGTCCAAACGATGTCCAAATGATTTGCATTCATGAAAAATGCCACATAAAACATTACAGGATTACAGTAGACCACAAAAGTCAAGTAATAAGCTCTCATTCTTACACTGAAATTGCTATGTGCAATTTTCTATTAATATTTTCTCACTAATGTTTTTAATGAAAAGATATTTTTAAAAGCAAGCAGAGAACAAACAAGATGATTTTTCAAAATGTTGCCAGTATGCTTCTGACTCCATCTTGCAGTAATTTAGTTTTCTAAATAATTCCAGTTGATGTACTCTTTGGAGCAAATCCCTGCAGAGAACAATGGGGTTGATTGTTTTGTTGACTGCAATTGTTTTATGTGTGGGTTGTTGCTCAAACCTCAGTGTTGGGCAGGGAAAGGAGTGGTTCAGAGAAGCCCCTCTAATGAATGGGTTACAGATGACTGTAAACCACAGGTATTGGACCTTTTCAGCATGGAGCTTTAGTGACTCAAAATGTTAAAAAAGAGACAGAAAAAAACCTGTGAACTAAAAGCTCAAGGAATTCATTGTCTCAAATTAGGTAATTTGTGGCCAACCTCCATTTGGATTTTTAACATTTTTGGAAATGTGGTTGATTTTGCAATGCACAAATAACTGTACATTTTAATATCAAATGTACCTTGACATTTTGCAGAAGATAAAACTGGCTGTGGGACTTATCAATAGCACAGAGTCTCAGGATATACGATGATGGTTGCATTTGCATGTTTTTAACCATCATTCCAAGTAACAAAAATTACTTGATAAAATGAAATCTATTAAAATAAGGAGGAATACATTCCAATAAAAGGGTTGCCTCAAATACATTCACTCCTATTCACAGCTGTGCTCAACCTACCCCTTTTGCTTGATTTTCATGCAGCATCTCCTGACTGCTGTAACAATTCCTCACATGCTAAAGTATTTCTTGAAATTCATGTAGTTCAGCATGATCACAGAAGAGCTAACCCCAATAGTTCTAAGACATAAGGTATCTTCTTTAGCCAAGTCTTCCCCACACAAAATAAAATATAAATCTTTATAGTCACTGCTACTGATTGACAATTTTAGGGGAAATAGAATTATATAGCAAAACATCCCTGGGATGCTACTCACATTTTGGTATTTTGTTCACAACTTTAAATTAGCTAGTTTCTACTGTGAAATATTATTTCTTTGGAAAGCACGTATATTTCATTCTGCTAGGGTCACAGGCAAATCTTAGATTAAACTATGTGGGATATTTGTCCCATTCTGTGCCTGGAAGTGGACGCAAGCTAACAGCTAGAAGATCCACACAGTACATTATGCTTTACCTGTCTTTCAGACCTTGAAAACCTCATGAGACCAGCAATCCATAAAAATGCTATATCTTATTAACACACCTGTATATGTAAAATCACTTATTTTCTTTTTTATGCATTAAATTCAGGCACTATTGAAATGAAGTGTCACTTCAAAAATCAAGGTAATTTATTTTGCAAATGTTGAAACAAAATCTGGGACTTTACATTCTTTTCTTTCTTCTAAAGCTGCAATTTTCATCAAATAAACAATGAACCCAAAGAAACCTTTCGTGGTATCTAACATCTAACATCTGTGTCAATCACAGAAAACCCTCTTATGTTTTTTTGCATGGAAGCAAGCATACCCTATCCCCCTCCTAGCTTCAGTGATTAATGAAGTGACTAAAACATTCAAACATCTTAAGGAATTTGGACACCTAATCTCCAGTTATTTTAAGTCAACTGATATGTCCATGAGGGAGCTTTCAGTTCCCTACATGGCCATAACTTACACATGATCCTTTCCATGTTTTTCTTGATTTCTTTTCCCTGTGAAAACAGAAAGACTAATACCTGGAGAAAACAGCAGGATTTATAGTGCTCTGTTTGAAAGGCTGCAGCACTACAAGTGTTTCTTCTCTGCTTTTCTCTTTTACTGGCTAATAATTGATCACTGGCAATTTCTGTCCCAGTTTCTATTCACCCAGCTGCTATTCTCCTGCCCACTTTCCCAGGACTCTGAAGTGCACTGTAAAATGTCTGCAGATGGGCTTCACTGTTCATCTAAAGAAGTACCCTAATTTTCTTTACTGCAGATAATAGAGTCATTTATTTCCACAGATCTGGGCTTTGTTTCTCATCTTCTGCATTTTCTTGTTGTTCCCAGTACATCAGTGGTGACTTCTGCACCAGGACTCGTGGTGTTATGATTGCCCTTCTCTCTAGTGGACCTGTTTCTCCCATTCCAGAAGGACTATATCACTGATCAGCTCCATTGATTAGGAGCCTACATGGACTCCTGAATTCGCTTCAGTAACACAGGCAGGTCTTCTCTGATGCACTTTTAAAATCTATGTATACAAATATACTGAGGCATCTCTTCACCTCTCTTGATGAATACCTGTCAAGATGACCAAGCAACACTGAGAGCTTTGTATACCATTTTGCCTTTATGACATATAGGACTTAAACATCAGCATTGTTCATACTGCTCTTGAGTGGTTGTTGAACAGATAATAATACTCTAATCAATGTTAGAATTCAAATTTCAAAGCAAATCAAAATGACCATCATTAGATGTTGATGTGTCATTATTTCACCAGAAATTAGAGAGATTCACAGTTTCCAGAATAAGCTTGGCTTGTGCAATCACAAGCAAAGTAATGTCATAGAAAATTCACACTATGCTGTGTATAGCCGTATTTTCTTTACTGCAGTTGCCGCCGTTCTCTTCACCAAGTACCAATTAGAAGTACAGTGCCCATGCCACCAGAGGTGGGTCCACACCAGCAGTTAGGGGAACAGAGCAGCACGAGGAGAAATTCTGCAGGTCTTTGATTGGCAGGAGGACATAGCAGTTGCCTCTTATTTCAGCCACTGTATCACCACTGCTCAGCTGGCCACCGCAGGGATAGAGCATTTGGATCCCTGTCTGTCATTGCTCCTTCTCAGTTGCCATATGCACTTATATATAGGGATAGCATCCTAATTCTTGGCCTCCTTCCTTTTTCTTCCACTTTCCCCTTCCTTCTCTTCCCCTGTACTTTACACGTCCACACAGATATACAGTCTTGCCTTACATTAATATTATATCATTACCTTAAAATTATTTCCCTTTCAAATTATTATGCCATTAATTCTTACATCCTCTAATTTACAATAAAATGATGTTCTAACTCCTGAATCTTTAAACAAAACGGATATCTAGTGCTTTGTGGAGAAGGGCTGTTGGAAGCAGAAACTCCCCATCCTAAATCTTAATTACAAATTTTATTTGTACAATGAAGAGTGAGATTTCAGTAGTCTTCTATTTGTTCAGAAACTCTTTATACAGGTTTTCACAGCAAATTAATTTGTCTAACACAGGAGGATTTTGCTACAGTTGTGACTAGACTAATGTAATTTTGGATAATCTTCATAATGTCTAAAACTTCAATATCTCCCTGAACAACAGAAGCAGCAGGAAAAAGAAAAACTTCCCTTCCCTGTGGCTTATGGAGTTATTTGCACTGGTCATATTAAGCACTGCAAATAATTTATTTGGTGAAATTAGCCCTTTCTGTTCAAGAGATCGGAAAACAAGATGCTCATGTCTATGGCCTTGTGTTTAGGACACTCTCCCAGAAGGGAAGAACAGGATAAAAAGGTGCAAAGAGAGGTAAAAATGAGAACTGCACCATTTGGCAGAGCATTTGACAAAGAATATACTGTAAACAGATGTTACAGTCTGGATCAGTTACATATCAAGTAGTTCATAGGGTGAGCATTTGTACTAAGAACTTATTTGATGGCTTAAGGCACACATTCTGTTCACTAATTAGATAATGTAACCTTTACCAATTAATTCCACTTTCAGCTGAATTAAATAATTGACAGCAAAAGGCACTTTACCAACATTTTAAAACCACTAGACTATATTGCGATTGGGTTCTGTAGGAAGGTTTCAGCTCTTTTTTATTTTATTAGTTGCAGATATCTAGTTGGAGGAACTATCAATTTCGTGGTCTATCCTGCTTTGAGCACAAGGTTGGATTAGCATCCTCCTAAGGTTCCTTCCAACCTGAATTATCCTATGAAACTATGAGCCTGTAATAAAATATTATTCTATTATTGTAGAGTATACTAATAATATATTTTTATATAAAGTTAAATATATATTATAACAGTTGCTATCCTATGTTCATGTTTTTCTGACTGCTGTTCATAGATTCTGCAGCATTCATGAAAAATAGCTAAGAAAAGTAAGCCTTTAATCAGCAGACTTATTTGCCTGTACAAGGATTCTTATCCATACTGAGAATATGTTAGGGGCCTGCAACAAAGTTTAAAAATAATGAACTATATCAATCCTGTGGCTTTTAAAAGTAATCTCTGCTAATTGCTTGAGGGTTTAAATAGCTTGTTAGGATATCAAGATTTTTAGAGACTGGAAATAACCCTCTGCACCCAAACACTGCAGTATCATTTGTTTTTAAATACCTATAATTGAGGTCCTCGAGAGAAACGCTCTGCCTACTGGGAACTTCTCAGTCCCTCTGAGATTGGTGGCTAAGCAAGACATTTACTGAAAATTAAGTCTAAATCATCAAGCCTTCTTTAGAAATTGTTTCAACATGGGTCTCTCATGCCTATCTATTACTGATTATTTGGTTTAAGCAATTTTTGTCTTTGAGAAGGAACTCTGATACTGTAATTTTAGTCAGAGATTTCCAAAGCACTGCGGTTCTTTTCAAGCCTACAAAGCTATCTTTTTTTTTCTTCCCAATCTAAAAAAGCTATTCATCTTTTCCTTTTCTCTTCTGGCCCATCTCTTCTGCGGTAGCTGCAGTGACTGGGCTGAAGTTAGAAGAATTTAGCTAACAGAGTTCAACAAGTTTATGGTGTTAACAACAGGAAACCACTGCACTAATCTGCAGATTGCCTGCCTTCACATACAGGGCTATTCATGAATTTGTGCTGCTGTTTTCCTGCATTTCAGAACTTCCATTGTTTTATATGGGAGCTTGGAGGCTGGTTTAATTAAAGTAATCTGAATAGAAGTACAGTATGCCAGATGTACATTATAAATATAGAGCAGGTTATGTAATGGTAAACCATCAGGAAATATATGGGAATGGTTTGTGATAACTCATTGTTAACTAAATATAAATCCTAATTTATTTCACTGTTTTAAACTTACTACTTTTTTTTTTTTTTAACTAGCACAAATGAACTTTCTTTGTATTTTTACTTTTTCCTTTTTTTACTACAGCTTTCCCATGGGGAAAGTCTGCTTCAAATTAGTTCATTCTGCTGAACAGGTACTATTCAATGTGAATAAGGACTGTAGCATTTGGGCTAGGTCCACAGTGGGACTAAGATGAGGTGTGCTGCTGTAGTTGCTTCTGCCCATAACAGAGGTATCTTAAAGCCATGATTCAGCTGCCATCTAATTGGCATAAAGACAGAAAGTATTTTGTTTCAAAATTTAAATTCCTAAGGTCTTCAAAGAATATAGGCTTGCTCCAAAATATCTACTTTTCATTATGTTGAGCTACTCAACTACACTGTCCCATGTTTCACCAGTTAAGTATTGCCTCTCCTAATTTACATATGTGGCCTGATCGATAAAGCATTTTCAACATCCCCTTGACAGAAAAGACAAGGGCAGTGAAGTTCTTATTCTTACCTCTTTTGATCTTTCTTTGCTGGAGCATCTTAAACACAACACTGTAGTTCCCTTTCCACTTCCCTTTACTGAAACTCATTGAAACGGCGTACATGGAAGTCCCCAGTTCCTGCATTCAGACTGAATGCAGAAGTCCGCCTCTTCATCTCACAGGCAAAAACCTCTTTGTGCCACCCTGGTTCAGGACCTACAGCACCAGCTTTTACTGGGTTAAAAGGTAGAATGAAGTGCATATTCTTCAACTACTTGTATACTACTGTATAATCAAACCTCAACCCAGAGGGTCACTTACCACATAAATTGTGGGTGCATATACATGTTTCACATATGATTTACTTTTCTCTTTGAAGGCCTATAACAACTCATTTAATAGTGAACTATTTTCAGATTTTGGACCATGCTAATTTCTAAATTATGATACTTTTTGCATTTCCTTTTAGACTATTTGTTTCACTTAACTAGAAAAGAGGCTTTAAATGCTGAAATAACTTCTTATAAGCCACATTTTGTATCAAAATTTAAATATTTCTGACAAGAAACATGTTCCTGCATATTCATTCAGTGCTTTACCTGTCTTTTGCCTAATTAACAGTTTCACCTGGTAGACATTCTCAAAGCTGACTGGCCAAGAGGTGTAGAGCAGACAAATCCCACTGCTTGCTAATTAATTTCTCTCTTCTTGAGACCACTAATGGAAAAATCAATGGTCATCTAACACATGTGTTCTCTATAACCTGCCAGTGGTTTAGCATAATTTGATGAAAGATTACCCAAACAGTATTCACAAAGAGGTAAAGGTATCAAAAGGTCATTAGAAGCAGAATAGCAAGGAATATTACAAATATTTCTCTAACCGTGGAATTTTCTTTCTGAAGAATTTACACTTCAGAGCAAATACACATCTCAGACTCCTGCAGAAAGCTTCCTAATTTTAACCTGCCTTTCAAGGAGTTTCTGCATCAGACAGAACATCTGACTAGCCTGGGAGAGTGGAAATGAGACAGAACTCCTCTAGCTTCATCACCACAACTTACCCTATGATTCCACTTGTTGTAGTGGGTGAAACTGGAATAAACTAGAGTAATAAATCAGCCTGTCACGTCTGAACTGTCTCTCTAAATCCACAACAGCACTGGATGTGACTCAAAGTATGAGCCAATGGGTATGTTCAGGCAGTGATTTTCAAGATTCAGCTGTCTGTCTACATCATCACCCAAACATCTGGTGCTGCTTACAGCAAGAGATTTTGATGAATGATTTTAAATAATTTTCATGAGCTTTGGAAAACCAACCAGGGCTTCTGAAATTAGGCATAAAAGTTTGCATTTCTTTATGTATGGTCTTCTAATGCTACATATATTCAAATTGCTTAGAAACCTCAAAATATGTTCTTTTTCTTTTCTCTGAATCATTTCAATTATAGGGAAGAGAATGTCCCCATCCTGCATTTCCACTCTCACAGGCTAGTCAGATGTTCTGTCTGATGCAGAAACTTCTTGAAAGGCAGGATCTATTATAACAAATACAATGTAAGTTATGTTAAAGCCTTCTATAACACATTGCTGTTCTTTTTGATTTCTCACAAGCACCCAGGAAAAATGGGGGCAAATGATAAATTTGGTATTCACAAAACTATAATCATGCTGTTTAGGATAAACACAGTTTTGATCATGACTCAAGGCAGCTGGGAGGTGGGTTGGAACAGCTCTGCCAAAAGAGACTGCCACCAGCAATAGCAGTCAAATTCTAAGGGTCTTGACAAATGGAGAACAATGGCTAAGCCAGTCAGAGGACAGGCTATTTCAGCTATAAAACCAGCTATAGCAGCCAAATTCTAAGCGTCTTGACAAACAGGGAGTGATGGCCAAGCCAGTCAGAGGACAGGCTATTTCAGCACATTTCCTCTGCAGCCTGAAGCCTCTGCCCATGCTGATATGAACCTTTCAATGGTGATCTGCACCAGTCTTTTCAGGTGGATCCCCCTTGGAAAATCTGCAGGTGACATGACCTGCTGCCCACACTCCTGACTTGATTTAGATACCTTGAACAGGGTTAAGTACAGCCACCTCCAGATGTTGCAGGGATGTACATGTTGCAGTCACCAGCTCTGGGCTTGCAGTGATGTTTCAGAGCTTTCTGGGAATTCATTGATGCATGCAAACCCTTTGGCAGTTGCATGGTTTAGCTTTGCTTGCTCTCGTAGCTTTTGGTGCCTAGCACTCAGTGCATATGCAGGAGGTTGCAGAGTAGGAACATGATCATGACAGGAAAAGATCATCTTGTGCCTAAATATATACTATTATTTTGAATATAGTATACATGTGTAGTAACATACTGAAAACAAATCAGAGACTATCACTGTTCCCTGCAACAGGACACATGGGTAACTCTCAGTATGTGGCTTTTATGTACTTTGTGGACGTACAGCTGCCCGGGCAGTGTGTGAAGACAGCAGCTGTCTCACACCTGCCAGACTCATTCAAATCTTGGCTTAAATATTCTGTCATTGCAGATTAATCCCTGATTTCCTTCTGGCTGGACAGAAAGGAAAAAAACCACAACCAATACCTGGAACCTGGGAGTCACCTTTTGGGTCCTGGAAGTAGCATGCAAGAGTGTTGTGATCATGTATGACCATGTAAGATTCTTGATTGAAAACCAGAAAAAAGGCAGCTACTTCCACAATGATTTTTTTCTTTAAAGTGGGAACTGTACTAAGCCCTCCTTCTGCAAACAGCAAGAGAAAGCACGGTCCCAGAACTGCTGAAAACCTGTGGTAAGAACAGTCAGCAGAGATGGTGGAGACCCTTACTCCAATGCACATTCTCTCCATTTTAGATGTGAATCTCCATCCTGGGGGAGTATTGTAGGCAGTATTCTCTGCCTCACTGGAAATCTGCCATGTTACATCAATATTTCAACATTAATTGAGACCAACAGGAAAGCTGTTGACTCTACAGCCTTGTAAGTTGGATCACTCAACTAGAATGAGAGAGACTTAGGCATTGAATCCTTGCTTTCCAGATACTCATTGCAGCAGTTCCTGTGGAAGACCCCAAATCTTGGTTACAGCATTCACCTGATAATACATAGTCAAGTCTTTGCTCTTATCACACCAGTTTAGTACTGGTGCAGGGGGCTGCTTTGGTACTTATATACAGTTAACTTAGAAAATGAAAAAGGGAGATACATAGCCAAAAGCATTATGTTTCTAGTACTGTTAGAGTACTTGTGATAGAACAAGAGGAAATAGCCTCAAGTTGTTCCAGGGGAGGTTTAGATTGGATATTAGGAAAATTTCTTCACCAAACAGATTGTCAAGCGTTGGAACAGTCTGCCTAGGGGAGGGGTTGAGTCACCATCCCTGGGGGTATTTAAAAGACATGTAGGGACATGATTTATTGGTGGACTTGGCAGTGTTAGGTTTATAGTTGGACTTGACTATCTTAACGGTCTTTTCCAACCTAAAGGATTCTATGATTCTGTTTTGTACTGATAGAGCTTGGTGTTCAAGATACCACAAGTTTTTGGAGAAATTTACACTTACATCATTGTTATTAACTGGAGCAAAAAATGAAGAAGAAGGAACTGGTCATACTCCCTGGGCACCGTCCACTATATCATATGATTATGTACTCATGTCTCACCTACAGCCCAAATATACATTCCTCACAGAGACAAGGCAGCCTATGAGAGGTACCTTGAGGGGATGATTAGTGTTAAAGTGTATATATCTAACATACACGTGCTTTGCGTTCCTAAGAAAACTCAGTAAGATCACAGTCTTATCGCACATGTCATCATTTGGAATTGACAGGCACACCACTCCTCCTATAATTAGAAGCTTTGAATGTTAATTTCCCAAATTCCCACATCATCAGGAGGATGAAATTTAATCTCCGCATATGTCACAGTGGACTGATCCAGGGATTTGATACATTAGGAGAATCCTGGACCTTGTGTATTTTTAGGTGGAAGGAAATGGCAACATTTCAGTCTAACACTGTGCTGTGCTTGCCCCTCAGGGGAGGGTTTATATAGAGTGTTTCAGTAGCGTAGGATCATTTTTGAAACTGACAGGGCATTGCTTTCTTTAAGGTCACAGCATCTAGGAAGACCCCATAGATAGCAGTGAGTCAGCCTCTAACACTCAGCAATAAAAGATTGCTAGAACAAGTCAAGTAAATGGTGGCTGGTGGATGTTGCAAAACCTGAGACAGGAAAACAATGAGCTAGTGGGATACCAAACTGGGTAAAAAGCTATTGCCTCAGAAACTATCAAACTCCTAGTTGTCTGTGTGAAACGGAGGACTGCAGATTTAAGTAGAAACAAAAACAAAGGAATGACTTTAAACGAATAGAAGACATTTTTTTGGTCCATAATAGGAAATGGCTGTGACATTGAAAAGAAAAAATCCTGAAAAATTAGAGCTCTTGTTAACAAGTTTTAACAATCTCTAATAATCATAGAATCATAGAATGGTTTGGATTGGAAGGGACCTTAAAGATCATCTAGTTCCAATACCCCTGTCATGGACCTTCCACTAGATCAAGTTGCTCAAAGCCCCGTCCAACCTGGCCTTGAACACTTCCAAGGAGAGGGCATCCACAGCCTCTCTGGGCAACCTGTTCCAGTGTCTCACCACCCTCACAGGAAAGAATTTCTTCTTTACATCTAATCTAACTCCACCCTCTTTCAGCTTAAAACTATTACCATTCATCCTATCACTACACTCCCTGTTAAAGAGTTCCCTTCTCATCTTTCCTGTAGGCCTCCTTTAGGAAGGCTGCTAAAAGATGTCCCTGGAGCCTTCCTTCTCCAGGCTGAACAACCCCAACTGACTCATCCTGCCATCATAGGAGAGCTGCTCCAGCCCCCTGACCATCTTTGTGGCCTCCTCTGGACCTGCTCAAGTAGGTCTATGTCCTTCTTATATTGGGGGCCCCAGAGCTGGACACAGTATTCCAGATTGTGGAGTAGAGGGTGAGAATCACCTCTCTTGACCTGCTGGCCACACTTCTCTTGATGCAGCCCACGATACAGTTGGCTTTCTGGGCTGGGAGCACACATTACCAGGTCATATTCAGTTTTCCATCCATTAATACGCCCAAGCCCTTCTCTGCAGGGCTGCTCTCAATCCACTCCCCACACAGCCTGTATTTGTGCATGGGATTGCCTCGACCCATGTGCAGCACCTTGTGCTTGGCCTTGCTGAACTTCATGAGGTTTGCACGGGCCCACCTCTCAAGCCTGTCCAGGTCCCTGTGGATGGCACCTCCCTTTCCTCCAGGGCATCAACCTCACCACACAGCTTGGTGTCATTGGCAAACTTGCTGAGGGTGCACTCAATCCCACTGCCCATGTCACCAATAAAGATGTTAAATAGCACTGGTCCCAATACTGACCCCTGAGGAACGCCACTTGTCACTGCTCTCCACTTGTACATCAAGCCATTGACTGCAACTCTGAATATGGCCATCGAGCCAATTTCTTATCCACCAAGTGGTCCAATTTTGAGCCAAAGGTGTCGTGCAGGACAGTGTCAGATGCTTTGCACAAGTCCAGGTAGATGAAGTCAGCTGCTCTTCCCTTATCCACCAACACTGTAACCTAATTGTAGAAGACCACCAAATTTGTCAGGCATGATTTGCCCTTAGTGAAGCCATGTTTGGATGTCACCAGTCACCTCTCTATTTTCCATGTGCTCTAGCATAGTTTTAAGGAGGATTCGCTCCATGATCTTGCCGGGCTGGGCACAGAGGTGAGACTGTCTGGCTTGTAGTTCCCCGGGTCTTCCTTTTTTCCTTTTTTAAAAATGGCGGTTGTGTTTCTCCTTTTCTAGTCAGTAGGGACTTCACTGGACTGCTAGTTCCCTCAGGACCCGCAGATACATGTCCTCAGGTCCCATGGAATTGTGTACCTTCAGGTTCTTTAGATGGTCACAAACCTGACCTTCTCCTACAGTGAGTGGTTCTTCATTCTCCCAGTCCCTGCCTTTGCCTTCTGCATCTTGGGTGGTGTGGCTGGAGCACTTGCAGGTGAATACTGAGGCAAATAAGCCATTGAGTACCTCAGCCTTCTCCATATCCCGGGAAACCAGGTCTCCTGTTTCCTTCTGGAGAGGGCCCACATTTTCCCTGGTCTTCCTTTTATCACAGACATACCTATAGAAGCTTTTCTTGTTGCCCTTGACATCCCTGGACAGATTAAATTCTATCAAGGCTTTAGCTTTGATAATAAGGTGAACTTTTTGTAATTTATCAGGGAAAAAAAAGGTAGTCATTTCCATGAACTTTCCAGGGGAAAGCCAGTATGGGTATTTAACCTGCGCCTTGTCAACTCTCCCTACAGAAATTATCTTTCTTCTTCGGGGAGTGAGCACTCCACAGTGGTAAATGACCATGCTATCTTTTCCACAGTCCCATATGTGAAATAGCTCCATTTTTGCCCATGATTAATGAGATAAGTTCAAATAAAGGTTATGTGTTTAACTAAACCTTAGCAGCAGAGTTATGAGACACACATTGAGTATTTTTTTTCATCAGAAGCTACATGCTGTTCTAATTTGCTGATTGCCAAATTATGTCATCCAGCTAAAGAGTTTTTTTGTTGATATTCAGGACTACAGAGATGTCTTATTTAAATAGCAAGATAAAAAAAAAAACAACTATTAATATGAAGGAAAAACAATGATCTAAACTACAAAATATGGTCATCAGACATTGTCAATAAATCCCTGTATTAAATGAATAAATATGATCTGAGCCTACCCATATCATTCTTATACGCAAGACCACAGTTAAATTAATAAATCTCCTACTGGTATAGATTTACTGCATAAACAGGCAGTAGGCTAGAGAGGTTATACAATCTTCACCTTTTTGCTTTATTTGGGAGAAAAGTGCATGGGAAGAAAGTGGTTTTACTTTTTCTTCTCATTTACTCTCCTTTTTTTCTCTCTCACACCAATAGATATAACCCCATCACTTCAATCTTTTGAAAGGCTTGTCAACTCATGTCATTTGTTTAGACATCTTGCTACCAACTGTAGAATGGATACAATTAAAATATGATGGAAGTGATAAAACTTTCCCTATAGAGACTAGAGTGCAGCAGAAAGGAATCAACTGAGGGTTTTATGATAATAATTTTGGCTTATGCCTGCACTGCAGTCTGCAAGGCTGTGGAGAGCTACTAGAGCAAGATTTATATGAAGCTATTGAGCCATAGCAGTACCAAGCCTGGTGGGGACAAGGTGATCACAGCTCACCCAGATGGATCCTTTCTCGTTCCACATGTTGTCTCTAACTGTTGGGATATTTCTGGGAGGACTTCAGTAGGTTTTTCAAGGTATTTCTTTGTACCAGAACACCAGAAAAAGTATATTTGGGGTACTGATTGTCCCATGCAATCCAGAGTCAGAGTTTGGGAATGGGGAAGAAGGGTCACTGAAGAGCATCCTGGTGTCACTCTTGACAAAATGTAATGAGAGCTGAACTAGCTCAGGAGGACAGAAATACTTGAAGCTAATATGAAGTTTTCAACCATGAGTCCTTTGGTTTTAACCAAAAAATTACTTCCTCTTTCAGGACTGATAAAAAGAGAGGTAAGCGTCCAAACACAACAATGATAGATTGTCCCGATCCAATGTCAGGGGAGGTTTCGATATGATCCCAAGAGCAAGATTAAGACACAAATGAGGTCAAATGCCATATATCTAAAACAGGTTTTTATTATTAAAAAAAAGTGAAGAGGGGTAGCGATAGGACAGAATGGAAGGAAAAGACAGAAATAAAGCAAGGATGCGGATAGGGCTGTAAGAATAGTCACCACCATGGATCCAGCGGCGTCCCGTTGGTCCTCAGTCTTCAGTTCTTCGGTGGTGGGTGCACATGGATCTGGCTTCAATGGTGGATGCACACCGAGCAAAATTTTCTGCTGCCTTTTTAAGTTCATTGTATCCACTGATTAGCATATCTGCTCACCTTTAGTTTGTTTTTTTTTTTCTCTGGTCCCACAGGTTTTGTTGCATCTGGCTTCAGGGCAGGAATGTTTGCCTCTTGTCAGTTCATTAGCAATGCATGTATGGGGTCTGGCCTACACAATAAAGCCACAAATGGCTACAGGATGGGGCCAGCTCAGTACAAGTCTGCCCCTTTGAGGCTTGTCTAAAGAGGCAATGCAACCGCAAAGAAGTGGGGGGGTGCATCCTTCAATACACTCCCGCTTCTCTGGGCAACATCCCCCAGACCAATTCACAGGCCACAGCAGCTTCTCTTGGAAGTTTGCACAGACACAAGCAAGCTTTGAGACAGTCATATGACATTTCAGTCTCTCACACAGATTCAATTTTTCACATTTTAGAAAGTCTTTGAATTGCTGTTATGATAAGGCCACGGTTTCTTTGCTCTAACTCAAAAGGAATAAGACAACCATGTGGGTCCAGAGGACGGCCACAAAAATGGTCAGAGGGCTGTAATGCCTCTTCTATGAAGAAAGGCTGAGTGAGTTGGGATTGTTCAACCTGAAGAAGAGAACGCTCCAGGGAGACCTTATTGCGACCTTTCAATATATAAAGGATGCTTATAAGAAAGACAGAGTGAGGGGCCTGTAGTGATAGGTAAAGGGGCAACAGTTTTCAACTGTAAGATTTAGATTGGACATAAAGAAGAAATTTTTTATGATGAGGGTGGTGAGACACTGGAACAGGTTGCCCAGAGAAGTTGCAGCTGCCCCCTCCCTGGAAGTGTTCAAGGCCAGGTTGGACGGGGCTTTGAGCAACCTGGTCTAGTGGAAGATGTCCCTTGTCCATGGCAGGGGGGGTGGAACTAGATGATTGAGGGAGGGGAATTTGCTTCTTAACAATTCTGACTATTCAGCATGATGCTCTAGCCATAAAAATCAGAAAGATAAGGTCTTTGAAATACTGTGTTTTATACCATCTTATAGCCTGCATATAATGTGCTAAGCAGGTCAATGTGCTGAACTTTTTAATTACTGCCTTTCTTAGGTGTGAAGTTAAGTTGCATTACAAAACATTTTTTCTTTGCAGATCAATGTATCTAAACCCAAATCTCAACTGCAATTGGGTGATTGAAACTATTTGCAATATTGTCATAGAAACTTCATGGCATAGCAACCTGAAAACAAAATGTAGCAGAACTTAAAATTATATCATCCAAGTAGCTTATCATTCCTCAGAATATTTTAAAAAGGGCATGCTTACTCCTTCGAACATACCAGGCAGCTTCATACAAAATATTCTGTAAACCTGTAGACATTATGTTGAGTTGATCGGTGTGAGAAATACCCAGCTCCACATCTTCACAAAAGCAGAAAAATTAACAACTTAGACAAAGGTGAAGAGTGAGATGTATGATTGTTAGCTCATATCTTGAATACAAAAACTTCATCAGGTAGAAACATTAAGAACACAATTCCATATATATGAAAATACTTAAATAGTTATTTCATTGTTTGTTAAACAGTGTTAATTATTAAATGCTTTGTCTAGCTTCCCTTGTCAGTCTCTAGTCACTACTCATTGAATATGAAATCAGAAGGAAAACAGCAAAAATAGGCAATACACAAGAGATTAACTTGACAACAGGATGATCCTTATGAATAAAACTATTATAACTTCTATAAAACACTAGAATTATTACACAAACACAGGATTATGGATTAATTCAGGGCATGTGTGAAAATAATCATGCACTTATCTGTAATTTTCAAAATAAGAGAAAGCTAAATTAGATTATTTTCTAGATAAAATCCTTTATACATTAAAAAGAAAAAGCAAGACTTGGAAGATGTCATATTATCTAATGGAATAATGAAATTCATTAAGTTTCAAACAACTCCCCCATAAATTTAGATAATCATTGTTCATACTGCTATCTATTTCAAGTGCATTTACACAGGAAGCATCATAAAGAACTAATCCTGTGTGATTATTGCAGTAAACATGGCTGAAGCTCACTGTGGGTGCAAATTTTTAATCTTATACAACAAAATGTTGAAATACTAAATTCTTCATGTGATGAATGAAGGAAGAAAACAGCAAAAAATCCTAGATTAATCTCACTTTACCAACTCATTTTAGCATAGGATTCTGTGCTTGGTGTTACAGAGCAGAAAGAACTTGCTATGACCCATACATTAATTTACCCTTTTAAACTTGTCTATATTTTTAATAAAAAGTAACAGATTTTTCTTGTTATACACAGACATATTTTAAGAGATAAATGTTCAAGAAATTTCACTTGAAACTTGATTGAGACATTTTGAAGGAAAGGAGAGAGGTTTAAACCACTAGGTTGGATTAATGTAAATTGATTTGTCCAAGGTTATTTGTTTAGATAATAGAGGTAATAGAAGGAAGGCCCTGGGTCTCACAGAAGTGATGCTCTGAGACGTCCCATCCTGTCATCATGCTCAAAGCAGGTTCACAACAGGGCATATTCCATTTAGACAGGGAAAATTCAATTAGGATCATTCTGTGGACTCAGGGATCCCAGTGGGCATCAGGATAGGCAATATTCAGATTTCATTGTCTCACAACAATATATGCCAATGAAAGATATTTTTTGCCCTGCCTTGTGCTCCCCCTTGTGTTTTCCCAAAGTCTGTTAATAGGGTTTTGATATCAGAAAAAATCAGATGGTATTTGTTTACGGTATATTTTATTAATTATACCTGAATTAATAAAAACTGACCATAATTAACTACTACCAACAGTAAAAAAAAATATTGCCAAGCCTATCCAAAATTATGATTTTGGCACTGCATTTAATTAAATAGTTTCTGAGATCAGATATAATTCTTCCTGCAGTGTACTGTCAACTAAGTATGTATGTCATCACAGGTCTGAAAGTCATAGCAAAAACCTAGGAATGCTGGGAAACACTTTAAGAAGACCATAATTTTAAACATGCAAATACCAGAGTTGCCAACCCTAAAATTTCAAAACCATGAGCGAGACATCTAAAGTCATAAGGTTGACTGAGGTATTGATTAAATGTGAGAGACTGTATTTGATCTGTCCTTTTGATTTTGAATGTCTTCTTACCCTCTGCACTATATATGTGTCACAGTTACAGAGGTGTCAAATGTCCAAAACATAAGTAAGCTGGTTCTTGTCCATACAACAAGAGTTTTTATAGCCCGATGATCAACTTCATCCAACTTTTCCCCAATATAAGAATGCTGATTAATCAGTCATTACTCCTCAGCCACACAAATACTAGTTTTTTACCCATAATTCTTTCCTACCACTGAAGTGCTAGTGGAGGAAAGTCTACACTTTTCTTGTAGCAGTTTTTGTTGGCTCCTTTTCCACAGGAGCCACAAAGATCTGTATTCAGACCATCCATCCTTGAGGTTAGAACTGAAATTCGTATGAATTCTATAAGCTGTATAGTACACTTCTGTGGAGACGTAAGACATCACACTGAACACCAGATGAAAATTGAAAACACAAAGGCAGAGAAGAAAGAGCATGAAGGACAATATCCAAAAGGCATAAAATTAATAAACTCTATTTTAAAGACATCAAGAGCAGGAAACTTGCCAAAGCACCTGTAGGGCCATTAAGTAACAAGGCATAGAAGGAACGTTCAGAGAAGATAAAATTTATAGTAGGAAAATTCAGCAAATGTTTTCCATCTGTTTTCCCTGTGG
This sequence comes from Strix aluco, assembly GCF_031877795.1. NCBI lineage: Eukaryota > Metazoa > Chordata > Aves > Strigiformes > Strigidae > Strix > Strix aluco. Next base: position 68,927,224 of record NC_133931.1, on the reverse strand, counting down.
AGAAGCATAGGCATGATTCTCCAGAAGACCCCTCTCTACGTAGAACTTATCAGAGGGTCTTGCTCATGCTGAACTGCTGGAGGAATGTGGAACAAAAAGACCAAATGAAAAATTTCTCATCAAGATGATCTGATACATGCTGCAGAGTTCAAGGAACTCAGGTCTGAAGTCTTGCTTCACAGAGCTATTGGAGTCCTCTACAAGAAAAAGAATGATCGCATAAAGATAAGGAAATCTGGAGAATATGATCTATCCAGATTTCCAAATCCTCTAAAAGATGCCAAAGAAATGAAACTGCGATGGAGCAATGTGAAAATCCTAATCTGCATAAGTAATAGGTTAAATAATAAAATAGTAATAGGAACTAGGTAGTGTAAGAGAGATAACTCTGCACTTACATCATATGCACAGTTAGCAAGTTTATCATTCAGTTATAAATAAAACAATTATTAAGATTAATCTCTTAATATGCCCTGTCTGCCTCACCATTAACACATCCCATTGTTTTTCACAAAGTCATTGGACTTACCTTAGATTTGCTTAGCTCCATTGATTTACCCTTGGGGAGGACTTCCAAAACACAGCAACATACATTCTGCTCTGTAATTCAAATGCTGTCAAGCTTTGGGAAGCCACCTTAGCTTCACTGGTAGGAGTCTGCACTTGTGATAAAGATAGGAGCCTTTACTATGTAGGTTTCATTCCTGAATGTTGGGTCAATATCTAAAAAGAACAAAGATATCATAGACAAATATCATTTTGTTTCTGTCAGTCTATTGGACCAGCTGCCTGCTTAGCAGACTTCAGCAGATAAAGAAAACACTTCTTGTCTATTGCGTTTTAATTATCTGGGAACTGAGAACTGGTCAATATCTTCAGTCTGCAGCATTCCATCTCTCCATCCATACTTGCTCAATTCACAAGTTTCTTCTTACCTGTTTTGTTGTCTTCTGCTTTCATTCTGGAATTTCATTCTCATTTTTTTATACATATCTCTTGCTTTACCAGTGCCAGCATTTGCAATGATTGATAATTATATGGTAAGACCTTAATTTTGGTATTCAGTGCACAAATAACTGCAGATCTTTGTTTTCCTTTGAAATATGTAGTATTTGATTCTCAGGTCACTCAGACTATCAGAGCTGGAAGCAAAGATTATCATAAAATCCTAGGCTTATTCTTACACATTGAAGACATATGCAAAAATACAAAGAGAAATACAATTGCTTCCAACTGTTTGCAGGGAAATTTTTATGTATATATAGGTGCATGTACCTGTGCTTAACATGTACCTATGGTGGTATGTGCATAATAGCAATTCCATGTTCTATTTGGCATAGGTATTTGGAATAGGTTTTATTTGTCCTAGCAAAAATTGGTGGCTTTGAGAGTCCCACAGGTGTGAATATTGTGTGCATAGCAGTGCATCACCCTGATTGCATGGGCAAATGTTCACATCTGCTGAAAGGGAAGCGACAAGTGTATGACAGCACAATATGGAGCTCCAAGAGGGTGGATCTCTGGAAATAAGCAGTTACACAGAGAATCAATGTAAATCATTAGAAATATGGTCATTTCAGTAGGAAGTCAGTAGGAAGAGTGAATGAGATGACTTAAACTATTTAATTCACAGTGAAAATGAATAAAAAGGGACAAAATAATGAATAGTTTAAAAAAGACATACAGGGCACCTCTGTGCCTCCTTTTTCATAATACAATAGCAAGGAGATATTAAATTATCAGCTGAAGATAATTGTAAGTGTGACAAATTTGAAGATGAGAAATGGTATTATATTTTCATGCAACATCATTAGCTGATGAAATGCACCCATGTGTCAGAAGCTTCACAGGATACAGAAAACATTTATATGAATAAGAGAATAATGATAAAATGGTTTAAATCTCCATTCTCACAAAAAAAAAAATCCAGTTGCTAAGTCATTTTGCTTAGTGTGGGCATTTCTCTTTTGAACATTTTAATTTTTTCATGCATTGATAAACCAGTCCTGTGTTTTTGCATATTATTCTGAGAAAATTCTGGAGCTCATCACACTAGGTGGCATAACAAATTAAGTAGTCAGACCTGGGTTTGGATCTGTTGTGGCAGTTCCAGTGTTGCATTGTTTCAGAAATCAGGAAGATGGTCTTGAGAGTTATCTGCAGCATTTTTCAGTTTGTTCCATGATGTCTAGGAGGGACAGCACTTGTTCCTCCATCTTTGCCCTAAAAACACAATTATGTTTTTGAACCCACAGATGTTTTGTTCCCACACATTTATGGTTAAAGACTATCACTTGTTGAATTTGTAAGACCTGCTTCCAACGTATCCCTGTCAGAGATGTAGGACATAAAAGTGCCAAAGGAAAGAATGAAAACAACAGATGGGACACTATTGTCATCTGGTTAAAAGGAGGAAACAGACTGCCTACAGGTAGGATCACCTTGTTCAATGAGTACAACCTAAGATGGGGATATATTTATTGGTTTACCTCACTGTGGGAGCCAGTGGTGCTTTTTTCTCTCTCCCTGTGAATGGTTTTGATAAAGGACAAGGAAAAGAAAGTGTGGTGTTCACCCATTTCTGGATAATTAGAAATTAGCCAGGGCTGAGGATAAAGTAAAGCAGAGTGCACAGCTCTATCTACTTGTATGTGTCTCATACAGAAAGGACAATTTCTAGAAACTCTTTGGAAACAGATACCTAATTGCATGACTGCTTTTTACTGTACCGGACAAATCTGGTGACTTAAGTGAGTTCGATGTCCTAAGTGGTCCCTCTCAAGCCTGTGTGTTTCTGAACATGTTTGGTCCAAATTCAATAGCCATTTCAGATAGACTGGGAAAAAGTATTCTTCAAAATAGTATTTATTTCAGATGAAATATAAGAAACTCCTTGGTTCACTGAAGGAAGCTCTGTCTGACAGTACCATTACAACTGTATTACTACTAGTCTGATCTATCCATATAATGAAATCTGGGGAAAAATAATATCAACCTGGTAGTATGTTGTCCTGAGCATTTTCTGTGTTGTGAAATTTTTTCACAGCTACATTTACAGTAGCATAGCAAACAGAAAAGGCTCACAGTTGATAATACTAATAACAATTTTTTACTTTATCTCAGAAAAACTGAACATGTATGTCTCTTATTTGGAAAAAAAAAAGAAAAAAAGGAGGCAGAAAGACTAGACATGACACAAACCAACAACTTAATAACTGGTCAGTATTTTTCATGTTACATCTTAGAAAATGAGCCTGTATGACTGTCTTTACTGTTTGTACATCTGGCAAACAATTGTCCCTCCCTCTACAATAACTTTTGAACCAATTGGCCAATTTCAGTCAAATTCAGCTCAGAGGTTAAGGTCTCAAAGGCTAAATTCGTGAAAAGAAACAGCCAGATAAAGCAAAGACAAACATCTAAATTAGTGTTGCCACTAGAGGGAAAATTGCACTTTGAGCCGAAATGAGTTTTTGACACCACAGAATCTGTTTCAGATAGAAAAGGAGTATAAAAGCATTATTGTTCACCAAAAAAAAGTTTATCTTGAAAGTCAAGTTCTTGGGTTTGAATATAGTCAATTATATAAGATCCATGATGGTTTGCACCTAATTCAGATTTTCATTCTGGGTCATTTCTACAGTGAATATTATAATTTTGTTACATTTTTGCAATGAGCCATTTTTTCAATTCCTAGACAAACCAGTATTACTCATTTTCTTAATTAAAAAACCAGGATATGAAATAGAGTATTAAGACATGATGTAGGTAGCAGGAGCTCTGAGTTAATTTCTTTTGATGAATAATTGGTTATTTGAATAATAAATAATAATATTTTGTTACCAAAAACAAAACAAAACAAAACAAAACAACCTCTCTGACATTGTTTTCTTGTATATAACCTAGCAGCACTCTTTTGGGTTTGGGAAATATTTTTGCCTAATTTTTTCATCTGGAGAAAGTGAGGCACATGGAGATTTAGAAATATATTTTGTCTCCCTGTTAAGTCATAGTTTCTGTGCTGCAAGTTCCTGTGCTTTTTCAGACACTGTGAACAAAAGAGAGAGTGAAGGGAAGGACGCCTAAAATGTGAGCATTTGTTTTTTTCCGGAAGTGGATTCGTCCAGCCAGAGAAGAGATTAAGTGTGCAATTATTCCATTTTGTGATTGTCATTGAATCATGGCAGCAATTCTACAGATACAAATTTTACTTACAAAGAACATTCACACCCTTTGTACTTTTTTGGCCTGCGTTCCCTTCCCACAGTAATTGAGGCATATAGGGCACCGTGCAGAGGAACAGTGCAGCCCAGAGTATTTCCTCCAAGGTCCCACATGCAACAGTGAGAAAGCAACAGTAGTCAAGTTCCATAATTGTACTACAGTCTTGTCTTTTGTTTTTTGGTTTTTGTTTTTGTTTTTTTTTATTTTGTTCCTAGTCACTGAACCGCCTTGCTTTCTTTTTTTGTTTGTTTGTTTTAGCTCCTCATTTTCCTAGCATATTTTGAGTGAGACACCTCTGAAGAAGGATTAAAATATTTTCCAGCCCTTGTCATTTAGAGGATCAGCAGAATTTCAAATTATAGAAGATGCTGAAGGACTACAAAAGATGTCTAAATTAAGGATGTGATGTAAACATTTTAGGGTTTTTTCCTCACTTGAGAGAATCTCAGCAGAATCAAGAACAAACTGCCCAGCAGGCCTAATGCTCCCTTACTGCATGAAGTAAAACCATGGTGCTTTCTAAGCACTCAGTCACAAGCTAATTGCACCAGTTTACCTGTAAGGATACAAAGAGCATTTCCACCATATCATTCTAATGAAAGGTTTCCTAAATAGTTAGTTGGAGTTACATCTTCAAGGATAGAGTCTGGAGATGTATGCTTACATATCCACGTCTGGGATAGAGGGACTTCTCACGTCCCTCTAATGGAGTAAATGACAAACAGTCTTCATGATTTCTGCATTAAGCAGAATGTTAAATCTCAGATACCTCGTGAAACATGTCTAAAACATTATTTTCCATTTTCTTGTCAGAAACTTGTATCTTCTGTAAGAGGAGCTATTCTGCAGCTCACTGTACAGCTAATTGAAATAGAGAAAAATAAATGAGAATCTCATGTTCTGAAAGATTTGCTCAGGTCTGATAATGAACAGCACAAAAAGCTCAGCTTTCAAATAACTGAGGAGAAGCCAGAGAGTTAAAAAAAACCCCACCACCTATGTTAAAGTTGTTACTTGATTTCCAAACTTACTGGCTTAGGATAAGTAAAACAAAAAAAAACCCTCAAGAAGCATTTTGATTTGACACAAGTTCTCCTTGGGTTGATATTTGTAAAACTGAGTCATTCATGAAAATATTTTGATAACCCATCTTTTTGCCAGAAATGTTATTTTGAGAATTTTAGGAAATTAAAGACAAATATAGTAGCTCTTATTTGTAGAAGGAATCATTCTGATAGTGTCATCTAATAAACAGTACCATAAACAAAGCAATGTTTTCATGTCCTATTGCTGCTAAACTTCTCACATTATGAACACCTGAAGTTCATGAGATTTTCCATAAACAGAAGTCTGATAATGTCTTGCTGAAAAAGATAATTATAGCATACTACAAATAGCTTTATTAAAATGCATTAAAAAGCTTTTCTGAGCATATTTTTTCATTCTTCAACCTCACTGTGACCCCCAGCACCTTTACATAAATGTCCTACAATCCAGCTGTTGAATAAAACGGAAATTTTACTACAGACTTAAACATGATGAACACAACTTACATAGCATAAGCAACTTACATTTTTATTTGAATTTACTGTAAAAATTGGCACAAAAAACAGTAGTGGAACTTGGTATTAGAGAAAAGAAAATAATAAAGACTTGTAAAAGTATTACTATATTTCTAATATTATATGTGCACTTCAAGATGCAGCAATACCTGGACTAATTTTAAGCAAACTATTTCAACTATTGACTGAAATCAACCTCACTGTAACATGATGAATTTTCGGGAAGGCTAATATACTTTGCTTTACTTTTACTTGATATAGTGCAGGCATACTTTTACTTTTCTGAAGTTTTGGGTACAAGATTAAAAAGAACATTGTATGCATGTTATTTATGTATGCTGCTGTGTATAAATGTCAGAAAACATGCACAGAATTGGAATTTTGCATCAGAAAGCTTCCATCAAAAGTACGTTTCCATAAAGGAAAGTGTTTTACTGAAGGATTTTTTTGTTTTATGGTGAAGTTTTACAAGCTGCAACATTGAAAGCTCAGTATATGAGGAAATGCAAGAAAACTACTAAAACAGAAATGTGTTTATGTAGGCTATATTGTTGCTGCTACTATTTGCATTCTGTCCAATGAAAAGGTCGCTTCAGAATAGTGATGCCATACCATAATATTCTTTTAAGTGTAAATATATTCACGAAGGATGTGTCATAACTTGATATATTTATGGATATCTGAATGCTGGATTGTTTGCATAGCACACTTTAAACTTGGATTTTAGAATCATTATGGGCAATAACTAACTGAGATCAATGTTACTTTGTGTGTAATTCTCAGAAAAACTGCTGAATTTGATCATTAATTGAGCTAAGAAAATTGCTGCCTTGTTTTTTTTAATGTTTTCATAGGAGATATTCCAAAAGTGCTGCCTGTACAGGACTCAGTGACAATATTAATTACTTTCTTATTATTATGGAATTTAATTGTTATTATAAAGGATCTATAGATGGTAACTGTAGATAAGATATTGCTAGGTTGTTTTTTTCTTTTAAGAATATGGCTGATATACAATAAAAAAATGTGCTGCAAGTAGACCAGAGGAAAACGTATTTATACCATGCTGCTGTGTGGTTTGAATACTTTGCAAATCAGAGAAAAAAAAGGAGAAAACACTTTATCATTCCCAGTGATGTCAACTGAGAGGACTGAAGAGTATTTCATTTGGGAAAATTTATGAGGGACTGAGAAAAACTGGACCTACCAAAATCAAGAAACAATTTACCAGAAGAATGGGCTTGCCCAAACAAATAAAATTATGCTAAGTTATTATGATTTATGCTTTCTAATCCTAGTAATTGTTGGTATCTTTTAATACTATTTAAATAGAACAAATACTTTTTATAACTGTTCAAAGTGCTAATGCAGAGAAAATGCCAGCAGCAGGAACATCCTTCCTCCTGATCCGTCCCCTTTTTTTGCTTTCAAATGTGCCTACCAAGATTTTAAAGAGCTGAGACACTGCCAGCCATGTTTTTAGGAGTCAGAGACCACAGCACGGAACTGAGACACTAGCAAGTAAAAATAGGAAAAGAAATCATTATCATGTGATTATAGAGCAAAAGCTCACGTTACCGCCAGAAAAATTATGCCCACGTATTTGTTGTGCTTTCCTCCTGAGTTCATCAGAGCAACCACAATATAAGGAAAAAGTAAATCTAATTAATATAAGCAGCTCTTGTTCCTGATACTTTGTTTATCCTCCCATCTTTCATCCCTATTATGTGCTATGTCATTTTTCTACTTGGATTAGACACTCTGACAGAAGCAGTTTTTCCTTTAGGTTTGCACAATGTCCAGTAAAGGTTGGGGGAGAGGAGAGGTAAATTTTGATAGAATTCCTTAAACAAAAAGGATAACAAAGTTAACATCTTTGCTCACAAAAAGAGGACAAAATCTTCCAAATAAGTGTTCCTATTCTGCCATCTATTATTCCTAACCATACTAGTTTCCAAATACAAAACAAAGCCCATTTTCTGTTAACTCTCTACTTACTACTGCTTGAATTAATAGGGATAGTACTATAATATTGGTTACTCTGCAGCTGTGATATTGAGAAAGAAAACTGCAGAAAAGATGTGGATGTTGCAAAAAAAAAAAAAAAAAAAAAGATTATACTCTTTTTGTTTTCTTTTACTACAGCTAACCAGAGGACTGCTGGCTCCAAAATTGTTAGTGTCTGTGTCAACTTCACCATCTTCTCAGACAACAGAACAATTTTCTTTGGAACACTTTAGTAAACTTTAATGCCCTTTTCTGGGCCATTCCCTAAATTATTGATATCCTCCTTCATTGCCCCTGACTCTGAACAGAATACCTTTCTTTTCAGAACAGTAATCTTCCATTTTGCTAGAGAAAGTATCTTCCCTCGAAACCGAGTTACAGGATGGAACCATGCAAACCTCAGCCCAAAAGAATGCTTTGTCTCCCAGCAGAGGCACAAGCAGGGTCTATGCTAACTTAGATCCTCTCAAGGTCATTTATGGTCAGAGATATTATTATGTAACTATGACACATTTCCATCTGGTTTTAGCAGTTATCAACTATAGCTGAAGAAATGCTATTTCATATTCACGCATAGCCCGTCGATTCTTTTTTCCTTATTTAATTTTATTTATCAACTAACATTAGGAAAGAGTATTTAAGTTGCAATTTCTATTGAAGAATTTGATAAGTCAGAAGAGACACAGCTCGAAGTTTGACTTTTACATGTTTGCTTCAGTTTGTAAGCCTCCCGGTTTGAAACAATCCCATTTTCTTCCTAACAGACAAACTTGATATGACATTTACTGTAACATTAACTCTGATTAACTCTGGTGTCATTTTCACAAAGTCATTTTTAGAGTATATCCATAATTTTTTTAAAAAGAACTATAAGCAGGAGGATGGATACCACATAGTATCTTGAACAAATTAAAAGCATAGAAAGCATAGCGAAATATTCTGGGAAAATTTCCACAATCAAGAGGGAAATCTTGTATTAGAGGTTATGAGCTATGTCTATGTGTAAAGACAGAAGTTATGAAGGGGAAAAAAATGCTACACTTTTTCTTGCTTTATTTTTTACAGTTTTGAATTCTCTAGTTAATAATAATATCGGATTTTCTTTCTTCCTCCTCCCTCCCTCCACTCCCTCCTCCCTTTCATCCCCTTCAACTATATTCAGGCTGCCTGATCAAAACAAATTACAGGACAGCCTTATAAATTAGTTACAGTAGACTAATGTCTAATGGTGACATGTCTGTTTTGCCATGGTGATGCTCATCCTCCAGAGGTAATGTCACCTAGGTTGTCAGACAAGCAACAGCATTTTCATAAATAATCCATGTGATGCTAATACAGGATGATTTGTGATGCCTTATAAAAAGTTTGGTTGGGTTTGATTGAGTTTCCCTCAAGATACTGTATAGTTAACACTATGACCTGATCTGACTTGGCTGACTGATTTCTGAAAAGGCTACTCTAAAATACCGGTGTGCAACATGAAGGCACTATGTTACCCAGACACAGCTACACTGGTAATACACAGAAGACTGTAATATTCTGCATGTATCTATGGCTAGATCAAAAATTCACAAATGCATTAAAATACCTATAGAGCTAAAAAATGTGTCTGACATTTTTCAAGCGTGGATTTATTGGGTGAGGAGAGAAAACAAAGGGAGTTGAATCTCTTCCCCCCAATTACCATGGCCTAATACAGTTTGCATGCTTCAGTTCACATGACACTGACCTGTCATTCAACTGCACAGCCCTCTCTCACCCCTTCTGCCCACCCGATCATGGCCAATCTGGACCCAATTTTACCTTTCAAAAGTGCAAACAACCATGCTGGTACTAAACAACAGCTGAAACTACAGAGGGAAAATGCTTTGTGATTAATCTAATGAGGTTATATACCTTATTTGTAGAATATCACCTCCTTTTCAAGTAATAAGGGCAAAAGTACAAACACACAATTGTAATATAAATAAGTCCCTAACTCTGGTTTACAAATATGAGCCAGATGCTCATTGTAATACTTGAAAAATCTCAGGATATTCCCCTACCAGAAATGTTGAGCTAGAGACCACCACCAACCTACACGTGTCTCGATGCAACTGATTTTAGTTCTAGTGGTTGACTGGCTACTTCTGGTTAAGGACATCCTGGGCTTTCCATATGTGCTGCAGTTACTTCTCCCCTTTGTTCAACAGAACATGTTTTGCCAATGTCTTGACATACATCCCAGGAAATTACACTGGCTTCACTGTTGTCACGCAGAGCTGGCCAGTCCTGTGAAAACAATGTGGTTCTTATTCTGAAAAGAGTATAAAGTATAAATGTGGTGCTTACTATTTCTGCAGCAGTTTACAGGGTATGATTGAGATATGATATGGTTTAATACTTAAAGCTGTTTGATGGAAAGAAATTAGCTAGATCTTTAAAAGCCATGACATATTTTCTTGAGGGTCAGAGTGTGTATGTGTGTGGACGTGAGGAGATTCAGACAGTAACTGAGAGGAAAGAAAGGAAACATGCAGGAAGATAGAGGACAGAGGACAGAGTGCTCAGTTTAGGAGGAAGAATTTAGTACTGACCATCTTTACCAAATGATGAGAACCAGGAATGCCTTCTCAGATTTCCTATAGTCTCTGTGTTTTTTACAATGCAGCTTATGATGCGAACACTCTAATACTCATATATAGAAATCAAAGGGCTTATTGAAAAAAACCTGCAAAAGCTCCAGCAAATATGGCATCCCTCTCACACTCTGATCAAAGGCCACAATATAATGCCAAAATAAGACAACAATTCAATACTGAGATCAAGCTACAGAATAACATCCAAGGATGCAAGGATCAGCACAACTCTCTATTTAATAAGAACAGAAAGGGAGTTTTAATATTGCTGCAATTGGATCTCTTGGACATGCAGTTTTCTGAGTTGATGACATACCCATGTCCCAGGCCTTCAGTCATGTAATTGCAATTGTTCCCCTTAAACCCTTATGCTCCACAGTAAGCTGGTAGTTGTAGCATCTGACAGCATTCCTGGAGAAATGGAGACTCTCTTTGGTAAAGTGTTGGTGAAATTTGTTCTCTGAAAAAGTCAACGCTTTTTAGAGTCCACAATTTTTCTCCAAAATGTTCCCTTCAGGCTTTGTGGAGACAAATGAAGCTATCTTGGTAAACAAAGAGGACTCCCAATTTTTTTCAAAATCTGGACTCTATCATGCCTCCCCTCCAACATTATTAAGGTGCTCCAAGAGCACTTAGACCTTGTAAAGCAATTTGCAGGTGGAACTAAAACAGTTCTTCCTCGAACCTGAAGTGTCACTTCAATTAGACAATATCCAACAATCAAGACTGTTAGACTACTTCTGGTGAGTTATCCCAAAGGATGAATGTAGCTCTGTTAAGCAGCCTGTGCTTCCAGTCATCAGTGCATATCTTCAATTAGGACTTCTGTTTACAGCTATGGTGAGAGAGGTCCAAGATATACAGGTTGCTCAAGCCAGTTTTCCACATGACAAGCAGCTTCTCTTTCACAGCAGTACAGAAGGACTACAGAGGGGTTTCTCTAAAGTAACACTCCTTGGCTTAAGCAACATCTCATACTGCCCCTATTTATTCCTCTAAAGCCATTTATTCTTCTTGGAGGACACACTGACACACCAGAAAAACAGCTGCTGAAAATTTTTCTTTGCCCTCTGTGATCAACCAGTCATGCAGGCTCTAACTCTTTTAATTGCTGGCCTGTTTCACAGCTGTAGACCCCTTCTTCTCCAAGTGGTTTTGAGATATCAACTAGAAGGGACTGTGTTCGATTTTTCATTAACTGCACTTTCATAATAATGACCCCTCTCTTGAACTCACAATTTGGTACTGCCTGTAAGAGCTTTTCCAAACATCATTTCCAGCTGGATATTTGAGGTTTAAGACATTTCAACAAGCACATTGCCATAGCCTTTTATTCATAAGAGTTTTATTAATATGAAGACCTTGTGAAACCAAAATTCTAGTTTTAATTGCTTGAAGAGAAACTTTATGCACTAATTAAAGGCATCTTTAAAGTCAGATGTGCCTACCCTGTTCCACTACAGGTATCTAAATATTATAAAGGAAAACAGTAGTCCCATAAATGTCCCATCCTGTGATGTTTTCAGATTATATCCATATTTAAGACAGCAATCATGAAAATGTTGAGCAACCTGCAAAGATCTCATTTTGCACATACAGTGTCAGTGCCCTGAAGCACTACCAGCCCTGACTGTCTCTGACCACCCTTCCCAGGACTTTCCAACACCCTGCCCATGGCCTAGGACTCCATTTCAGCCCCCTCCCTGGGCTGCCAGTCCCTGCCTGAGCTGTGCTGGAGGTTTCCCAAAAACAAAACATCACTTAATTTCTAGAGAACTGGAGCTCTAGTTAGAAAGGATTTTGGGGATGATGGTTGAAATCTCTTAGGGTAGGCCTATGCTCAAGGTTTTCCTGGCAGTTATATACTGCTTAGAACAAGAGACTGGAAGATGAAAGCAAGCCATCACTGTTTATAAAGCAGAAAAAAATGTGTACCAACATCTGTAACTGAGCAACATAAGAAACAGAGCTTCGTACAGCAGCCATTAAGCTAAGGGGCAACATTAACTGCTGTTTCCTAGTCAATGATCATTGGCAATGGATTTTCTCCATTCTCCAAAGTTTATTTTTTTAAAAGAAAAGTCAGATATTAATCATGTTCCCAAAGTGTTCTCCTGCCCCTCATTAGCACCTGTTAATGAGATGCATATTCACATGTCCCAAAATTAGCTTTACCCTGCCAATTGCATCAGGGCTCTGTTCTTCCCTGACATAACTTGAATAGGTGCTAGATAAATACTAAAAGCCTACTAATTTCTTTGAAAATTAGCTTCAGGAAAGTCCTTTGTGCCAATTAATGAAATATGCTAGAAAGAATCAAAAATGTATTTTCTGCATGGCACTTGTATGGCATATTCACAGACTGTCTCAGATCTTCTCTTTTCTATACTTGGATATACTTCGGATGGGATATTGTTTTCAAAAAGCTACTTTTTTCAGGCCTTCTCAGACTGAGTTGAATACAAAGGCCCAAGGAACACAAATTATTGAAGCAGTTCATGTCTTTGGAGGAAACACAGGATGCAATTAGGGTATGGTTTACTCAGGAAGAGAATACTGGCCGTGTTTCACAGGAAATTCTGCTCCAGTAAATTTTATTTCAGTGTCCAAGTTTCATTCTATATGCAAAATGGCAGCTGATCTACAGGAAGGAATGGAAAGTAGAGGTGATCCAACAGAGTTGTTTATTAAAAAACTGCTTGGTTTTGGGAGGGATATAAAGAGCATCATATCAGCTCTTTAGCAGATCAATGCTTCAGGAAACACTGCAGCTAACATTTCTGAATATTCCCATTCAAATTCCATGATCAGAGACATCCATTCCTGAATGTTATTGATATTTTAGGTGTGAAGATGGATGACTGGGTGTCTTGCTACTCTGGAAGTGCAACCCCTACCAGAAGGCCGAGACTTTCATTACACTTTTCTGAGTGGTCCTAGAAATTGTCACATTATTTTCTTAATTCTTCTCACTATTCCTCTTTTAATCTTCTTCTTACATATCTGTTTCAAAGTCTGCAAGATGCTTTCAGTGAGAAAACTGTAGTGATCAAATGACTCTCAATATGAGTGTGGAATTGCCAGAATTATGTTCAGTGTGAGGGTAAGTAAGATCCCATATTGTACTACAAAATACATCAAGAATCGTTTGAATATAAAAAAATGCTCCTCTTTAGCAGTGATTAAGTGGCAATAAAAGCCAACATAAAAAAATCCTGGTATTTGCTAAAACAAGGTATTTTCCCAAAATAAAACATGTTTTCACATTAATATCCAGCAATGACATCTTTATGATATTTTTTAAAACAATCAAGCTATACTGCATTTTATTGTAAGAAATCAAAACTGGAGATCCATACTGTATTTATTATTTGTTTCCTGAGAGTTATAAAGCTCATGCAGATTTGAAAAGAGTTTGATAAACATAAGGAAAATAAATACTAGTTTTTCTTAAATGACTTTTTAACCAATCAGAATGCATCCCCTGAATATGGGATATGACTAGATAAAATTACTCCAGGCTTCACTATTATTGCCATTTGAGAAAGCAAACAATAGAAACCTATTTTCAGTCAGTTGTGAGCCAGCAGTTGTTTCAACGATGTAACCATACCTTCTATATTCATGAGTGAAGATAACTACAGAACATTCCTAATCCTTCAGTGAAAAATACAATATCGCAGTCTCCCTCCCTGTTTTTGTTCATCCCTGCACAAACACAGACAGCTACCCCTCAACTAAAAGAAGTACAGTCAATTGTCTTGTTATGTTCCTTTTGCATTACAGATGTATTAGAGCTCTGCTTAGGTTTCATAATTGAGTTATAGCAGTCATCCTCATATTAGATTCTAGGGTGAGTTTTGGCAAGACTAAATAATAGATTGAAAGACACAATTATTGCTTACCTACAGAATTCCTTTGCTTGGGAGGTAAAGCATATCTATCAGAAAAGTTGGGGTTTTTTTTCCTCAGGCCTATTCAATAAATGAACGTTACACCAGGATTCTTACACAGAGTATCTTTGAAATGGGTTTTGTATTGATTTTTGTAACTACCCTGTTAGATGACGTTATCCCTTAGTGTGTCATGTTTAGATGGGTCCGCCCGGAGCAGGTCACTGAGGTGATAACTGTCATTTGGAGGGACAGAAAAGCAATCATAGCTTTTTCATTACTTACTGTTTTCCCCCTGCAAGTGTGGGATCATTTGACATATTATGGCTTCTGTGATTTAAACTGCATTCTGAAATTAAGTGCTAGAATATCAAGCTGTGGGTTTAGAAAAATAAACTTCATGTCAAAGGAACCACATGCCCTGTAGGTCATAACTAAGATCCAGAAGAAGTAACAGTCTTCAGCATTTAAAAAACAAAACAAAACCCAAATACACACACCCCCAAAAAAATCTGCCAGAAAAGAAATATGTTGTTATAAGAGGCAGAAGGATCCAAAATTGTTAAAGTAATTGCAGACTGCACTTCCTATATAAATGAAAAACTGAAAAGCAATTTACAACCTGAAGCTCTTAATTTTCCATGCTAAAACAAAAACATTGTGAAAGTATCACCAAATTGTTAAAACATTCAGTAAGCCAATAACAGTTGAACATTAGGGTACAAAAAGAATCCAAAAAGTGTTTTTTACCAGCCTTCAGAAAAACTGCCACACTTGTCTGCAAAGCTTTTGTGAGTGTGACCAAGTTTCTAGAAAAGTCTAAGGCAAGTTTTAAATCAATCCAAACTCATTTTAAACCAAATCTGTATTAATGCATAGTTGCTGACGGAAAATACAGAATATGGTAGTTATTAAATTGTTTTGATATAGAACAAGGAAACTTGTTATAGTTAAGCTGAGCTTCTGCAATTTCTAAAAGTTTATCAAATACCAAGTTAAAAAACAGGTTAATTAGTTAATAAACTACTCTCCTATCCCAGATACACTTTTATATTCGAACTTTTTTTGGTGTATTTTTAAAAACAAGGCACAAATTCAAAATGTCTCTTCCCCAATAAATCTTGAACACTTACTATGCAAGAACAGTGTATTTTAGGGATGAGGCCATAAACTGTCAGAATCTTTTTTGACCAAAATCACATTTCATTCACAAGTTAGATCATATATGCTTTACATTAAACTTATTTTACAATTCTCAGTCTGTAATTCCCTGAAAACTCCTAGTACCATAAAATATCATTATAGCAATGTTCATCTATTATATGGTCATTGGGTAGAATGCAGAAACAATCCTGGAAACAAGGACTGGCAAGCAGTATTTCAAGATACCCTACATAAATGCCAAGTTACAGAACTTGCTCTGTCTGGTCTTCTTTCTTGCTCTTCAAACCCTGTGAAGTTGAAGGTTTTGCCATATAGAGGAACAGTTTCAGCCCAAGGCAATGATTGTAGTCTGGTGTTTCAGGTACCCTCTAAAGCGCAGAACATGTTGGTCTGAACAGCTTTAGGCTGAGGAATCCAGGCCACACACATGCTGTGCTAAGGTTTTAACCATGAGGTTATGTCCTTCTACTATATTTTCAAGGAGCAAGTCTAATCTATTTCTCCAGAAGAAAGCTTAAAATTCTCTTTATGATTCCAGAGTAGATGACGTTCCTAGACTCTGAAGAGAGACAGTCATATGCCTATGCTCAAGCACATCTGTCTGAGCTAGTCCTCAGTAGCTCCCTCCTTAGCAGTCAATTTGGATTTCATGCTGAAAAGCTTAAATCACCATACCATCTGTGGGCGGCACAAATCACTAACTAAAATATTAAATCCAAACAGGGATAAAATTTTCAACAGGTTAAGAGCAAGATTAGTAAAACAAACCACCATCCCCTTACACTTCCACTTTCCTCAAAGTAAGCTAAATAACTAACAAAACATTTTTTTTTTTTTTTTTTTTAAGTAGACATTGATCTGTACTGAAGTGGTTATGGATCTTTTCTTCCCAAACTCCTAACCCACAAAATTGATGAAAGTCTTAAAGTATTGTTAATCTTCATTTACCTTAAAATGTCCCACAATAGATTTGCAGTCTTGTAACTAAAATTAAATCCTCTAATAGATGTCATTTTACATTTTACATACAGGTCTTGTAAGTAATGCTTTTTTTAGGTTACTATCTCACATGCTTAAGAAAAAACTGACCATAAATAAAATCTATTTTTAGAATATGCTCAGAAGTACTCTACTTACTTGGTGATGATTAAATATAATTGGACAGTTGAAAATGGCCATAAAGATATAAGGTCATCAAGTTACCTTCTTCTCTTTTTGTTGGATATTTGAACTATTTCTGGATATTAGCACTATTTAAATAACTACAGTAAACTAAATCAAAACAATAGATGTTATTTGAATTGAAAAGTAACCATTTGACGCATCTCATAACCAAACACATTGAGAAAGAAATTGGTGGCATTATTTCTAGTGAATAGTACTGGTCAGTGTATTCAGTAGCTCTATCATTCATAAGAAATAACTGATCAACTTTATTGATGACACCAGGACTGGTTGACTAAAAATAATGATGAGAATAGGTTGCTTATTCAGAGATATCCAGATCACATGGCACCATGGGTGTATTCAAGTAACATGCATTTTAATATACATTTAATACATTCACTATTCAGCCAGAGGCATGTTTTGAGAGAGCTCAATACCAGGTTTCAGATGGAATGCTAGTCACAATCTTATTAATTATGAAAACCTTTTCTTTTTCATTCAGAGAACAGTTTTAACTATTTAAGATTTGAAAGAACTGTTGCATTTTTTCTTTTTCATATTTGCAGGAAAATATATCACTGGAAAGTATTCAAAACCAGTTGTTTTCATTTAGTGTTTTTTTCATTGGTTTTCATATGCAAAGTCTTCTGGTTTCTGGATGTCATAAAATTCAAATTGCAGGCACACATTTTTCCCTTGGAAACAAATGAAATCATTTTAACATTGATTACTGCAGTCATTCTCTGAGATTTTAGAGGAGTTCTGAGAATCTAAGCTTTTTCAAATGATGCAAATAAGCCTCACTGGAAATATCCGCTGTTAATTATAAGGAAGTAATAAAAGATCTACAGTATTCTCTTCAACCATTAATATATTTACTCCAAAGGGAAGCTAAGAGAGTATTGTGAAGGAAACTTTATTGTCCCTACAGAAAGCTGTAACTGTGGGTTAACTGTCAAGGAAGTGTGACAATACTATCCTTTTTTCATTGACAACATATTTTGAAAACACAGAATATTAAATCAGGATACTATCAGTTATTCTTCCTTACTTAGATTCAAGACACAAAAGGAAGTGCAAATTGAGTGAAATTGACATTTTTGAACTTCTCAAATCTCTTTCGTAATAAAAAATTAGTTGGGTTTTTTTTTTTATTAAGCATACTTTTTTTTTCTATCTTACTGGGTCATAGACTTGCCAAATGACTTTACATTGTATCATCTTAAATATGCATTATTGCCTATCATGTCAACTTTCAGAGATATAATTCAAAAAATATATTCGGGTTGTTTAAAATCCTTGCATATAATTCTGATAGAGAAACACTATAAGAATCTATTGTAAAAAAAAATCCATTCAACCACAATGTATTTATAACTTGTCACAGACTATTAATATGCATCATCCCAACAAAGACTCTCTTTGTTCCAAACCGAAAGTGGAAGAACTGAGTGAAGCTGGGAAGATTCTTGATCCACAGGCTTCTGCTGTTCATTCTTAAGCCAGCATGGCTTCTTTTTCATGGATATACTTATTTACTTTGTCTTCTTTCAGGAATGTAAAAGGAGTTTAAAGTAGCTTTAGCTGGGCTGCAAGATTGGGTTAATAAGATTATAACAAATCTTTTCAATTCTTCAGTCATCTTGCCTTGGGTTTGACTATGTGGTCTGAGGAAGCCTTTGAGCTTCAGCTGAAACAACTTTCACATTTCTCAAGATGCAAACTTCTTTATTAACTCCAAAATTAATTAATAGAAGCCAACTTCTAGAGAGCCATTATATATTCACCATAAAATTTTTGCAGCTACTTTGAAAGTCTGTCTTTATGACGTAACTGACCAGATGACCCCCATTATGACTAACTGGGTTCAAGAAAGAGGCCAGATAGATAGGAAGCATCAGCACAATGTACTCGCAGATTTCAAGATGTTCCATACACTGAGGTGGCACTACACTTCTGGGAGTCTTGGGCAATTTTTCTTCCTCAAGACACACAGTGTCTGGCTTACTACCTAATTTAACCTAGTGTCAGTCACATGCCATTCTTTTCCCATTCCCTGTCAGAAATTTCTCTATTTTTTTAACAAAGCATATACCCTTTTTTAATGTAAACAGAGCTTTTTAAAGAAATATTAAATATTTCAAGGAAATTACGTAGCTTTACATGATGTTCACTGGATACTACCCAAGAGACAAACTTAGCAAAAAACCTGAAAACAAAAAAAGAATATTATAGTCCTCTTTATTTTTCTAAAACTTCTCTATAATACAGTGATACACCATTTCTGTAAGAGCTTCTATTAAAACAGTATTTATTTTACTCTCTCTACTGTCTTATAGACAAGACTTTCCACAGAGGAATTTGGTTGACTGCATGATTTTTTGTAATTAAAATGTTACATTTTGGGAGAAGAAAAAAAATATTTTCAATAAATAAATGGGATTCAATGCATTTAATCACTTAATAGAAAGGGAAGAAATTAAATTGCTGGGAAGTCAGTATCAGTCATTCCAAATATCGATTTATACATCTGTTCTTAGCTTATGTAAATTTTGTCAATAGTTGTGATCCATAATACCAATTTCTAGAAAGTGTAACTGTTTGTAAACACGGGATGCCAAATTTTTAAAATGGCTCCAGTGGAGAGAAGTATCTGGGGAACTCCAGATCAAGTATGGAGCCAACCTGATTAAACCTATAGAAACTGTTGATAAAGTACAGAAACAGTGCACTCAAGGACACATGTTATTCAGTGGGGAAGAAATAACCTGGTATTCATAGAGAAGCATCGTGCTTACAGTTTATTTGTGATCTCTGTAGGACTGAAGGTGAGGGTGATCTGGTTGGCATGCTGTATTTAGATTTTTACAAAGTTATCTGCCACATCTCTCATGGTAGGCTCTAAAAAAACCTAAAATTCAAAGTGGTGACACAAATACCCAT
The DNA here is from genome assembly GCF_031877795.1 of Strix aluco. NCBI lineage: Eukaryota > Metazoa > Chordata > Aves > Strigiformes > Strigidae > Strix > Strix aluco. Next base: position 68,907,646 of record NC_133931.1, on the reverse strand, counting down.
TTGTATATTATAGAACTTAAAGTAGGGTAAATGGTGATTCTGTAGAAGTAGGTCAGCAAAGGAGTCTGGTAGGAACCTGCGCTAGCATCTGAAATGTTCAAAATCAGCTCATATTACTAAGTTATTCAAGGTTCTCAAGTTAAAACAGATAAATGGAAATGCCTAGTACAAATGTTTACCATTATTAAGGGAAAAACAGAGAATCAAATCAGGTGCCATTCTGGTCCCACAAAGCATAAAATAACACTAAAAGAGGTAGAGAGGAGGATGTGTGGCACAGTTTCCATACAAAGAACAGTTAAAGAGATAACGCTACCATCTGGAAGAAAGATAACAGAGATCTATAAATAGATTTATAAGAAAGTGATACAAGATCAAGAGTGACCTGGGTGAATAAAAATCATGAAATAGCATGTTTAAAAAGGGCAATACCATCACATAAAGAACACAAAAAACAAAAGCAGAAAATTCTAGATATGTTCATGGAAGAAAAATCAGAAAGATACAGCCTCTGACTCACTGAGTCCACACATTGCTGGCAGCTAGGAGGGTACACAGAGGGAATTATCACTGTATGCTTCCCTAGGCATCTGCTGCTAGTCACCAATGAAGAAAGGAAACCGGGATAAGATGGACTCTTTCATCTGATCCAGCATGGCAGCACTAATGTTTTTATTCAGGAGCCCCTGGCATTACAGAGGCGAAACAATGTCAATTGGCTGATTAGCAGTATCTTGCAACAGGGAAAAGCAGATGCTCTTAAACTAAATTGCTTTATTTGGAATGCATACAGGACTGCAGCAGAAGTTCCCACAGAGATCCTGCAGACTGGCCAAATGCAGTCCTTTGCACCACAACTCCATGTCCATCTAGGGGGGGTAAGGAGGGGGAGGGAGGGTTATCACATATCTTTTTGATATACCCATCCAAGCTCACTGTAGGAGTACCTATTTTAGAAACAAACCAACCATACAAACCTCATATTACTTGCTTTTTCTTCTAAATTACTGACACCAAAACCACAAGCTTTTTGAGATCAAGGCTGTCTAATACTTTATACACATGAAACAGATGAAAGTCAATGTCCACCTCTATTACTTTAATGGGTTTAGTTGTGTCCTTCATTTACAGTCCTTGTAATTGTGAAAATACTTTGACCCAACAGAAAACAGCCTCTCTTAGAATCAGAGTCCATAGAGATCTCCCCTTAGTTACAAAGAGGAGATTATCCATCAGGAGGATCTAAAAGGAGACAGAAGGAATCTAATTACTTTAAAAAACTTTTAAATGTAATTTGGATCTCCAGGGGTAGTACTCTGTAATCATAAGGTTTTGGCCATTGCAAGGCATCATCAGAGATCAAAAGCAAAGTCTTTGGGATGGTTTGTACTCTAATACATTTGGATTTCTCTTGAGTGCAACTTAGCTCTGAATTTCTTTGATTTAAGGATAGCTACGTTATCACTATAATGTTTTATTACCATTAAATGTCACGTTCACTTTCAGCTGTAATTGAAGTTTTTCTTGTGTGGTAATACAGGGTCTGGTTATAGGACTTTAGCTAAGAGACATAGTTTGTAATTCATAGAGTACTTTGAGATTTGCAAAAGTCTCATAAATCAGTTTAAAGAATAATAATAGAAGGCAATGGAATTAAATTATTAACATTACATATACACTCAATTTCATTTCAACTGGCTTTTCATCATGATGACTTTTTCTTGACATATAAATATGAGGGTCTACAAAAGAGGGAGATTTTTTGTTGTTGCTGCGAGAGAATGAGGGTATAAAAAGAAAATTAGTCATTTATGTAAGAAAATTTCAGCAAGTAACTGAGTAGTACTACAGGCAAAACCAGATATTCCTCACAAGGACTGTCCAAAATAGTGAACTCCAATAATCTGCCTTTCTTGTTGCATTTAGGCATAATCACCTGGAAAGGGAGGTTGAACCCATGGGACTTACACAAACCACACTATATTGTGATTACCTCTCAAAGCTGAGCACAATGGTTGCTGAAGCTCATTATTTTCTTGTTATGTTTACCCAGTTTTGCAGTAGTCTCCACCAGCCCACACCACACACCAGGGATCACAAAATCATAACACAGAAAAACATCCATGTCCCAGAGACATTACCATCTGATGGCCAGGTCGAAATAGAACTTAAGATGAAGTGGAATATAGGTGGATTTAGCAGCCTATTTCCAAAATTACCATCCTGAAACATTGTTTTTAACTGCTACTAAACACTGGAATGCCAACTTCAGTCTGCCATCTTATCACTAGCAAGCTGAAATTAAAAGAGCTGGAAAGCTTGGATGAGAAAGAGGATGCTATCAATTTTTGAAACTGAAATCATGTTCTGAAAAGAGACATTAAGTGTTGCTCAGGATTTTGGAAGAAAGTGGGTAGGCAACTTGAGAAAAGGATATCAGGCTGTCCAAATGCATGACAATTTCTCCACAAAGTCCTGGATAAGTCTTGTCACAGAGCACAAAGTTCAGATATGGTTCCTGTTCTCCCTGTTTTCTATTGATTACCTTCACATGGCTGCAGACTGAGGAACAGTGTGCTGTCTGCTCGGGGTTCTGAAACACCCAACTCTCCACATAAACTGTAGGTCCCTAATCTAGTTTCATAGGACAATATTGCACTCTCTGGTTTAATGAAGAAGAGCTCAAATTTTCCTCATTGCAGCACATCACTTTTAAGCAGCTAAGACCCTGGAAACTTGTTCTAACTTTAAGATTAACTCTGCTTTGAGCACAGGGCTCGATTTCCAGAGATTCCCTTCCTACTTTAAAGACTTTAATGATTCAATGACCTCTGTTAGGTGTATCCCTAAATTATTAATCTAATAACCTCAGAAATTATTGTTTGTTTGTTCCTCCAGTATGGCAGCTTTGCACCGTAGGCTAAAAGGGAAATGGAGATTCAGGCCAGCCCCCGTCATGACCTTCTACTACATTGGCTCACAGCAGAAGGAGCTGTCCCTGTCTGCAGACAAAAGGGATCTCAGTTCTCCCTGGATGTCAGATGGGAGCAGGGGAATGAGAAGTTCGTTAAACATTCTTCTTTCTCTTGCACTTACATAAAATGGTGTTACAGATGTATAAAATGTATCCTACAATAGCTTAATTTTGAGATTCAAAATCTTCTAACAAAATAAACCAAAGCATTTTTAGGACTTTACAACAAGACATTGAGAGAATGGATAGTTCATTTTCAAAAGTTAAGAAACATGTAGCAAATCACGTTTCCATCAGTAACACGGGTAAAACTTGCTGCTTTCCCATCTGCATGACCCCAACTCTGAATTTTTAGGCCTGATGCTTTCCTGAACAATGATTGGTCATCAACATCTTCTTTACCAGAAGAGCAATATTTTCCGTTTATTACTCAGTTAGCTCTGTTCTTCTCTATAAATGAAAACAATACTATGCTTTGATATTCAGAAGAACACAGTACTGTACATAAAATATACAGTTCAGCATGTTTTGTTCAGAAATAGCCCTGAAATGTGTTAAGGTAAAATAGTTCTGGAAAATTAATGTATTTTAGATGTCAGATACAGATTGTGAATTCTTTGCAAGCCAAAATGGGCAAAATTTGACAACAGTTATTATTTGTGGTGAATAGTCCAACTCTTTGAACAACCACTATTACATTATTATAGTTTAGGATAAACTGTTGCCCTCTCTTAATAACAAATTTTTACTGATTACATACTTCTGTCTTATCAATTAAAAACTCTAGTATTTACTCCATTGAGACTGACTTTCCCTAAATTTACAAAAATATGGGCTACCTGGTTGTTGTACAACTTGCAGCTATGCACCTGCCTGTGTTTATTCCTAACTTTAGCATTGATTTTAATTTATCATTCACTTTTATGCACTACACAATAATTATACTTTCGCTTTATTCTATTCAGTGCATTCACCTTATTACAGGTTCCTATATTTCCATTTCTTTTCATCATATATTTGACTAGAAAAAACACTGTTTGTTTTATTCTTTGCCTAAAGTGGTTTTACAGAAATGCCACAAATTGACTGAAAGAATTTCTTCACTAAATGTAATAGGTTGCAGAGCGTTCCTACTAACCCACTTCAAGTATTGCTGCAAATGCAGAGGACAGCTGCCTTCCGAAGGAGAGCAAAGTAGCCATTCCAGAAGTGACAATTTGCTTGGTCTATGCTGAATTCATTTTGATTTTGCTTTACTTCCGATCATACTTCAAATGAAGAAAAGCCATAATCTCTTTGAAACTGACCCTATGCATAGAATGTTACATCAGAAATATTACAGGGAGATTCTTATTGATGATGTTTCACAATATGCCTTCAGCTGTTAGTAAAAAATATTAGTTTCAGGGGTTTTTTTCCGTATCAGGCAGCACCATTTCAGTAACACATTAGACTATGTATGCTAGAGATGACATTCAGTCACTTATAATCACTTTAGATGACAGCTACCAATTACCAGTCTTTGTGTTCATCATCATTGACCATATTCTCCAGCTGTCTGCTCACCTGTTTGCAGATTATATTTGACTCACCTAGGAGTCCTTCTCACTTCCCAAATAAATTCTTCTCCCAAGACATTCTGGGTACCAGAAATGCCATCACATTTATGCAAATGTGAATAGTGTAAAATATCAACTAGTTCAGCAAAGCATTCTATGAACAAAATTTTGTTTTATTTGTAGGGGATATTTATAGACAGAAATCCAGAAATAAGATGGAGACAAGCAAGATGTTAGTGACCCAACGACTCTGCCCTGCAGAAATTACATTTAGAACGGTTCAGAATATTTTTAACAGAAATTAATCTCAAAGTCACGGAGTCACAAATTCAGAGTCACCCTCCCCTTATTAGGGAGGGTCTAGCACCCTTTTAGCCCATGCTTGGGAGAGGCTTATGTAAGAGCCAGTCCCAGAGCTCCTCACGTGCACCCAACAGATGCAGCATTTTGCACAGTAGGGCACAAAGGAGAGGCCAGCAAACTTTCTCTGTCTAGCACACACATCCTTAGATATGGTGGTGATGTGCCACACAGCATGTTCACCAGGAGTCACTGGTGAAACTGTCCCTTCATTGTTGGGTGGAGCTTGGACCCAGATGGAACTTCAGAGAAGGATGCAGCTCTGCAAGTCTCAAGGTGCAGGGAGTGCCTGGGGCTTCTTGTTCAGTCTGGAACACATGGTGTACTAGCCTACAGGAGGTGTGCAGTTGTCAATGAGCTATATTGCCAAGTAAAAGAACTGCAGGGGAGGTCTTCAGACTGTGCATAGGTTGAGAAAGATCAACTGTGTCTTCTCTGAGACCAGACACCTTCAAAAGCCTGAACCTTCAACTGTAGTGGAGGGGCAGGGAGAGCCTGTGCCCATGAAGCTGAAAAGTGGGAACTGTCATCATGAGAAAAGCTAGAAGCTGGTGACTTCTCACACCAGGAAGAAGGTTCTTGCTGTACCTGAAGACTTGCAGTAACAGAATAGGTACAGTGTCCTCAAAGCAGATGGGGAGCTGGGAGTGCCATCAATGTAGCATATTTGGCAGCTGAGCCACTCAGGACCATTAGGAGGAAGTGGTGAGTGACAGTGGTAGGAGACTCCCTACTGTGAGGGACAGAGGACCCCACCTGCAGACCTGAGTTGTCATTCAGCAAGGTTTGCATTAATAGTGTTGTAGAGACACTGTGGAGTCTCATCTGGTCCTCTGACTAGTACCCATGTTGCTATTTCATATATACACTGCCAGGGGTGACCTGGGAAATCATATGTGACTACATAACTGTGGTGGCAATGGTCAAGAGCATGGAGGCCCAAGTGGTGTTCTGCTCAATCCTGCTGGTGAAGTAGAAGGGTCTGAGGACTGGATTGATCCTATGAGTCAACAATTGGTTGCACAGTTGGTGTTGGCAGCACAGTTTCTGTTTCTACAACCATGGGATGGATCAGGAGCCAGTCAAAAGCTTATGAGTCAAGATCAGCAGGCAGATCATACATGGGTGCTGTTGTAGTGAGTATCTGCTATAGACCTCCTGATCAGGAAGAAGTAGATGAAGCCTTCTTCACACAGCTGGAAGAAGCCTCACATTCATAGGCCCTGATCCTTGTAGGTTCAACCTCCCTGATATCTGCTGGAAGGACAACACAGCAAGACACAAGATCTAGATTTTTGGAGTGCACTGAAGACAACTTCCTGACATAGTAATTGAGGAGTCAACAAGAAAAGGCATCCTGCTGGACCTGATACTTGCAAACAAAGAACTGGTCAGAGAAGTGAAAACCTGAAAACCTGAAAACCAGAGGCAGCCTTACATGCAGTGAACATGAGATGTAGAATTTAGGATCCTGTGAGGAGAGAGCAGGGCAAAAAGCAGGACCATGACCCTGGATTTCAAGTGAGCAGACTTTTAACTTCTTTGGAGATCTGTTTTGGAGAATCCCATGGGATACACCCCTGGAGAGAAGAGGGGTCCACGAGAACTGGTTGATGTTCAAGGAGGCTCAAAGATCAGGAATGATTTATCCTGACAAGTAGGAAATGAACCAAAGGCAGCAGGAGACCTTCATGGATAAACAAGAAGGACCTGACTGAACTCAGGTATAAAAAGGAAGTGTACAAGAGGTGGAAGCAAGGACAGGTGACCTAGGGGGAGTATAGAGATGCTATCAGATCATACAAGGATAAGGTTAGGAAAACAGGAGTTGAATCTGTCAAGGGATGTGAAGGTCAACAAGAAAAGATTCTGCAAGTGCATGAACAGCAAAAGGAAGAGTAGGGAAAACATGGGCCTGCTGCTTAATGGGGCAGGAGAACAGGCAACAAATAACATGGAGAAGACTGAGGTATTTAATTTCTTCTTTGCCTCAGCCTTCACTGGTAAGATCAGACTTCAGGAATGTCAGGTCCCTGAGACCAGGGCAAAAGTCTGCAGCAAGGAAGACTTACCCTTAGTGGATGAAGATCAAGATAGGGACAACTTAAAAAAACTGGACGTGCACAAATATGGGCCCTGATGGAATGCACCCATGAGTGCTGAGGGAGCTGTCTGATGTCATTGCAAAGCCACACTCAATTATCTTTGAAAGGTCATGGAAATTGGAAGAGATTCCTGAAGACTGGAAGAGAGCAAATGTCACTCCTATCTTCAAGAGGGCAGGGGTACTACAGATCAGTTGGCCTCACCTTGGTCCCTGGGAAGAGGGAGGTGATCCTTGCCCTGGGAAGTTGAGGGAGGTGATCCTTGCCCTCTGCTCAGACCTCATGAGGCCACATCTGGAATACTGTGTCCAGTTCTGGGCTCCTCAGTACAACATATGGACTTAGTGGAGTGAGTCCAGTGAAGGACCATGAACATGGTTAAGGAACTAGAGCAATATTCATGAGGAGAGGCTGAAAGAGCTGGAACTATTCAGCCTGGAGAAGAAAAGGTTCAGGGGAGATCTCATCAAAGTGTGCAAATGCCTGACAGAAGGGTGCAAAGAAGACAGAGACTGGCTCTTTTCAGTGGTGCCCGGTGACATGACCAGAGGCTCAAACTGAAACACAGGAGGTGCCATCTGAACATCAGGAAACACTTTTTTATTGTGAGGGTGACCAAGCACTGGCACAGTATTTTGTCACTGTGTTTTCCAACATGAGTGCTTTGTAGTTTGAGGGCAAGGATATATTTACAACACATCTTTTGGATGCAAAACACTTTCCTTGTGTTTTTCACAGTAATGAGGCCTGTGAAGAGTGCCCAGAACCGTGCATGGAGGCACATACCACAGCCCCTCAGAAATATGTAGAAAAGCTTTTGGAACATTATCTAAAAATTGTGTCAGCACAATAAGCTTCCCATAAATTTTTTTCAGTTATTCTTGGAATGCTAAAATACTGCTGTCAAATTCCATTTTATTCGAAGTACAATGGCAGTTTCAAGAAATATACTAATTTTTACAAATAAATTAGATTACAACCATATTTAATGAAAAACTAAGTCTCTACTGATGTTCCTAAAGCTGACCTATTGTATAAAGTATCAGCAGTGGCTCACATTGTTATCCATAGCACAGTTTATGAACTGTAAGACACAAATAAGTTAATCATATCTCTGTTGCCTCAGTAATATGAATTAATCAGGTGTTGAATGGATTGTGAAAGTGAATTTATTCTACTGAAATCACATCATGTTTGTATGGAAAAGACTGAAAGTCTTCTTTTTAAGCCAAAAAGAAATTAAAGTTTTAATAATAAAATGCACTGTGGCCTCAATCCAACTTAGCACGTAAAATAAATAATCACAGCACACTTTCAAATATGACACCATTACTGTTGGAGTGTTGCAGTAGTTACCTCTGGACTAGCTGCTGATATTCTCTTTTCCCTGCATGCTAATTATCTAGATCTACACATGTGCATACATATATGTTTGAACTTGCACACTATACCCAGAGACGTGTATATATAAGCTAAAGTCAAATGATATAGACTGAACTAATTTTAAAAATGGACAGTATAAAAAAATATGAAGAATGTTTTGGAATCAGGACTGGTAAAATGTCATTAACAGAAATAGGAAAGTATAACAAGCCAGTAGATGCACAATGAACAGATTAAAGACCGGAAGATGTCAAATTATGTAATAGTCCACATTCCACACCTTGAGTACTGTGTCCAGTTTTGGGCACCTCAATACGAGAGAGATATCGAGGTGCTGGAGCGAGTGCAGAGGAGGGCAACGAAGCTGGTGAAGGGCCTGGAGAACAGATCCTATGAGGAGAGATTGAGGGAGCTGGGACTGTTTAGTTTGAGGAGGAGAAGGCTGAGGGGAGACTTCATCACTCTCTACAACTACCTGAAAGGACATTGTAGAGAGGTTGGTGCTGGTCTCTTCTCACAGGTGATTAGTGACAGAACGAGAGGGAATGGCTTTAAACTGCAACAGGGGAGGTTCAGACTGGACATTAGGAAAAAATTTTTCACAGAAAGAGTGGTCAGACAGTGGAATAGGCTGCCCAGGGAGGTGGTGGAGTCACCATCCCTGGATGTGTTTAAGGGTCATTTAGATGAGATGCTGGGGGATATGGTGTAGGGGAGAACTTTGTAGAGTAGGGCTGATGGTTGGACTCGATGATCCCAAGGGTCTTTTCCAACCTGAATGATTCTGTGATTCCTAAACAAGTCAGTTATTTCTATTATAATCTGCATAGTTTTCATTTTTTGCTTGTAGTGAGGTGTCTATACAGTGTAAATAGCTGCTTTTTTAAACCAAAATACCTGCTTCATAATACAGCAATGGCATTACACATTACTTTGGCAGTTCTAACCTAATTATTCATTTATCCATAATACCTTGTGGTCACTTTTAAACACTGGTATGTATCACCCATATTACCTTTGGTATTTCACTAGTGATGTTTGTAGCTACAAAACAAGTACATATGTACAGGATTTACATTTACAATAGGTTTCATTTTACTTAATAAAAAGAAATTAACCTATAGCATGTATTTGTTACAAATACAGAAATACATTGCTTTCACTTTTTATAGTTCGCTTTTTAAAAGAACAAAAAATAAACTTTGAATTGCTTTGTATAATATCGTAATACAAAATTACAATATATTGCATCATGATTTACATTTAAAGTGGAGTTTGCAGGGACTCCTGCAAGGAAGTCACACTCTGATGCTAACATGAGACTGACACACATGCCTACCTTCCCCTAACCTCTGTTTCTTTACTGAAAGACAGCTATACCCAGGCATCTGTAATACAGTGTCATTTTTGCTTTCTCTCACTTCAGAATACACTTATTAGAGAGGCCTAAGCCTATATTTTCAAATTAAGTCATATCAGCTGTATTTGTTAATTTGTATATAGTAATTCAATATTAAAATCATAAGAATTCTTTTATTTAGCTGTAGCCTTAACCTTCTACTTCTACTGAAGTCAATATAAAAATCACCTTTGACAATCATAGGACCTGGCAGATCAATAATATGATTCAGTTCCTTCAGAAATAGTAACTGTTGCTTATTATAATTAACAAATAATTGTTACAACCAAGATATAATTTCTGTAATCTTCTCCTCTAAAAGCAGTTACATTAACTGTAATAAAATAAAAAAAAATACAGAACAAATGCATATTTTAATTTCTAGGAATATATTGATTGCTCATCCATATGCAAACTAATTTGTATTAGGAGTGACCAAGAATCACATTTAGACTTTCCTATGTAACATTTATCTTAGATGATAATACTTCACCTTCCTAACTGAATAACTAAAAAATTATAGGCAATAATTAATATAGCCACAACAGCAATAATACATTAATCTATGCAAAGAACAGTTATTCTCTAAACACCAATATGAACTAAATATGATTTGCAGAAATGTCAGCATGATCTAACCGCTGTACAGTCTTGTGAAAAACAGCTGTTCAGCTAGGAGCGAGTAGTAGACTAGCCAGTACTCACCCCTTGCCTGAGAGCTGTGACATTTTCATCCACCTGTGAGAAGTTGTGAACACCAGTGAAGAACGAGCCACATGTGTATTAAGTATACATTACTTTACATCCACATATAAGATTAATTTAAAAATTGTTTTGAGCAGACAATGGAAGGGCATCATTTTTTATTCCCCCAGACTGATACCTCCTTGAACAAGATGTGTTGCATGTGGACTGTGTGGAATTGACCAAAAATCTTCCACCTCAAATGCTGTGTAGCTCAGCGATCTGGCCAAGTGCATATTCCTAGGCAAAAACATCTGCTGTACCCTGAGTAACTCTCCCATGGTCATCTTTGAAAAGAAACCCAGGGATGTGAATGAGAAAAGAGCCACTCCAGTAACCCCTCCAATCTAGACAGTCCACAGGCCAGAGATGTGCAGTTCATGGAGGAGTTATCAACTTCACAGTGTCAACACAGGCACAGAGACACAACTCTCATGACTAATGTTGATGACCAAATGGAAAAAAAGGGAGAATGAATTTCCAAAAGCAGTCACCATCTCACCCCGGACACATTACAAGGTGGTTAGACATAAACTGAAACCATAAGGATGCGTTCATGTATCTCTGTGCCCAAGTATATGCTTTCAGCAGACTGACTTAGCTCAGATATGGTGTTGTTGGAACACTAGAGACTACAGCTGGCTGGTGTTAACTAATATTATGGTTTATGTATTTATTTCATTATTATTAAACACTATGGCTTCCATTAACATTTAGCTCAAGATTACTTCTTAATCATTCTCTTTTTTCAAAAAGTCTCACATATGAGCAAGCAAGCTGATGTGAGATGTACAGCTTTAAACCAGCTGAGAATCTGGCCCAGAAAGAGTGTCTGAAACTAGAAGTGCCTCTTCTGATGCACCATTTACCATAGCTGTCTATAACACTTTATTTTCTACACTGTTATGCCATTATATATAGACACAGGCATAGGTGTACACACAGGAACAACTGTGTGGAAAGTTTCTGATGCGATATCACGTTCCTTCCCTTTTGGTCAAAAGCACTGCTAGACACAGTTGATTCTGAGATATGTGCTTTCAGGAAGTGTACCAGAATAACCTGAAGAACATTTCTTCTGTTTCTACTAATAAAGGAAAAGATTCAAGCCACATCTGTAATGCTGTATTTCTGAACAAGGTGTGCTTGTTCTACCAAGGATATGCCAATAATTCAAGGTAATCAGCAGGGTACATTACAGAGGAAACTCTGAACCAACAAGCTGTACAAACAAAATAGCAATCAGAAGATTTAATGCATTTCTGATGTACATTTAAGGCATTGACACTGGGCCACAGATGTACATGTGTTGTGTTTTATCTTGTTGAGATATGGCCTGTGAGAACCTATTATAGCACATCATCACCCACAACTACTGGGCCCAGCAAAGGAAAAATTCCATCACACATTACTCCTGCAGATATATTAGAGAAACAAATTGTACTTGGAATTGAAAAGTCACAGGCTTATTCTGTCTTAATAAATTCCTGCCAAAAGGCTAAGTGTAAAACTAGAAATACTTCCCAAATGTTGTTACTGTATTATCATCTCTGACATCTCAAGGGCTGCTCAGGGGATCATCTAGATATCATTTCAGAGTTCTCACAATAAATCTGCTTTTTTTAACCTATGCTTGGTTTTATGTAGCCATTTTGAGTTTGCTGTACTTGAAATTTAACATCCCCTTTACCAAAAGGCAAAGGCTGTTTTATAACAAGAGCTCTGACATTTTGGTGATCTGATGATGCTATACACTTTTCAAAATCATAGATACACCTTCAAATGTTACTTTAACTTTTCCAAAGATATTGTCTGAAATCCTGTGATGCATCTGCAGAATCTTAATAGATCTGATTCTGTCCCCACACTGTCATCTTTCTATTCTAGATCATGCATTATATTCTGATAATTTTTATTCTGTTATCAATACTTGCAAAGACTCTTGAGTGTCTTGTTTCACACACACCTTGTAACTCTTCCATGTGTCATTGTATATAGCAATATTGTAAAGTTCTCAGCTACATCTATTATTTCTGTTAACTTCGGTTTTTTATTCTCTACATCTCCTAATAAATACATGAGGAGTTTATAATATACTAGTATGAGAATGACAACACCGTAAATAAAATGCGTTAGGAAAGAGCACTTTTCTGAAGTTATTCCAAGTAAAGCAGTCTTCCAATGTCAACCAGCAAAACCATTTTGTCCCATTTTATTTCTGCTTCAACTAAACAGAGAAAAGAATATGAAAATGCCTATGAATTTGAATGTGCCTATGCTGTTAGCTTAATTACTCAGTTTTGCTCTGAACTTCTGCTTCTTTGACAGGCCACACTTCAGGACTGCCAGATATTTCCTGGGATGGAGTGACGAGGTTCTTACCCAGGAAGAACCCAGGCCTGGCTGAAAATTTAGGTAGTCAGGTACAGCAATGAGATGACTTGCTCCATTGCCCATATGAGTCTGCCAACACCTTACGTCCAAAACCACATTCATCCCACCCTCCTCTGCATGTGGTACATACTCTCAACATCATGCTATTAAAGCAGTAATATGGAGTGATGGAAAGCAGCCCTGTAACTATCTTTGTTCCAATATAAATTTATATTAATTCTGAAAAAAACTTAAGCAAATTCTGTAAGAGTCTCAGACCCAATCAGAAAAAAACACTCTAGACCTAGAAGAAGAACGAGCCTTGACAAGTGCTTCTAGCTATCCCAGATGCAGGACACAGGGTGCCATACTGAGGGTTATGAAAAGTACAGCTCCAAATTAAAAATAAAAAAATGGTCTCCATTAAGATGGGAACTGGTATGATCATGTAGCAAAACAGACACATGCTGCGACTGGCACGAGAGTCCTATAGGTATAGATGCAAAGGGCTATGAAACAGGTACCAAACAAGAGATCACTGAGAAGATATGCAATGCAGATCAGTCAAAACACTTCTGGAGGAGCTGACCGTGAGCAATATGGATGTCACCCACCCTCACTCTGTGTACCAGGGAAATGCAATGACTCTCTGGATCAAGCTGCAAAGCTAATATGGGCGTAGCCAAACAGTAGCAGTAACCTCTCATCTGCCTGTGCTAAATCTGACAAGGATCATGAAGCAAAAGCTGCAGTTGATCTGACAAGTTTATAAATTAAATAGATGTGGATTTACTTTAATATAAGAGTTCCTAAACTCTGTCAGTTCACAAGTGCAGCCACTCCTACTACATGGGAAGCAACCTATAGCAGGGGAAGGGGACTGAGCTAAAGGTGCCAACTCCTGTCTTTGTTTCAGCAAGAAAATTGTCATCTTCTTCAATCAGAGCCTTCCATCTCTCTGGGTGACATCTAGGAAGCAGTGTTGAGAACAGTATTGGGTATCTATAGATAAATAGGGACATGAGTATTTTTAAGGATGTGAGCCTTGATGTGTCCAGTCTATAAACATAAGCAAAGACGTTCCAGATCAGGTCAGTGTAACACTGAGTCACGTATCCCAGCAGTCATCAGTACAGCATGGTGTAATGGAAAGTGAACTCACCTAGTAAGAAAAAAGCTTTAATTAAATTTAATGCTTAAAGATTAAACAGGAGATGATATTTCCCTTGTAAGTAGTTTTCCCTTATGAAACTTAGTTGTGGACTCTACCTATGAATATGTTAACCTTTTTATGTTTAATACTCTTTCCTCAAATAATTCTGGGTTCTCAGTGGGATCTTAATGTAATTAATCGTTTGTTGTATAAAAAAATTTGTTGCCTTTTGGCCCAAGACGAACCACCATGTTGTTCTTACACTAGGAAAAAAGGTAAATATTAAAGTAGTAAAGGTAAATAGGTCATCCAGCTTTTTCTTCATCATGTATGTGTTATGATTCTTCTTCTGTACTTCCTTCCTAAAATGTCCCAGCATTTTTTTATATGAAAATGTGGACAGTTCTAGATTTACACAGTGTCAGTCCATCACAAGTGATGCTACATGACATAACTTTTCCACCAGTCATTCATCTTCATCCTTGTCCGTGTCCCTGTGTGTTCTTTTGGAGGTGAGGAATTAGTAGGCTACTGCTGTACTCTGGGTAACCAGGATGCCTTATCTAGTATCTTGTTTATTTGGGGGACGTCTTTCCTCCTTATCTTTCTCGTAAGTGTCATTTTTTCCAACAGTTAAAGTTGGTATGTCTACTGCTGAGCTTTGTGTGAGGCCAGATACACTGTTTCAAGAGAGCTTCATACTTCCTCCAATATATGTGCTTAACGTGTCAGCATGCAGTGATCAAAATTTTCTGTCTTTGTTTCAGTGTTTTGAAGAATAAGAACAGCAGATTGCTATTGGCCATGTACAGGCACCCCACACAATGCTTTTACATCAGCAATCAACAGGTAGGCTAGCTAACCACAGGTCTTGAAATAATCAAGTAGCAACTTCTCATTTCAGCTGTGATGAAAGTCAACAAATGCGGTGTGAGATATGAAAGTGCACTGCAAAGAGTGGTGATCTCCTTTTTCTGGCATCCGTGTAAGACAAAGAAGACAACTGGGTTTCACAGTGTTGCATCAGTGCCTCAGAGTTTAAAACTTGTTAATGCTACCAGGCTCTGGTAAATGAATGAAAAGAAAATTGATCATTAAATGGTGTGATAAAAAGTATGAACAAGACATCCAGATACCAGGAGCTTTCTACATACTGAATGCAGCAGCCTTATAAGCAACAAGCTTACAATGTACACCTGCAGACCCCACTAAATTGTTTGGATTGCACACTTTACTGTAGGTCAGGGCTGTTAATCACCAGAACGCCCCAGGGCAGCCACATACAGCCTTATTTATGGGCAAATCAAGAAACTGAAATACTGAACCGTGCCTGATTAGCTGCACTAATATGCTACTTGTGGCTAATTTCTGAGCTGCTTAATTCGCAGGTGTTTGCCCCAGCCAATAAATCATGCTTTCTACCTCCTCTTTGCACTCATGGACCTGCCATGCATATGTGGAGCCTGTTTAAGTGACAAGCAGGAAATAATTGATGGTGCATTAAATCACTCTAGTGTTTAGTGAACTGGCTCCCCTTTGAAACAAGCCTTGCTACGTTCCCACTCCCAGGGTCATTTCAGATGTTATTGTAACCCAAGTCTTCTGCGCCACTGCTTGCAATCTTTCAAAGGTACAATGTGTACATTTCCTCATTTTTATTTGTTTTACTTGTAGAGCACACTATTTGCATAAGACATCGCTATTAAATTTTCCACAACAGCTAGTCACCAATGCGATAAAGCAGAACAAAATTCTACTGACTGAGAAGTTGGAAGGGAACGTACCAGGGGCCTTAGCAGCTCCAGCCCTGCAGTTTCCCATTAAATATTCTTCAACAAAACTGTCAGTAAACAGGGATTCTTAGTCATATTTGTATTGATCATCATATACTTGCTCACTCTGATTTTTTTCCTTCAGATGAGAGGAGGGGATCTGAAAGCTGAACTCACAGAAACAATCAACTCCTAACTCACTCTAAGTCAAAACCAGGCAGATTCATGTTCTTTCCTGTATCTTGACACAGATCCACAGAGAAGCTGTACAATTTCCAAATTTAAATTGAAAATGCATTCAAGGATATACTGGGAGGCCTGAAACTAGGGAAGACCCTAATTTTCTCATCTATCTTTTGGTTCATCCCATATTAACATGTGATTACCTGAAGGAATTTTTATTTTGGGAGAATCTCTGGTCTTCAGCTTGCATTGTAGCTGAGATGATAGTTCCTCAGGGAATTCTGGACTAGTCATATAAATCTTTTTTATATGGCTTGTGGAGAATGCCCTTTGGAGCAAAGGATAAGAGGCAAGACCTGAACACTTCTTTCTACTTGAAGGAGTCTGTTACCATTGTCCATATTAAAATTCCTTTGCCATTATTCTCGGGTCTAAATTAAATAATCTCAAAGTAAAGGATTTCAGAAAATAAGTAAATATTCTGGGTTTTGAACATTTTTACTGGCCACTTAGGCCTTATGCTGAGACCAAACAGAAATTGAAACTGACAGGTAAGGAGGTAGTCTGCTTAATAGTGTAATACACAAAAAGCTTATTGGTGTCCTGCAAACAACGTTGCCACCAATTTTGTGGTAATAGCTAAAAGTGGGGATTTCTAGAGATATTTTTTCTGATGGTACTTAAAAGTGATTATATTAACTTAGAAGAGTGTTACATTGTTTGACATATATTTGCCTGAAACGTTTTCTCCTGCTGCATCTAAGGCCAGCAGAAAAAATTAATCTCTCCAAAAAGAAGGAGGCAGCTAGTTACACTTAAATGAAAACGAACAGCAAAAAGGATGAAATGTCTACAAGTGGTACGGCAAGTTTTTAAAGAGAATATATTAGACATTCACAATAACAATGAATCACCCCCACCATCAAAAAATAGTTCTTTCATGTTCCATAGGAAACCATATGGCTGAAAAGGTAAAGGAGGCAACTGAAAATCTGGGAAAAAAAAGGAAATTGTCTTCCTTAGTCATATCCACATTAAGAAGTTTTTAAAAAGCATAAAGAGACAAATCATGTACAAAATCACAATAAGGCACATAAAAAGAATTTTGGGAATAACTTTCTACAAGCATAAAAAAAAAGAAAAAAAAAGTAACAAAACAAGAATCTCTCGAGGGTTTTTTTCCCAAGCTTGATGAGTAATCTGTAAAGTGAACAGAAGGTCAAAGTTTATAAAGAGAATTTAAATGCCCTGTAGTAACCACTGGTGAAGATACAATACTGAGTTACATGAACATTTAGCCTGACCTAATATGGTAATTTTATGTTCTTATCTTCTGAGGTTATAAAATGAAAGTTCTGCTGTCAGGGTAGAGAGAACTCTTACTCTTACCTGGTTTCCTCGAATGCCAAGAGAGGATTTGTTAGCTTCTGGGGAAGCTGTAAAGTGATGTTTTGCCATAGACTTGCAAAGGAGTTTGGTTATGATCTGGATTATAAGATATTTTTAATACATTTGTAAATTTTAAGGCCAGAAAGAGCCATTATGTTTGCCCAAAGTAATTTCCTTTGTTATCTGGTTATAACATTTTTTCTGGAGTGTTTCTGAATTGGAAATTTTTCTTTTCCATTAAAAAGGAGTTTGTTTCTATTTTGAAACTAACAATTTATCTTGGAATAAATTTTTGTAATCTGACAGACTTTTGCAATTTTTTAGTGGTAATTCAATTATGAAAATAATAACTATATCTGGGATATTGTGTTTCAATTTATCTCAAGCACCTTGATTTAAAGGAGGCTATTAACACTGACATTAATCTGTCGAATAATGGTAAATCACAATGTCTGACCTGAAAACTTTAGGATAAGATTTTCAAAGCTCTTCTACATTAAATTATTGTAAACCAGATATCTAACTCCAGTATAAATAAACATAAATTTCATTATAAGGGCATGCAATTGTTCCACTATTTATTAACTGAATATTTTGTTTTGGTTTTGATGCCTAGTTTGCTAAGATGCCTACTAGAACAAAACATAATGCATGCATGTTAATTAATATCATTTCAATATAACAGACTACAGTGTTTTGACTCAACAGAGTCTTTTTCCCTAAAATGTCTTTTCTTGCAAGTGAATGTTTGGGGTCAGGTTTTTTTTGGTTAAAATAGATTTTTCATTTGCTTTCTGCATTACCTAAAAATTTTACAACCTTATTAAGTATTTTTAATGTTTCTTCTCAAGGATTAGAGAATGGTTATTGATGCTAATTATTTAATCAATAACATGGTTTTCTTTTTTTTTTAAAAAAAAGTAACAATTTCTATGACATATTCAGTAGATATTTCAGGTAAATAGCACTGTTGAATTACATTATTTGAATAAACAAGTGCAATAAATTTAAGCTTGATGATATGTTGCAAATAAATAATAATAAGATTGAAGTGGAGAGGCAAGGAGTGAACAAATTTGTACAGAGCTTCAGTTCTTCATTTATAACCTGTTGGAGGAGTTCGCAGGAATAAATTACTTTTTGGTCAGCTGACATCCGTGGGAAAACTCCAGCTGAATTCAGTGGGGACAGGGGAAAAAATACACATATATAGTCAGTATTTCTAATCTGGCTTGATATTTTGAATATTTTAGGTCTTTTTTGTGCCAGTCTAGAGAAATCATCAAGAAACTTAATGTTCATTGGCTCAGTTCTGTCTCCTTTTTAAAGTCCAGGATCTTTTAAACAGGAACACGAGAAGTGTTTTCTGAAAGGTAACCTTTAAAAATGTTTTGTTCTATGTTCCTTTAATTTTTATGATATTTTAAAGAAAATTACTGAAATGTTCATTAGGATTTTCCCACAATGCTCAGATCAGGATAATGAAATAATTTCAGTTATTTTCGTTTACATTTTTCTTTTCTTTCCTCACTCATCCTGTTTACCAAAATAGGTAAACCTATGCCTCACTCATGTTAATTTTATGTTTAACAGCCACACAACAAACTCTGACTCAGGGATCATCACTGGGGATTTTCAGACCAATTTGTCACACCTCTATAATAGTCTGGAAATCTAGTCTGAAGTTTATGCTCTTTCAGAATAAATATCATAAAATAAAGTGAAATGTACTTTGAAATTTCTTTAGACTCTCTTGATTTTTATGTTTGTTTTCTTTTTACAAACATATTTTTCCTAGTTCAAGCTTTAGTGAATTCATTAAAGAGATCCCTCTGAAGTTTCAAGGGTTGCAGAACAGTCCCAGGCTGTTATAGAAAATCTTACAAGTATAAGCTGAATCTACAACAAGCTCTTATTTTATGCAGTCAAGCTCCTATTTTATGCAGTCTTGGAGAGGTTTATTAAGATAAAGAGTAACATTGGCTTGTGATCACTGTTGGGGTGTACACTAGTAGCATTCTGATAGAGTTCTCTGAAGTTTAACTGCCTTTTTCAAAGTCATGTGGTAAGAAGAGACTTAAGATTGTTTGGGTTACCATAATTGCTCTTCTGCATATTCATGATGTTTTACCAAGTGAATGATGTTTTACCAAGTGAAACTACCCCATGTCATTTTTGTGCTTTAAATTATTTCTACTTTTGAGAATAACTCTGAGAATGCACTCTAAAGAGATCTGTGCTAAAAATAACCAAAAGATACTTGCAATTTAACCCCATATTAACAAAGATTCTTATTATTATTGAATTTGGTTTTTATTTGCTTCATTAGCCTTGAATTATTTTCAGAGTTGAAGATTAACTCTGATTTTCATCACGTTCGGGATCAACGCCAAAGGAATAATGTATGACAATTCAAAAAAGGCAAAAGGAAATGTATAATGCAACTTAGTAACACTATGTAATTGTCATATTGCTGAAATGTAAGCATTGGAGAGGAATATGGGAATGTCAAGAAGTGTGGTTTCTGTATTTAAGAATTAAAGCTGTGCCAGCCTTTACTGTCAGAATACACTTCAGGAGGCAGCAATGAAAGTTTATATTACAAAGGTCACTCACAGAAGAAGAATGTCACAAAGTTAAGTACACCCAGGGAAGATCAGATAATAGGGAATATCTTTTTCAAAGCTAAAATGATAGATTGCAAGAATGGTAAAATAGAGCACATGGCAGATAGAAAGGGAAATCAAGACAAGAAAAAAAATAAAATAGAAGGGTAATACAATATAAGTGAAGCTGTAGAAATCATAAAAGAAATGCTTGGAAACAAGAGTGAAACTTATTGAATAAAATAAAATTTATTCAGAGCATTCAGATGGCAAGATTCAGAAAAATAACCAGCAGAGTGGCATCTTAGCTGATTGCAAGATGCTTGACGAATACATTTTAAAAAATTGTCATGTGTTTTCATATAACACCATATGAATAATTTAACAGCAATGCCAAGATTTATGAAAAGAGTATTATCAGTGAAATGTTAATGCCTGAGACAAGAAATTGTGCAGGTTTAGGGTGACTGTACAGTTCTAATTTATAAAAACTTACAGCATTTAACATGGACTTGTAAAGTTGGGGCAAGATCTTTCTGGATTTCTACAGTATTAACAAAGATGAAAGTTTCATGATATTTGGGAATTCTGTGCTAGTTATCATTTAATACAATCTTTGGGAAACATAGTATATATAATACTGTCAAAGCAATATTTGCACAGAATAACAAGACTAATTATTTTTCATTTAATATTTTGCTTCTTTTGATGAGCTCATCATAAAGTGATCCTTTGTACTGTACAAGAAATTTTATTATGTCATTAAGATGTTACAGACACAATCATTATGTAACATTAGTCATCTTGCCCTTGGAAAACCTATAAGGAAGAGCATTTGCAGGCAGATTTATTTGATTGCTTGCGTGCCTGGCCACAACATGAAAGAGACACAGCATTTTGGTTTCCTGTGGACAGCATCTGTTGCACCTCAGCAAAGAAACCCACTTGTATTCACCATCTTTCCTATGACACATAAAAAAGTTGATGAACAAGCACAAAATCAAGAGATTCCATCACTTTACCTGCGTAACTCTCATCTTCAGAATTACAACAGTTTCTTGCAGTAATGGGAAACTGTTGGGGACATCTCCCGAGAGGACACAAGTGGGTGAGTCACAAAAATATGGGCAGTGTCTGTTTTAAATTTATGATACCATAACCATTTTCCAACTTTATCTGCCTTAGTGTCTCCTATAGGGAGGAGATACTAGGCTGAATTTCCATGGGTGCAATATGTGTACAACCAAGACAATCTGATCCTTGAGGACTGATGTTGAAATCAGGAACAGTGAGCATAATCATTCTCAAAAGAATACTTTCATATGGAACAATGTAATTTTATGTAAAATTATTTAGACAGTGCAAGTATAATTTGTGACCAGAAGAGCATAGATTATGGCTTCAAGCCTTTAGGGCGGATGAGGTTAAAGGCAACCTTTCTGCTAGACATCTGTTTAGCTATCTGTTCTTTGCAAACATACCAGAAGATGGATAGCATACTACTCTGATAATGTGTTGTTTTCCACTTCTTCTCTACAAATAAAAGTTTGCTCAAACCTAAAATCTTGCTAAAGTGCAAATAAGCTCTGGGTCAACAATTATCAATAAACAAACCCCATTTCCTCTTCCTCCCTTGGTGAGCTAAAGAAACGTGTAAATTCATTTTCAAACTACATGATACAGTGTGCTTCACAGAGTGACTTAGAGGGCATACTTCCTTCCCTACACATCATACAATGTGTTACCCACAAACATTTCCAAATCTTCCAGTACTTTATTTCAAGTAAATGCTACAACATCTTTTACCTTGGCTTATACTCACAGTTCTTAGCTATAGAAAGCACATACCTGATGAACATGGCCCTCTCTCAGAAAATATTCTAATTACTAAATTTGTGTCAGCAACGTAAAACTCACATGCACACTGAGACTGGTCATAAAGTCTGGCCATGGTCTGGACCATGGGTTACCTCCAGTTACAGAAATGCAAGCCTTTTACCAACCAAAAAATCACATCTTGCTGTGGACATGCTGACTCCCAAATGTCTGAAGATGCTGGGGTCAACCCATTACCCCTTAGAACTATAACAACTGCCAAAAAACCAGCTGGGAACAGGCTTTTCAGTTGGACCTCTCTGGAGGTCAGATTGACAGGAGAGCAAGTAAAAGCACAGAGAGAAAAAACATCCATGAATCCATGGTGTGACCTCCAGGAATCTTCAGCTAGAAGCAACACATATTTAAAATTCTGTGCCTTCTAGAATAGAACCCAAACTATGCTGTGTAGTCTGCAAAAGCAGCTGTGTAACAGCAGGGATTAGACATGAGTAGGACTTTAAGAGAGAGTTTCACGAAGGTCTGTCAGCTCTGAATAGGGTGAAATCCCAAGTGGTTAATATTGCTTGTCCACCTAAGATGTTTTTACGGGATCATTTTATCTGAAAATATGTCTTAAGCAAGCCCACTTAACCAAGAAAAGATGAGCTAGGCTTTAATGCTGAAATTTTGACTTTTGCAATGTATTCTTGTAGTGCATTTTAAAGAATGCTTTGCATATGCATGCAGACTATTACACAGGTACATTATGATTACAAACCAAAACAGATTCCTCACTTATTTTAATCTCTGCAGTGAAGAACATTGTAACATTCCTGCTTTTATGCTTTTCAGACTGCTCTGTATCAGGCATGACTACCAATAGCGGTTGTGACTATTTTTCTCTTTCTTTTCATTTTTTTCCAGCACATGGTGGCGATTTAGAAAAAACAGCTCCTATTTTGAAACTGCAAAGAGTTGAAAACTCTTAATTTAAAAAAATAGATGTTTTATTAAGATATTAGACTTACATATTGCAGTGCAGTGGCATATGATATTAAGGGTGGAACTCAGGCTGGTTATATAGTTTCTTTACATTCCTATGGTTTCTTTTCATTGGTGTGGTATAAAAGGTCTTACAAAAACCATAATTAGGCCTCAGGGCTTTTTTTCTCTCTGTCTATAAGTAGTTCTCTTATTTCAGCAATCATGATTTATTCTCATGATAAAATCTACTGATTCATGAACCACCAATTTACTTGGTCATCTGTTCCTACACAAGTCAAAGGAAATAGGAAAGGCAGAAACTACATGGTCATCTCATCCTTCCACTCACCCTTTCATCATTCATGATGGAAACTTGTCCCAACTCTTTGGAAACTCCTATGATGGAGATCCCACAACCTCTCTGGCAGAACCGTGCACTTGTTACTTTAAGAGAAGAGAATTTTTTCTTTTGTTGTTTTAATGCAGAACACACACATCTTTTGCTGAAGAGGAAAAAGTTTATTCCCATCGTACAAAAAAAATATAGTTATGTCTCTCTTTCTCTAAGCTAAACAATACCATTTCAATCAACCTTTTCCCATAGGTCACAGTTTCTATGTTTCTGATCTTTCTCATTCTTCTACTAATTTGATCTTCCTCTTTCTAAAAGCATGGTATTAACAAACTGAACATGGTACTTTAGCTGGGGCCATTCCAACACTGAGCAGGGTAAAAGCATTAGGTCACATGTTTTTCAGGGTATGTTTTTGAGAGCCCAAGGTGGTGGTTGTCTTTTTGCAACACCATTGGCATTGTTGACTCAGACTGGGGTCTGTTACAACCCTCCAGATCCTCTTCTTCAGTCCTCCTGCCTAGTCAACTTGTATTTGTTCTTGCAACTATTTATTCTTATCTAAGCACAGTGCTCTGCTGATTCAGTATCTTTATCTTCTCAATTTGTCAGGAATCTTTTTTTATTCTAATCACGTCCACCGATGCACTCCATGCCTCAGCCTATCTATAGATTCCTTAAGCATCCTCTCAAGTCCATTGCCCAATTCTCTAGTGACAATCTCAAACCAGGACAGATCTCTGTCAAGTCTCATTCACTGCAGTCTTCCATTTTGAGAATTCACCACTTATAGCTATAAACTGGGTATGGTTTCCCATCAGTTTCTGTGCTAGTGACAATTTAACATAAACCACATTTGCCAAACTTTCTTAAAAGACCACAGTGCAAAATGTCTTATCAAAAGACATATACTGTCAATTTCTTCTTTCACCTATCATACAATCGTTTTGATATGATTTGCCCCTCACAACTCCCCATTGGGTGTTTATTCCTCTCTGTTATCACTCAGGTGTTTACAAATTCTTTCATTATTAGGTGCATTTTTTTTTCTAGGAATGGAAGTTTCTGTAACTACTTTATATTTCCTACTTCTTCCTCCTTTTCTTGTTTATATCTAAAGACCTGCTTTGCCATTTTCTCATTTGTGGAACTTCCACAAAGTCTCAGAGAAAATGGCTTCTGGTCTGCAACTGCTTCAGCCAGATCTGTGAGCATCACAGAGTGAATTTAAACCTGGCTCAAATTATTTACAGCACCTACAGAACAGATTTCTCACCTGCTCTTTCCCTACTGTAGACTGATTTTTTTTTTCACTCTGACACTGGCCGGTGTTAACTGTGTGATCACAGTCAATCTTTTTAACAAAGGTTGTAACACATTGCCTTGTGGTATGTTGCCATACTTTCCAGTAGCCTTCCTGTTACAGCACATCTGTAAATAATGAAAACATAGAAGAAGAGCAGAAGAGTGAGCTGTTACCAAACTAGTGGAATATGTTTATCTTCTCTAATTGACAAGTATATTGTTTTACATTATTGTTTCCTAGCTTTGACCTGATATATTTCTTACAGATAAAAGAAAGCTCTTTCCTTCTCTATCTCTTTCCATATGTCTGCCTTCTTCCTTTATTTCTTGTTCTCTGTCTATTATTGGAAGTTACAAATCTTGCATGATCTAATGAGATGAATGTTATAAAGTGAGAATGGGAAGCTCTGTGCTTTCACTGAACTAATCTCTACTCTGGTCTAAGGGTCTTATTTGAGGCTGAAAGTCCTGGCAGTCTAGAAATAAATGCCTCATAAAGAATTACTTAATTTAGTTAATAATGTTTGAATCAAGTCATTCTTCATTTTCCATAAAACTAGAATAGGCTAGAAGTAATTCAATTATTTTTTACAAGTACTAATGAATAAAGTAAATGTGTAATTTCCAATAAATTACATAGTTACTTGTGGTGTGAAAAATTGTGCACTCAAAACAAGTAAAAAATGTGTCACTTTTATTTTTATAGTATGTCCTTTAGAAGAGATATTAAAGCACTGTTTACTTTATCCCATGGTACTCTATAGAAAACTGTAGATTAATTTTCCCTCAGAGAAGCCATATAGTATTTCAAACCTGAAAGAAAAAAGTGCCTTAGAGAGAATCATTCAGGTACCTTGTATAAATTCTTCAGTAATAAGAAATAGGTATTTATGCACTTCACACATAGCCTGTATCTGTTGAGGAAATATATTCTTGCCTTGTTAAAGGAAAGATTTGGGGTTTTTCTGCCTGAGTCTTTTTGCCCCTCTTTTAATTAAAATGCAAACTTAGGCACAATCCTGCCCTCTCAAACAGTGTTTTTCTGTTTGAAGCATGTGGTTAGACTTTATTTTCTCTGGGCAATGGGTAGGACAGAAAAGTCGTGAATGGAAAACAGGATGAAATACCCCTCATGCCATGCACTTCCTTTCCCTCCTGTTTTACTTCCAAGGCTCAAGAAAACTTCTGTGTGTTCATGGAAATGACAAAGGAATTTATTTCATATTTTCAAATATAAAAAGAAGCAACTTACAAGAGCACGGTATTTATAAAAATGTACTTACTGCAAGCTGGGATCCCTCTTGGCATACCTGCATGCAAGCACCGTCTATGAGTAATGCATCCACTGATTGTGCTGTGGGGGGAAGGGGAAAATAGAGAAATTCGCAAAATACATATCTCAGTAACCATAAATGAAGCAAATCCACTTTAGCTTTGCTGTGACCTCCAGGAAGCAGAGCATGAACTGCTTTGATTTATCACAAAATTGGGGCTTGCGTCTAGAAATGTAAGTGTGAGATCATTTACTTAAAAGCTGTAGTCATCACCATAATCTTTAAGGAGCCAGATCCTGAAGCAAATTGCTGATGTGCTGATGTGCTAAGGCCTAGAAAGCAAGTCAGACTTCTAGGATACTTTACGAATATGGCAATATTGACAGGCTGTAAATTGGTTTCTTTGTGCATGCTGCCTAGCCAAATAACCCTTAAGGAAAGCGTGATAATAGCATAAGTCACCAAATACATTTCACCAGGCCTCTGTGCAAATGTAACTCTTCATAATAAAATAAACCAGCTATGCTAGTTTTGAAGACAAGGTACTCTTACTTAGTTGTGAAATAAACCATCACCCAGCACAATACAATCTCCTCCTCTGCGGTAAGCTTTGTCTATAAGACATGAAACCAGTACCTTCACAGATGGCACTGGCTCCAGAACAGGAGCGGCACAGACATGGATTTAGTGAAGAAACTGGCCACTTAGACAATCCAGGTAAAGCAGTGCCATGCGTTCAGAAATGCATAGAGGAACAATGATTTGTGAGACCTCCATAATTTATACATTTCTGGGCCATGGAGGTGAACACAATCTTTGCCAGAATTTCTTTAGATGGTGATGTCCCTTTGGTTGGAGCATTTGCACTTCTGGTAGTCAGAAGTTAGGGAGTGACCCTTGTTTCAGCTCTGCTGACCAATGACCCATCACCTTATTCCAAGTACGTCTCATTATTATATTCTGTGCTTTACAGAAAATCTACCCAAATAGAGAACTGTTAGTAAAACATTAAATAAATGTTGAATAAGTGTTGACTTCTTACAATGACTCTCTAGTATTATCCTTTCAGTAATCTGAAGACCAACAAACAAAGCATGCAGTGAACCATCTTTTACAAAGGAAGCAGGATAACAGAATGATAAAATATATTTTTTAAAATGTTTAGGTATTTTTTTTTTCTCCAGTAAGCTGATTCAGAACAGAATCTTCAGAACTAAACAACATATGACCAGAATGTGCAGTTATGTACTAAGAGTCCATATAAGTGTTAGAAATGCCTGGAGTACTTTATCTTCTGTAATATGCTAATGACACATGCTGATTTCCAAAACAGTATCCAGTGTAGGCTAACTACTGGCAGATCTAAAACTATTTACATAGATGAACAAAACTGTGTGTGGTAATAGAGTTGCAAAATTATCTTACAGATGTTATTTCCAGACACGAAGACATGATAATAGTTTTCTACCTAGCTCTAATTAATCAGGATCCTAAAAAGCTATAACAAATTACCGTCAACATATTTGAAAGATATTCCTGTATTTTTCAGTCAATGTAGAAATGTGGTGATAATTCTACTATTCATACTCCTTCTGAGATTTGTTTCCACAACATAAACAAAGAAATTATTTTTTCTTCTTAGAAATAACAGTGCTTTCCAAGTTTCCAGTAAATATTTTCTTTATAATTTATTTTCCTATGGGGAGAGAAAGGGAACTTCACAGCCATTTTAAATTTATTTTTGCAAAAACATAGAACAGAGTAAATCAAAATTGAACCACCCCACTCCCCAGAATTAAGAGAGAGGATTGTATATCCTGTATATATGGCAAAATATTATAACAAATGCTTAAAAAGGAATTCACAAATTCCAGAAACTGAACAAGAAAGAATCTGAACTAGCCAGTAAGACATGGTGAGAACTGTGATGCACCCAGTCCTGGACAGAGGCAGATGAGCCCTGGGTACCCAACAAGAGGATCCCAGCAATTCCCCTCTGCCCATACAGCTCTCTGGTCCCACACTACCAAGTCGTACACCCTCTTGTGTTCACTTTCCCTGAACCCAAGGACTTTGCATTCATGACAGCTCTGTTACCCAGCTTCAACAAGAAAATGGACAATCAGTCTTTTCCAGCCAGTGTCATGAAGCCTGGTGGTTATGCTGTATCTCTATGTGACATGAAAGCTGTGAGCTTGAACCCATTCAGGCTGAGCCACTTTTTGATCCAACTCAGACACTTTTTGTTAAAGCTCAATCAAGACAATTAAAATGGCCCTGGTCAATGTAGAAGAAACTCAGGCACATAAATCAACACACTGAAATCTATTCCTGAGAGGTATTACTTAATTTCTAAGTGTTGTAGTGTTAAGTAATCCTTTTGGTATTTTTTTTTCTTAATGACTGTATCCATCCAAAACATCTGCTTCCAAGTGACTACATTTTCAGAAAATGTCCCATAAATGTTGTTTTCTCAGTTCCTCACATTATGTTCATAGAGCATAATATTTTTAGTATGTTATTATTTTTGTTGACTTTAAGTTACAAAGACATAAGTATCATTTACATTAAGTTTTGTGCAGATACAAAACTTGGTAGGAGAAAGCATGGCCAATATCAATGGAACAGTTTTAAACATTAGTCTGAATTCTTAACACACAGTTAAGCTTAATTTATGAGGGCTTATGAAATCTGACAGGTCTGAATTGGGAAACTGAGCAAAATTTCTTTTAGAATAGGGCCATTTTCTTGTGGAAATTGGATTTTTATATTCCTGAGTTATTTCTTTTTAACTTGGCTTTTTTTTCTTTATGTGAAAGGTTTTGGAAAAAGTCTTTTTTTTATTATTATGGAGTTGAAGGGACTTTTCAAATATTCCAATTTAAAAACTATAATGAATAATGCCAGGAAAAACGACATGACCACAATTTCAACACACTTCTTTCACCAAAAGAAGCACATATGACTTTGGCTACTCTACTTGGGAACATAGGCTGGGGATATTTTGTCCAATGCAGTGGTGCCATACTTTCTCAGAATATTTAGAAACAGCATTATGTGAAAAGTCAGAAAACTATGATGTCTTATTAGGAGCTAACTCAGGACTCCAGCCCATATATGTGCTGTATGGAAATGGTGTGTGGAAGCAGTTTTCATGTTGAAACCCTCTGTCTAGGATTCACCCTTCTACCATCCGTATGGGCTCTCAGCACCTCTGAATATGAGAAAGTTACATTTGTGGCCCTTGTAGTGCTCAGGGCCATTAGCTGCACAAGAGTAGGAAAAAAATGCCTCTGAATGCTTCACCTGAACAAGGAACAGTAGCTCACTTACACTGCTCAGTCCCCACCTCTGTCAATTTGGTGATGCAGATTGTCTGGTGATGGTGATCAAGGAGTGGTACCAGCACTTGTGAAGAAGCCACATCTGAAGTGGTGTGTCCAGGTCTGTCCCAAATACAAGAGATAGAGCTAATGGAGAGAGTCCAGCAAAGGTCCATGAAGATGATCAGGCCCAGTCAGCATGGGTTTATGAAAGGCAGGTCCTGCTTGACAAACCTGATCTCCTTCTACAACAGGGTGACCCGCTTATTCGATGAGGGAAAGGCTGTGGATGTAGTTTACCTCGACTTCAGTAAGGCCTTCGACACCGTTTCCCACAGCATTCTCCTGGAGAAAGTGGCTGCTCGCAGCTTAGATGGGCACACGCTTTGCTGGGTAAAAAACTGGCTGGAAGGCCGGGCCCAAAGAGTTGTGGTGAACAGAGTTAAATCCAGTTGGCAGCCGGTCATGAGTGGTGTCCCCCAGGGCTCGGTTTTGGGGCCACTCCTGTTTAACATCTTTATTGATGATCTGGACGAGGGGATCGAGTGCGCCCTCAGTAAGTTTGCAGATGACACCCAGTTGGGTGGGAGTGTTGATCTGCTCGAGGGTAGGGAGGCTCTGCAGAGAGATCTGGACAGGCTGGAGCGATGGGCTAAGGCCAACTGAAGGAGTTTCAATAAGGCCAAATGCCAGGTGCTGCACTTGGGTCACAACAACCCCCAGCAGCGCTACAGGCTTGGGGAGGAGTGGCTGGAGACCTGCCAGTCAGAGAGGGACCTGGGGGTGTTGATTGACAGCCGGCTGAACATGAGCCAGCAGTGTGCCCAGGTGGCCAAGAAGGCCAATGACACCCTAGCTTGCATCAGAAATAGCATGGCCAGCAGGGACAGGGAAGTGATCTTACCCCTGTACTCGGCACTGGTGAGGCCACACCTTGATTACTGTGTTCAGTTTTGGGCCCCTCACTACAAAAAGGACATTGAATTACTCGAGCGTGTCCAGAGAAGGGCAACGAAGCTGATGAAGGGTCTGGAGCACATGTCGTACGAGGAGCGGCTGAGGGAACTGGGGTTGTTTAGTCTGGAGAAGAGGAGGCTGAGGGGAGACCTCATCGCCCTCTACAGCTACCTGAAAGGAGGCTGCAGAGAGCTGGGGATGAGTCTCTTTAACCAAGTAATGAGTGATAAGACAAGAGGGAATAGCCTCAAGTTGCACCAGGGAAGGTTCAGACTGGATATTAGGAAGTATTTCTTTACAGAACGGGTTGTTAGGCATTGGAATGGGCTGCCCAGGGAGGTGGTGGACTCCCCATCCCTGGAGGTGTTTAAGAGGGTCGACATAGCGCTTAGGGATATGGTGTAGTTGGAAACTGCCAATGCTAGGTTAACGGTTGGACTAGATGATCTTCAAGGTCTTTTCCAACCTATATGATTCTGTGATTCTGTGAAGATGATGGGGTGACCTCCTGTAAGGAGGGGCTGAAAGAGCTGGAACTGTTCAGCTTGGAGAAGAGAAGCTCAGAGGGGATCTCACCAATGTATATAAATACCTGAGGGAAGTGTACAAAGAAGAGAGACCCAGTGGTGCTCAGTGACAGGACCAGAGGCAATGGATACAAACTGAAACACAGGAGGCTCTGTCTCTGAGGGCGACCAAGCACTGGTACAGGTTGCCAAGAGAGGTTAGAGTCTTCATCCTTGGAGATATTCAAAAGCTGTCTGGACATGTTTCTGGGAAACCTGGTCTAGGTGGCCCTACTTGAGCCGAGGGGTTGGACTGGATGACCTCCAGAGGTCCCATCCAACCTCAACTATTCTGTAATACTGTGAAATAAGTCCCAAGTCAGAAGTATGGATATGTAACAAAAACCAAACACTGTATGCACCTCTTCTGGACTCACCCAGACAGCCATCAAGGCCATCATGGGAGGCAGAGGCAGCATGTCCTTGCTTCCCCCTCCCCTGAAGACTTTTCCTCACAAGGTTATGTGCTCACTCAGTGTTCCATGAAGTTTATATTTTTAATATCCTTAAAAAAATGACTGTGCTCCCTGAAGATTTCCCTCCATTTCAGAAGGATGTTCCTTGTGAGTTCTCCATCTCATGAATGTCCCCTGTGAATAATTTCTCTTCCTGAAGTCAGCATTCCCCCTGAAGGCTGATTCATGGTGAGAGAGTCTTCCTCAAGTTCTGCTCTTCAGTGACTGAGGTCCCCTGTTTATGGAAAGAAAAAAAATCTTTTGAGAGTCTCAGGGCATTGATATCTTGCATCTCAGCAAATTGCCATGGGATAGAGCATTCTGGTGTTATCTGTTAATACCAGAAGGTGCAGTCTTATAGATTTTTATGTTAAGATGCAAAACAGTGGCACCTGGTGACTCCAGCTCCTTGAAGAGAAACAGTATTTTTGTATTGAGTCTGTTCCATTGCTGTATTCATCAAGTCACTTTGCTGAGCAAGAACAGATCAGTTAATTTTTTGGCCCAGCTTGCTGCATAGCCATATTAATTGGAATTTTCCATGAAGGATTTATAGGGCACAGTTAAAATGAAATATACTTGCTAACACCTCTGCAGAGGAGTTTATATTAGAAAATAGATGAAGACTAACTTGGTTCCCTTTAGAAAACAAATGTACATGTATACACTGCACATTGAAAACCAGATAACATACATTGTTCAGGGTATAAATTAGACACAGGGAAAAAAAATAAGGAGAAGAGAAGATCAAGAACTTAAATCTGAAAAGCTTCCAGAAAAATAATAATGCAAAATATTTTCTACTTGTTTTTTTTCCCCTCACAAACCAGCTACCTCTCAGCCACCGGGTGGTAAAGTTTCACTCTAAATAAAGCATTGATGGTATGAAAAAACAGCTGCAGAAAAACAAATGACAGTCAGTTCTGACTGTCAATCTACACATTTAATGAGAAACTCTGCTCAATTTAATGAATCCTGGTGCTTCAGTCTACCATCACTTTAAGTAGAACCTGCATACACAACTATGTAGTGTCAATTTGGGGCATACATTACGGCAGTACAGTACACCTCTGAAGGGAGAACTTCATTTTCTGAACTATTAGCCATGTAAGCAATTGTTACTAATTTACTGTGAGAAATGAGTGTGAAAATGTATGTGCACATGATTGGCTTGGTGAGACAGCTTGAAAATGTTTAATCAAGGCTGAATAATTCTGTGTCTACAGTGGCAGTTAGATTAAAAACAATCAAAAGAGAAAAATAATACTATCACTTCACCAGTGTGTCAGGGGTGAAAGTCTAATTAGTTTGTAGTTGAAGATAAACTAACTTCACTGTGAACTGACTAGTTGAAATTTAGGGGAGGATTAGCTATGTTGGGCTTGACCTTTGATTCCTGAGTCTGATAAAACCTGAAAAGGAGTACCCTTCTTCAGAAAGTGTATTTCATATACAGAAAAAAAAAAAAAAAAAAAAAAAAACAAAAGAAGAAAGAAAAAACTCCTTGAAAGCTGCTATTTGACATCAGAACCAGGTGGCTGATTACAATGCCTAGGTCAGGACCGTTCACTCGTTATAAGCATATGGATATAACGTTACCTCCGACAAATGCTTACATCTATGCTTGTGTTCATCAGCCAGAGTGCTAGCACAAACAAAGCACTTTGATTATATTAGGAATCCCTCTAAAAGACTGCCCTTGAAATTCTGCACAGAGTTACTGATTTTAACAACGAAACTTGAATGCTGGCTCTGAACATCAAACTCGCGCTCATTGCAGACACCCATGAACAAGCCCAAATCTCTTCCCCTCCACCCCATGCTCCCTCGCATAAACCCATCCTCGCACAGCTATAATGGACTGCAGCCCGGTTCCTCTCTGCGTGAGGCTGAGAACCGGCTCATGTAAATACAAGCTGGAGAATTTAGGTTGTGTCACGTAGCAAAAACAATGAGTGGAACAAATGAGTCGAGCAGCTCGGAGAGTTGGAAATCTCTAATTGCCAGACCCAGACACAGAAAAACACTGAAGGAGGGGCGGACTATTTGCACCTAGTGTCACTCAACCGGGGTGACAATAAATTCATGAAAGGTCAAAGAACTTTCCATATGCAAAACTTGCAGTGGGAACGAGGCGGGGCTGCCCCCAGCCAGGGCTGCCAGGCCTGGGGCGATGCTGCCACCTGCCGATGTCTCACCCTGCTCCGAGATTCATCGCCAGGCTGTGCTCCCCTTCTCCAGCCCCGCTGCTCCTGCGGATGACTTACGCTGGGTTTGTTCTCATCACCTGACAGAATTTCCAGCTCACTGAGATTAGGAACTCACTTGCTTAGGAGCTACTTGGGTCAATTTGGCGTTTTCTTCTCTGCTGGGAACCCACTATCTTGTGTGCAACTACAATATCACTTGCTAAAAAGGCAAACATAAATGTTAGACAGCTACTACTTGCTTTTGTTAAATACAGCCTCCTTTTCTAAACAGAGCGTTGACTCCTAACAGTTATATTGCTGTGGACTACACTATAGTCCTTGCCTGCATGCCCCTTATTGATTAGTTATCAGACTGTGAAAAACAGTTTTCTCATGAAAATGTGTCTCCGATAAACGTACAAAAACTTCCACATCAAGGTGTCTTAATGAAAACCCCTGTAATAGTAGTAAGTCTTATTTATAAAATTTACACAGATGTGTATAAATGCATATAAATGCACACATAAACATACACACAGAGGGAAATAGGATTAAAAAAAGAGAAATATAACCTAACCATATTCAAGAAATATTGTCTCTGTGAATTCCTCCTGCTGCTTTTTTTGAACAATTCATCTAGCCCAAGCTAAAAGGTGAGGGAAAAAACATTGCAACAGCATTCTCATTGCAGGCTATGGATTGTTCTATATGTTTGGGTATCAGACAGGACTTAAGCATCAAGAAGAGAAGAGCTGAATTACAGGATGAGCACTTTGGCAACTACTCCTGCTGCCCAACTGTACAGCGGTGCAAAAAGCACCCTGGCATCTGTTACAGCACCATCCACCTCTCAGATTCATTCAGGAGCGGTGCCTGTACAGCAAGAGGGGCTGCAAGAGCCATGCAATCAGCAAGAAGCAGGAGTACACCACAAGGACAGTCCTAGATGGTACAGAGGCAGGGGGACACTTCTCACTGTCTCTGGGGCTTTTGGGATGGTCTGTGCCCTGCCAAGCTCCCCCTGCACATGTTCCAAGGCTGCACATACCATCATCACATTTACTTGTGCTGCAATTACAACTAGGCCAACATTAAGCACCAGCAGGAGCCAACCCGTCTTCACATGACCAAGCTCCTTCTAGCTATGCAAACACTGGCATTGACCTAAAGTGACCACCGTGGTCAAACCCTAAAGGAAGCATGTGGTAGTGGCAACAGTACCTGTCCTCAGAGCAAAACCATCAGCTCTCCCACGCAGCCAGTCCAGCACAAGCGTAATTCTTGTTTCTGTGTGCCTGATTAAGGACTCTGCACCTGAATTTTAATCATGAGAAAATCGTGTCAAATACAGAGCAAGAGACAGAGAGAGGGTGCCCTTGGAGGACCTTCTGTAGCAATTATTTGGCCTAAACCCCTAAATTTCTTACATTATGTTTAATCATTATAAGACAGATAGACTAAGGGTAACAATTTCAGCAGTGCACGAGCCCTGATGGTTAGCTAAGGTACCTAAGGGCGTGCATTTTAAAAAACATTTGCCTAATGATGTGGCTGTTTAAAAATTACATAATAGTACAATTAAAATGCCAGAGAACGGCACAGTTAAGCTGGTGCTTAGGTTAGCTGATGTGATCCCGAATCTCTCTGCCAGCTGCTTTCTGCTCTAAAACTGCTTGCCCACTTCAAATGTAAAGACATGCTTTTCTAGTGGCTCTCACAGTTTTCTCTTAAAGTCTGGTGGGATGCATGGCACTTCCTCAAAGAAATATTTCATACCTTTAACATATAATAGCATTTTAATATTTGTTGCCAAAACAATACCAGCATTCAAAGGTCACCTTTATCTGCTGTTATGAAGTTGTGGACTAAATATTGTTTACAAATGTATATGACAATAATAAATGTATGTATAGAGCAGCTTTCTTTTTTTAAAAAAAGCAAAACACCAATACTCCCAACCCTCTGCTAAGCTTCCAATATATCCCAATAGCTTAATTGAACTATGGATCTGACTATTAAAAATCTGTTAACACTAATGTAGGTTTCTGCACTTCGACTTCAAGACCACTATATATATTTAAAATCTGCATTTAAATGCCATTTAACTTTGACATCCACAAGTGTTGAAGAGAGTGTTCATATTTTTTTCTTGCTGAGAAAATTCTTCTTGTCAAATGTAATCAAGCCACTAACAGCTGGCACGAGTCTTATCTGCTTCGACAATCGTGATACCAAATGGAAAGTCACGACTTTCCTTGCCTCTGATTTTCAAGATCACAAAGGACTCAGACCAGAAGTCCAGAACTGAATATTTTCTTGTTCAGATAAGACTGATTTGTGAGATCAACTCTGAGTTTAAGTTTTGTGTCTGGTTCTCATCCCAGTTCAAGACATGAAGTGGTGCTGGGAGGAACGTGGCAGGCCAAATTTTAATGCCATTTCCCATTTCTAAAAATGAAAACGTAAGACTGAAACTTGCAATTCTTAACTGCAAATGACTGCAAGGCACTTATTTTTGATCACTGATATTTGCTAGAAATAAAGTAAAAATTAGAGGAAGGTCAAATATAATCTCCTGTCTGTGCTTCAGAGAATTAAAAATAATGACCACTGAGAAGCCTGCCTAACTTTAAACACTAGGCTTCCTGCTGTCTATTAAAAGTTATGCTAGACCAATAACAAATGGTAGTGAACAATAGTCTTCCACAACATTGCCAACCAATGGAATTCTTTAACAAAAACCTGCAAAAACATAACCAATTTTTTGTAAATAAACAATTGTTTTCCGATGTGCTTGATTTCATCCCAATTTTGTTTTGCCAAGAAGAACTTTGCTACCATGAATTCTGAGCTGCTGTCAGGATTATTGTTATGTGAAAGTCCTCAGTTAATATTGAAATTCATGTTTTTTCTAGAGAAGTTGCAAATTGAATCGGAAACATCATTTTACTTCACCTATCAAACAAATGCCACTTCTATGATGTGCAAGAAACATCTTACAATAAGCACATGACTAACTGTCTCCAAGGGGACTTTCTTCAAGCTAAAAACATAAAGTGGTTTCCACTTGCCAAAAATGTATTGTTTTTTTAAAGAAGCAAATTAATTAAATATATATGTATAATTTACATTTATGAACCATTTAGGAAAGGGCAATTCTTCCTCAGTGATAAGACAATAAATTAAAAGTTCAAAAGCAACCTCACCACTCCAAAACAAACCCCAGTATGTGTTGACTGACATGCCTTTAGCTTATTACTGGTGTTACAATATTTATTTGCTACTTGCAAATATAACAAAGGGAAGAAGGTATGTGGAAGTAACCCTCTTTCACAGTACAATGGACTTGAACTGTCCAAAGAACATAATTTTCAGCAGAACAAATATGAAATAAATAGGCCCAAGGACTCCATTAGCAGGTATGTAGACATTTCACAAGGAATACATGGCTGCAGTTAGGGAGAAACACAGAAAAAAAAAGCATTTGCATTTTTTAAAATCCTGAAAAATAGAAATATTTTATAGCTATGTCATAACCACTGTAATACCACTTTCACACAATAGTTTATAAGAACACGCTGTTATTCAGTGAGCTGTGTATTTCTTTCACAAGGTCAATACGACTCTTTCTTGAAGAAACGTACACTGGTACATCCATCAGGAATGGTTGAGAACTTCAGAGTCAGGCAGAGTGCCTCTTCTTCAGAAAGAAAGTTACCCTGACTTACTTCTGAAGCCACACCTGCAGCAGAAGTCAGTGAGAGGTGTATCTTGACCAATTGTAGCATCTACTGTACATAAATGCCACATATTTGTCAGCTGTTTGAGGTTTGCAATTGCTTGGCTACTGCATTACATAGGTAAAGAGGAAGACCAGCTCAACAGTGGTTTTAACATATAAGCATTTCATACTACAGTTTAATTTGCTTGAGCTGAAAGCCAAGAGAATGGTCTCTTTTTCTTAAAAACAAATCAAAATTTCTTTAATTTTATCCCAAACATTAATACTTGAGACTGAAAGCCAAAGTAGCAGGACAGTTACAGGGAACGGCAGCATGGCATCATGCCATAGCTCTAGTGAAGATAAACACAATAAGAAAACTGGTTTGTTTTCTGGAAATTAGCCTTGCAGGCCATGGACATAAAATGCACAAGATATAGTCCTCTAACACACACGTATACTACACATACACAAGAAAAGGTTTGCATGCACATTTATCACTCTGAACAAGAGGAAACATTTTATGAAGTATGTTTGAATGCTATTTATTCAAACTGAACCATACCATTCCTATTCAGTAGACAGACTGGAGATACATCTATTAAAAAAACATATTTAAACCAGTTGAAAGTGCAGTGTTTAATTGCTCATCTCCAATACATGTAAGATAATACCTTATGGGTAATCTGTGTACTGATCAAAATGGGTTTTATATACTTATTACTGGAAATAAGATACAAATAAGTCAAGTAACTGGATTAATTACATTGTTTTGCAAGAACCGAATGAGGGGAGAATCAGCTATGATCAAAAATGTTCTTTTTCTGCAAAATACACTATGATTCTATACAGTGTTTTAAAATTTGTTCATTACTATGTAATATAATCAAATGTTATTTAGCTATACAGATCTTGCTTCTACTCGAGGTATTGTAAATCACTATTGATTTCAGTGGAGGCAGGATCAGGTTCTTAGTTAGCAATGATAAGCCAGTTCTAAATTCTCTTATACTTAACAAAGATAGTCATCATCTTTGACAGAGATGAAGAAATGGCAAGAAAATCTATTTGTGCACTTTGGACACTGGCTTTTAACAGGAGAAAAAAGATATCAAAGAGCACAGCTTTACAAGCATATGCAAGAGTGGCATTATGGATGACTTTCGGGAACAAAGGCTTGTGTGATCAGGCCAAATTGCTTGTAAGGCTTTCACCAAGCTTCCAAATTTTACGGCAAAAAAGGAAGGGAAATGGTGTTAAAAAAGTATCTTTAAACCTGTTGCAGTATACTGACTGGGTTTGAATAAAATTGCAGTTGTTCAATGTCCCTGAATTAGTACTTTTTATTAACAGACAAAGAACACTGCATTAAACTTCATTTTCAAATCAGACTACTTGTCATTAAACAATCAGAGCATGTTTTCTCTTTCTTTTGACCTTGGCAATTAACATATAAACTTTCAAAGCACTAGACTCAGACCTCTGAAAAGAAATATGATATAGAACACAATTAGTGACATAGAGATGAAGGAGACAAATAAAGGGTATCTAAATATAATGAAATTTCCTAAAAACTCTTCCTGAAAATGAGACACTGTTATTAGAGATTAGACAGTTTAAAGTGAAAAGACATCTGACATTTGCATTGATGCTGTAGTAGTGTAGCTCTGACTTACAGTAGGTGTAATTAGAGCATTCACTCTATGGAGGAAGAAAGACCTGTCACTCTGCAGCAAAGCCCCAAGCAAGGCAGAATAGCTAACAATGTCTTATCCTTAAATTACACTTCTGATTTGAAAAAATATTTTAAAAAAATAAGGTTTGAGGTGAATTGTGTAGTGTTAGTAACTGAACCTTTCCCCACTTCTCTGTTAATATTATTACAGCAAGTTATTACATTTTTTTTGAAGCCCAGAGGACAGCTCAAGATTCATCTGCTTGAGTAAATGCACTGATAGGATTATTTTGGAAAAGCATGATGTAAGCAGGCTCTTTCTAATAGAATGAAACCCCTCAAGATACTCATAATTAAATTGATTAATTTGGCTTGTGAAGGTGCACTGTGTCATCTGATTTTGGAGGTAGACAAATATCCAAGAGATAGAATATCAGTGTCTTCTTGTCCCTTCTTTATTTAAGGTTAACATACTATCAGCTAACATGGGAAGCATCTCAGGCAAAAGCTTCTTTTCAGCTGAGCTAACTGAACAGAGTTGAAAATTTCAATTTTCTCCAGTCCTGGACAAGAAAGAATTTCCATGCATTGGAAATAGCTTTGAATGTTCTGAAATACATGAAATGTAAACAGTTCAATCCCTGTTCAACCTTGAAGACATTCCCTGCAAACCCCACTGTTCTTAAAAAATCCCTTCTTCTACTAACAGGAGTTTAGACAAAATAGATGAGGTTCTCACTCCTACATGACCAGGGATAGAGTGGATGATACCTACAATGATGATTTCCTCTTTTCTTGCAACACTATTGATCTTTTTGTCACCTGCCCCCAGAGATCCACTGGCACATTTTTGTCATCACAGTGCTTGCCGTAAGACACAGAAGGGACAACTTAATGCTGCTTTCTGAAATACTGGTCGTTTTACAGACTTCAAAATGAAGATTGAGACCAAATGCTGGAGAGTTTTGTGAGGGCTAGCTGACTTCCACGTAATGGCCTCACACCAACTCCTAAAGCAAGCCATGAAGATTTTGTCTTGTAGGGATCCCTAAATCTACTCTGTTTAGAAGGAGCAATAGCTTTTCAGGGCAGTGGAAAACAGTACTAAAAATTCTTGACAGTTTCAATTTGTAAGGATCCCCTTGGCTACAGCCACAATGGAAGAGAAATATTTGGGCTTCCCTTGCCAAATTAATGAAAATCCGTAATTGAAACCTATGCCAGCAAACAAAATATAAGGCACATAAGCAAAAACAATGAGATATAATAGAAAATCAGAGCAACTTGGCCAGAAATCAGTTTAGGATTACCATGAAACAAGGCAAACGGGCTCCTCAAAGAAGGCTTTCTCTATAGCTCTCCTACTTCTGTTGAGTAGGCATTGCATTAAACTTGATCATAATTTGAACTACTTATGAATAATTGATTTAGGAATAATTTCACTGACAAAAATCTCAAAGTTCAATTTGCTACGGTTTGTGGAACATATTTATATCCATTTATAACAATGCTAATCGACAGCAATCCAGACTTTGGAACCCTTAAAAAAATTAATTGAACATAACAAACTCAAATACTGTCGATCAACATAATTTAATAGAGTGTCTTCCATAGATTACCTAACAAAGATCAATCATAATCACAGGACCCTCAACCATTTCTATTCTCCTGTGGTTATTAAAATAGATGGGATTTTCCAGTATGTCTAGAAGATTAATGAATCAGATTTCTAGTAGATCAGAGTAAATTAGGAAATAGTTCTCCAGAAGAACCCTCACCGGTAGCCTGTCCCCACATACAGTTTTTGTCAATGGACTTCCATTTGGAATATCTTTGTTGATCACAATAACAGAAGTCTGTCCCCAGGTTGCAGAATATTTAGCATTTCCAAGATTCCCAGAGGAGAACTGGAATAACAGGTGCACTACAAGATGAAAAAAATATCCAGTGACAATCCTGAGATGCTATATGTTGTCTTAATGAAATGTATTTTATTATTTTTCATTTTGTTGTTGGAATTGATGACTGAATGTAACACAGTGAGACTTTTAATGTGGTATCAGTTATGGACATGAAGATAGCTGAACAGAAAATGCATGTGCCCTGTAGTCCTAGACCAAACATCTACATATGTACACCAGGAGAGATGAATTACATTTAACTCACTACAATAGCAAGAGA
This sequence comes from Strix aluco, assembly GCF_031877795.1. Classification (NCBI taxonomy): domain Eukaryota; kingdom Metazoa; phylum Chordata; class Aves; order Strigiformes; family Strigidae; genus Strix; species Strix aluco. The sequence continues at coordinate 68,866,846 of NC_133931.1, read as the reverse complement.
ATGATGAGCAATTATATCTCTGGGTTTCATACATCTCTGCATGAGAGCACACTAAAAGCAGAATACCTAAAAGATAACAGCTAATATTGTTTAACTTTTTGTTGGCTTGACATGTGTGTCTGTCCCAAAGAAATTACAGTGTTTTCATAACAAATACATTTTCTGTGTAAGAGTGCATATGCTTTGTTCTGTTGGACAGTAGCACACTGAAAATAACAGCTCAAATGCAAATCCAGAATAAAAAGACAAGTAGGAGAAGGGTCACAGTACAAGAACTGGTAACAGCACAGTACATTCTATACAGCCAAAAGACATAGCCTAGGGTACCTGAGGTGACTCAGTGTAGGGTACTGAGTCTTCTTTTACCTCCTGAGTACAAGAGATGTAATGTTCAGTGATAGCAATACACTTTTCCCTCATAGACCTTCACATGATGATGAAAGTGGCAGCTGGCACAGAGGACTTCTGTCACTGAGCATAAATTTTGGCTACAAAAATAAGACATTTTGCAAAATTTCTTCAATCAAAGAAGTAAATCCCCAAAGGGACCTTAATAGAAAAATCTATTTTGTTTCCACTTCTTTATTTCTAACCAGTTTGCCTTTCTAGTCAATTTTTCAGTTTTCCGGAAACATGGCTTTATCACAAAAACTGCAGTTACAAAGCATTAGAGAATCTGATCTGAGTACAAACCAGTTGCATTTATTACACGTGTTTATTCAGAAACAGGCCTGACACAGCCATATTGCCAAATATGTGGAAAATTGCAATGCTCCAAAAGCCCTTCTGCCCTTGTAGGACAAGGAAAATTAGATCCTTCTTGGAACAGTCCAATGAGTCCTAAAAGAAACAACAGAACCTTGCTCCTGCGTTCCCTCCACCAGCTCTCAGAAAAGCGGGCTACAGAGCATGAGGGAACAGCTGCAATGAGTATGTACATGTTTTGCTTTCCAGATTAGTTTGGTAACCCTTTCCCTGCCAGGGAGAGAATACCTTCATGTTTCAGGAGAGGGGTGCAGCAGCTAGCAAGAGAGATCTTGATGGGTCACCTTCTCCAAAGCCACACTACCACAGGTTCAGAGTGTCAAGGACACATGGGAGGTAGGGAGGAAACCTCTGCACAGAGTGTGACTGCATCTAGTGTCTCATCCTAGAAGCAGATTTTCCTATTCGATAGATGATTACCAGAAAAGAAGCAAATCCCAAGTGAGTCACATGGTGAGAATGTCGCCAGATTTCCTGGCTTCACTGTCTCTTAAAATGACGTGAAGAAAGGTGTCCTGTTATATAAGAAAATTAAAGCAAGTATTTAGAGATTATGCAGAAGACATAATCTCCAGAAGACTGGATGAGCACCTTGTAAACCACCTGAACAAAGGTCCATAACTCTTTGCCACCAATGCAAAGAGAGGACTCGAATGCAACACAGACCATTGTGCTTCACAACAGAATTGTAATGGTCACATTGAGTTGGCTGCTCTGCACCTAAGTGATGAGGAAAGTTAAGTGCTGGTGTGGTAGCAGCTTCTCCTCTGCAATGCCAAGTGCATCAGAGAAGTGTTCTGTTCTCCACTTCCTTATGTGAACATGCAGCAGTTGTCATCAGCTGGCAGAAGACAAGTAACCAGTCACACACTCCAAGGACTTCCAAGGTTAAACCACGTCAGAGCAGGGTGAGCATTAATTTGTGATACAAAGATACCAAAGAAAAATTGGAATTTTGTTCTTCAGGTCCCTTTTAAGATATTGCAAATCTTCTTGAATTGAGGCAATTAATGCTGTTTGGGCCTAGTACTGCAGCAGTCATAAGACTTAAGAGGATCATTTTGAAAATAATGGATTTATACTGATGGCACACACCCTTCCAGTAAGGAGCTTCACCATTCCCTTTGGTGATGCTCAAAATGAACCAGGATCTAGAACCACAACCTCCAGTAAAGAAGTGGCATGAAGCTATGCAAGTATTTATAGGATATTTTTGTCACATTTTCTACATACACAAAGAATGCACACCTTGGCACTTACATATTCCCTTTTCTACTGCATCTTATCTCCATTGTCATGGTCTGGCACAAGGGTCCAGCTGGGTAGCACACAGAGGAACGATGTCCCAGATGACCTTTCAGCTGTGCATAGGCGGTTATAGGGACAGCACAACAGTGGGGATCTTGAGACCCTCCAGAGAAGAATCCTGTTGTGAGAACGAAAATCACAGCAGGTGCGTTAATGTGGTCCAGATAGAGGGGAGGACAATCTCGCTGGCAGGCAACCATGTCCTTAAGCAGGCCTGCAGGTACCACACAGGGGACACAAGCTCAAATTTTGCAGCCCCTCTCAACAGGTCCATATGAGACTGAAGAAGCAAAACATAGTTGATACACACTGCGGATGACAGGAAATAAATTTTCTTCATCCATTTGCAGCTGTTCTTCAAAATACATAGAAGTACATTTTGTTTCACAGTCACTCAGAGTTTTAAAGCTATGACATGATGTGCAAACTGGTAGAAGTTTCATATTCTCTCTTGAGAAGGGGGGAAAAGTAGAAGTGAACAATTTAAGAAGTTACAAGACTTTTGTTCAGAGAGTAATATGCGCTGGCATGGAACACCAGGAGAAGACTCAGATTATAGGTTTATCTGTCCCTTTTTATGGGTGACCTTGAAAATGCTTAGAGAAAGCTAGAGAGAAAAGCAATTACATTTTTGAAATTACACACCACTGTTCTCATTCATCTTGATAAGCACTTTTAAGGAATCCAAAAAAGGCTAGAATATTGCTTTTATAAGAGTTATAGAGACCTTGGTTCTGCAGAGTCAGTTTTAAAATAAATTTAGATGTACAAAGATGAATTTTTATTTCCTTTGTGTTGCTAAATTGGCCACTTTTAAAAAAACCTGCAGTTCTGTACTGAGGCCTTTGGCAAAAAAAGTATACAGGATTTTTTTTTCCTTGTTCTGAAAAGATATACAGCAGCTCAGCTTATGTTGTGCAGTCATCCCTACTGTGTCACAAGCATCTGCATTCATCCTTTTCTGTGTGTTTATAAGTGTGATTGAAGTGTTGATAGGAAGCTACATTTATAAAAACAGGATGTTACGCAAACAATAGGCACTAGATCTTCGTTATTCTTATTCCTGCTGGTTAAGCTCCCCTGTGTTCATTTAAGCATGATCTGTCTTCGTGTCTCTTTTACTCTCATTATTATCTTGCCTTACCAATTAGGTAAGGCACTGAATGGCCTGTTATTCCAGCCTGGGAGGGCTGAGGGTCAGGAGTCATGCTTAATGTTAAGTAGCTGTGAAACGTTAAAGCCTGTAAATTCATCAGGACAGTTGGCCTAGCCCACTGCAGGGCAAGGGGTGTAAGTACTTTTCTGCTTGAATTACGCATGGAGCAGCACTAGCTTTGAAACGCCAGGATCCATGCTGAGCCCAGCGAATGCTCCCCAAGCGCGTAGCTCCAGCCTCAGCATTAATAGCAGGAGCAATAGGGGTTATTTTTGGAAGCTCTTGGCAGTCAGATAGAAAAAGAAACTTCAAAAATCATTCTGCCTCTTTACTGAGGACCCCCTTAGGAGTACTACTGGGAAGAAGTCTGTCGACCTGCCACAGTTAATAGTCACTCAGCAACCCGGCGTAACCACCGCTCCAGAATCAATGCATTGCAGCTATTCAGTAGTACCACATCTGATGCTTGAAAGGATGGAAAATACGATATATGACAGCTGCTTATGAGTGATAGTGATAGTGAACAAAAAGCCTAATGGGTACTGGAATCTCCCCACCCTGCTTACAGAAAAGATGAGGAAAGGAATGATGACTTTTCCTAGCACTGCTGCACTCTTCAGCAGGCACCGTCCTGTGTGCCAGATTGGCATCTCCAACAGCTGAACAGCAATTATTCACATGCCACCTCTGAAGCTGTAGTTTGTTACTCACATAATCTCTGCTATATCACATACCAGACTGCTGACTGCACATCAAGAGGTTTTTCCCTTGTTGGACAAGAGAATAAGAGACCAACAGACAGAAAACAGAAAAGGGTCAAATCTGTTAGTCTAGTTTGTACAAGGAAAGCAAGAGCATTTGTAACCAACATGTACAAGGTTAAAATCTAAGCAAGGCTAGTTTAGCTTTGGAAAGAAGGATTTTCTGATGCACCAAAAAGATGGCCAGGCTTTGTGGTATGCTGTTTTGCCACTGGCTTTGTTGGGAACTCGGTTGTATACCCTCTTGGCCGGCTTGAAACTTAGCACCCAACAGTATTTAAATAATTTCTAGAATTTTGGAATATTTCCTGAAATCCCATAGTCTCCCATTTTGATGTACAGTAAGACATTTCTTTGGCAAAGGCAACTTTACTTCTGTCTACTATACAGCTTAGTATCTCAAACTTTGACTCCAAATTTGAATACTTATACCTCACACCCATGAACTTCACTCTTCATGGTGTGAGCATAACTTTGATTCTTATTTAGACAAAAATATTCACTTGTTCTGAGAGGGAAGTACATCTGTTAATATGGCTGAAACTTTTTAAAATGTGTCTCAAAACAAATGTCATAAGCTATTCATTCTGGCAAGCTTCTATAGAAAAAATCTTCAGTATAAAACAATAATGTGTTCCCAGCATGCAGAATGACAGAACACCTGCCCAAAAGGAAAAAAGAAGACAAGAAGAAATTTCATCAGGAGAGAACCTAATTATTAAAGACATTGTAAAAGCAGAGGTGACTCTGAATTTGGGGTAGAAAGATGAGTTTGATCAAAGGGCTAGTTCAATAATTTGTCTATACAAGAAAGTGCTTCCTAGAGTTGTCAGTAGCTCTTCTCAACATATTAAAAGTCCTAAGTGAGTATTATTTTGTAGATCTCAACTGGAAAGGCTCCATTAATATTCCCATGTATGAGAATAATTAATTAATATATTTTTTACTAGTTATTTTTCACTCAAATATTTTCTGTTATTATGTTCAATTTTTTATACTATAAGACCTTTTTTTATCTTGATTTAAGATACATAAACATCCTTTCAAATGTTTATATACCAATATTTCAAGGCTACGTCTGTTTGTGATTTTATCTTCACGCTAAGGGACACAAAAGGTTAAGATTTTAATCCACTGCAAGGGATTTGCTGAATAAGTATGTAAGAGTTGGATTAAGACAACACACTAAAGCTACTCCATCTAACTACAACACAGTGAATCTTGTCAAGCAAATAAACTCTTCTGTTTATCCTTAGTTATGCACAGATCTATGAATAACTCTTGTAACCAGCTAGTGATCCTGCCTACATTATCTTGTATGTAAACACGTTCTGCATGCTGAAACAGCTGAAAGGAACATACAGGATTAGGAAAAATCACAGAAGCTGAAAACATGTTTTAACACAACTATGGGAGAAAAAAAGAATCCTCTGCTCCAGGTGAAAAGCTTTATAGTCTCTCTCATCTCCCCTTATCCTCCCACATTGCCCAGAACTGCCCACAGAGAAGCTGTGATGAAAAGCTCCTTAGAATGATCCAACTTGAAGGGATACCTCCCACTCTAATTTCCCTAAGAGCAGATAAACCTGTAAAGGTATTCTAGCACTGGTTAGAAAAAAAAATGTTACATCTGAGCAAATAAAACACAGACCCCAAACAGGTCCTGAATTTGTAAATGACTGCTTAAACTCTGAGTTTCAACATTTGCTTTGTAGGACAGGAGGTCCCAAGCATGTTACAAACTTTATCAGTTACCCTGTTCCCATTAATTCTACCAGGATTTTGGTTGCCATCATCAGTTGCAGAAGTAGTGGGCTGCTTGTTTAAGGTGACATACTCTCCCAATGACCTAAAATGGACTTAAGCTGGAATACTACATTTTCTGCAATCTGCAACATCTCAAAACTGCAATCAGCCATCAATTCTCCTCAAAAAGATTCCATATTGGGATTTGGGGAGACCCCATGTCACAGGACATGTCACTTCAATCCAACTTCACAAGCCCTACAGGCCTCTCTGTTTATCAGATAGAATGAGCATAAAGCCCTTGATACCTACTAGGATAGGATTTGATTTTCGAACATTAGCAACACTTCCGGTTTTGTAGCTGAGCTAGAAGACTGTAGCTGTGGCACAAAACAGTTACAACCTGGGTTTGTGGCTGAATGTGTCTGATAGAAGAAGGTAAATGCACTTTACTGAATATTCAGTGCAGTCTGCAGCACCTCAGTCTCACCCAAGGGATGAGAGAAGGTTTGGCGTAGTCATGTAACCTCACCTCAGTGACATGGTCTGCTGATGTGACATATTTAGAGGCTGCAAGCAAATAATAGTATAAAGATTCATTTATCCTACTTATGAGTACATCATAAAAATTTCTTGAAGACCTTTATCTTTCTGCAAACTAGCTGCCCACCCCCAACAGGCTGGGGAAGGAACAGAAAGAAGATGCTGACCTTCCTTTAGAGCTCTAACAGGGTGAAAGCAGCTAGGAAATTGCATTTCTAGGTGTTGCTGGCTGCTCTCGTTGAGCAGAGAAGCCTAATAACCTGTGCTGATGTTACAGATATACAGCAGGCTCCAGGGAAGCCTTTCCCTCAGCACTGGATGCCATGGCCTGCAACCCTACATTTCATATAAGAACTTACTGCCACATGCAAAGAAAGAGGTGCATCAGCTAAGGCTTAGATTCAGCAAAACCTTCTCATCAAAGATGGAGTGATTCTGTACTTTGCTATCTTGAGACTGTACTTTTGTCCCACTCAACATCCGCTGACAGAAGGGATTGTAAGATGATTCCCTGCCTCCTCAAGGGTAACAAGAACTTGCAAGCAAGATGAAAAATGCTTACTTGCAGCTCACCCAAAATTATCTGACTTGTTTGTCATTTGGTAGGGGAGGGGGGTGGTGCCAGAAAGGAAAAATTTGCTCAACAGCAGCATGTCCACGAGATGTAGGTCAGTTTCAATAAACCTCATGATCCCTATGGAAAGGTCTCTGATTTTCTGCCCGCTGGTTTCCAGGCTTCAAGCTCTTAGACAGCAGACTTTTAACTTTTAAACAGCACCTACTCTTGACCAGTTGGTCACCCCACCATGATATTACATAAATCCTAATTCACCATCCAGGGAAAAGAAGATGAGGTGTTCCCTTCATAGAAACTGGCATCAACTACAGCTCATAGGCAAGAGTGGCTATTTCCTTAGGTACAGCTCATAGGCAAGAGTGGCTATTTCCTTAGGTACATTTATGTTTCTATGAACAAAATATTTTGTTCTGGAGTACTCTAAATGCAAAAAGTCAGAAAACCAGATGCATTCAGCCTGAGGTCACATGTGGTTAGGTTGTTTAAGATCAGAAATATAGGCCAAGGTCTTTCACTCATATTTTGAATGCTGCTACTGGCATTTCTGATTAAAACAGTCAGCTCTACATCAAGGCTGTACCACGGGGAAGAAAGTCTGGCATAGTCTGTGCTTAAACACCAGTGCTACTATTTCCACTTTATGATGCAATGCAGTTAATGTAGCATGGGACATACCACAGATCAGACTCCTGTACATATGGGGTTTTTTTCCCTTTGGCAATTGACAAAATATTGATGTTGCTGTACCACTATGTCTTCCAAAATACTATTTTTACCAGAAAGGAATACAGTGATGAAATACATCAGATTAAAATCAATGTTTGAAACCTACGCAGAACTAACAGTGGAAAGAAATTTAATAATATCAGTACAAATTAATATCTTAACAGCACTGTTAAACTACAAGATTTAAAATCCAGTCTTCTTGCTTAACTTTCTACTATAGAAAAAGTGACAAAGGGGCAAAAAATGCCATGGCCTTGAATTTCTGAATACTAAGAAAATGATTCCTCTTTCCACCTTTATTGGAGAAACCTGTGTGTTCATGTATGCAACCTCAGAATCAGATGCATATGCAGTGTCAGTTTAAGAACTGTTACAGCTTTTGCCAACAGTTAAATGCTTTTCTAATTAGAGTATTTCCCATTTAACTTGTTTAGCTAAAGTTATCTCGCAGGAAATTCTCTCAGTTGTTGTCCTATTATTTCCTCCCCCAGTCTTCTGCTATACATCATTACATGCTGTGTGCATACACAAACACACGTTTATATATGCTTCATTTCAATAGTGGTTTTCGTCTCTAGTACTTGGCAGAATGTGGTCTGACTCTCCTCTTGTTATTTAGTTTTATAGTGGAGTAGTTTGACTGAAAATAAATTACATTTTTGTACAAACAAGTGAGATAAAATCATAATTTAACACCAACTGAATGACTAATACCTCTAATTCCAGAAATGGTCATGAGAAAGAAAATGTATTCCATACCCAAGGTGTGTGAAATACTAGATATAAACTGAATTTAACCACAGAATTTGGATAGCAAGTGTACTAGTCTGGACAAAGGGAGTATGAGCCCTCCTGTGATGGCTCACTAATTTTGACCTAGAGAGTAATTTTTAGGAAGAAAAGGAAAGCCTATTATGTACACTCACTCAGCCTGCAGTCTATCCTCTGAGCCTCTGAGATTCCATAGTAAGATCTAAAATATACATTTATTTTATGTTTCTCTCTTCCCTAAGAGGTGAACTGAGAATGTCTGATTAACAATAGAAGTGCTAAATCTCATCTTTCCTGAGATCATTTTCTAACACATATAAGATTAAATATTTACGTTCCTAAATAAAACTTTGATAGTGCACAGGAATGGTTTGCTGCTACAAATTGAACATTAATGAGACCCAGAAGAACAGTTACATGTAAAATGATTAAAAACAAGGACAGAAAGGCAAAGATCAATCACATGATCTTCAAAAACAGACAAAAGATTACGGGAGCTAAAGAGAGAGTTTAATGCTGCTATTACTCTTTGATAATTTGGTCAGTTTTGCTTCATATACAAAGCAATATTAGAGGACCAAGAAAGTCATCCGAAAACATCGTTTACACCCCCGCCTGCGACTTTACCACACTTCTTTTGACACAAAACCTCAGGCCATAGTTGAAGCACAAACTGACAGAAGTTTGGCTCTAATGAAAGAGAAAGGTTTGGAAACAGATACCTAACTGTTACACATCGCGCGTAAGCACTGCACAATGCCAGATGCACATGGTACGTTTTTTGCCTCAGGCAGACCACTGCATTTTACATATTGCCAAATTTTGAATATTTAATCACAAAATCAACTACGAAACAAGATCCACAGATGTTCATTTTTTTTCCCATTCAATGTCAGAAGCAATTCCAGTGGATATAATTTTGTAAAATTAAGCTATGTAAGATGCTGATTTGGAAATGATATAGGTTATAGAAGACATTCTTAATAGAAAAACGTGTAAGTTGCTGCCTGTAGAGCATGGACTTGAAAAATCTGAAAGATGAGTCTAAGGTTTTCTTCATGTTTTCTCTTCAAATTTAAAAAAAAAAAAACAAAAACTGAGAAGTCCATGGAATTACACCAGTGAGAAAATATTTCAGATGTGATTCTGCACACCTTAATAATATACATGGCCAGGAGGTTCATACCTTCCTAAATATGTAGAGAACTATTTTCTCTAATAGCTATAGAAATGAAAAAAGTTAACTCTAAATTTTTCTAATTTCACATTTGCACCTAAATTTTAAGTTTTTTCCTATGAAGGACAGAGATTGAAGCTCTCACCAGTTCTCTTCCATAACCATATTTTGCCATTAGATTTCTTAGAACCCCATTCAGAGAAAAAATGTTTTTACAATTTTTTTACAATTTTTAAGTAAAACAAAACAAAACCCCACAGTTCTTGTTGCTAATAAGGGCAGTAGCCTCACTCTGCCCTAGATGTTCCATAAGGCACTGCATGATACTAAAGTTTTTTTAAGGGTTGCTCTTGCAGATTTGTCTGGTAAACAAGCATATTTTATTATTTACTTTATTTCTATTATATAATGAAAAAGAATGTGTGACTGGCAGAACTAGCAAAAAGGACAATAAAATGATCATTTGGTGTACAAGTTGGGACATTCCAGTCAGTTAATTTACTTTCCTACAGGAAGTGTAGCTATCTGAATTTCCATAATGTAAAACCATTTACTCTTTCACTGAGTAGGAATTTCTGCACAAAATATCCCTGTGGCATGGTTTAAGGACAATTACTACAGTAAAACATTCATTTTCATGATATATATGAAATAAACATATAAATATAAACCACCACCATTTCTCTCATCAGCAGTAGTAAAAGCAGCAAATAGTGAGTTCAGCAAGTGGATCTCAAGGAAGTTTTTACAATTCTTCATCAGGATTTTTCATTGTCTGGTCAGAAACATCAGTCACTTCTCTAATTATTTAGGAGTAAAGATGTAAAGAAGTGAACACTGCTTAGTATTCACTGATGCTTCTATAAGTGAAATTATAGCATAGATTTATTCATAAAATAAAGAACACATTCACTCAGGATATGTGTTCATTTTATTCCCTCAAATAGTTTCACAGGATCAGCAGTCTCTTCTCATAAAAACCTTACCACTCTTAATAAAATGGGGAAAAAAATTATACTGTGATGAAACACACACAGAGTTCATAAGGATGAATCACTACGTATGCTGGTTAATAATGTCTCAATTTAAAACAATGTAATTCTGAAAGTTGTGTATCATAAATCATTTGTTTCATCTGAGCAGTATTTATATGGATTTGTCAGTAGTACCAGAAGAAAACAAACACATTTTAATATGGTGTCCTAAAACTTACTTTTAAGCATGCACTACCCAAAAACTAGACTTATAGCTAACAGCGATATAAATGTTAATTTATTTCTAATCCTGTAGAGGGCTATTTTCTCTAACAGTTCCAGAAATGGAAATGAAGTGATGTCTAAAATGAACATACTGTATTTTTCTTCTTCAAAGACCAAGAATTTCAACTGAATAGTTTTGGATAAGTTGTCCAACATATTTTGGGAAATATATATTTCGGACATAAAAAAAATAAGCATCTTAAACAGAATATAGTAATACATTGGAGAAGACCTTATAAATGAAAATATTGGAGAGTTTTTGAGAAGGAGTAGGATTCATTCCCTTGGACCATGAATTTGGGAATACATACGTTCTGAACTTTCATATGTGTATACATATGTGTTATTCTCTGGTATTCAGCATGTCTGCATTGGCAAGTAATCCATCTGGCATTGACGAAAGAGCTATGGAGAAGTCTTTCAGAGTTATATCCTGCAACCTCTGGCTTCAGGAAAAATAAGATTTTCCCTCATCTTTCCCATGTATTATGAAAATTATGTTTCTGTGGACAGAGATGCTACAAATGCAACTGTCGTGGTTTACACCCCTGCCTGCAACTAAGCACCACTCAGCCGCTTACTCCCTCCTCCCCCCACCACTCAGTGGGATGGGGGGAAAATTGGAAAAAAGTGAAACTCATGGGTTGAGATAAGAACAGTTTAATAATTGAAATGAAATAAAATATGATTATGATGATAATAATAATTTGTCATGAAAAGGAAGATAACAAAAAGAGATAGAGATAAACCCCAAGAAAAACAAGTTATATACAACACATTTGCTCACCACCTGCTGACTGATGTCCAGCCAGTCCCTGAGCACTGATCTGCCCCTCCTGGCCATCTTCCCCCAGTTTATATACTGAGCATGACATTCCATGGTATGAAATATCCCTTTGGCTCGTTGGGGTCAGCTGTCCTGGCCATTCTCCCTCCCAGCTTCTTGTGCACCTCCTGACTGGCAGAGCATGGGAAACTGAAAAATCCTTAACTTAGAATAAGCACTTAAGCCAGACCCAGTACAGCACTACTTAGCAACAACTAAAACATCAGTGTGTTATCAATATTATTCTCATACTAAATCAAAAATACAGCACTGTACCCACTACTAGGAAGAAAATTAACTCTGTCCCAGTCAAAGCCAAGACAACTTAATGTATTTCACATGTTAATATCTGTCTACATACGCCCATAACTTAAATTTGGGGATTTTTTTCCTTAAATGTATAACTCTTTCCTCCCTCCCAAAATTCTACTGCTGTTGTCTGCGTGAGTGCACCCAAGACATATTTGGTACCTAAATTGAGGAAGGTAAACTTCAATCTAAATGCTGGAGGAACAGGAATGAAATCATAGAATTAGAAACAAAACTGTTAAATGGATTATAAGAATAACTTTTTCTCCCTAAAGATTTATTGAAAAGATTGCTGAACGATTTATGCTCTTCCATAGGTATATATACATACTTTAAATGGTATACCTCATGACTATATTGAGTTATAAAATGTTCATTGTGCCAAAATTTCTAACTACCTGAAAAAAAACCCCAAACATTTTACTCTTGGAACATTTTTTCTGGTATCATTGATTAAAAATATTACACAAAGGGTATGTGACATTGTCAGACTACAGTAAAAAGTTTCATGTTACCATTGAGAGAAAATGGGATAAGAAACTTAGAGCAACACCTGGATGCCCAGTATAATTCTTTTGGATCCTTTCACCTCATCTATCTTTGATGTCCCCCAAGAAATGAAATGCATGTAACTGAACAGCCTCCTAATTCTTGGACCAGTCAGAGGAGTCACATAGTACCATCCTTTCCCTCTGTCCTCCTGACACTTGTTTCTAGTCTCTGTTGTTTGAAATAGTCCTGGACCAATCTTCCACAAAGTCTGAAGATGTAATCCAGCTCCAGAGAAGCCTGAAGACCTTCCCTAGAAGATCATTCTTATCATGAGGAAAGAGAGCCTTTGTCCAAAGGAAAGCTGTGGGTTGGAAAAAGAAGTCATGTATGAAATGAGGACTTAAAAAAAAATTTAAAATTTCATTTGTAAAGAGTTCTGTTATCTGAACAGGACTGCATTTTACCCATGACCTTCACTCAGAACATCTCCAGTGTACCTTCCATCTATGGCAGTGCTTCAGCAGAGTTTTGAGTTGTCCTAATCCAGCAACTTGCACTTTCCCAAGCCAGCAGTGCTGAATGGAGTCTAATATCTGTGTTCCATTTGTGTGCAAATACTTCAAAGACACAAATAAATTCCACTGCTTTTTTATGAAACACTTTGGAGCTGTGGCAATGGACAGGTATTAATGCACAACCAGCGACTTACTAGTTTGAACTGAAGTTCCAGTGCCAAATGTAAGCCACTATTTGTAGCAAAACTGAGTTGCTCACTGAAGGCAATGCCTTGAGAGCTGTCATCTCACTCTGAACTTTAAAACATACCACAACACTGTTGTTTCTGGCAGTCTGAAATGCGTCTCTTATGGTTGTTTTCCTGAGCTCTCCATCTGCTCTCTAGTGTTGGAAAGTGGTGGGATAGGGGGGAGAACCAAAAGTCAGGCAAGGGAGCTTTCTTAAAAGATGAGTATTCCCTACCTATTTCCATGCTGTTCTGTTTCAGATTTTGAAGGTATAACATGCTCCAGTAATCTGGGACAGTTGCCTGCCTCAAGCCCAACTAGTTGCTTCAAAATGTGAAAACCTTTTCTGAATTTTCTCACAACTTTCACCCTTGCCTAAAACCATTCTGTAACCCTCAATAACCTTCTGCTTTCTTTGTCAAGGCCACTGCTCCTGAAAGACAACCTGAACCACCTTACCAGTGGATGGAGGTATATTAGTACTTCCAGGCCAATTCAATCAATTAATTGGTAATAACTATTAGAATTAATCATCCTTGCCTATCTGGCTTCATTACTCAGGAAAAAAGCATTAACATCTCTTTCCTGCTGTCACTTCTATTCATTTTCCTATATATTTTGCTTAATCTCGGATGTCATTACATCTGATTTTATTTAAAAGTAAGGTCTCATACTACTTTTCAGTATCTGTGCTTTGCCCTATACCAGCACTGCATAAGGAAATAAGGTGCTTTGCTTGCTGGGCTGCATTTTTGTGAGTGGAAAGAGAAAGTGAGAGTGTGTATCAGGAACAGTGGAAAACTGCAGATTCAATGACTCTATGGCTTCTACCCTTGCATCTGCCAGTACACTGAAAGTGTGACCACGGATTCTTAACAGGTAGTTGAAGTAGGATTAAAATAAGATTGCAAAGGTCACGTTCCTTGCCAGCCATGCCATATTCACCACCGCAAATCCAAAGACTTTTTTGCATAGGTCATCAGCAGCAACAGTCATAGGCATGGTAATGTTAATATAAATGCTGAGGTGAAACCTGTGAAAGTTTAGGAGAAAATAAGATTTCTCTGCCTTATGAACAGAGACATCTGTCAGACAGTTGAAGGAGATACTGGGCCTGTATAGCTTCAACTTTCCTGTTGTTGTCTACTCCTGGCTGTTTATGTAGTTCCTGTGCTGCAAGTTTTATCCCAGAATGGAAATGCAAGTACACAAAAATGGACCAGTTGTTGCCATTTCAAAAATATTCTTATCCAAAAGTGTTCTCATATAAGTAAACTCTAGACACCTATACTGAACGTAAACCTAGTATGGTCAAACTCAACCATCCAATCCTGACCTTCTTCTTCATGAGTTTTAGTTATTCTTCTAGATATTACTATTTAAAGCCTTTCCATGATTTATAACATGTTACTCCACATTTTCTTTAGTTTCCAAAGTCAGGTCCTAAATAAAGACCAAAAAACACTTCAAACAATTTAATCCTTCCTAGAAAAGGCTGTTAGCATTCAAAGATGACATTACATCAAAAGCAAAGGTTAAACTCCAGAATGCATTCTTTGAATGAAGTAACAAAAGTTCCTTTGATCACTTGAGCTCACCTGTAGGAAATGTTACACCTTTTTATTAAACTGTTGAATTGTCTTTGCTGTACAAGCTGGAGACATTCTTGACAGGCTTAAAGTCGTTAACACCTCTGAGGAATGCTCAGCTGAGCCTGTAATACTCTCTCGTGTCTATGCATGTTAGCACAGCGACTCTATAGTTTCCTAACATCCTAGGCACTCTTTGCTCTTGATATTTGTATAACAAATTTATTGAAATGAATGAAATAATAGCATATTGGCAAAATTCTCCTTCACACAGATGTGCACAGTAAAATATTTGATGGTTACAAATAAAAACCCCTAGCAAAAATTTAGCTAATTTATTGAATTACCATGACACATTTGAAAAATAATTCACCAGTTAATTACTGTAAAAAGCCCCAAACAAACAACTTTACATTTTTTATCGGTGTCTGGCCAGTACATTTACCACTGCCCATTACCAACTACTGCATACACAGTCAATCTGTCTTCCATTCACATAACATACATTCATATTCTCACACAAATAGACACACACACACCCCATACACTTTCACTCTCTCTCTTGAAATATCTACTTATATATATATGCATGCAAGTATGGCCTATTAAAATAAGAATAAAGATCAACATTGTATCTTCGGTTTCTCTTTTTTTAAAGATTTTGTTATACATTTGTTTTGTTTTAGCAGTATAACCAACTATAAACATGCCTTCTCTTAAAAATAAATAAAGTTTATAAGGATTTTCTGGCAATCCAAACTGCTATTTAGTTCTAATATCTTCAGTAATGAACAGCTGAAAGCTATTTTCCCCCAGCCACTGTGGATCCTTTGTTTCCTTTTATTCCTTCAGCTCTTTTGCAGAGCTCATGTCTTCATGCTTAAACAATATTTTTATAAAGACTAGCACTCTTACATGGATGCGCTCTCTCAGATACACAGAGAACTAGGAGCTGATTCTCTTCTCAAGTTGTGCTCTATGTACATTATTTCTTACATCTCACAAAATT
Source organism: Strix aluco (assembly GCF_031877795.1). NCBI lineage: Eukaryota > Metazoa > Chordata > Aves > Strigiformes > Strigidae > Strix > Strix aluco. Next base: position 68,851,089 of record NC_133931.1, on the reverse strand, counting down.
TTTGAATATTTCTAATCCACCTTACACTTCAGGTTCTGAGACATCTTCTGCTGCATAGACGCTCATATACACGAAAGCTTACTGCCAGACCGTCACTACATACTCAAAACATTTCTTACATAACAATGAATACTATGAGACAGCTAAGAAACACAGCACAAACAACTACCAAATATAAATGATAGTAGATTTTAAAAAGAACATGTACCCTTTAAGAAAATACACATGACCTTGTATTATAGCCAAAGCCCCACACAAGCTAATGCAATCACCAAAAACTAAGTTTACATCCTTCTTTCATACTTGACTTATGATTTTCTTTAGAGAACTTTTGACTTACTCATAGTTCTATTCTTGGCCTATTTAGAGATAACTATTCAGTGGAGGCTTACAGTGAGCTTCTGGATCTTAATCCTGTTGTCTCGATTAGTCTCTCTAATGATTACACAGTCTGATTGCCTCAGAGGGAGGTGGAGAAGAATGGAGTAGAGGGAAGGGAGCAGTTTGTATAGTCCCCATTAGCTTCTGATTACAGGAAAAACAAGATAGTGTCATGTTGGCTGAGTTCAGTGGGGAGGAAGGCAACATGCCTTAGAATAATTCTGTACAATCAAGAGATTAGAAGGATTAAATGTAACCAAACCTTTCCTAAAACAGAAGGATGAGCAATATGTTTTTAAATGGTAAACACTGGTTAATTTGTTAACTCATTTGTGAGATAGTCTACTAACACAGTGAGAACACTAGTGAGAATAAAGCAGCTGCCTATACCTGTTTCCCTGCTAAATCACGTGGAATGGATTTAAGATTGCTGTGCCTATCTGACTTTGTTCACTGAAGATTTATCTCCCTCTCCCACCCCCGACTCAATTGGGCAATAAAAACTGAGTAGTTTCTAAAACTATGAATTTTTCTGTACCTGTGGGTAACCAGAATGAATGAGTAAAAGCTACCTTACTTGGAAGAATTTTTCATTGGCAGTTTCTTCTTAGGTTTTGAGTGATTTAGAATTTGTATTTTTCATAAAATTTGAAAATGGTTTTCATAACAATTCATCCAGAAAAAAAAAAAAAACACAACATAAATTTATTTGCTAATTTCCTGTGAAAAATTATACAATGCAAAAATGAGCCTAATAGATTTTTCATTTTTCAATTTTTCATCCCTTCTTAAAGTAACAATTAATGTTTTCCTTATTTCATTTTATGAAAATAGCTCATTATTTGCAGTGTCACATGGAAATTCTTCTACTTCAAATGTCTTCAGTTGCTGGAGAATAATTTCATCTTTTCTGTAATCACACTGCTGTCTGATGAAGAAATCAAGCTTCACTCTGCCCAGAAAAGCCCTTTTCGGGCCCCACAAGGACTCTACTAATGGAAACAATATTCACCCCAGTGAAAAAACAAAAACATATCCAGTACTATCCTCCCCTAAAAGCTCATAGAAGGTGATGGCTTAAACTGAGAACAACAGCTCCTCTGACTGAAAAAAACCCATGTCCTTTCCTTATCAAGCACTTTAGTCTGTGCTGCTTAATCACTTTTTAAAGTCATTTATCCCCAGTAATGTCAGCCTGCCCTTCCATTCCAGTTGCAACCTTCAGAAGAGGGGGTTAACTGCAGTGAAGTATGCAAAAGGATATGGAAAGCAATAGTAATTACCTCCTATATGTGCAGTAACACCAGAAGAGTGGAGAAGACCTGTCAGTTGCTATTCTCAAAACACTAAAATAAAAATGTTAAATGAGAGTTTACAGAAGTAGTTTAAGACTATGTATCACGTCAACAGAAATCAGTAAGGCAATATCTGTAAGGAGAGAGAATATCTTTTATGAGGTCAGCCAGTGTAGCTAGAAAATACAAACAAATTTCTGAAGTCCTTCATCAGATTAAATACAGGATCCCTTAGTTTCCTAACATGTTTTAGCCCATATAACTCCATTTCCAACCAACTCAAGGATCTAAAAATGAAGGTAACAGCATACATAAACTGAAAATTTACAGCTTATGTAGACACATGCTTGCAACAAACTCAGACACAGCCTGGAAAAAAATTTTGAATTGCTCTTGGCTTCAGATACCTGGCCTTCAGGCATCAGGATGAGTCTCAGATTAGCATTCCCAGATTAGTTTACTTCATAAGCACTGTGCTTATAGAATCATGGAATAGTTTGGTTTAGAAAGGACCTTTAAAGGTCATCTAGTCCACCCCCCCACCCTCCCACCCCCCAGAATGAACAGGGACATCTTCAACTAGATGAGATTGCTCAAAGCCCCATCCAACCTTGAATGTTTCCAGGGATGGAGCATCTACCAATGCGCAACCTGTTCCAGTGTTTCACCACCCTCATCATAAAGAATTTCTTTGTTACATCCAACCTAAATTTATCCTCTCTCAGTTTAAAACCATTACTCCTTGTCCTATCGCAACTGACCCTTCTAAAAAGTCTGTCCCCATCTCTTTTTTAAGCTCCCTTTAGGTACTGAAAGGCTGCTATAAGGGCTCCTTGGAGCCTTCTCTTCTCCAAGCTGAACAACCCCAACTCTCTAAGCCTTTCCTTATGAAGTAAGCACAGCTTTTTACACAGGCTTTCCACCATTGCCTAAACTGGAGAGCAGTCAGTGTCACTCTTTTCCAATTAGGAGTCAGAATCCGAGGTTTACTCAACTTGTGGTAGAGCATAAAATTAGTAAGAAGAGAAACAGGGTTTGTTGACATTTATAGGACTGAGGTTTCCCTTCTTGCTGGGAGCTCAGCCTCATTTGGAAAAGCAGGTGCATAGGCAGTAGCTAAATTAAAGATCTGAATGACCAGGTTAACATGGATATTTTAACAAAAGAAAAATGGTGATTTCCAAATACTCACCCCAAAGTTGGATTGTTTTCCAGATCATTTGTTCAGCAACCTTAGTAATCAGTAAAGGAGTTTAGGGATTCTTCTGACACATTATTCATCACAAGCAGAAACTAGAAAGTCATAACACTGAAAAGTTTTTTGCCCTAGGCATGTTTTAGCTTACTGTCAGCTCAGTCTGTTCTAGTGTTTCACTTGTAATAGCTCCCTTGATGTATTTATGACTAATAACAATAAAATATTAACAAAATAGTTTTGCTTGGTGGCGACTCTAGAGATAGGGATGAAAACTGTTGTTCTGTCCTTTGTTTTGTTTCAAGTCTGACAACTACTTTTGCTCCCATTACCACTGTATCATTTCGGTGTTGAAAGGAGCAGTGACAGCAGTAGCACCATATTCCTCACTGGTGTAAGAATAAACAGGCCAGTATTCTCTCCTCATCTTAGAGGGGATTTGTTTTCCTTTATTGTCTCTTGCTCCTCAACTTGAACTCCTCAACACCCTCCAGCTTCCTCCAGCTTTTCCAGCTTCCTCCCTGATGTTGCTAGAAGACACAGTGATACTTTTCCTCCTTGAGCTGCCTTGTCACCTGTGTTGAGCTCCCTTTTATCTCTTCCAGCTCCTTCTGCACTTATTCTTCCTCCAGACACAGCCCTTATAGCTGCTACGATTCACAGAGCCTCCAGAGTGATGCTTTCTTCAAAAGCCAACTCTCTCCCCCTCTGTACTGCAGCAATGGATGTGAAAGGTTTGCCAGTTCTCAGAAGGCACTCCCGTAAAATCACCCCAAAATATCTGACAGATTACATTGGAACTTTTTAAAAATATGTTTTTATTTGATTGTAATTACTGCTTGCTTATAATCATGCCTACAGGTCTCATGTGATATTGGACACCTTCCCTACCCATAGTAATAAACAGCCCTCAGTGCAGAGTTTGCAGTATAGTCTTAATCAGACCAAAGATGAGGAAAGTAGATGCTATAATTCCTATTATCTCATTTCACTCCAAGGTACAGCTGAGTTTGTTCAAAATCTTTGACAACTGCAGCAAAAGCATTCAGGCAGTGCTATGAGCTTAATGCTGTGTATAGTGAAATGAGTTTGTATAAATTGCAGATTTTTTTGCAAAAGCTGCATGTGGTTCTAGTACTTATAGAGTTACAGTCTTTGTTTCAGCACTAGTGCCTTATGAACTAACAGGATCTGTGAAGAGGTTCTCAAGCATTTCATTCAAAATAAATTCTGTGGTAAAGTTAATTTCTTTAAATAAACTAAGCTCTATGTTTTTAATCCCTTGGGTGATGTCACATGGATGTACAATTTTATGGGCAAGTGAGGATGGATTCTTAGACTGAGAAGAAAATTAAAAAGAGAAAAAGAAAATAAAGTTTGAAAAAGTCAGGCACTAATGATTGGCTAATATTGAGGTTCACTTTCACATTTTCTGTGTAATTTGTAGCCTGTCATTCCAACTAAATGATGCCTTTAAAATCTGTTTTGCAAACAATGTGATGAAATTAGACAAGATTTGTGCTCATGCAGAGATCCCTGTTTGTCCTAATGCTGTGGCGTTCACCTCTTCAAGGTATTTCAGTTTCCATAGTTTGTCCTCTCAGACTTTTGTATTCTGGTGCTTTTTTAATGCTAACACCAGTTGACTCCAGGTTGCAATATCCCTTGGCATTATAGTGGTGATATGATTCACACTACCACTGGCAGGTTATCTCCTGATAATTGCATAATTAACTTACTGTGTAATTGCCATTGTTTCCAGCAACTTGTTATATGATTCCCACCTTGTTACCACAAAGTAGCACATGTTCATTTTGACACAGTCAAACTGTGTGGTGTTTGAAGGCTTATGAACTTTATGATATCTGGAGGGCTTGCAAGCCAATTTATCATAGCTGGGAGACTGAAGTGAGAACTGAGTCAGCTTGAGGGGGACCACCATACTTAAATGGATAATGGCAATCTCTCTAACCTCCCAAACAGAATATTTCTGTGAATAAATTATAAATTCCCAAAAATTAACAAATTCTAGATACATGGAAGCTCCTAATCAGTTAGGAAAATTTCAACACATCTAGGGATGCTCAGCACTCTGTATGTCACAGTATACTGTTCTTCAAACTTTTCTAGGTGTCTCTTTTTTATATACTACAGTCTCCATACTTTTTCACACTGTCTGTTCTTTCCTCCTGTTTTCAACTCACTAATTTTTTCTTAAGTCTTCTACACCATCTCTCTAGACATTTCATTACACACACTCATTGAGAAGAATTTTCAAACACAGGATTTCCAAGCCAATTCAAGAAGAGGCAAATGTGGTCTCATCTCACACTCTTCTACAAAAACCACGAGAAAAAAAAATGTCCCCAGTGCTTCACTGCAAACACAGTACCTTTTAAACATCAGTTGTTATCAGTGAGATCAATGTTTTCATTTTTCTTATGCACAGGTTGATCACTCAATTTTGTCCAGCTTTGTTCAGTTTTGCTAAATACTGAAAGGAAATAGGAATTCCTTTCAGTTCAAACTGACAAATTTTTCCAACATCCGTGAATCCTACAAGCATTCAATTGCCTATAACCAGACCAAATATTGACATAACTGCAGATTATGTCTGCAGATCAGTAGCAGAAGCAGAAGTAGGACAGCTCTACTGGGTGATCTGGGAGTTAATCAACTTTGGTTTTAATGCCGACATGTGACACATTCTTTGCTTCAGTTCCTTAGGCTGAAGACCAGGGATACCTGTTCTAAACCAGCCTTTTGAACTTCCCTGAGAATGCTGAGCAAATTACACTGGATATGACCACATTATTGTTACATATAAATAGTTAGAATTGAGTCTGGATTCAGATGAGACCAAAAACACTTTTTCTATTGAAGACTTCTCCAGTGAGACAGGCCAGAAGGGTGATGTTCGTTATTGTTTAAATATCTGCCAAACTGCAGCTTTAATATTAATGGCTTATTCAGGTCATGCCATTTCTTAACATTTTTTTGTATCATCCTCTATGATATTTATGCTAATGGCCAAATGCTTTCAGTGAACCTAATTTCCAGCTTCAGTGAAATAACTTCTACACATCTAATTTAAAAAGTAGAACACTTAATTTAAACAGAATATACATAAAAGGTTTTTTTCTCTTTTGCCTTATACTGTTATTGTTAAGCCTGAATCAGATATGAAATCTAAGCTTGTTACTGGGAAAAAAATCCATTCACATTCAAAGTTTAATGTTACTCAGCTTTCCATACAATCACTGCAATAGCACTTTATCTGCCTATTATGAGTGTCCTTGACAAAATGTTCGCGGAGCTAATCATTTACAGAAAAAATCAGAAATGTGGGTAAAGTGATATGTATATATTTTTTTATATATATATATATATACACACACGTGTGGGTGTGTGTATATCCAAGCATATATACACTTAGAGTTGATTTTTTTTTTCTGCTCTGGACATTTGGAACTTCTCACTGATGTCGTAAGAAGTTACTATAACCTAAGAAGGAAATCAGGGCTTCTGTATTCAGTTATGTTTTTAAATTCTTGCAATTACAGAAATTGTTTTGAAATTCTTAAAATAACAACCACTGTTACATACTGATTCGCTACCTGTACTAAAGAAAATATTGCTGTCAAATATAATCCTACTCAGTGTCTGTGGTGAAATCATATACCCAAGCAACAAAAACTTTCAGAAAGTTATGACCGCATTCAAGTATTTACAGCTGCTGGCCTAATATACATTCTGGTACAGCTTCTTTTTTAACCTCTTAATGAAACCTAATACTGTAGATCGGAGCCTAGCTCCTTAAAACTGCAGCTTACAGGATACCTTTGTGGTGCATTAATCTTTTAACCCCTTGAGGCATACTGAACATCAATTACACAGTGCTGTTGCCCAGAGGTGAGATATGTGAGCAGGAGCTGAAGACAGACTACAGCAGCGGCATCTCACACACAGATCATGAACAATCCATCTTCTTCAGGGTGCGGGGGCAGAACAACTTCAGAATGCCATCAGTGCGTAATACGGTATTTGAGTGCCTTTGCAGCTAAAACTAACTTGTCGCACAAGGAAGAGCTCGCAAATCATCCTGACCTTCCTGACCCCACGCAATATGCTGCTGAGGAGCACAGGCTATTGAAGAGCCTTGCAAGATCCACACAAAAGGAGCAAAAAGGGACTCTTATAACTGCCCTAGATTTCTCAGAGCATCCAGGTTAGCAGAAGGATGGAAGGTAAATAACACCACCAAAATTAAGAGTTATCTTTGGTATTGCTTAAAGACAAGACAAGTCCACTCTCAGAAAAAAAAAGGGGAAATCAGCTCAAAAAACATGGTATGAACTCCCCGATCTTGAGATTTCCCAGCAGTTACAAATATTTAAAAGTGAGCTTTTCCTACATAACAAGGCTCCTGTGAAAACTACAATAAGTGTATGCCTCCTCTATATGTTCTGCTAGATGCTGTTTGTTCTTAAGTTGTTTACAGATTAAGATAGTAAGAGTCTTATTGTTTTAGGAAGTAGAAATTTAAAACATACAGAAGGGTTCTTATGAACTTCAGATTGCTTAAGGATAGATAGAACTGGTACCATCACCTTTATGGTCATCCAGTATTTCCTGTTATAGGACTAGCTGCTTATGCATTAATATATGTATAGCTTTCACGAGCAGCTACCTGCAATTTCATCAAGGCTTGCCTTGATGCTATGACATACTATCTCTTCAAAAAATCACCACATCAGCCAGTTCAAGAAACCTCTAAAACACTGAATAAAGGATGCATTGACTGATTAAGGATAACAACATACCGAATAAGGGATATTTTAGAGTATGATAGATGCATTTCCCAAAGGTTTTCACTGAGGCATCCTGGGGCTGAAGAAAGGGAATGAGTAGCCAGGAACCAACATTGGTGTCAGGCTCCAGAACTAAGAGTTTATTATGTGCTTTATATAGGTCCTCTATTTCTATTAGACAGAATAACATGGAAGTAAAGGAAGTCTGCACCCATCTGTGTTCGATATTGTACGTATCTTGATACCTATTGAACAACTAATGCACTATCAAAGTCAGTGCACATTACTGCATGATTTCTTTCTTCAAAAAATACTGGGTACACCTTTTCTTGTTGTAATTTTTTGTTGAGGTTGGAATTTACTACCTGCTCAATTCCTTCTTGAACAGGCTTACTCTAAACTCCTTCTTAGTAATTCTTGTTTCATCTGACATTGCTATCTTCTGTGTTTCAAGAACGTTTCCCATTGTAGAGATATCTTTTGATATAGGTAATGCTCTATGCTGGCTGAATGTGTAAAGGCATAAATATTTCTCTAGTAATCAGATAGAAAAGAGACTACAGTAAAAGTCCATTATCTCCTTCTGTTTGCCCCAAGTCTGACTATTGTCTGTGACAGTCTTAAGTCAGACAAGGTGTCTGCTCCTGCTCAGTCATCAATACCCTTCACAGGAGGCAGAAGTTTTTAGAAAGCAAACCAAGGTCCATTGGTTTGTGGGTCTGCCCAAAGTTTCTCAGTAGCATAGGCAAAATTGAATTTGTCATCTTTAAGATAAGGAACAAGTAACTTACTTTGCTTCATGCACAGGGTGATAAAATTAATTTTTTATTGCAGCAAAGCAGGTGCCATCTTCTACTCATGTTCAGTCTCTGCTTAAAGCTGGCCACAGTTATGTCTATTTGCCTGCCATTTCTACTCTTCCCTTCATTTGCAAATGACCAGTATTTTAAGTACCTAAACAAAGGCATGAAAACAAAGGTATTTGCATGAACTGTATAACCAAAGAATTAAATGCAGTAAATAAGCACTCATTTTAGTAAAGCACAAACATTACATAGATTATAGGTCTTCCTAGATTCAGTATGCTGCAGCTGCAGAAGCTTGCTGTGTTTGTAAAATAATTTTACACAATCACAACCTTTATTCAAGGAGGAGAAAGGCTAGATTGAAGTTGAATATTTTGCACACATGTAAACAGACTTGAACCTGGAAGCAGCAGCGCTGGCCTTGCTGAAGTTTGTGGAGTCACTGATTTTAGTAGGGCCAGGGTCTCATTCCCTCTATTTTAGAAAATAATTGGAGGGGTTGGCAGCATCTTTCACTAATGGAGCAGTAAGGGAGATTCTTGGCTCCATTAGATCTTTAACTTCTAGATAGATAAAGTTAATCTAAAATAGGCTCCCTCTATAGTTAATGGATGCAGATAGACATCTCCAGAGGGTGTTTCATCCCACCTAGTTTTGATGTATACCAAGGAAGAACTGCCCTCAGGAGATGCATGTTTTCTGTGCTGATTGTAGAGAGAATACAAATGACTAGTGCTTTTAAATGTCTAGCTTTCAGATAACTAACTTTGTATTAAACAAATACCACTCTGAGTAGATATTTAGAGGTAGATATTTTATAAAGTCTTGTGATCTCACTCCCAAAATGAAAATAAAAATGCAGAATAAACAAGTTACGTATTAAAACTGGTGTATAGATGCATGTAAAGAAGGTAATAGGTCTCTCACAACACCATTGGTTTTCCTTAACATGCTAGATAACCTTTATTTCTTTGGTCAGTCTGAGAAAGAATTTCTATGTTATATTATCCATAAAGCCACATAGCTAGAGTGATATTCATTACCTTCATACACAGGCACTTACATAGTACCTTCTGTGTGTGGCCCTCAGAATGTCTTACAAACATTAATGAATTTAACTTCCCTATGAGCAAAATAGTATTATTGTATTTCCTATATAGCTGTTGAAATTACAGCAGCACACATAAGATAGATTCTAGTGCTTCAGAACTACAAAGTTTCATTTAATGTTCATCCTACAAATGTAAATATGAAACAAAGACTTTTGAAAGCTGCCTTCTGGAAGAAATGGCTCTTGGCAGTAGTGTCAAAATTACAACTGTGTCTCATTTTTGTGCAACTTATGAGTGACAATTATCATAGAACAGAAGATTAAAAATCAGACATGCTGAGATGCTCCAAAATCTGGCCAAATGAAGAAATATATTTCTAAGGCAGTTTGGAGGAAAGTTTGCAATTTAATACATTACATTGTCTTTTCCATCATAATACACTATATGTATTATGGTGAGTGTATATCATAAGACTAGTTGGGAAACAGGTATCACCACTATTTTTAAAATGTTTACTTTTTCAACACAGTATTTATTCTGAATTAGAATAAAAATAATTTTTGATTTTTTTTTAAAATATTGTACCTGTGCTCATGAAAAAATGTCATTTGATTTCAAGTGTCAAAAAAACCCTTATAGCCATATACTATTAGATAAGTATGTATTCTATACATTGTATAATGTGCATGTCTGCAAGCATATACATATATCCAGAGACGTTCAGAGGAAAAAGCCAGTAACATTGGAGGCTGTGTTACAATTTTCAGGAGATTGTCTTTTATTATTTTGATCATTTAAAATGTTTCTAATAACTTTCTACAGGCATATAACTCACTGGGGGAAGAACATTTCAAAGACCATTTCATAAACTTATGCCTTGAAGTATCACATGTGCTTTGTATTTTTGAAAATAAATTGATTCACAATAATATTGTCTAGCCTGGAATGCTAGATTTATTGGATGAAAACTTCAGATCGTTCAGTCACTTAGTTGTTCAATCCTTTAATATTTTTGATCATTAAAAGGATCATTCTCTAATTTATGAAAGTAGACAACTAGACTTTTTTCATGTGTATACACATACATGAACACAAAAATTACAGTGTCTCTGCAGTATCTTTTATTCTTCTAATCACTGGTAAAGAGTAGACAGTTAATATCTCCATCATTATCTACTCCAACTGTCAGAACATTCCCATCAAGAACACATTAACTATCCTCTCTCCATACAAAAGCATTACAGGATTTGCTTCTAAAGGACCCTTGTGGTCCAGACAGGAATACAGGGACCTCCAGAGATCACTGTCAACTGTTTGGAGCCATCCATTTCAGTAGTAAATTCCCTGGTAGGCCAGCTTCTACCAAAGTAATACTGTTGGGTCTGTTTGTAGCATAGTATACTCAGTCCCCATTTCTGAGATGAAATGTGAACTAGAAGTTATTTCTGGATAATTTTGTTCCATGTGTCTGCTTCCTCACCTTATTCTGACCAAAATACTTGTCTCAGGTTCTTCAAGTGGGGTTTCTTCCCTGCAAGAATCAGATAGTTCAGAGGAGGCTGCTCTTTCTCTGAATGCGACATTTCTTGCCTTTCAGCTTATGGGAGAATAGATAACACTGGCTGAAGACTCAAGACAAAGAACACTGAATGTCTGAAGCATGCAAGGAGTTACAATACAGGGCATTTCTCCCTCTCAGGTTAGCAGCCTGTTGCAGCCACAGGGCTTTTCTCATCAGATGAGCTTACCTGCATTAACACTACTTTTGGATCTCAGTGCCAGAAATACCTAGAAAAGCATCTACTAATTATCTGATAAATGTGTTTGTTCATGTCTGAAGTGCAGCTTATCTAATTGCCAGTGCCCTTCCTATTTTCCTCTAAGGGGTGGGTTTAGTTGAGAGTTCTCCCAAAGAGCTTGCTTTTCATGTGAGTAATTATGTGCTTTGATTGCTTCGAAGGGATATTAGCTCATCTGCCAATGGCAGCAAACAAGAAAAAATATTCTCAAGGAGATTCAGATCTAAAACAAAACAGCGCAAAGAATTTTGGATTTGTGGGTTCAGACTTTATTAAAATCAACATAAAGCTAACAGTGAGGCTTGTTAGAAAGTACTAGCAGATCCACGTTACTGGAAGTGCTGTCTTAAGGGCATAAACTTGTAAGGCCAAGTCACTAATCAGCTTTGTACTTGGGAGCCAGGAGACTGAAAAGTTAATAAAAACAATCAAACAAACAAGAAAAAATTAGGTGTTATTAAGAGGATAAACTCTTGCAAAATCTTGCAAACTTTGCAAATCCATTGACAACTGTTTCTACCTCTGAAATTCCCACTATTTGCTATGTCCTACCAACCCAACTTCGAGGCCCAGATGTCACTTTCTTTATGTTTTTCAAATCTTCAGGAGCTACTACGAATCTGTAGGAGGCAGAATATGGTTCAGCTTCTTTCGTGGTTTGAGCCCAGAGGGCAGTTGAGCACCACACAGCCATTCACTCCCCCCTTCCCCCCAGCACTGAGAAGGAGAAAATAAAGCAAAAGGCTCAGGAATCAAGATAAGGACAGGGAGGGGTGTCTCACCTATTACATTCATGGGCAAAAGACAGACTAGATTCGGGATGAAAAAAAAAAGAACATCACTTTAATTCAAACACTAACAAAACCAACACTTAACAGAGTGGGACAGTGAGAAGCATTACCACATCTTAAAAACACCTTCCCCCCACCCTTACTTTCCTCTCTGGTTCAGTTTTGTTCCTGATATCTCTGCCTCCTCTACCCAGTGACACAGGGGCAGGGAATGGGGTGGTGTAGTCACTCCCAATGCTTCTGCCTTCTCAGGGGAGATGGGGAGGGAGCGGGGGGGAGCACTCCTCCGACTTTCTCTGTGATAAATTCTTACCATGGGCTGCAGCTATTCAGGGGCTGCTCCGGCGTGGGTCACCCCTACATGTTGCAGTCCTCCCTACAACAGCAGGGGCTTCTTCTTCCCACAGAGTCATGGCCTTCTTTGGACACAGCCGCCTGCTCCAGTGTGGCATCCTCCACAGGCCACAGGCGAATCTCTTCTCCTTTGGTGACCTCCATGGGTGTCGGGGGGGCGGTCCTGCCTTCTCACCATGGGACACAGGGGAGGGTCTCTGCTGTGGTGCAGCTCCCCCCCTTCCTCTTCCTTCCTCCTACTGACTTTGGTGTCTGCATAGGTGTCCTTCTTGTAAGTCCTCCTCATAAGTCCCAAGCCCCTCTCAGGTTGCCCTTCTTAAATGTGTTATCACAGACGTGCAGCCACCATCGCTAATTGGCTCAACCTTGGCCACAGGTGGGTCCAACTTGCTGCTGGGGGAGATTTTGAGAAGCTTCTCACAGGGGACGACAGCTGTAGCCCACTCCCCTGCTACCAAAGCCTCACCACACAAACCCTGCACAGCTTCTTACTAGGTCTACTGGACTTTGAATGAGAGGAGAAGAACTCGAGCCTTTTCATAGGATATATAAGCATTAACTTAGGTAGAATATGGTTCAGCTTCATTCAGTAAAGTAGAAAGCATTAATCTGGATAATACTGAAAAATACAAGATAAATTGTAACACACATATATATATATTGCATACAAAATAAAATAATGTTTGCATTTATCAACAAGCATATGGATGAAGGAGAATGTTAACACAGACAGTTATATAGGTTCATTTGATGAATGAAGCCTTCACTAAAGGCTTTTAAAGAACCTAAAATTCAGTAGGACAATATGTTGCGCCAGGGAAGGTTTAGACTAGATATTAGGAAGCATTTCTTTACAGAACGGGTTGTTAGGTGTTGGAATGGGCTGCCCAGGGAGGTGGTGGAGTCCCCATCCCTGGAGGTGTTTAAGAGTACAGTTGACATAGCGCTGAGGGATATGGTGTAGTTGGGAACTGTTAAGGTTGGGTTGATGGTTGGACTGAATGATCTTCAAGGGCTTTTCCAACCTAGACAATTATGTGATTCTGTGATTCTGTATCTGCACACAGAACTAAGGAACCAATTAAGAGGCAGGAAACAATGAGCAGTTTTTACTTTCTCAAGTGGTTGTAACTAAAGTCTGACAAAGAGCTATGCCATGGACGGTGTTAAGCAATATAAACATTCTTGAAAGGGGATGAGCTGATAAAATTTTTTGTTGCTCATCAGGGCTGACTGCTAAGAACTACAGACTAACTCATTATACTTAGTGATAGAATGACTGATGAACTTTAAGATAGATTAACATTTAAAAAAGGGGGGGGGGAAGAACTTTCCTTATTCACGGATACAGGGATGGTCTCTTGACTTACTGTTACTCCAAGATAAAAAAAATCTTATGAATCTCTCAGCTTGAAAAAGCAATGACTGAAAGGGATATAACAGAGGTCTATAAAATCAAAAGTGACAGAAGACGATGAACTGAGAACTGTTGTTCATCATTTTTCATCAATACAAGAGCTAGGGGCAAGAACTGAGATTAGTAGATTGCATATTCAATACAGCAACAACAATAAAAGAGATTTCTTCATACAACCAATGTTGTGTGCCAGAAGATCGTGTGGCTGCTAAAATTCATATGGATGCAAGAAATGACCAAACCAATCCACTGAAGAAAAAGCCACCACACACCATTACAGAGCTCATCAGTGATGTAATTAGGAAGGCCCTGTGACATAATTTGTTGGATGGTGGAAGAATATACCTAATAAATATCACATGTTCTCTTCTTATACTGTTTCTTATGCTCCGTCTGTTGTGAGTTTACATTCTCAAGTTAGAACAAAATGATTAAAGCCATAGAGCTAAAGCAAAATACAGGACGAAGGAACCAGGTCTGGCTATCAAAGCTTATCAAATCTACTTAAATGATTTCATGCAGTTTCTTGCAAAAGCTGAACAAGTTCTACCTTGAAATGTGTCTGATGGCTAGTCTCCAATAACCCAAAAAAATCTTACTCATCCAAAGGTACCTCATTTTCAATCTTAAGTTGTTCCAAGCAAATTTATAAGCACTGTTTTTTCAGGGACCTTAAAAGCTCTTTGTTCCCTCAGTGTCGATTGTTGCTCCCTTGTCTTCCCTTCATCCCTAATGAGCAACAGAAGCAGATCAATTATACCTTCTTCCAAACTTCATTTTGCTGGGTTAAAGAAATGGAGATTTTTATGAAATTAAACCTTTGGACCTGATGAAATTGCTATTATTTTGAACACTTTTTTAAAGCAAGAAATATTTCATTTTGATGACAGCATCTTTTCTAACAATGAGGTGCTTCAGCCCTTAATGAACTCTGCAGTATGCAAGTATGCAGTCCGACTGAACTAACACTGCTCAGGAACCTCTAAATGTGGACCACCTACACTAAAATATCAGTAAAGCTGATTTCATCAGGGAAAAACAGAACATATTTTGCTTTTGTGTTTGTTTGCTTGTCTTGGGAGTTAATTTCTGGCACCCTAAATGGACACAAAAAAGAATTAAAGAGAAAATGGAAATATGACAATGAGAGAAATAAAATAATAAAAATAGTATCACAAAAACATTCCCTGAAGTTAAAATGGATTAGTAGCTAGTTAGATAACACAGTGATGAAAAGCAATTGTAAAGATAGATCTATATAAAATGGAATGTACAAGTAGTGTGAGAGGGTCATTGAAGACTAACATGTTCCTGCAGACTGAAGAACATAATGGGGACATATGCATAATGCAAAAGATATAAATTATGTTTCTGCATGCAATACTGGAGATAATTTAGCTTTTAATTTCTTTTTTTCAATGTCTTTATGTCCTATTCAGCATGTGTGCAATAACTTTTTCAATGCATGCAAAAATGTTTAGGTATTAGTAAGTATTGGTGGTAGGATCAATATTCTGCATATATCCATATGTTTATGGTTTAATACTATTTAGCAATGATAGTCTTCCATCTTGAATATTCTTTTGATCCAGCTAGAT
This sequence comes from Strix aluco, assembly GCF_031877795.1. NCBI lineage: Eukaryota > Metazoa > Chordata > Aves > Strigiformes > Strigidae > Strix > Strix aluco. The sequence continues at coordinate 68,835,590 of NC_133931.1, read as the reverse complement.
ACTACCCCTTCTGTCAGTACACATGATAGAGCCTCATCGCAGCCAAACACATTATAATTCAGTATCATTTCACTGAAGAAAAAATCACAAGTTTTGTAAAATTCACAGAAGACAAGCAAAGATAGGAGATCATTGTGTCATTATTTTTTTTTTTATCATCTCACTAGACAAATCCTCACACATTCAGAAAGAAAAATGGATGAAATAGAAGTGAAACAGAAGTATGGCAGTGTCCAACACATCTTAATAACAAAGAAGTAAACCTTTGTTTCTCCGTGGACTAGACTTGTGCAAACTCTCAAATACCCTAATCTGACTATAAATTTACCCTTCCTTTACCTTATCACCCTCTATATTCTTTTTTTCTCTGAACAGACTACTGCTAACATTGTTGGCTGCAAACCCCACCAAAGTATGAAATTCAGTTAAATAAACGTCTATTGCTAAGAGTATTGCAAAGAGCTGCCATTCCTATAAGAATATATTTTCAGTAAGATAGTGGAATGTGATGTGTCTGTCTTATTTAGAAGATGTGCAATTTAACCGTGGAAGTAAAGGATTCCTGGATGATTGGAAATATCTACATCTATGTTATTTCAATACATTATCTGTAGCACAGCAGATGTCTCACAGCAGCTTTCCATGCAAGTGTTGTCTTGTGAGAAGGGAAGCCAATACTGAGACACAGAGAGGTGCCAGCTCACAAGGTTACAGACCTTCAGTGATAAACCTCCACACCATAGGAGTCCAGTCATGGTGGTAACTTAGCAGTGTCTTTAAGCTTTTGAAAAAAAAGGGGACAAAAGATACCCTAAGCAAAATAGACCACTGCACTGTTACTACTAACAACCTTTGTCTCAGTCACACACTCCTTTCCAAACTGATAGGGAGAAAGCCAAGTGGCTTCTGTCTGAAGCACTATAGAGAAAAGTATAAGCAATACTACAACCACTTCTTTGATGCTCAGGCAAACAGCTACAGGGAAGTATGAGAAGCCAATGGCAAGCTGAGGGAGAGAGATGTTCAAAGTTCCCTGATACTGTTATGAAACACGCACGCTCCTGCAAAGTACTTTTTGCTTCAGTGTCAAATCTGAAAGAAAACAAAGACTGCCAAGTAGCCTGAAGGAAACTGTGATGAAACATCCCTACCTTCTTCTCTTCCAACCTACTCCCCTCCCTGCCTCTTTTCTCACTCTGCTGCTTTCCCTTCAACTAATCATCCATGAAAATTAAACAAAAGAAAATAACGTTTTTTTTCTTATTGTGGAGCTGGAATGATCCTCAAATACCACCACAGAGTGGGTGCCCTATCCTTGCCATTATTTGTCTTATCTTCTATACTAAGATCATGCCTTCTTTAGGTAGGGAATGGTATTCATTCCATGGTGTCTAGAACAACCTCAGGTTTGGCTAGCTCCTCTTACCACATCAAACAACAAACTGACAACTAGAAATGACACCTAACTGTATTCTAAATAAAATTGTGAAGTCTCAAAAGTCTACAAGTGAGATGGGCATCTGAGCTTCTGTCAGTGGAGACATGTGTCTCAATTCAGTTATCTAAACATAGATATCTAGAGCTGTTTGGGTTATCTGAGATATTTATAAGGCAGATACAACACAGATCCTATGGAGCAGTTGAATCTTTCTGGGGTGGCAGCGAAAACCAGGTTGGGATACCATAGCTTGTCCACATTGACAACAGAGGCCTGGTTTTAAGCAACTGAATTAAACCCCAAATCAGTGCAATCAGTGCACTGAAGATCTCCTCAGTAGTCATCTACTTTTGGTCAACTTATTTGACTCCATTGATTGTATCAAGGACTCTCTTGTCCTCAGTCCACCCTTGGTGGTGAAGAACCTACCAAATCAGAGGGAATTTACAGCAAATTTATATCACTGATCCAGTACAAAACACTTAAAACAGAGACCCAGTGGGTGCAAAATACAAGATCCCAGTAGAGAATGTTCAGAACAATTCTCTCACTTTCTGAAATTGCTGTAATTTTGAGAACAAAGCAGGATGTCATATGATATTCAATTATAACAGAATTTGGAGTAATTCTTATAGCAACATTGTGCAGGCAGAAAAAGTATGAAAAATTTTCCTGCTTCTTTCTGAGAGGCTGGAACATAAATGTTTCATGTATTGACACTGGTGTCCAGTCAGACTGATGTTCTGACTGACTCTTATTCATATTTTCAAACTGCCACAACCAACCATCATGATGGAAAAGAGACTCATACTTTGGCTGACCAACAGTGGTCACCTAAGATGCAACTAAGATGCCCTAGTTGCAGATATTTAAAAAAAAAAAAAAATAAATTTAAAAGCCTTGTGCAGAGAAGCATCCAAAATCTATTGATTTCTAATAATATTTGGGTGTTTAAATATCTTAAGCTACTTTAAAACTCAATGTATAAGAACGTATCTCCCCTGCAGTTGCATTTACTGGAGAAACATGTAAGTAAATGTTGCACCAGCTAGAAGCAACACCAGAAGCAGCCTAGACACAGCATCCTGATGTTGTTTGCAACTGTTTTCCTGAGTTTCTCAGGCAGGTTTTGAGCCTTCAATGCTCAAGGCAACTGAAGTTATGTTACCTAGACTAATTTACTGAGTTGATGGCACACTTAGTTTAACTTATGTATAGTACACTCTTAAATTTCAGTAACAAGTTTCAACTCATAGACCTAAACATTTTTAAAACAGTAAGTACCAGAGTTGCAAGTACAGAGTCAGTTAACTTATTTCACCATAGCAATACAAAAAAGATACTTAGAGCATCCATGCTTAAAAGTAGTTTAAAGCCAGGAGCTTTTCCCACAGCAGTAATTTATTATGTCACATGAATCTGCCAGCTTCTCTAGATTTAAGTTTACATTTGTGAGTTTTAACCTAAGAATTCACTGATTTAACATATAGTTAGAGTTAACAACACCTAGCATGCTTTGTATGTATCCTCAGAGATGTAAGCTATTACTTTTGTGCTGATTTTAAACTGCTTAATTTCTCAGAGTTATAAACTGCTTTGAACATTAAAGGTACATAAGTTTCTTCTCACTGAATTCAATAAAAACCTTGTTATCAACATGAAGGAAACCAGAATCAGGCTCTCAGTGAATATTTAATGGATATTTTAAGGCCAAGTTGGATGGGGCTTTGAGTGGTCTAGTGGAAGGTGTCCCTGCCCAGTGGGGTTAGAAGTAGATGATCTTTAAGGTCCTTTTCAACCCAAACCATTCTATGATTCTATGATGGCATTAATAGGGTTAGCTGTGAACAAACACTACCTGGGAAAACAGTTTTCAACTAAATTGAATAAGTTTCAGTTAAATGAGTATTCAGTTAAATCATAGTTTCAAACTTGTAAATTACTTATGTTGATTACTTTCATTCAGCCAGTAGCAGATACAGTTTCCATTAGACCTTCCAGTTTGACTGGCAAACTAATAAAGAGATCAATAAAGCAACCATGGTTCATTTTGATATGGATTTTAATATATTTGCCTTTTTAAAATAGTTTTGACTCTATTACTTTATTATTTCTTGTTACAACCTGTCTTGAAATCATTCATTTAGTCATTGTAAACATTAGTATTTAACCACTTTATAGTATTTTCTTTCTGGTTAACAATCATCAAGCCCATATTTCATTGCAAACAATCTGCATTTGTGAGAAACATGCTAAAGGACAAACAATCCTTAACTGTAGTTATTTTACTAACACATGTCTTACCATAATTACTTTGTTGTTTTCAATGCAAGAAAGAAAATTAGGTTACCACTTCATAATTATCATCTCTATTTTCAGAGCAGAGTTTGAAGTCTGGTCCCAATATATTGTACTACACATGGACTGATTTTCAAACACTTTGATAAACTTACCAAGTATACTTATGTGCTGAAACACAAGTTCAGCTCCTTTGAAAGGCTGGACCTAAGGGCTTGATCCTGTAAAATGCTGGACTATACATGCAATATTTCCATGATCTTTTTCTTTCTGCTGCCTTCAGAGTAAATCTTCCCTACCACTACAAAATACACTTCCACATTCACACACATGGACAAACACACACACAGAGACATGTATAGTTACCCCTTCTCTTTTTTCTGTACTTTCTCTTTCCTTGAACACCTCTATGTACACTCCTTCCCATCCCTTTAACTTTCTTCTGGTGCTCCCTTCTAAGAAAAAGTTCAAAGACTGAGAGGTTTAGCACTATTTGGATAAGCATGAAATTCTAGTTGCTTATCCCAATTACACAAAACCTCTAAGTCTTTTGAACTTTCCCTTAGAAGGGAGATCGCAAAATTTTATGCTTATCCAGGACACCTGGATTTTCAAACCTGAGCTGGAATTTTATGAGGGCTGCCTCTCTTTCATGGGGTAGTGTACTAGGGTGAACACAGAAATAAGAAAAGAAAAGCACTGATTTATAATCCTGGATTTACTACCGTTTTTTGAAAGCTTTGGTGGCCATCCTCCTGTCTCATCTGCTCTTTGTGTAAGATGAAACAAATGAAATTACCTACCCATCACAAGAAAGCTGTCAGGGTTTTAATTCATAACCCATTGCACACGCATTCTCTACAGAACGAACATGATAATGCTGTTACCTCTTAATGCGCTTCAGCACCAGAAGTTCCAGACTGGTCAGTGCAGAAAAAGAAAAACAATGTAAGAAGCCAAATAAATTTTGTTTGCTTATGATAACAGTAGAAAAAACTGTATTTAAGCTTGTCAGTATTTAGGTTTGCATGTATTTCATATATTCCATTTGGCTCATGATTTAAGATCTGGCATCATAAAATGACATTCAGATTTCCCTTTATGACTTTGCAGGTTGAACAAAATCCTTGAGATTATGATTTTGCCTTTAAGTCTTGAAGCTGTCCTCCTATTCCTCAGCAATATCATCTATAGACTGGCTGAGAACTTCAGTTTAAGCTTTTTCTTCTGTAGTTATCGCTGTTGGCAAAAGTATGATTCTGAGAATGGCACTAGAGAATATTATTGCAATGCAAGGACAAATGGTCTGAGTATTGTTCCCCAAGCATGGAGGACAGAGATAGCAAGACATCTGCCCTTCTTGTGGTACCTGTAACAGCTGAGTTTCTTTCAGTGTGCCTGGTTATGACAGTACCATCAGAAACATTTATGTTTCATACCTGTGGTTCTTATAAGAGTGCAGCAGACACACAGTAAAATAATGAAAGTGGCATTATTAGCATTAAATGTCATAACACTTGACAGCTTCATGTAAATGAGGACCTTACTAGGCAAAAACTGAAAAGAATGCTGCTTTTTCTTTAAAGTGAATTGAGGACTAAAATAACAACTGATCCAGGCTGGAACCTAGGAATGCAGTGCTGTGACACACACAGGCACAAATTAGCTTCTCTTACTCTCACTGCTCTTTCGGTCAGGAAAGGGTAATTTGCCTATTTTGAAATGAGTTGCATAATTCTCAGCAAAGCCCTCTGATATTTCACCCTTTCTTCAGCTGCTAGGAAGGGAGGGGGAATTGAGAGACTAGGAGGAGGGGAAGGAGGGAGAGCAGTGCAGGCTGGACCGAGTGGCAGCACAGAACAGGACCAGCATTTTGAGTCCCCCCCCGCTCTCCCTCTCTGTCAGAAACAGCCCAGGTGCTTTCAGACCTAAATGGATCAAGTTAGAGCATTCCTCCCTTGTTGTCACAACAGACGTAGCAGGTCCTCCTGATGTGGCTTCCAGCTTTCTCATCTTCTTGTCTTGTCAGAAAGTTGCCATCGTTTAGAAAGGTACACAGTGTTTTGAAAGGATTAGGGTATAAAACACAACTCAGTCCTTTACCAAAGAGAGAGACAGAGAAGGGGAAGGGGAAAAGCAAAGTGTCAGGTGCTACAGAGCAGCTGGACAAGAACAACCTGCACAAATAAAAATAGCAAATTGATTGAACTCCCGTTGCTGTGAAACAGGGGCAGAAAGAAATGATACATGACAAATACTGCTTGAGCAAAGCAGGAGGTGCAAAATGTAGATTATTACAAGATATAAAGGCAAAGGATTAAGTGACACCAGCAAGGGAGAAGTCACTCCCCCAAAAAAACACTAGTTCTACAATTCTTTAATACTGACATGGGAAACTTCTGCTTTATTATTAACTGTATCTTAACTACAGAAATTTACATTAATGGCAATAAATGCTGATTATTATTGTACTAGCAAAGCCTGACAAATTTCTTTTTCCCTTTCTTGGGCTTTTCTCTTAAACTGCATCTCAGGAATTCCCCTTAAATATTCAGGTTGTCCACACTTCTTTCCTCCAAAAAAATGCCCTTGTGTGTGGGGTTTGCAGACTTTCTTCTACTCTATTTCACAAATTGTTAGCTTGCTCATGAGCTTGACACATTCAAAATATTTGTGGTGAGGAATGAATGAATATTCACTCCCATTAATAGGTCAAACATCTATTATTTCACTGGGTATTTTGAAAATACTAACAGCATGGTGTATGATACATAGTCTCTTATGCAAGTCAGAAGTTGGTTCTGATTTGGCACTAATAGTTTCTAACATTAAACACTGAAACACACCATTCATTTAGAGAAAGTGAGATAAACACATTTTTCATCACTTTAGTATATTTTAATGATTTTCCTCTCAAATTCTGCAGAAAATAAAAAAGTGAGAGACAAAGATTTGTAATACTCTTTTTACCAAAGACAACATTTTACTTGTTTCCCCTTAAATGAATATAAGGACGGTTCATGGCAGCTTTTACAGTCACAAAAAAACCATGATTAATCACAGGTAACCAATTCACAGGAGCTTTCATTTGCAGGAAGCTGATATAAAAAGATTTCATTAGTATCTTCTGCCAAGATGTAGCTAATTTACTTCTAATTTATGTTTTCCCCATTTTCTTCTTTTCTTTCTATGTTACTGTACTTTTGTTTAGATGTCAGTGGTTACCTAAGTAAGCCACTATGCCAGTAATCACTTGCATACACAGATTCTGGAGTGTGATACACAATAAAACTTTTTCAACTGTAATACTGCCAAACAGCCTTTACTAAAACATGCATGCTGACCAGCCAACTTATTGACTGACTATTCGTGGGAATGTAAGGTGTCTGCAAGTGTGGGTTCCATGTGGGTTTCAGGAAGAAGTTCAAGTTTTTTGAATTGCCTAGGTCACCTTAAGCACTTCAGAGACTGAGAACTCCTCCATTACTTTATCCAGTTATATTTCTTAAGAAAAAAAAAATAGAAAGGTAATTTCCATGGAACTAATAGAATTCGTAATAAAAAGGCCGAAAGCAAAGAAACAACTTTGCATTCACATATTCTGAATTTTTAGTGCATCTGTAAAGAGCCTACTGTCCTTCAGCTCTTAAAAAGATTTCTCAATTTTAAAACTTATTAACACGCTTATTACAATAACAAATTATTAGTATACTTATACCTCATAGCTATTTTACAAGGTATTTTAATGCTTTTTTTACTAGAATTGATAATATTCAGAATCTTACTAAAATTGTTTGTGTTGTACTGGATGTCAGTGCCACGAGTTTAACCCTTTTATCACATAAAACCTCTTGCATGCTGCAAGAGATGCTATACTCTTAAATTTTTCCTCTAGTTATTAAAATGTCTGGTAATGTCACTAACATGACACGTCTCTAGATTGTCTTTCAACTTTCTTGCTGATCTGAACAAGGAGCAAATACAAGTAGGTAAGCTCATTCATGCCCTGGTTTAGCTAATCACTAAGTAAATGTCTCTGTTCGTTCCCTGACACTACTAGCTTTCTCCTATCCATTTGTTGAGAGGACAAAGCAGACTCACACCTAATCTGTAAAATAAATTATTCCTGAAAGAGAAGCAGCAACTATGCAAAACAAACCTGTAAAGAAAAGAGATAGCAATGTAGGCCTCATTCTGACTCTTGTTGGCATAAAGATTTCTTTCAGGCACGGAATTATTAAACTTGCAGAAAAATGGCATATATGTAAAAGAGAAGCATTGTTCTTGTCCATTAGGATGTGCAATAAGGAAGAGATTAGTTATGGTGGGGGGTTTTTTGGGTGGAGTTTAGTGGTTACATTACTCCAGCTTATGTCTAACCATATATTTAACAAAATTGGCAAACCAGGTCAGCAACTAGATGGCTAAACAAAATAGGTGCATCAGTCTGGCTGTGCAGTAGAGTTTATAAGAGAAGCGTCATTTATGACCTGTTGAGTAGCCTGACCTGCAGTGGGAAGATCCTGCAAGAAAATAGCTTTGCAAGTGCCAGTATGCAAAAACAGTAAGAATGCCCAAGGGCATTTCTGACTGATAGAGTACCCACTTAGATTATTATGGCATTGGGTGCCCACACCTCATTCTTATTTGTAAGTAAATCCTGACTACACATTTGGTCTGCTGTCTGGTCTCTCCTGAAGATGAGAGATTCATTCCTAAACTCCTAGCTGAGGTTAACTGTCTTATACCACTTCCTTTTATTTTCCCTGTTGCAAACTATATGCCAAGGGAATTATTCAGTGAATGCTAACGAGTCGTAGGAAATACTTTGGTGTGGGATGCAGCTTGAAGAAGCAGCTTCTACTAAGGGAAAGATGAGGCAATAAGATCCTGAAGCACAACCCCCAGAGATACCAGGAAGGCACAGGAGAGCACAAATTCCAGTTAAGGTGCCAAACAAAACAAATCCATTAGTTTGAAGAATACCAGTATCTTTCATTTCAGATGCCACACTGGACAGTCTCCCCATAGTCACGGGGCTTCAATTTAAAAAATATTTTAATAAAAATTAATATTCCAAGGCAGGTAATACAGTCAGATAGGTCTTATCTTTATCTTTACTTTTTATGGGGATTTTTTGGTTTTGCTTTTTTAAACCTCTTCATTTTTGTTTAATCACTCATATAATTCACAAAACAAAGATAAAGTAATTTTTCTTAACACTTTCTAATTTTTGCTCCTCTACCCATAGCTGAAGAATCCCAGCTGACAGCAAACACCACTGTAATCCCTAAAAAGAGGACTGTAAAGTCAGGGATGAACTCTACTGAAACCAGTCAATTTGTTAATTGCTGAGAGAAACTTGACTTAATGTGAAAATAGCTACCCTGAATCAAGAGATTCAAAAGAGTTTGTGTCCCCAAATGGCTGTTTTGGAAAGGATATTACCTGATTCAGAAATTACAGCTGGATGTTGGCAAGCTTTTAGTTCTCTGGGCAGGACTTCAGCAGTCCAGCTAGAATCTTTTCTACTCTCTCAGCATCTACTTGGACACAATACAATCCCATTTATCCTGAAACATCAGAACCAACCCAAGTCAGGACCAGTCCTGACAAAATGGCAGAAAATAGTGAGCTAACTACCCAAAGTGCATGTATCTCCTTAAATTGCTGTAGTCTATTCAGAACATAATTTGAATTAAATATGTGAAGCATATGGACAGAATGTTCACAGTAAACTGCAACTGTACAACACACCACAGATCTGAGAATTAAAGGGGAAAGTCCTAGTATATGCATGCAAAATATATTCATGACTATTTAACTGTTTTACTCTATTTTCAGCCTAAAGCTGAAATAACTTGTACGTTTAAAAGATGCTATCAGATCACTGTATTAATTACAAAAAATACATGTTACAATATAAACAGTTTAAAATGAAAAATACATGATATAATGACAAAAAAGTTAGTGGGAGAACATGAATGCAACCCAGCATATATGGACATCTAATCAAATTTATTTAAAGACTGGGCAGTAACGTATACAAATAAACCCCTAATTTTGACCTTCCCTGATCTCTAGGTTGGTCATCACACTCCTTTATCAGCTTCAGAATGTGCATTTTTTTCATTATATTAATAAGGCTAGCTGACTTTCAAAATAGAAGTTTTAATAACAAAAATTATTCAAATAACAATTGTACATTATCTGTATTAGTAATTTTTTTATCCAACTTAAGTATGCCCCATGTTTCTTTTTCGCAGTTTTGCAGTAAGAGGTTTGAACACCAACTGACTTTGGGGGATTGGTTGCGCTTACTTTCTGATGGCTTTTCAGTCTTATCCATGATGGAAAGGCCATTGATATACAAACAGGCACTACAGAAATGGACCATTCTCTGTTCAGTAGCTGCAGAAATTTTTAGAAATAATTTTTTGCCATAAGCTACTTACATAGAAACTCCAAGCTAATGGAGAAATTAACCCTTACAGTTTGGATCATTTTATAACACATTTTTCATCATTACTGATGTGCCACCTCTTACCACTCCCTACCAAAACCATTATGGTGTACTTTAAACAAACTCAGCTCCTTCAAGCTGAGACTGACAGCCAGTCAGTGCATAGTACATTTCATGATAAGACAAGAAAACTTGGTCAAAGACACCCAGATTCTACTTTTTACAAAATGAGGTTTATAATGAGGTTGTAATCTTCTGGCAGAGCTGTGCAGGATCTCAGTCTATGAGGCTTTATCCTAAAACTCGTACTGAGCATTTCAAAACAAATTTGAAAAGTCTGCAGAATTAAAGGCCTATAAACTGACACACAATGGATAGTGCTTAGCATACATCAAATGTATATCAGCAATAAGGACTGCCACTCAGGAGAGAAATTTTGCTGGACGTTGCAGGTTGTCATCTTTAAGACTGCAGTTCTGATGCAGACAGCTCATCTATTATGCTCCACAAGTCTTCAGTTTGGGGATATCTTAGTACAGAACTATCCAATTAATTGCTTAAAGCTGTAGTAATGTTATGCATGACAAGCAGGAAAATTGCTCTGATTAGGCAAAAGTGCAGAGTCAGACCTCAGAACAATGCAGTTGTGTTTCCTTGTGAATACACAGGATAGGAAAACCAAGACAGCTCTTCTCTTTGAGTGGATGTGAAATATGTACTTGATGCTTTCATTAAAAATCAAGTAAATGGCATTTTTATATCATCACTGTCACAGAGGGCCGCCAGACCCCTTTTACTGAAAGAGAAACATCTGTCTTTGAATGGCATGCTTGGAACAACATCTCTTACTCTTTCCACTGGAACGTAAACAAAAATTCTCCTTACCAGAAATACATGAACAGTAGCAAGCATAAGTCAGCTAGGATCACTGCAAATATATTGCCATTTCTTTCTCTTCTACCACTGAGAATGCTTTTCCTTTTCCTAGGAATCCTTCTGGATATGCTGGTCGTGGGGACACAGCACTGTGCACTCTGACCACTTCAGGAGAGCACAAATTCCAGTCCAGCTGCAAAAGGGGCATTAAAACTGAAACAAGTGAATAATTAAATATGATAGACAGATAAAAATGAAATTAAATCAGAAAAGTGTCCTACATTAAGACAAAAACTCAGAGGAAGATCAGATGTTCCATAAGTCAAAAATAACAGACACAGATAAGATGGCTTCTGCTCTAGTTTCACAAGTGACAGGTATATGTTCCAGCATCAAGGCAGAGGTCAACCTGGAACTGAAAGAAAAGTTAAAATAAGAAATTATTAACAGAATATAAGAGAAATATCATTAATAACTGATGAACTTTAGAAAGCATCAGGAAAAAATAACATGTAAGTAATGAGATGCAGTTCCCTGCTTTCTGGAAATCCTTTTAGGTGAAGGTCATTGACCTTAGCCATTAAGGTAATGAAATTAGAAAGGAAATTACCCAAATAAGCTGAAAGGTCTTAGGTAAAGCAGTAACATCCAAGATTATTGTAATCATTTTTCACAGTCCTAGTAAACCATTTCTTTATATTATACTTTATAGTTTTATAAGGATACACCACAGTTTGAAAGGTGTGTCAATGTATGAATGTACACTAAAAGTGTAAAGTGACATTCTTACATTTTTCTGGACCAAGGACCTATGTAATAAACCTTATACATGTAAAACAATGTACACATAAACAGTATATAAACAAGAAGTGTGAAGAACAAGAGAAAAAGTGATGTGACCTAACTCTGAGGTTAGATCTGCTCTGAACAGGAGGTTAGACCAGACAATTTCCAAAGTTCCCTTCCAACCTCAACTATTCTCTGATTCTACAGCAGGTTCTTTTTCTATAAACTACAAGCAAACATCTCACCTTGTGAACCTCCTTGCGGCAGACCACTGGAGAGTAGCTTTGGGAACCAGTAGCAGAACGAAGTTGGTGTAACAAGGTCCCACATGATCTTACAGTTGTAGAGATACTGGAAGTAATGATATTCCCAACACCCAGCAAGTGAAGCTTGAATACATACGGTCTTCTGCCCTACCACAAATTTCTTAGATACAATGTTTTACATAATTGTTAGCTCTTGCAATTACTATGGAACCAAAACAGTCAGAACGGATAAAAGAAGGGTGGAACTATAAATTGCAAACATGATGTTAAGCTCTTGAGAAATATAATACAAATGAGACAGATACATAAAAGTTTGTGTGTGCAGTATTGGGGCTACAAAACAGTTTACAGACACTCTGAAACAAGTCTTTTTGAAGAAAGTTTTTTTCTGACAAGTCTTGAAAAAAGCAGGAGAAATCAGAGTACAGGTAGAAATGATAATGGCCATAGTACTTGGACAGAGTTACAAAAATTAAGAAAGAACTGAAAACAGATATCCAAAAAATGCCCTTTAGTGTATTTATGTTTGGGTATCAAATCATATTTGTTCAGTTAATGGTTTATAACAGAGATAAAGTGCTCAAAATTACAGAGGCTGTACACTAGAGTTTTCACAGAAGAAGTAAAGAGAACTAAATAACATGTTGATCCCCATCTGTGCCATAAACATAGCCACGCGTCTCCATTTGTACCAAGAGATACTCCAAGTGAAGTGCTAGGCTCACATCACATGTTTGGCCCATAACTATATCTGAACCCTGTATTGATCACTTTCCTCTTTCCCTGTGCTAAGCAACCACTCACCCTCCAGGTGGACACAGAAGAGCTGTCAGAAATGGCATGTAGAGATTAGTGGAAATTAGGCACAACTCTCTCTGGAGCCCTGTGTTAGGACCAAAAGCAGCTCAGAAACTCAGAAGAGAGTAGAGAGCGGACCCAGAATAATCCTGACCGTCTGCTGAAGTCACATTAACTACTTTTGGGTTTGCAAGACAGAGGATGCGATAGCACCAAGACAGCTAGCCTGGGGACAGGCTTCAGGTTATTAAGACAGCTACGGGGTTAGCCAGGAGGGATACAAACTTCGGTGTATTTTCCTGAGGGGAAGGGGGAAAATGGGAGTTAAGACCGACCAAGTAGCCTGCCTGGTAGCAACAGTTAGACAATGGCAGCCTTCAGCTAGCCAGAGGCGTCCATGAAAACTGCACAGAATCAGTTCTGAAATCCAAGTGTAATGTCCATTTGTTGTAGAAATTAATTCCCCAAAGAAGAGAGCAAAGGAAAAAAATCAAACATAGCAAATTTTTCTGACATTACAAAATGAAGTGCAAATCTATACCCTTCTCAATATACTATCTCTGTTAAAATAAGTACTTGCTTGGCAGTTCATTTCTGATGACAGCCAATTCCCCAAATATTAGTACCATGAAGCATTATTAGATATTGAACCACTGAAGAAATACAGTAGCAGAATAAATAGCAATTCTGTTCTATTTTTTTGAACTAGATTTTTGAAACAAAGTGTGGGTCTGCTAGCTACACAGGTGTGACAGAGAAGCAGTATGACTGAATAATGAAATAAAATGTTTCTCTATTAAAAACATTAAACCAGTTAATGCAGATGAATAGGTACTGCTCACTTGCTTTCCACTAGCATTGGCTTGCAAATTATTTGCAAGCGGATGCTAAATTCTGTCTTTGGTATGAATCCAGCAAAATTACTGCCAGATCACACCTCCTGGGAAATGTGGGACTTGGCATGCAATTTGGCACAAGACTTTACAAATGTCAGCTTTCCTGTAGAAACATCAGGTCTGTTGTCATGAAAACATCAGTTATGAGTAATTTCTTTTCTTAATATTACTAGCCAATACAAATAGAGAGGGGATGAGATGTCAGTCATGTGCAGCCATGCACTCAGGACTGGATTTTTGTAACACAATTGCCCAGAATAGAAATATGAACTTTGGATTTTGAAATGGATGTCCACACTTTGGATCAGTACATGTTGTTTTTAAAAGTATATCTGCCTTGTACTTCAGAATACCTGTCATTATGAAATAACTGACAATTAGGAGGAAAACAGCAAACACTATGAGCTAGGTACTCATGTTCAATCCAGAGTTGCTGGGGTATCACCCTATTTCATTTTCTTTACAGATATTTGTCTCTGGAGAGTATGGATTTTTTTTTTTTTTTTTAATGAATATTCCATAAGAATATAAAGCACTAGAGAAAAAGGATTTGAACAAGATAGTCATGGCAATAAATTCAGCAGTCTGTGATATTATTTTTACTAGTCTGGCAAGCAATGAGCTGCATGAGTGCTTTACTGAATCGGTACACATAAACTCAGCTCCTGGCAGATCCAAGCCTTTAAGTGGTTAATTAGTACCTCAATTCTAATATAGTGCCTAATCTGTGGGAAAGCAGAGAATACCTGCTCCAAGCAAATGGAAGTAAGTCATCTTTTGGAAGACGGCTATTAAGTTTGAGAAGCCAAAGAAAACTTTTTGTCTCAATGGACATCTTACTCTGCACAGCGATTCAATAGATCTTAGTCACTTCTGTATGCATCAACCTGCCAACACAAAAACATTCAGCCCTCTGAGTCACACGTTGTATTTGCACTGGGATCTCCTCACAAATCTCATATTGATAGCAGCAGCAGTTACATCTGAACCTTAAGAAAAACCACTGTTGCAGACCCCAAAATTAAACTTTGCCCATAACACCATCTTTTCTCAAATTCCCCTTTTAATACAAAATTAATTTGAATGCATATTTTTATGTCTAGCCCTTGTGTAGAACAGTTATCCAGGAAGTACACAGAAAAAATCTCACAAGTAAAAGCTTCAGTATGGGACCAGTGTCAAAGTAGGTCAATTTTTAGGACTAACAGCCTTGACAGTGTCCCTTTAATATGTTGATCTGTTTCTGTAAAGCACATTAAGAAAAGTTTAGCGTGAAAGAGGCTACAAATGTGTTTGATATGATATGGCAATAAGTGTACATTTTGAGCATACTAAAGCTGCCAAAGTACATTTTAAACTGCTTTTCTTTAGTAGCTAAGGGCCCCGTTCAATGAAAAAAATTCAGACTTCTGTACACTAGAAGCTGCAAAAAAATCTGGTCTTCTGTGCCATTTGTAACCCAATGTGTATATTTTCAAGGTGGAATCTACATCTTTCTTTGAGAAATAATGATATTTGTCTGTTCAGACCCCTGAGAAACCTAAGTTGAGATCAGGGCTGGATGTTGTCCATATAGAGATGGGCAAAATCACTGCATTTAAAAGTCCTGAATAATTTGTTTTCAAGAATACTGCTGAATCACCTTGCCTCCTGCATTGTATTACTACTTATTTGCTTCACATGTCCATTATACACATGCAAATCTTTTTGATGACAGGTTGATGCTGCAAGAGATATGCAGTCTGCATCAAATTTACAGGTATTGCTAAAGAAAGCACACTTGCCAAAGAAAGTTTTTTTCAGTGAGATCTCATATCCAAAGAGATCTTACTAGTTTCTCTTGTTTTCGTCTTTGATTAAAACAGATGTTAATTCAATGGTTAATGCATAGAGAAAGTGTCTAAATAGTACAGCTAGATAGTTCAGGATGTGGTTCTCTGTTTTAATCTCTTTTATGACACTAACTGATGCGATTGAAAAAGCAAACAGGTTTTCAAACGCACAAGTCCTTCTTCAGGTCTGAAATGGAAACAGTCAAACTTTAAGCACACGAGTTATACACACATACTAGCTTGTTAAGTGAACACAATGAAATAAATTTATTTGGATAGCCCTGCATTCAAACCATTTCCTAGGAGCATTTCTGGAGTTGCTTCCAAAATATTTTTAGAAGTGTAAACATTTAAGGAAAACCAATTAAATATATGTCAAAGTAATCTATCAGGAGATGCTTTAAAAAATAAAATCCCATCACAAAGCAACCACTAAGGCTTAATAAAATGAAGACTGACATTCTAAAAATCAAAGAATTAAAAGACATAAATTATACACTAACACAAATAGAATCTTTTCAAGGAATATAAGCAAAACTGTTAATTAATTGGAAATAAGGATGAAATAATTTTTTTTGTGCAGAGCCACAATTACCAAAGTGTAAAACATGACTCATTGTGCAATATAAATATAAAACCAATCAGATCAACAGTAGGTACTTGGTATCACCAAGCGAACAACTCCCAAGACCTCATCTTCAACCAAAATATCCTTATACCAGCTTTGATTTATGGCAAAGTAGTGTTTCTTTTGAAAAGGTGTAGGGGGAAATGTTTCACAGTTTCTTAGTTTTACAACAGAGCTTCATCTCCTTGTATTCACTCTCAGCGTAACTGGCTAGAAAGCAGACAACAGTATTTAGCTGTCAACATTTAGTGTTTTAAGGTAATTTTTTCCTCCTAAAATTATAAGAAATGTATCCCTGCACTGTTTATTCTTCCCAGAAACATGCCTCCTACATTTGATACAACTTTTACATTGCTGCCATGATGGAATCTGAAAAAATAATTTTTTGCAAGAAAAAATGGAAGAGGGCTGCTTCGTATACTAGCTTCCAAATCTAACTACACATTGAACAATCCACACATTCCTTCTGAAATTCTTGTTATCTGTAGAAACTATGGTGGCAGGGCTAGTTGTTACAAATTGTCATTTTACGATGCCTCTCTTCTCTTTAGGATTCTGTTCTCCTGTAAAAGTAAGCATTACCCAGCCTATTTTTCTTTACATACTTTTCTATTTTTTTCCACATTTGTTCGTTTTAGCTGACACTCCCTCTATTTAATTGCTCCTTTGTGTAGGTACAACATTTATAAAGAAACTTTTGGTTTAGAATGATCAAATTAGGAATATAGTTTATTAAAAAGAGTTATTTCTATAATTTGTTCAACAACATCTTAATTGGCAAGAGGGGCATAAAACTGGTAAGGCAAGATTTGTGTGTTGCAGGGCATATCAAAACAGCTGCCCTATTGCCTGATATTTCTTTCATATAAGAAAAACACTGCACAAAAACGTTAGCAGAACAGAACTCTGCACTAGTCTGATTTAATGCAGGGCAGCAGAAAAATGGCTGCCTCATCTTTGCAACAAAAATCCTTCTGCAATGGACATCTTTGATAAGAAATATTCATAAGCAACAAGTCCTTAGATAGTAATTTTATTTTAAGTCTTGCCTAGATGCATCTCACTGGCTTTTCTACAGAACAAAAAGCTCTAAATCAAAATTAAGAAGCTGTGCTCAGCCACTGCTGGCATGTAAGAGTCAGTTCTGAAGCTGAGCTTGCAGTGAAAGAAACTACAAGGCTACAGCAACAGTCTGCCGTACACACCTCTTCCCTACAGCTTTGCTAATGTGCAGCCAAGCCAAAATCATAAATCAGCCCTACCTACCCGGAGAGCCTAGCTTTGATATGGCTGTGTCCAAGGACTGGCAAGGTGCAATCACAACAGACTCGGAGGAGCAGGAGAAACATTTTGAATGGATGCTACATCCCAACACCACACCTGTCAAAGCAGAAACATAGCTGCTGTTCCTACAACACTGACAGGCAGCCTTGGATAGAGCAGGGAGGAGGAAGTCATAGCCAAATGTTGTTTAATTAATAACGCCAATGAGATATCTGAGGTGTCTCTACTTTCCTTTTCTAACAGTCACATATTGGCAGAGCTAAAGTTTTGAGAAGACATTAATTAATGAAGTACAGAGAGGCTGACTGCTGAGGGCTCTCGGTTCAGTATCAGGGCAGCCTTCCTCTAGGGACCACACACCTTGTCCTCCTACACAGGACATTCTGCTTTCACAGTCTGAAGATAGGAAGGTCACATTTAGTGCAAGGCCTGAATGCAACAGGTCTTGTTGAAGAAAACCTTCCGTGCTGAAACCAACTAGGTACATTTGGTAGCCAGGAGCCATAGGTGAGAATCACTAAGTGCATCTAACCAAATACAGCCGATTAAGTGACAATTACCAGATTATTAACAGAATTTTTTTTCTGTTTCTAAGAATCATCTTTTGAGTATTGTGTTAACTTCACCATTCATTTAGTACAAAGATAACCCATTCATATAATTTACAGTAAACGGGGAATAAGCTTCTTACAAAGCAGATTGGAGAGATTATGTACACATTTGTTATCTGCTACTCCAATCCCATATAAGATATGAGAAATAAATGTGCTTCTTATATAATATTGCACCTTCTCAGCAAAAAGCATATCACTGAGCCTGAGCAGACAGGGAAACAATCCCTCCTTCAGGGCGCCGCATTGCAGAATTTCGAGCACAGAAGAAATCGCATAATGTGAAAAGCAAGTTCCTAAGAGGTAGCACTATCTCAGAACCCAATACTGAATATTTGTGCACACAGAAGTACAAATAGGAAAAAAGAATCCATGACAGGATGGTCATGAAATAGCCTTCGACGAAATTAAAAAAAATCACAGTGAATGACAGCAGCAGGAAAGGAGTGGGATATTCAAGACTCAGGCACTGAACAAAATCCTTCCAGTTTATAGCTAAAGTTATATGAAGACCAAATATTTAGGATTAGAGAAGATAAAAGATCAAAAGGCTGAAATTATGTTTGTTTAACTGGGTTTATGAAAGGGTATATATATTAAGAGGTGAGCTGCACAAACAAATTAATTTTATGTAGTTTTGACATATCCAACAAAGGATAATGAAAACCACAACTACCACTGGGAAACAACAGCGGGTAACCAGTTCCTACAAGGGAGTGGTTCAGAAGATGAGAAAATTATAAAGATCACTTGATAAAAAGATATTGGGAAGAGCAAAGCCCTAATGTGTTGCATCTTCTGATACTTCAATTTCAGCCTTGTCATGGTTTAATATAGTCAAAACGCAGGTAACAACATGACACAGAAATGGAAAGCCAGCCTGAGGTTATTTTCACTTGAGACACAGGAGTTGCCATGTAAATTGCTGAGAACTATTTGGCCTCCAGAATTTATCTGGCCTCTTTTCACTCCAGGAGCTAACAAGACAAATATAATAACTCAGGCTCCAGCCAGGTGTCTGGAAGTACCTGCTGGAGTCAAGTCTGCAAATACTTGGTGACTTCTTGTTTTCGCATCACTGCAATTACTTGAACTCCTCTCCCATCCCATCCTGGTGTTCGCACACACACTATCCAAGTGATACCTCACTTGTCTGAAAAAAATAGAAATGTTTTCTAAGATAAAGCCCTTTCAGCCCATCTCCCTCGTTACTGGTCAAGAGTATTGCTGAAGAGATCCCAGTATGTCCTAAATTCTACACGTAACCCCACCATTTCATACGCTATAGGTTTAAGAATACCACTGCACTGCCCAGTAAGAGTACAAAACATTATTGATAAAAGCTCACACACATTTCCAACTGCAGATTGATTCAGTTGTGCTGGAAATTCCTAGCATTTTTAGTGATCTCAGACTAGATCAATCTACCTTTTAAGTGATGTTTTTGCATGGCTTTGCAGTAAACTCTTCCAATTTATTGTTATGCCCATATTTAGGTCCATTCATTTAGCTGCTCTGAGATCCAAAATGCTAATTTTGCATTTCATTCACTCATTCTGTCATTTCTAAACTTTAACTGCTTAGCTTCCAGACAAAACGATATGGAAAATTATTTTTAATTTAATATATACCATTCAGTTGAAATAATACAATTTCATGAACAAAAGAAATACTAAATTTATTGAAAAATAGGTAACAAATATTGCTGCCACTTATACAGCTGATTTGGTACAAAACATTTTTAAATAATTTCATATCTTTAAAAGCATGCACTGCAATTTTCTTCCATTTTGAATATTCTCTAACTACAATCAAGGCTTAACAAAGTTATCACTGTAGAAAAAATGATGTATGTCCCTACACCATTTTTACAGACTAACAGTAATTTAAGGACTTGTAATTAGCTAAATTCATGGTCTTGCTTTAATTTATGCTTTTTAATGCAATCAGTACAATCTTGGTCTGAGGTGTAAGACCTAAAGTAAGACTTTGGAAAAGCTGCAGATGGTAAGTACAGAAAAGAAAATAATTAAACCAAAGATTTTCCTTGTTCTTTTCACCAAAATCTTATTTTGGAAATGGTCTGGGATTTTATCTGATCCATATCCATTCTCCAGATGTGAATTCCTCTATTTCAAAAGATATTTTTCCAATTTGTGTCATAACAAAACAAAAGCAGTTGAGTTTTGTCCTTTCTGGTGTTTTTGGCATTTTCATTTCAAGGAAATGCTGCAGGTGGTTTCACATGGCACCTCTACCTAAGTCAGGATTCTCCATCCCCAAAAAAACCCCATGTTTTCTAGTGTGAATTTTGCTAATAAGAGACACAAAAGGCCCAGTTTGGTCTATAAAAATTAGAAGCACAAAGCACAAATAAAAACTAAAAAAAAGTATGGCTACAAAGCTATCATATAACATGTATGAGGGATAGCATTTGTAACCTACTAGTGCTTATGATATTTTGAGTACAGTATAGCATCTCTTGCTTTTTCTACTCTTGAACACAATGACATATAAATGGCAGGAATTATGACTGGGCCATGTTTATGCTGCCTTTAAATTTTTCATTCATCTTTCTGTTTCTACATTTGGTATGTAATAAAAATTTCTACAATCATCCCAAGAGTTCAACATAACAATGCTTCAGTATTGCTACAGAAAACACTTCTATAAGCAGAGATCATGGAGATGTCTGCAACACTACAGTCTGTGTTATCATACAGCCATTAATTATTAAAAATGCCCTGAACACTGGAGCCCTACTTAGAGCTTCTGGATATTTCATTAATATTTTCAGTGACAATAAGAGCAATTATCTTTATTACTTTCATATCAGCATTTGTGACTGATATTTTCCAATAAAGGATGCATCCTTTAGGTTTGGAGAAAGGAGGCTAGAGAAAGTGGGGGGAAAGAAGACACAATTATATCTATTTATTGCATTCACTACAGAAGACAAGACAGCAAATTTCTGATAGGAAAAGCAGCACTTCATGTGAAAATAAAAGAAAAACAAAAAAATAAAATCTGAGAATCAGGAAAAGTGTTTCTTTCTGCTTCAAATACAATACAGGAGTTAGGTGCCAGCAGTACGAAATATCTCATGTTTTAAGATCTCTGTTTCATATGTACATTGCACAGTATTATGAGATTTTAACTTTTCCCTTGGAAATAACTTACTCCTTTAAAAACGAAATACAAGTAAAAATCATTTTGTATCACAATAGCTTCTGAGGGCTAAAATTAATCCTGGAATTCCAGTAGAAGATGGAAACAGCCATGGAAGAACTATTAATTGTTGGTGGTATAGCTTTCCTGCTCAGGAGAACCACAATAAATCATACTAGGAGTTCTAGAGGAGAGTTGTAGGATTTTTTTTCCCTGGTTTTGTTTGACTCTTAAACAATTAGTTTGATTATTTTTTCCTTATCAGATTTCCTATAGTTAGAAGAAGATCATTAAATAGTAAATTATATTTTCATCAGCCCTATGGTGACCTCAGAGATTTAGGAATCTAGTTTAGTCCCCATCTGTGCCAGTAAGAGTTTACTGGCAATGTCAAGAACTCCATGCTGTACACAAGTGGACATGTAGCAGAGGAAATCTAAATCTGAGGTGACATGGTGCCACAGACAGTTTGCGTATAGATCCAATCTTGGATACTCAAATTCTGCCCTGGGTCATACACATAAAGTCTGACATATTACAGAAAAAAGGAAATTCATAATTTGGTTGATGAAAGGTATGGAGGGACCTTCTAATTCATATTAGTATTTACACCAATGTAAAATGGTCAGCAGAAAAAGATTGCCTTTTGGGTAGCTGTGGTTCCATGTCTTGGTATAAAGAAGTTAATTATATAGCACTATCTGCTGAAGAGGAGAATTGACTCTCTAATAGACTTTGAGGTGGCAAAGTTGAAATCAGAACCCACTAATTTGCAGTATTTTGAGACTCTAATCATGAAAACTCTTTTCTAAAATCAGGGCCCAGCTGTATTGCAGGTAAGTTTCTAAATGAAGCCAAAAGGTTAGGTCACTACCTGAAGTCACAAAACTATAAATTAACTCTGAAAGGTTGGATTTCTGTCTGAACCTGGTAGTGAAGGAAGTGGTGAGGAGTAATCTTTGGAAATAAAGCTCATTGGCTCCTTCATTCTACCTGAAAGGTAGATTTTATATAAACCTGTTCCATCTGGAAAATTCTCCACTTGTTCATGCTTTTCATTACAAGCTAGAAGAGAAACAGGTTTTATGCTGCTCATGAATGCTCTCACTGATTCTGGGCTGGGCTGAAAATGAGAAGTAAAACACAAGAAGCTTTTGCCCTACTGGGTCAATAGGAAAAGAGGCTTTAGTTTATTCAAAGTACTTCATAAATGTGCAAAAAGATCTCTTCCTCTCTCTAAAAAAAAAAAAAAGCAAAAACTTAAAATGTCTTAGTTTCTCCTGTTTTTTTCCCACTGAAACATTGGGAAATGTGTATTTAAAAAAAATTAAATGACAAATTTAGGAAAGAACTGGTCAAATTACAAGTACAGAATTTTACGTAATAATCAACTTCTCTCTTTATATAGCATTCTTAAGTTTACACTCACTAACATTCCATAATGAAATGTGTCAGGCAAGATAGTAAGAGCAAGATTTTTTAAGAAGTGGCTGTAATTTCCAAGTGTACATTTTAGAGCACTGAATATGAGAGAGACCTTTTTAATTTTATTTTTTTTTTTAAGAGAACACATGCTCTCAATGTCCATGCAATGTTTATCAAATGGGTGACCAAATTTAGGGAGTAGTCACTATATTCATATCACTGGTATAGTCACTAGTAGTATAGCAATAACAACAGTATAGTCACTACTAGTAGTACAAAGTTACTAATATTCCACACTAAAGAACAGACTTGAATGTTTTCCACTTCCCTGCAGGACATACATTGGTTGAAACAAATTGTGACCCTACCAAAACCAGCTGGGTTCATGTGATATAAATTTGTACAAAACTTAACAATAGCATAGTATAGATTTAGTGAGAACTAGTTGTTTAGAATCAGGAGATTTTTTTTCGTCTCTCTTACAAAAAGATTTTAAGGGTCAAAGGAAATATAAAGAAGTGTCATGCTGACTTTTCAATCATAATGGCTCAGTTACAACCTATGGTCCTCGCTGGAGCAAAGGGGACAGTACTCTAGGCCAAGCCCCCTTCTCTAATTCCCTTTAAAGACTTCATACAGCAATGGAGCACAACTAGAATCACTGCTGTCCCTAAAGCACAAGGGCTGTACGTGTCATGCAAAAGGATTAAGAGTGGGTAGACCCAGTGCATATGTTTAGATACAACAATTTTCTACCATTCTATGACCACATGCAAACGGAAAATATGCTGCAGTGCTACACTCACAGAAGAGAACTGCTGAGACAGACTATGCATTTAAAGATTATTTCAGGAGGTTTATCATGGTCTCCTGCAACGTGAAGCTGTAAGGTTTTGAGTTTTAGACGTGGCTGACCACAGATTGACTTTTACATGATCTACTTGTCATCACATATCACACTTAAGGAAAAAAAAATAAAGTCAGAACTAGGCTTCTATCTCCTTTTCAAATTTTTAAAAACAAAAATATATATTCATGCTATGTGCATGCTGACAGCTGAAACATCAACAGTGAAGAAACAGTAAACTAAGAAAAAGCAGAATATCTGCAGATAAGTTTGGACCAGCTCTAGAGCTGATGTAATTTAAATGTACTGTCAAAATGGGTAGGGGAGCCCTGCTTCAAAAAGCAAACAAACAAACAAAAAAGCAACCTCAAATTGACAAGGACATTGGTAAAACTCATGGTGCATTTTAAATGAAGGTTCAGAAGTGCTCCACTGAACTGGGCTGATCTGGGAGCTGACTTTATTGCTCATGTAGATGAACCTTTGCCCTGGTGAAAGGCTCTTACAATTACATATTGTTAATTCAGTTAGCCAGACACAGTGCTTCAGGATAAACAGTGATAAAGCTACGCCTCAAGTTGGGAAGACCAACCTACAAAACTTGCACCTTTTTCCATTCATGAAAGGAGCATCCCTGAAGAGGGAGAAGCCCCTTGTCTCCATCTCCTTTGGGAACTACAATAAGGACATCATCAGACTTTCTGACATCATAACAACCCTAGAAAATGTTTTAACAGTGCAGCTTAGAACAGTCTGTTGCTTGCCCTTTCCCAACCTTTCTGTGATTGCATCTCCCATGCCCCTCACATAAATCTCTAGTCTAACCCATAGGAGCCCAACAGATTATTGTGATTCCATGATCGCAAACTATCTCACATAATCTGTTCAGGACTTTCTTGTTACAGATTAGTACCAACCGTTTACGTTGAAAATCAATATGTGCAAGAGAACTTGTGTGACCTAACATCCATCTGAATGTTTTGCATCTAGACTGAGACAGTGGTCCACACTCCCTCACTAGGCAATGGTAGATTTATCTCAGGTATTTTTGACCCTTTCCTGAAACGAATCACGCTCTATCTCCTGATTACAGAAGGATCTTAATGAACTTAAATATTCCACAGGACTTTAAAATATGTTAGATAAGTCCCACCCATGAACAGTAGTTTTCTTACTCACATTCTGGATCTTGTTTGGTTTCCCAAAGCTGTCGTACAGTAGAGTTGGTATCCCGAGCATGGTGCTCCAGGGCTTCTATGTCAAACACTTTGAGAAGAGAAGAAAGAGGAACAGAAGTACTTCTTTCATTCACACCATATGTACAGATAAAGACAAGTGGAGGTGATCTTATAATTTTAACAAGTGAAAACAAACCTCAACTATGTAAAGCAACTGAAAAAAACCAATCTTTCCCCTTAATACAGCAATATGCTTTAGGCCAGCTTTTGAGGGCAAGTTGAAACTTTTGAGGGTGTTTCTCACTGATGAAGTTTTTCAGCATCTTGGGCTCCATTGAGCTAGGTGATGGACAGACACCGCCTACCCCAGATCTCAGAAAAGGGAACGTAGAGGCTAACCTGAAACAAGATGCAGTTGTGTTACAATTGTGTTTTGCCGGCTTTCACCAACCAGAATAAACCCCAAAACTTTTTTTTTGGTGTTCTTTTTGGATGCTCTAGTTGTTACCTCTCTTGTCATAGTTCTCTTTCATGTTAAAGAGTATGTGTACTGTAAATTTATTTAGTATGTAAGTACACTGTAAATTCACTATTTACTAATTTAAATTTACTATTCAATTACAATTAAAGAGAAATCAAAAAAAAGATGTCAAACTTAGGGCAAAAGACATTTTAATGAGCTTTTAGCAATTAATCATGAATTGGTATTCGTCCCTGAATTGAAAGGAGGAAGACAGGTAGATGGAACTATGTCACCCATGGATCCAACAGCAATTGTCACACTGTTTTCCTTTCCTCTTTATTTACCTATCAAAGTTACACTAGAAAGAAAAAAAAATAGTATTTGTAGTAAGCAGACCATAAAATTTACCCTCTTTTAATGAGCATCAAAACTGCACAATGAAAAGCAATCACATACAAATATATTTTGCCACTAAATGCTGTATTTCAGTACACTAGCTGGTAACAAATACAACGTTTCAATAAGGGTGTGTTTTTGTTTTTACAAAAATTGCCAAGAACTTTCAAGCCTTATATCCACAGTCCTGAGATCTGAGGAGAAAATAAACTAATCTCAATTTCTATTGCTTTAATGTATCACTTTCTACTAATTGAATTAACAACAGTAAGTTTATCTTCTCAGCTTTGTTTCCCTTTAAAGTGATAAGGTCTAAGTCCCCCATAGTTTTGAAAAATTCATTACCTTATACCCTCAGACATCCAGAAAGTCTTGCACAATTCACCAGAGGTCCAGCGTTAAAAAGCCTTAAAAACCTTGGCCTTCTTGAGTGAGATATTCCCAAGCAAGGCTGAGAAATGACAAGCCTGGAAGTTATATATGAAGGCAGATTCTTCAAGCAATGGTCACCCAAGGGTTGGATAGCTGAGTGTTGGACCTGCATTCCTCTTTATTCAGAAAAATAAAGGAAGAAATACAATTTCATAAACAAAGAAGCTGGTCATCACACTACTTTGGCAGGGATATCTGGAAAAGCAATACCCCTCTTCTATGGGACTTCACTCTGGCTTAGACATTTCATTATGAATTCTTACTGAATACAAGTGTGAATTTCTACCAGGAAAGCAGAGTACCCATCCAGAGCACCTCAGGATGCATGCCAAAACAAATGCATAAGAAAACACAACTGACAGGGCGCAGGCTTTTGCACATCACTGTAGGTTTTATTTCATCACTGATGCTCCACCTAATTCACCTTTGGCTGGGTTACTATGGGGCAGGGTGGGAGTGGGGAGAAAAATAATCTATCTGTCATTGTTACAGGGCTAGCTGCATCCCTCTTCCCTTCCTTATTTCTCTGAATACACCTTGCCCTCATCAAGGATATAATTCACTAATGTATCCACTTTGGATTGACCACTGCACAGCATGTACTTGCCTCCCTCCTCTGCCTGTGCTCTGAGCTGGTTGGACACAAACAAGTCAGATCCAGAAGCTGCAAAGCCATTCACAGAGCACTAAGCCTCAGTTGGTAAGCCCCACTGAGAGACTAATGGCTGCTGACTCATGTCTACACAGGCTCTGCCTCAGCCTACCATATCCTGTGCATCAGCTGCTCTTGTACAGCCTCTTAAGCTGATATTGGCACCTATGACATTTATGATCAGAACTCCATGATCAGCAGTAAATACATCAAATAAACCACCATATTATTTAACAATGCCTTGACATAAAAAGACTAACATTTATAGAAAAGATTTGAAAGCAAGAGCTTACATCCATCCAACTCTACTGTCATTCAAGCCTTTCTATTGTCACAGTGACCAGTAGAGCAAGCTACTCCAGGTGCCTTGGATCTGGTTCCTTCACAAAACTTCCCCCATCATAAATTACTGCAGCCTCACTGGTCATCTGATCTCAAAGTCTAAGATCTACCCTCAGAAATAAGTCTCTGCCTGGGCTAGAGTAGAGCTAGCAGTTCAGTCAAATCTTTAGCATTGTTGAAGAATAGTCCAGTTTGAACAAAGCAAACCAATTCCCTCAGCTGGCGTCTTTGGTAATGCCAGTGGACAGAGGCAAGGTAAAGATTAAAATGCCTTCTTGAGCTGTCAGTGAACAATCTGACTGACAGGAGATATGACTATGCTGCCTTCCCTTTCATTTTGGTCTTCCTGACAAACTTTCCCACTGAAAGGAAACCAGCATTTGTACACACTGACTGAACCACAGTTTCAGCTCTGTCCCAGCACCACTTGGAGCTAAAAGCTGGGACTGCCTCGTTTCTCAGCAGCAGTTCCTTCCTTCCCCATCCCTCACACAACTAGGGTTTAGGCCAGCTGATACCTAAAACATGGCTCTGAGAGTCCACTTTTCAACAGTATGATTGATGCTAGCAATAGGAATGGATTTTGGTAAGACAATTGTCCTGCTATATGTTATAACTAATTTCATATATAAATTCCATTTATGAGTCTGAGCTCTTAACTGATCAATTATGTTCAAATATTTCAGTGCTCCTGAGGAGTCAGATCAGGTGGCTTCAGCCACCATTCAAACCGACAGAAAGGTGTTGTAGAACAAGAAGAAAGTCAGAACAAGCTCACCAAGGTAACGCTGTAAGCACTTCAGCTAACCATCAAAGAGACCATCTCATATCTTAAATTAACACCGGAAGTTCTATATCTGTCAAATTTCACCAGGTGCTGCTTCATGAAAGAGATTTTACTTTGGGTGGGGGGGTGGGGGGGAAATGCCTACAACTTGCCAAGTCTTCTAATGGTCTGAAAAGCCTAAAGAAAAAGGTGAGACATATTAAAAAACAACAGAAAAGGTATGCTAGTGCATTATCGCCTATGATCAGACCACTGTGTATTGCTGATCCAGCTCAATGTTTGAAGCCAACAGCAATGTGCTTTGCCCATTACTGAGGCTCTGGACAGGATGACTTGGTAGGGGTGGGGTTATCACAGAATAATCACACCCTTGGGTATTGGGTACACAACCACATCTCAAATCTTGTAACACCCCAGAGGTGTGATTATCTGCTGTCATGCTTTAATTCTTAATTAAAACAAGAGCTGCAGCTCAGATAAGATCTGTGAGAGGATTATGGTCATTCTTGGTTAGACAAGGGGGAACGTGTATCTTTGGAATTAAAATTCAGGTGCTTGGGTGAACTCTGCAATGCTGAGCTGTGCTTGAATCCAGCTCATCTTAGTCTTCCCTTTGATATGATTTAACCAGGAGGTAGCACACACAAAAAGCTGCAAACCCCAGGAACTAAACACTGAATAACCCAATAAACTGCACAGGGCTGTCATCATTCAAACATTTTTGCACCTTAATATCTTCTCAGCATTTTGACTCAAATAAAACTGTAAACCTTAAATGTGCTTCTAATGATGCTAAAAGACTGATTCTTGTTACTAAACATTAATACAAGTCACAGCAGCCATAAAAACACTGAAGGAATGTCTTGATGAAATGTGTACGAAACTACTCAACTTGCAAATATAAAGATGGATATATGGCCCGAGGAAAAATGAACATAAAGCACTTCTGTGATTTTTTTAAAAACTTAATCTTATTTTTAACAAATATTAACCCAACTTAAGGTCTTCTTTAAAGGTTACATTTGCATTTACAAAGAACTTTCAAGCAATTTAACTACAATGAATTTTAACAAGGCAGCTTCCTGTCCTCACTGCTTACCTATTTTTAAATTTTATGAGACTCTTCTGGCAGAGTTTTGTAGCTGTTAAGATGAAAGCCTGGATGCATGCATACTTTAAAAGTGGAGGAGGAGGAAAAAGAATAAAAAGAAGAAAGGAAAATAATCAATTTGGTATCAAATTTATTCCAAAGCCGAAAAGTGCATTTTTTTCTGATTGTGAAAGAAGACATGCAGGGAGGTCAAAGGTCAAGCAAAGAGGAGACAGTATTGTGTAGGAACTGTCACGCATCACCACCTATTTTGACATGCACAGGGCCGTTTGTTGTCTGTCGAACATGCAAATTAAGTGCCTGCTGTCATAGCTAGCCGATATCTGAAAGTGGAAAATGAGACCACCTGTAACCAGTGAATGGAGTGATGGACAAGCATTCAGAGCTCGTCATTTCCAACGCCATTCACACCACCTCCGAATTGCATATGACATGTAAAAATCTTTTCTTAATATTCACAACCGGGAAGTTTGGGGAATTATGGAGGCTTCAACTGCTGCATCTAATGGGTTCTCCAAGCAGACAGCTGTGACTGTGAGCTGGCTTGATAATTAGGTGTCCAGGAAGATTTTATGCTATGAATCAGTTAAAAGGGAGAAAAGAAAAAGAAAATAATGGCAAGCAAAACTCGCTGGAATGGAAATCATATTAACCCTTGCATGTCTTCCTCAGCACTTGGCTTTTACAATTCCTGTGAAGCAAGATTTGCAGAAATCAGACACATAATAATTTGTCTTCTGTCTCTAGCAGCACTGTCTTCCTACTCAGAAAATTGCACTCCAACCCTGTTTGATGCTTTGTTTTCCTGAAGAGAACTTAGAAGCATTAAATCTAAAGACACCAATCCCTCTTCTATTTGAAAGAAAAGGCAAGGCTTTATTTGAATTTCTAGTTAATATGGTACATAGGATTTTAAGGAACAGGTTCATTGTACTAAAGTCATGTCCTGTCATGTGCCTGTATGTAGGAAAATCAAATAGTTTAGCTAACTCTTTCAATAATCCTTTGCATGTTATCCCTACTTTTGTATGCGTATCTGTCTTTGTGCATGGGATGCCATAAATACTGCAGGCAGTATAATGCCAAGAAAAAATGTTTCTGATTTTCACTTCTGCTTGATAAATAAAGCTGCTCTAAAACACTTAGGATAGTTTAGATAGTTTAGATAGGAGAGTTTAGCCATGCCCAGCTGCACAATAAACTCACAAAACCTGTATTTTATTCAGGGCCTAACTAATTAATGTCAGTGTTCATTCTTAAATAAAAATTTAAGCTCTTCAGTTCGCAACTTCTGTGCTGTGTTCTGAAAGCCATTCTGGCTGGGTTTCCTTTCAGACATAAAGAAGACATGCATATGTACAGCAGACAGTCAGCATTCAAGAAGGTTATTCAGCCCACTGAGGAGGAATCACAATTCAGCTGTGGAATATTGTCCACCAGTAATTCCAAGCATAACTAGAGAGTTTGGGGAGCCTGTCTGAAGTCCTGCTACGTAAAGATTTCAGCCCTGCTCCATACTCATGAGGACTGAAGCCAGGCACTCAGGACCAGAAGCAGGCGAGTCACTAGTACGATAAGTTCTCTGAGTCATGCAATAAAAAAATCTGTATTTAAATCGGTTTTAATTTTTTAAAAGCATAACACTTTTTTATTTTCGCTGTGTCAAGCTGTAAAACATGGTAGCTCTTCCACTGTTGCCCACAACCTGCATTCACTGCTGCTCTGATTTAGGTCTCCAGTGATTCTGTCTTCCCTCCTGTGGCAGGGAGAGTTTAGAGAAGCTGAAACAGGACTCCCTGACCCCTCTGACTGGAGCTGGGAGTGAAAATCAGAAAACAGAGGAATGAAAAGAATGAGTGAATAGATACCTTAGGGAAAAGGAGCAGAAGAGACACTGGAGAAAGAAAGATCCTACCTGCTCACGTTCAAAAGCCATCCCTATCTTTTCTTGAATAACATGGCTACCCTGTCTCTTCCTTTGAGTTCTTGTCCCACTTATTTTAGACCTGCAAGTTTTCTTGGAAGCACTGCTTCTCTTAAGTTTCCATATGCTCTACAGAGAAAAACAGAGATAAGCATCTCAAGGAGTACTGTTTCCCAGCCACAAGCCAGCAAACCCCATTTGATGATCTACATCTCTAAGACTGCTGGGAAACAAAGTAGGAGAGCCTGAATCAGATACCACTCAGCCAGTAACACACTGCCAGGCGCAGTTGAAAAGTGTGCAAAGGCATACCTAAACACAGCCCTGAAATACTATCACGGTTTCCTTGTTTCTCCAAACACATTAGTTTGCTGCTGGGCAGGAAGAAATGGAAAAGGCAAAAAAACTGGCAAGCTCTCTGTTTCATCCCTTCACACCCGCTCCACAGAATAAGCTTCTTACTCTGTGCCTGAAACCAAGATCCACCCAGGACTTGAAGACAGGCAGCACAAGGGTAGCGTTTTACTAATCATATTCTAATCTACACACAATAGAAAATCTAAAACGCCGACACTTAAAACCATCCAGTGTCTGCATTTTCACAGAACAAAGCACTTGCCAACAAAGTCAGATTAAAGATTTCTTCTTCAAAACGCCTTCTAATTACTATCCACGTGCAACACACTTACATGCCCCAGCAGTGCCTTTGCAACCGCCAGACCGTCAGTGTGACCAGGGTTGAAAATATCCCTCGTCTTTGAGCATATTCCAGGCTTTTATCTTCTTTAACTCCCTATAAAATGGGAGAAGAATAAGCATAAGCCTCGCTGACTGGCTTCTGATATGTCCCTGAGCCAGCTCACTGCCTGCAACATCTGTGCTGGCACAAGCAGGAAGGCAGCACACTGCCATGCAAAAACAAAGACCTGCAGCTTCAAGTGGGAATTAAACTGCCATTGTGGCTGAAGGACTACATA
This sequence comes from Strix aluco, assembly GCF_031877795.1. NCBI lineage: Eukaryota > Metazoa > Chordata > Aves > Strigiformes > Strigidae > Strix > Strix aluco. The sequence goes on along the minus strand of NC_133931.1, from coordinate 68,803,712 downwards.
GCATGGATCTACAACCAGGGCCACACTGTTCATCTGCCTATTAGAAAGCTAGGTGGGAGTCCGAGAAGGTGGGCTCCACTTCTCAGTGTGGCCCTAGGCAGTCAGTTCACCTCCAGCAGCATGGGTACCCCGGGGCCCTGGTGTCATGACTGCTCTTAAGGGATACCAGGATGGTCATTAACAACAATAATTCTCTTTATATCTATTTTATTTTGTTTCTATTATACAAATTAAAGCAAGCTTTCTTTTCTACATATGAGCTATTAAAATACAACTCTACAACCTTTAACATCTGGCCATGTACTTCTCAATATGTCTTGCTCCAAGTTTCAAATAAGAGCTAATCATTTTCAAACATCAAAAATAGTCCATCAGGTAACACAAGGTTGTTATCTCCATTACACAAGAAGTTAGACAGAGATCAAGGTCTGTCAGAAAGCTCTTATAAGGGTGAAAGGGGAGAAGTGGCCATCATGTGCCTTCAGGTCAAACCAAGGAGGGACTTGCGCATCACAGTTGAGCAACATTGTTGTGAGACTACCAAATCTCATTCAGGTCAGACTTTTTAGCCAACCAACACATTTCCTAAATTTTAATTTCACTGGAAATGTTTCAAACAGGTCACAAGCTGGCACTAAATGCTTTCCCAGCACAGGTCTGAGTAGCAGGGATGGGGGAGTATTTTAAAGATAATTCTCTTTGCTGACATATTGCAATACCAAGAACCCAAAGCAATCATATTTGAAATGCTTGCCTGCAGTACTTCAGGCCATGCATTGCCACTCTTTCCTTGCAGTAAGAAACATGCCAAGCAGAACACCTGAATTGCCTGTGAACTCGGAACAATGGCAGAGTATTTGTGGAAGAAAGATCTCATGAACACAATTATGTAAGTCCTACTCACTGTGGAAGTCACACTCCTTGGAGCAGATCCAGGAAAACAGTCCATGGGGTAAAGTGTTATATTGCCAGCTTGTCAGACATGCCCAGGTCAATATAAATTACCAAATCCTCATCACTTCTGAAAATTTATCTACTGCTTGCATTCCTTCAGTAAGTATTTTGCCACCTAATCTGAGACTTGTGTTTCTGCAGATACTTCTTGTGGAGGTTTTATTTGGTTTTCTTAATTTATTTCATGTGTCTAACTTGAACACTCATCCTGTTGGCAGGAACACAATACAAGGACCAAGAAATTCTCTTTATTCTGAAGAGACTTACGATATAGGTTGGGTAGACAAATAAGGCCTTTCTCTTTTGTATGTTTTTATAGAAATCTGCTTATTCTGTCAAAAGAATCTGTCACTGAAAAGCAGCATGACTGAAAAAGACACATTAGATGACAAACTGAACCTTTTATTGTGCTAGATTCAACCTTAAATAAAGCAAGCCAATGGTTCTTTCTATATGAATGAGATTTTCCCAAAGACAAGACCTGTTTACCATTCAAACACAAGTCCATTTAACCTTAACACTAGAAGTTAAGTGTGGCTTAAAAGTAGTGTAAACACACTGAATTTTCCTCTTCACAAGGCAAATTTTCACCCTAATTAAGCAAATAAAATAATAAAAATTCTCAAGAGACGTCTAGTGACATTTCCAGGTTACATTACCTATATATATTATATTATCATTAATATGTATTTAACCACTAGCTGTATTATGAAAAATTACCTGCACAGGAAAAATACTTCTCTTGCTTTGGTATACACAATAATTAAAATATTCAGTTAGGCTTAATATTTAAAAGCAGAAAATTTTATCCCTGTATTAATATGCACACAGTACTACTTCTGATTATATTCTTCAGTTTCCAAGTTAATATACTGAAGCTTTCTACCAAAAGAATTTCCAGGAATACATTATGGCAGTAATAAGGAAAAAGTACAAACATGTTTTTCCACTCACTTTCTAGAGTGAGCTTAATTTCCCATATCATTTTTTAATTGATGGTTCTATAAGTATTTTTCCATGTGACTTTATGTAGCTACTTTAGAAATACTCTCTTACCATACTATACAGATTTCTGAAATATATACAAAAGCAAGTGAGAAGAAAACACAGCGTGACTATAAAATCCACTATTGGAGGAAGTAAACAGCAACAAACTAAACAGCATACAACCAAAAAAGTGAGCACTGCGTCTTGTGATGAAGTCCTCAAACTGGAGTTTTATGATGGCAGCTTAAAGTTTCTTACATGCCCTTGTGTTGCAGCACCGAATGAGCCAGGGACAGCTGCACCAATTCTACACAATTAGTCAAGGTCAGACAGTGGAAAGGGAGGACACTCACTATTTGTCAAGAGAACAATGGCAGGAGGCTCAGCCTTTCTCTGCCAGGAATGACTGTTCCCTACATTGCATTCAAACAGTGGTGAAATTATGCCGGGCCCCTTTTTGTGTAGTAGAGAAGGGCAACCTTTCCAGACAATTGAAGTGTAAGAACTAACAAGGCAGAGCAACAGCACAAAAACAAGCTTGTTTTAAGTACTGAAAGCATATGTTCTTGACACAAATTAATGTTTTGACACTTGTGAAAAAGAAGGTGATAATATCTACAAGCTTAAACCCACTTATAACTTTCCTTCATTACCGATTATTGAGGTTGCAGATTTAAAAAAAAAAAAATCCTGACAAGTTACTGGCAATTATTTTGCTTACTCTGAGGGGTTTTGGTGTTTTGGGGTGGGGGGGTTAAACATGTATTTTTCATAAACCTAGAAACATATTCAGAAAGAGAAGAGTTAAATTTTGGGCAAAGGCACTTCCCTCAACATAGGTAGGCAAACAGAGATGGAAAACAAAAAAAAACCAAGCCAAAGCATCTGTCATTAGCAGGAGGGGAAAAGAAAAACAAAACATTTTTAACAATGAGATTTTATTTCAGTGTTTAATGATGTGCACTTGGAGCTGTATTTTGGGTTTCTTTATGACACAGCACAAATACAGAACAAGCAAAATAGTCGTTATAAAAATTGATATGAAGCAGTAGTTTTGATACAGAACTCTCACTGTACTGCACTGGAATAAATGGGTTTAATTGCATAAATTCTGTCACTTGTATGAACAAGTGTGGGGATGCAGAATGTGCTTAAACTATTATGTGGAGACTATATTGAGACCACCTTTTTAAAAAGCACACTATAAATTTAGATGTATTAAAAATGATTCATATTCACTGCAAACAGCATTTCAGCAAGTTTATGGCCGTTCTGAATGCTAACATACTTTTAAGTGTTTTATCATATTTGCATTCATCAAAGGCAAACAATTTTTAGATACTTAAGGTGGGAATTCTTACAATTAAGGAGTTTGAAAGCATTACTCTAAGTGCAGGTAATTAAAAACATCAAAGGGCAAATATTCTTTTTCTGGATGCCACCTGAAAACTAGATCATATTAGCTTTGGAAGAAAGGAATTTCTCCTTCAGGTAAATTTTGCAGCTACTAAGGCTGCACAAGCCACACCTGTAGGTGCACACTACCATAAAAGAGGGAAGGACAGAAATCCATCAGCCATTGTACCAACTCCTTCCTCCCCAGTAAGAGGAGTAAAGCCAGCCCCAGCCATACCTACCTCTTTTTCTGTTGCTGTCCTGCAAACATATCAGGATTTTTGAAAACTTTTTTTTAAATGCTCACCATCTGTTTGGGTCTTTTCTCCTCCAGAAATCTTTCCCCCTGTGCCATGAAGTTGCATCAATCCTGCAGTTAAGGAGCCATCTGCCCAAGCACAAAAACTGATTCTGGAAAGCTTCAATAAGGGGAGGACATGGGAGAGATTTTACCTTGATTTAACTTCACACCCAAAATATCCTACATTCATGATACATCTCTACTGGATTATATCTGAAAAACAGGTATTTAATATATTAACTTTAGAACATCCCTTTTCACCTGGAGCAATTCAGAGAAATCCTTTAAACTAGAACAAACTCAGTTCTTCATATATCTAATAAAGACTGAGATTTGACTGCATGAACTGTGCCTGTTAATTAAGACGAGAAACTAGTGCACTACCTTCTAATTCTAAATCCTTAATGGCACTTTGCTACTGCACTGTTTACAAAGCAAGGCATCCTTGACCGGTTTCTGTATCATATTTCCGATGTCAACTGAATAAATTAGAACAGGAAAACGTCAGAGTACAATGTACCTTTTCAAGCCATTTGGCTTAGTGAAGCAGGATAGATTCAGGCAAAATTACCTCTTTTCCAGTCTGGTGGCTTTGCAGGAAGTTAGTGCCTTTTTCTTCATGTTTAGCAGTCCCTTCCCATCCTCTCTCTAGAAAGAAGCCCTGCAAGGTAAATGAAATTTGCAAATGGAAGTTACCACTGAGGTGACTTTCAAGCTCCTTGCCATACACCTTCTATATTGATAGGTACAGTTAGTTTCCTGTGATAAGAATTTAAATTTAAATTTGTCCATTCTAATCTTCCTCTCCCCCAATCCAAAGCAGAATCTTTGCACCACCCTCCCCTCACTGCTTCTTATCTATTTGCTAGAAGGTGAAGACAGTCCCCATGTTTGAAAACAGTGCTGATCAACCAAAAATAGTCAATCTCATTTAACACTGAACAAGGAAATTTATTAGAAAAAGAAAGACAGTATTTCTTAAGCTATTCCAGTCTTTTCACTAAATCTATCATAAATCAAACAGACCAAAAACCCCGCTTGAGAATTACTGGATCTGAAAAAGAACTTATTCAAATGAATTCATCTAGCTAAGGGCAACTGGTATTTAACTGCATATTTTGAATTTTTCAGTATGAAAAACTAGATATTTCTATTCCATACTGACTTTTTATATATTTGGAAGACTGAATTTTGAAACCTCAGAGCACATTAGGAAATAGTATTTTGTGGCATTATTGAGAGGGTTTTTTCCCAAATGTGTCTACTGCCATATCTAGTGTCAGTACCTGACTGGTTTGCAAATCTTCACACACAGCCCAAAAATGGAGAAGTATTGCTTGAAACTTTTATCAAGTATACACTGTGCAAGGGATAGCATTTTACATAAGAGTTTTACCCACAGGGAAAAAAAGAGTAATAAAACCTATATTAACGCTGAATATCTAGTAACTTACAAGTTATTTTTACAACATTCTTTTAAAGTCACTATGTCACCTTTTCTCCAAACACCATTAAAATCCAACTAGAAATGCTTCAAATTGGAGCAAAATCCAGCACTGTGGGCTGCAGAATGTTCCAAATATATCTATTCAAATATACATGTTCCTCATAATGAGTAGATAAATGTTTTTACATGATTGCAGAACATGTCTAAAATGCTTTATTCTGTTAGCATAATTTTATGATAGATACGTATTCTGCTTAAAACTAGGTCTGTTTGATGGATGTACAGTTTACCCATATAGTAAATAAGAATATGCAGCAGCTTCAGGTACTTTATAAAACAGAAGTCACCAATGGGGAATAAAACACTATAAACAACATTCAGTACAGTATCCAACCTGTCATTTTGATAGTACATTTATGCATTTGACAGGGAGTGTCTTCTCTTAAAGAGGTTAATAGAGTCACAACTTATGTATCACCAAAGTTGAACTGATCTATACAGACTCTCAAGAGAAGGGTAGATGGGTAAGTAAATCAGAAAATACTGAAATAACTTTCTCAATTCTGTAACAAGGAGGAAAAAGAGGAAGAACTAGGACTCTGATAATCATTCATTCCTTTCTGATATTGTTCATAGTGTACTGACTTAGGCCCCTATCAACCCTGAGAGCCTGAAATACAGGAAAGTCAACCATAAAGACCTGCATATAGAGCAAATTATAAACTGATGCACAGCTATACTCCAAACACACTGTTAACTCTTAATGCACATTATATCACTGATTGATGAATTCGTTCATTCTAAATGCTATGCTGTACTGAAAGCCTCTAAAATAAAATTTTTTGAAAGAGGACAAATAGATCCAATACCAAGGCATTACAGACAGATCAAATAAACCACCTCCATTTAAACCTAATAAATCTACTTCTAGTTTAATGATATTCATAACTAAGAGAAAGCACTTGTGCAGGCAAAATGCAGTTCACACAAAAATTACATCATGAAACAAATTATCACTGGAAGAGTTTGTGTTCTTTAAGGAGGAAAACTACAGCTGAACTAAAATTGAAATTAAATCCTTTTTCTGGCTTTCTAAAATTAAAGGAATCATGATGACAAGTATGCGCCTGTAGAATCCAGAAATTAAATTCTAAATATTCTCTAAAATTTGATATGAATCAAGATCAGAAGTTCTACTGTAAACCATCCCAAATAAAGATAGATAGAATTATACTGTAAAGATGAAAATAAACTCTTACTTTCTTAGTGCAATTCACGAGCATGTATTACTGGACATTAGCAGCAATTTCTGCTACTATAAATCCTACATTTTTCAGAAACACACTTTAAATAATTTCACTCTTATCTGTTGGTTGTCTGGAATACTTGCAGGAAAAGAAGAACATAAAAGTAGGAGAATCCATCAAAGCATCTGATTTAAAATTCAATAGTTAAAAAAATCATTTTGGATCTGCATTTACTGGTTATTACCTCCAACATCTGCTAAAACCAATGACTAAGATAAAAACTCAAGTTCTGGGTATTTGATAAAGGGCCTTGACTTTCAGAGGAGAAGTGCTCACCACTTTCTGAATCATTAAGTAGAAAATTAAGGGCTGTGTTCTTCCATCCTGGCAGAAGCATACCATATGATTTAGGTGATGAGTCACTGAGCTGGAATTTCAATGATCAAATATTCACAATGAGATCCTTGAAAATGAGCTACAGACCAAGACCAAGAATTATTCACAGAAGTTATCGGGTGAATAGCTTTGAATAATGAGCACATATGAGAGTCTTTGCTTATAAAATCTGTGAAGAAAAAAATATTAATTGTGGAATAAATTATTAATTTTAAGTTATGTATCTGGCTCCAAAACATATATACTACATTATAGTGAACTGTAAGCCTGTCTGTAAACTGACTGCTCTTTGTATTTCCAGAGTCCAAAGTTTTCACAATAGCCAAGCACTGCAAGAATAATTGTCTGAATTGACGTGATGGTGTGAGTTCATTGTGGAACACAAAATGTGTTGCTTCTTTGATCAAAGGTCAAACCTAGAATACTAATATAAACACACAATGGCTGGGCATAGGTGAGAAGCCTTTCATAAATCCAGCAGAAGTGAAAGCTGTCACTAATTTCTTTTTATGAGCTTGTTTGATGACAGTGGCCTGAGGTACCAATTAAAGGGAGTTACTTTATGACATTATTAGTGCAAAGTGTGTTCAAAGGTGAGCCTATTTGTCATGCATGATTAGCACCAAGTATGGGAAAATAATAAAATGGTAACAAACCAAGCAAAATCTGTTTTTAAAAAGATCCAGTCAAATTGATTTGACTTTCATTTGCTCAACTACAAATTTTAGTTCCTTACAACTTTATTTTGGTTTTGTGGATTTTTTTAATTAATGATTCAGAATAGAATTTCTTACCATCCCACTGATACCATGACAGCTATTAATACTATAGTGCAGATAATTTTACTGAGTATTTGGGTGGGAGGCTTTGGTTTACTGGACTCTCTAATCATGATGTTATTTAACCCTTTTCTTCTCTCATTCTAAGCCATTTGACTGATTATCCTACCAGCTCGTGACTCAAAAAAAAGAGCATGTAAACCAAACTCTTCAGCCATTGTACTGGATGACAACTAGGCTTGCTAAGCACATTTTCAACAAAATCTCAAAATTCCCTAAAAAAACTCCAAGACTCTTGTAAACTATTCTGGAGAGTCTACAACAACATTTTTCATCCCAAAGTCAGGAAACTAGATGAAACTTTGACACTAGGTATCCTGTAAGGGTAACCTTTTCCTAGAGTGTAATAGCCAGTGGGGCTTTCCTGTTTTCCCACTTCCTTAACTAATGAAAGGAGGTTTTGTTAACAACTCCCAAAACTTACTGATTTCAAAATCTGAGATTGATCAAAATTCAGTGATTTCAATAGTCTTCCATTTTATTAACAATCAATCCATAAAGCTTTCTTCTCATCCTAGTGTGGAATCAAAGCAAAAAGTTACAACTAAATTCAATCATATTTCAGAAATCTCAAGGGGACAGGATGCATCTGTTGATTTCAATACTAACCCTCAATTTTTTATTTTTAAGTACAACCTAGGAAAGTTTGTACTAAAACATCACCATTTACCTAAAAGATCTCTTACAACGTTATCTAGAATTTAAACTATGAAACTAACTCCTCGTACACTCTGTCCTAAATAGGACTCAACACAAGACAAAAAAACCCTGCATCAAACCTGCATAGCTATGTCCCTCTCCCCACAATATTAAAACCAAACTTTTCATTTCATTATGAATCCTAAATATGATTCTACATTACAGAATTATGTAAGGTGAATGGCATTTCTTAGACAGTAATATTTTACCTGAAAAAATGTACTTGAACCTAGTCCAACATTAAAACAGTGGTTGCATCTAGTTCATCTTAAGGAGGATGTAGATACAATATACACATAGCATGTACCAAGAATCTAGTCTCAATGGGTATGCAATGTAGAGTCCCCCACAGCTGCACAGATCAAGCACACAATGCATGTGGTTCTCAGCTCACTGGCTGAGACCCCCTTTACAGAGGGAACTCAACTCAACACACTGAGATATGATTGACAACATTATGCAACTGCCCATTGCATAGCATTGAAAAGTTTGTTTACAATTTTTACACCCTTCTAAAAATGCAGAAGATGTTACTGCTTTCATTAAAACTACTACAAACCCAAACTTCTGCCACTGAATTGCATATGCAGCTCATGTCTTTTCAGAGATTCTATGGGAAGAAATTATTACGTGATCCAAATCAGATACTCAGCCCAGGTTTTTTTCCTTAAAACCTTCTGGAAGTTAGATGTCCATATAAATATGTATTCAGTTTGGCTGCCCAAAACTTGAAGTGTTTTAATAAGTTAGGATTCCAGTGTAAGACAAGAGAATTCCATTAAAATCCATTAAAAAAAGACAGAAGTTAAATAAACAAAAAAACAGTCATCAAAAAGAAATGTTTCTCCTTTGAGAGAGAAGCAATAAGCAATGTTTATTTTAGATTTAACGAGTCTAACCACATTTTTTCATTGTATGCCTATGCATCTTCATGGGAACTTTTCCTAGGTTTCTAATGGTCATTAGATGAGTAAACCTGCAACAATTTCTTTCACTCTTTCCTTACCCTCTCCTTGTCATGAACATGCTGACCTGATACTTTAAAAAGCAGTCTTACTTATGCTCAATCCCTCATTTCTGATCTTTGTCCCTTGTTTATGTCTCTTCTTTACATTATTTATCATTTGTTCAGTACTATCCATGTGTCTTTCAAATTTCCAATATAGAATTTAACAAAAATCTCCCTTTATATTAAAAACATGAAAGTCAAAGAAGTGCTGAGAAAAAACAGTTTTCAGTTTCACCACATTAATTACAAATTACTTTTGGCTCCAATGTGGGCGTGAGTCTTGGAACAATTATTAGAATGAAAAAATCAAATACTGAGAAAAACTTGGGGGCCAGGTGGAGGCAATGTACAGACAAGAAAAAATTAGTAAGAAATTGTGGGAGACCTATGAAATACCAAGCAAGTGTGGTGGAACTTCACCACTTAATTAGGTCAGGACATGAATGCAAGATTAAGAAAAACAGGTAATTAAAACATCTTGTAGAAAGCTATCCCTTCTAATAGAAAGGCCAACCAAAAAGGCAATAAAGTAGCAGGAGGGAATCACACCTAAGCACTCTTATGAATGAATATCAGTGGTGAAAAATTCATTCTTTCCTAAAAAGATTGGGTCAAATTGAGTCACAACAGTCAAAAGATTCACAGATCCTGAGAAGAAGAGGTGACAGCAGCAGCAAAGTAATTTTTCATCTTTCCTCAAAGTCTTCCTCTTATTATTATTTATGGGAGATTGACTATTAACCAGCTACTTCAGGAAAAATTAAAGTGAGATGAATTTTTCACTCTGGCCTAAAACTGTGGAGTCTGTTGCCATTCTTGCAGGAAGAAGCCAAGATAGGATTGGCCTCTGCCTCTCACCAGCTCTGCCCTTAATGCTTGATACTTCTGCTATCCCATTACAGTGTTTTACTCCATCACCAACTCACCAGTGCTCTGACATCAGCATTGTTCTCCACTGACTCAAAAATAGTAGTTTTAGTAAAATAAGACTAAAATAGTCTTTAGAAATCTTGTTTTACATTTGTGTGGTAAAAATATTCTCCATTGGAAATGTTTAAGATGTAAAATAAAATCCAAAGACTGTGAAAAGCAGATTGAGACTGCAGTTCTTCTCCTAGAAATGCTGGAAGAACTCATTCAAAAAAAGTCTTCAGAGTTTCAAGGGGATAAAAGACATCCAAAGGGGCTGGGCTATATTCAGTGTCCAAATAATGTTCGAAAGAGTCTGTTAGAGACTGGGCAATAGTTGGGCCTTTCTGCCTAACCTAAATATATGGTCTTGTATTATTTCTCTATCCAGAAGATGCTCTGAACATTTGTTGTTCTATGCTACATTAAAGCATGAAAATAAGCCTCTTGTTCCAGGATCAACTGCCTGTAGAGCTGGAAAGGATTTTTCATCTCCTTCATTGTCTATATTGAGGCCAGGACAGGTTAGAAGCATCAGAGCCCGCCTACTGACCAAGGCAGAGTATTGAGTAGCATGAAAGAGCATGAACTGTGGCAAATGCTGAGCATCATTCCCCACATTGGTGTGATATTTCTTGATTCAATAGCAAGCATCACACTGAGCATCAAAGGTGTGCTGAGAAGGAATTATCACCATTATTGTCTGACTTACAGGACTACCCAATACAGAATAATACTGGGACCATTTGGACATATCTTGCCTCATCACTTCCCTAATATCGCTGAGGCATTTGGAACTGATGGTGTCCCGATCACTCCTGTTACCTGCTCAACATGTGCAAGAAGGCACCGGAGAAACTGATATTACAGTAATGTTCCCACTGTGTGGTGGACTGGATACCCAGGGAAAGATAGTTGCAGAATGCTGAGTGCATCACTTGCACATTGCCCAGCACACAAACAAACTTGATTTCAAGCTCAGTAATCTTTCGTGTGTCTCAAGACCTATGCACATTGCCACGCACATGCAAAGGATTAATGCAGACTGCATACCTTAATAAAAAAATGTTCTGCTGAAGTGTTACATACAGACATACTGAAGCAATAAGAATTATTATTCCCCTTCTTACACACTCTGTTTAAACACATAAAGGGACAATCAAATATACCAACCTTATTTAACTATGTAACATTTCTCTGCCCTAGAAAGTCTGTCTACTCAAAAGTAATTCTCAGATAGCTAGGTCTCCATCCATGATCCCTTCATTTGTGCTTCAGCACTTCAAAAAGCCAAAAATGCTCTGATGATGATTTATCTTAACATGCTAAATTCAGGCAGCTGGGAAATAGCCTAAGATAAAACTCCATGCTCCTATCTTGAAATTTAAAAAAAAATGCTACCACCCAAAATTTACCCCAGCAATGTCTGCTGGCATTACAACACAGAAAAGAACAGACAGTTAATTCTGGGCTTTCTGCTGTTATACTAATTTCTTTCAGGTGTTTGCAGTTCTACAGGACCTACCTCTGCCTTATCAGTTGCAAAAATATCTCCAAAATTCTGTTGGTTAATGTCTGTTAATATCTACTTTGAAATCTTCTAGCACTCCTTTTTGCATCAGACTTTCCATTTACCAAGTTTAGATTTACCAGTCTCAAAGACTGAGAGCACATCTTCATGGAGAAATCAAGACATATAAAACATAAAGGAAGCGTAAAATATTCTGTAGTACTTTCACTAGTTTGTGGTTTGTGGGGTTTTTTTGTTTAAATCTAATAGGAAGGCTTCTGAATCTATTCTGATCTTACAGGATTATCCAGCACATATCAGTTTGAATGGAAGCCCTTAATGTCCTTTCTGCAATGTTGATAGTCAAGGTGACAGAAGTCTCGCTTACTTTATTGTGCAGCAGTTGACACTAGTCAATGTATTTATGACTTCTGTTGAACTGTAAATCAAATGTGTTTCCATTATATTGTAAACTCTGTTTAACATACTAAATGGTACAGGACTATAACTCTCAGATAAAGTGAGGTATTTAGAAAAAGAAGTAGTCTCATTGTTAAGAACATGTGATATGCTCTTAAAACTAGTTAAATAAGTTAGAAACAATTTCCAGATCTTCAAATATATAATTGACAATCTCATCTCACCTCACATAGTATGGTGAAAGCCCAGAATCATTAGGAGAAACAAAGAACTATTTTACAATAAAATATTAGATTGCCTTCTGTCCTTTACAGCATAGGTTTCTAGAGGAAAATACAGAAGTATCCCAACTTTTCATTGCTGCATATACCACTTTGCTGTTTAAAAGCTGGAATACTGAGTAATATTTTAAAAAACAAAATACTTAAGTATTTTCAAGTATTTTCAGAAAATAACTCATTGTTTGATCAAAGACATTTTTTACGCTGCCACAAAATGGAAGTTATCTGTATGTATGTAAATAAAAACAATAGTGAATGCAGCACAATGGAAGAGCCATTTAACCTGTGAATCGCAAGGTTATTTTTGTAGCTGTGTCCTGTCTAACCAGTGCAGCAGATGATTTATGGTCTCCAGCAGAGCTTCATCATCATTGTTCTCACCTTTATTTCCATCATAGTTAATTAAAGGGAAGGTCATTGTCACCTTATGTTTTAAACCTTCTTAACATAATATATCACCCTGGGTATGCTTTAATAAGGGGACCCGTGAAGGAATGCTGTTATAGGAAAAAAAAAAGCTTTACAGCATAATCCATCCTGTTAACAATTACACCTTAGATTTACACATAATGAAAGTTAATAAGCAGACAGAATGAAGGCTACATCTTGATACTCATTCAAATCTTGATTAATTGGCTGTGTGATCTAATGGAATAAACAGTAGTATGCTTTTCTTGACTTTAGGCGTATGTATGAAGAGTGAGTTTCTAAAGGGAAGATCTTCCCTTGAAATAATTTTAGCATACAAAACACTGTGCCAGTGGGAAAGGAAAAAAACAAAACAAAACAAAACAAAAAACCCCAAAAAACTCAAAAAGCAAAGCACATATTTTAAATATTACCAAAGAAACCTCTTTTGATGTTAGATGTACAAAATAAACCACCTTTAAGTTGAAGATTGGCTCAGACAGATTACAAAATATTCAGACAATGAAGACAATGGTTCTTAATACAGTTTCAGTAGGTGTTAGCATTTTTAAACCCCTGAGGGAAAAATTCAAACTGACTTATAATTATCTACTAAAGAGAACCAACTCTAAAACACACACAGATCTAGGGGGGAAAAATCATTTAAATATATATTTAAATATTTACTCCAGAAGATCTCCAAATATCTTCCATGCTTAATCTATATTAAACATTTTCTTTAACTATTATGCTGTTTATTCAATCAGCCAAAATATAGTTCCACAGCACTACTGTACTAGTTAGCCACAGGCAGTTATAGAAAACCTGAATGCTGAGCATTTTCAGGCTTCCCAAGCTTATCTCCATACTAGAAGACAAAAGTGATTTTTATTATAGTATTAGTGGACTGTAGTATAAGCCCTAGAAGAAACAATATACAAAAGTATGGTCCTTGTCATCTGCATGTATAGTGCCTCCTGTCCTCATGTTGTAAATACAGCAGCCTTCAACTTGCCTAGCTGGGGGCAAGTTTTTACCTTGGCCAACTGGCCTGTGCAGATAAATTATAGATCACAAAACCAATCTGTCTTCTGATAACTAAAAAATGGGATATGGGGATGAAAGTCCTGTCCATCAGCTCAGCTGGAATCACTGATTTTACTTTCCTTGCTATACACACCAAAACTTCTCTATCAGTGGAGAAAACAATTGGTCTATATGGGACCAAAACCATACTGATTCAGGACATCCTTATCCTGGTTGCAGTGCTTACAGCGCTGGAGTATGCATCTCTGACACAGTACGTTTTCAGACGGTGGGTCTAAGATATGTCTTGTTCCTCAGTGGTGTGAGGAGTCAGGAAGCAATTTCATGGTTGTCCTGAAAGAGAAATTTTTATCAATCCCTTCCAATAATTTAGCAGGAGACAGGGGGAGAAGAATGACTAATAAATTGCCACTTGGACAACTTGCTCTGGACACCAGCAATACCTGTGAATGTGTACCTCTCCAGATCACAGAAATACGGTATTAATACTCTCTGGAGACAATATAAGTACATTATCTCCTTATGTGTCTTGACTTGTCTTCTGGCAGCATTAATAAAAGCCCTAGAGGCTTTAGATCCAGACCTGTGAGAACTTCCATGGCAAAGTCACAGACCAGGTAAGTTCAGCATGAAAAAAGGATGCCATACACTCAGCACCATGCTGAAAAAATTGGGGCGTCTCAAGACAAACATGCTATCATACTTATGAAACAACAAAACTCATTCATGCACGTGCAGTATGTTGCTGTGTAATTGTGTGGAATTGTAGATTAAGTAACTCCATACACTGTATTCAGTCACCACAGAAGTAGCTTTCATTCTTAATACAGGGATGTAAAATTTTTCTTAAGCACCAACAATTAATTTTGACTAATAGCATAAATAACATACTGCAACAATGTTGGTCTTTTCAACACATCCTGTGCTTATATCTAGCCAGCACTTCAGGAATTCCACACTCAGTATTCTGTTACAGAGAAGCCAAAACCAGGGAAGTGGACAAGGTTGAATACAGGTCTTACACTTCCTAATAACCCAGCTGTTCAGCTTATTCTGCTATGAAGTTCTCAATTGTATTCGTTAGAGCAGTTCATTTTGCTTCAGGACAAGTATTTCACAGAGCAAAGCCTAAAACCAGTGTTATTATTTTAAATATCCAACTAGAGAAATGCAGCAAAGGAGACCTCTCTTCATACACATTCATAAAAGGAAGAACCATGGCCGCAAATCATAATCTACACCAGTCTGAACAGCTGGAAACCTGAAAGAACCACCAGATCTTTTAGTTCATGTCCCAGGCCTTCCAACTGTATTCAGTTCTCCTCTGTTATTGTACAAAATGAGATGTTTAGCTAAAGAATATCCTTTGCATAACCAGTGTATTGCTTTAGCTCCTCCTGAGATGTGAGGAGACCTCTTAAATTTTGAGGCCTTAACATTTCTCACTGCTACTATTAACAGTCTCAAACATTCAGATATCATGAGTCAAACAAAAGAAAAAATCATGATATCTGTGCCAAGATCCCACTGTATTTCTATTACACATTTGGCAAGTCTTCTGACCTCCCATTAAGGAAGGCATGTGCAGAGTTACTGTGCCAACTCTGCCTGTCATAAAAAGATAAACCTGGCCCCTGCTTTAGAAGCTCCTACTGATTAACAGGTAGTAAGAACTTACAATTTCTTATCAAATCTCAACTACTAATTTACTAATTACTAACTGCATGAAGCTTCTCTGCTCTTCATACACCCATCAAAGATCCATAATTAATACAACCTTCACAGTTCCTACATGGCTTTGCACCCCTCCCTGAGAGCAATGTAGTTGCTACTCCTGTGCTTTCAGGGATTCTCCATTATCCTCTTCTCCTCCCAGGCTTGGTTTAGCATTAAAGGGAAGGAGAGAAAGGATGAGCTATACTTGCTTTTTACAATGACCTTCACTACCTGTCCTTTCCACTAAAATTGTGGAACTAGAAGTGTTAAGCAATCAGATGAAGGGTCTTTATGGACATGGAGGCTGGCACTTCTCTCCTCTGATGTTGCCTGCAACAGGGGCCAAAATCAAAGTTATGCAACATACCAGCTCTGACAGACTTCTTGTGAGGCAAGAGAGCAAGCAGCTGTGGGACAAACAACAAGAGGTTTTCTTAGGCCCTTTTCCAAATACCAGGGTATCATCTAAGCCTCCTTTTTCTCCTCCACAAATTAGACAACAACTAAATATTAGGTACCTCAAGGAAGAACTTCTGTTCGGGTGGTCATCATCAGCAAGAATGGGATAAAAAACTGTAAGAGAAGGTATGTCCCAATGTTCCCTAATTTATAGTGGAAGAAAGCATGATCTTTTTGGCCTGAGGGACTTGGAGTCTTTACTTGACACTGGTATTTAAAGTGACAGATGGAAATAACCCAGTAATGGAAATAATATGACGTTAAAATATTCCCCAAGATATACAGCATTTGGTACCCTAGCTCAAGAAACCTAATCTAAAATAATAATAATAATAATAATAATAATAATAATGGTAATTCAGACTGGCTTGGGAGGCAGCACAGGCAGCCTGGTTAAAGAATGGTTAAAAAAGAGCAGGAAAAAAAGCTAGTGAAATGACTCTATGTCTATGTCTAAGACGAAGGTCTGATCTTAATGCCTAACAAAGCCATATAAAGGTTGGGTAGAAATAAGTAATGGGACTCACATGGGAACCACAGCGAATGAACTTGACATGCCTATCTATCCCTGATATGAAAGATCTCATGATCAATATCATATCAGTAGGTGTATATCAGTCTACAGAGACTAGTATTATCTATACCAGTACATTCTCAATTAATATCCAGAAAAGCACACTTACAACTCACTGATGACATTCATAGGTTGTAAACAAAGTTTTACATCCCTTAAAATTATGGCAGTTTTCTTCCTCTAACCCCTACCCACCAAAACACACTACTTCCTCTCAAGACTTAGGAAATTCACACTGTTCAAAAATACAGTCAGAGAGTTGTTCAACACAGACAAAATATCACCTGTCAGAAAGCCCCTACACTTTCTAGATTTTTATGGTTTAAAATATGACAACAATGCCACCTACAAGTACTCTGAGGCTGTATTTACATGACTTTTTAAATTTCGCTGATTGTTAGGTTTCAGAAATCTAGCAGGTCTCACAGTTGCCTGCCAGTTCAGTATGCCTCTCTCCAATGTGAATGATTTGCTGGAGAAAAAAGTTTTCAGCATTACACAATGGGGTTAGAGAATAGCTAGCAATAAAATATATATATATTTCAAGCACTGTTTACTATTTATATCTTTATAAATCATGTATAGCATCCTGCTGTATTCATATTTTTACAGCATAAATTACGTAGGTGACAAGTTGTGACAGTCATACAAAATCTGATTTTATGACATTTTTCCACTTGCTGCCTTTGGTATAAAAAAATCAGGTTAACGTCATTCTGCTTCGTATTTATAGTTCCTATAGAATGACACAGAGAAATTTCAGAGTAGGTTAGTCACATTGATATGCATTTGTTTTCCTACATAAATGAGACTGCTTATATATAAAATCAGTAAATTTACTGTAATCCACATCTCAGCAAGCCAGCACTGTTTATACTAATTCATATAAAAATCCTGTATACTAAGAAATGGCTATAAATATTCTCTTTGGGATTTCTAAATTCACCTGCCTCTTTCAAAACTACTCCCAATTCTCTAGTGACTCTGAAGAGAAAACACACCAAAAATATAATGGACTATTTCTACTCCCCTCAAAGCGATCAGCATTGTGGCTTAATTTAGTGAGTGTAGGACTAGGTAAAACCTTCCTAACTGAATGTAATTTACAAATCAAGATTAATCAGTTAACACTTTCCTCTGACTTCCCCTACAAAATGTGGAAAAAAAAAAAAAAAGTGCCTGGATGACAGAACTCCAAACATAAGTCAGATTTTCCTTTTTCTTAAATCAGGGAAACACCAAAAAACACCATTAGTTGCTTCATATACTAGAAAACATACAATATTTCTTATGCTGCCAATACCTCTTGTATATGTAATAGCAAATACAGACACACACTAAAGAAACCACTAGATTTTATTACTTACATTATGGCAAGCAACACACCCTGTAGACTTCTTCAAATTATGGCAGGAAGTTATAGAGAAAGTGATGATGTAGTTGTCTGGCAAACCTGAACAGCTTTCTTGTTCTCAGCACAAAACTGGAAAACGAACTATTTCAAGGTCTGTAAGAGTTAGCAAAACAAAACACAGAACTAAAAAAAAAAAAAAAAAATACCATTAGATTTATTTTTCACACTACACTTGTTTAGCAGAGATGGTGATTGACCAAAATGTCAGTTATGACAAAACTTCCCTGAACATCCTATAAAGGAAACATGCCAAGCACTTTTGTTGAGTTTTTTTTCCTTGGTTTTTTGTTTATTATTTTTTATTTGGCTGATTTGAGGCTTGTTTTGTCCTGGCTTAGTTTTAGGAGGATTTATGAATATTAGGGGGTTTTGTTTGTTTGCTTTTCCAGTTTTGAATATTACCCTTCCATAATGCATATTACCCTGCATAATACTCCCTGTCTGGAATGCAATTTCTGTTCTTTTTGCCCTGTGAGAAGAAATAAGGGTTCAGGATTCTGTGCTAACAGGGTTTTAGGACCGATTGCCCAAAGTAGGGTAGAAGAGAGGAACCCAGGACATAGACCTGCACAGGATCTGTAGCATGAGGCAAAAAAAGAAACAAAAAAAATCCTCTCACTAGCAGGAGGTTATACAATCATTTACTCCATTTCAGTCAAATGAGCATTTCAGTTTTAAAATACTGGCCAGATTTCATGTTAACAACGATTCTTTTAATAGCTAGCTCACTAAATATAATACACATTTTTTCAGCTATATATTTGAATCTCTTGGACAATTTATTTTTTTTAAAAGCTTAAGTAGTTCCTATAGGATAACTTAGTATTTTGATATACCTGGAATACTGCCCAGCACTGCAGTAGCATTTTTATCTTTATAGTAATACTTCGTTTAAACTAATTTACATGCATCTTTTCCATTTCTATTTTGTCATAAAGCTATCAGGATGCTTTTCAGGCCAGTGCAATATTTCTTAAATGGCTGTATGAAAAGTAAGTTTTGAATATGGAGCAGAGCTATACTAAACCTTGCTGATATTCAAATTATGAGTAACCTGTCTTGTGCAAGTTCAATTAATTGGCAAATGTTGTCCTAGACTCCAGAAGGCAAAACTCACTGCTTGACAAACTCTACCAACCATTTACTAAACAAAACAGTTATTTTGTTGCAAAATTTGCGATGTGTTTTTTGCATCCCTCATTTTCTTCTGCCAAAGACCACTCTAATAGTGTGCTGTAATGAAGCTTGCAAAGGCACAGGCAAACGTAAAATCTACTCCAAGGATGGGAGGCCAAAAGACAAGAGCTCTATTCTGCTTTACTGTAGCTTTTTAATATGCCTTTACAAAGAACTCTACAGACTTTAAAATCTTTCAACAGGTTATTTCTGCACTTTCATAACAGGCAATGGCATTTCAGCCCTTCCAGTGTGTTTTTCAGAGAATATGCTGGAACATATCTTACATCACACATCACTTGGTCACAGTGTTCATTAGAAGACAATCCCTATTGAGAAAGTACCTTGGAAGAAATGCATTAAGTAAATGCAAACGAAACTAGTAATGACTATGCAACATGTGAATCTGAAAGAACTACTATCAATATCTCATGTTAATTCTGTCTCAAAGGAGCACCTTCTTGTTTGAATACCATATGCTTTTATCCTTTAAAAATGTCGGCCCTCTCTAGTGCCTATTAGAAGGATTTCTCCCAGGCATTGTGATCATGTTTCAAACCACTTATACTCTTGGACAGCCAAGGGACTGCATTTGCTCTATCAGAAACCTAATGCTGAACACTCAATACTTCAATGTGTCAAATTTATGTACCAGCATGAATTATAAAGCACCAGGCAGTGAACTAGCAAAACTTCAAGGAAAACACACAGTACAATCCTGATCTAATAAGTGTATCTCTGTCAAGTTAGTTTAACAGAACATTACATGTCACAAAATCCAAAACATACTACATTGGCTGACAAATATTTTTAACTTCACGATGTTTAAATAAGACTTAGGTAAAAATTTATATTTCAATTATGTCAGCTTAGAATATAGAATTTGAAAAATACTTTTTCTTCAACTTGAAATCTGTTAGAAATTTATTTTCTAATTCCAGGAGGAAGATAAGCCAAAACAAAACAATGAAATCTCCACAATGGTAAGTGTCATAGATACTCTGAGACACAAAACCTAGCCTAAGTATTACGTAAGTACGTAGAAGCCAGTTACTGTCCCCAAATTCTTGCTGGTTTGCACAAACATCTCATGATTACAAGTTACACTTTCCATACACAGTATTTCCTATAGTTTTCCTTTCTCTTTCATTGAGCACTGTGTAACTACCCAACACAGCCCGACTCCAAGCACAAAAGGGAAGGCTCATAGAAAGTTTTCTTCTCCTCTTTACTGTGCAATTGCTTAGCTCATGTCCCCATTCATCTTGGTCAGAGACTCCGACCTTTCAGGCCTGGGGTGTAACTTCAGGACTACACACGGCAGAAATAGCCTCTTCCCCACTCCACATGGAGGGCATGAAATCTGGGCAGTCAGCAAGAGTTTTGTCTGCAAAGCCAGGATTTCACACGGCGTGTCCATAGTTGAATGACAGACACAAAAGAACTTGAAAAGTGCTACACTCTTAAGATAGATGTCACAGCTGACAGTTATGGTATGGAGCTGTCAGCTGGGAGCGACAATATATTCACTGCCTAAATATTCTTCTCTCTCTCCACCCCAGGGCTGGTACCGCCCAGCTCTTGAATAACTGCAGGCCAAGATTTGGCACTTAAGGAACAATTCATGAAAACCCATGTCTTCAGATAATTCATTCCTTTCCGTAGATCACCTCTTCAAGTTTTGTGAGCTCTAGGCTAAAATTATAAGTTTGGAGCATGCTTTGTCAAGCTCGTGCTGATCAAGGAAACTGACAACATAATTGCTTTATCAAGATGAGTATCTATTTGATGTTCTTTTAAGATTCTGCCCAGCTGGACTGCTAAGCAGAAATTTATGAGGTTTTAGAACAGATGTAACCAGGTTTAGAGCTATGGGGATCCTTTTCTTCCTCCAGATGTACATGTACTCATGTACAAGAGTTTCATATTTAGTTTCAGCTCTCTCTTTCTTCCCCCCCCGCCCCGTTTCTTTAGCTGATAATGCCATGGACATTTTAATTAATCCACAAAATGCCTAAAATAATATTCTATGTTTGCAGCAGTGGGAGAATTAAGAAAATTAATAGTGCTTTAAAAAACTTTCAGCCTTATTATATATTGTTTCAGACCATAGCTATCCCCTAAAGCTGCTAGCAAGTTGCCTAACCTTTATATCTGTCAGTATGCAGAATGTGTGGAAGGAAAGCAGCAGTATATGTTCCAAAGACTAAATACAGAGTATTTAAACAAGTACCTATTGATTTGAAAGGTAAAGTATATTTCACTGTATGGCAATATTATGAAGTTTAGAAAAGCAATAAAGCAAAAAAGTGTGCATCCAAATACTATACGTTTAATAAAGATATTTGAAAAATTTTCTCTATGTAATGATTGCAGTCAGCCCAGATTCAGAGGAAGTTGAGCTCACATTGTCATTAATTTTTTATATATGAATTTAAAATACTTTACCAAGAGAATCCCTGGGAGGGACATTTAAAATAATTGCAATCTTATCTTACATTAGTTAGTAGCAATTCAGAATGATCATTCTCCAGTACAAGCTCTGAAAGAACTTTTATGAAGTTAGGATGAAAGCTTTAAACCCATCACATGCACAACATTCGCTGAAGTTTAATGCAATGAAAGGAAATATTTAAAGTTATGTAAATAATCCAGTATTAGATATATTTCTCTTCTGTAAGATTCTCTTGTGGACAAACTGAAGAAAGTTGATCATGATTGGAAGATCTTTAGGAGGATAGGTTTGAAGATTGAGCTTTGGTTATGTCTTGTGTTTGAGATATAAAGGATTAGTCCTTTACTGACTAGTTTACCATCCAGCAACCACGCGGTGATAACTACATAAAGAAATAACCCAGCGCAAGATTCAGAGAGACTCTGTACAAAACTCTAGCTTATCAAGGTAGACTTCCAGAAACTAAATACAAATTTATTCTGTGAAAATACGAACTACTAAAAATACCAAATGCTAAAAAAAAAAATTATATTTTACACCATTACTTCATCATTTAAAATAATTTACTTGAAGTATTTTCATTCAAATATGAACACTTCAATTCTTCAAATTCTTACATTTCTTTCCCATGATTTTTTCCAAAAATAAGAGGTAGCTGACTCTCGACACTGAAGGGTATTTGTTGAAGTATTTTATATCTGGTGGGCTAAATTTTAGGCAATTTAGTTCTAGAGTTCTTTCTAAAGATTTTACCACTATAAATGTATCAGTGAGTTCAAATGTTACTAAGTTCTGAGCAGCAACAAGCTGAGTAAGAATCATTTCAAAGAAAGCAGGATTATTCTAGGCCTGAGGCCAAATCCTGACCAGAGTTTTAATTCTGATATAACAGTACTCTACACCTTGAAAGATATTCACAAGAGATTTTGGCCACATCCAAACTGAAACCAGGAAAGGAGCTCTTCCAATTTAGGAGGCAATGGTAAGCAAAGAAGCAGGGGTAGATTCAGATGAAGCAATTCAAATCACAAAGTAATCACCAAACTCTGTCTCCACACAATTCAAAGGAGACTTGTTCACTTTGTTTAATGTCATTTTTAATTGTTGGTTTCTTTTTTCTTTTTTACTTTTTTAAAGAGCAACAACAACTAATTTACCTTGTTATCTCTCTTCTCTGCTGCAGTTTTTCTTTACCTCGAATAAAGTAAACTCCTCCTTCTCTTCTGTCTTACACTTTTCTCACACAAGATTCTGCCACTGCAGGTGCCTCGGTCTTCCAGAGATACCTCTTCTCAATACTGACAAATCTTTTTAGGTGACAAAAGAGGATTTTACAGCCCAAAAATACTACATATGAGAACCAGAACCCTATACCCCCTGAGCTCACATAAAAAAAACCAAACAGATCTTCATCCATGTGCTGAAGGTCAAACACAACTGTAATGCAAAAATTTACAATGTGAATAATTACTCCCCCATCTCTTACCAACAAAAGATTTTGCTCCAATTTTGAAAAGAAGGCAAATAGGCAAATAATAATTTAATAAAATCCTGGACTTATATGTGGAGGTTTCTCATTCAAACACCTTTCTTTTTTAATATTCTATTAAATAATATGTCAAGTCATTATATTATCTGAAACAAAAAAAATATTTCAACTCTGCCTAATTTTCAAGCACACTATTGCAGTGAATTTAGTAGAAATGCATGATGTTTAAGCCTGGGCAGAATATGGTCCATTGTAAATCCCTCCTGTTCTATCATGGTAATTCAATTCCAATAAAACACAAAAATGTTGTATGCATTTATATTCAAACACAAGATAAAATGTATATTTGGATATTCAGCTTTGTTCTTTGACTGCTGTGCCAAGCTCTTATTTATTTTTGGTGTGTAAACCTTTATGCATGTAAGGAATATATTGATTAATTTGTCTGAGAGTTTAACTCTGATTTCAGAATTAGCCTGAATCAAATATTCTCATTTTACATAGCATTTAAATTTCCATCAATATACATTTTAGAAGAAAAGTGAATATAGAGATCTTACTCACACACATTGTTTTCTCTCCTGCACTAGTATAAATCAAAACAAAAAAAAATTAGATGGCAATACCAAAAAAGTAGGATTTCTATAAGACCCCATCTTGCAGCTATAAATGGAAAAACATATGAATGTGTTCAATGGAGCTGAAGTTTAATATTACTATCCAAATTCCATTTTATCCCACTGTCACCACCACCAAAGGAGGGGTTTTATGTTGGAGATAATATGATACCGCAGTATAAGCCCTCCTCAGATTTCAAACAGGTCAACTTGTCAAAGCTTTTTAAGGGAGCCAATTACATTAATTTTCCACAGCAGAGAAATACATATTTCATTTCCATCTCCCACTAGAGATGGGGCCCAGGGATTCTGTTTCGAAAGGCTCTTATCACTAAGTAACATTCGTACCCCCAAAGGAACCTTTGGCAGTCACTGGTCCATTGATATAATTGAGCAAGGTATGAGCTGTCTGACACTGCCATGGCATTGCTCAATAGCGCTATGCACTAAGCACTCGGAACAATGAAGCTTCAGCAGACGGCCACATTGTCAATAAATTTCAATTACACTAATTGCCAAGAGTTCAATGAGTGCACTTTCAAAGGGGAGGGGGAAGGACGGATAGAAGATTAAAAAAAGCCTGTGCCTACTAGGGCTAAAGAATAGGATGCAATAAATAAACTGCAGCTTCTAATGGGGGCATTAATGTATTTTTTTTAACATGGCTTAACAAGATTTTACAAGCTGTACCAGTTTCAGGGATCCTGTTTTACATTTCTTTGTTACTGTCTCCAAACAACCTATACAGAGACTCAATTATGTGGCATTATCTTTTGGGGAAGAATCATTTTCTTAGGTTTTTATGTTGTTCGTGTTCTGTTCAGGATGGATAATGCATTTGAAAGCAGAATGCTATAATGTCAATTCCATGAGCAAATGAGGCTGCTCACTGAACAGGCATATAGCGACCAAATGCATCACCTTACCGGAGTGACAGAATCACATATTCCAAATTAATTAGAGCCATGCAGGAAACTTACATATACACATGTGTATTCACTCCAATCACTATTAATATTAGGCACACAGCAATGTGCACAGTATAGATATAAGTGATTGATATACTTACCTCTTACCCACAGATTATTTACTGCAATGTCTGAACTTGCATAAAAGTATTGGTGACTATGCTGAGCTAAATCTGGGAACATTCAGTATGTCTTATATGGGCCAAGACCCCATACAAAGTATTTTATCTTATGTTTAGTTCTGTTTTGGTTTTTAATATAGTCTTCTGGGCAAAAGGAGACTCAGAGAAAAGGCACGTTGCTTAGTATATTTTCAAAACTTTATAGAAATTCTGAGCAAGCAGTTAAATGTTTAAATTAACAACTATATGATGAAACAGCATGAGAACTTACAGGACTGTTAAGAGTTCCCACTTCTGTAGGAACTGTACATATGAATGAACTGGGTAACAGTTTATGTCAGAAGGGGCCTAAGGAGGTCTCTATCTCAACCTTGTGCTCATAACAGGGTCATCTCTGATGTCAGAACAGGTTACCCAGGACGTTATCCAGTTGGGTTTTGAAAATGCCAAGGAAGGAGTTTGCCCAACCTCTCTAAGCAACTTGTTCTAACGCTTGACTGTCCTCATGGTAAAAAAGATTTTCCTTACATCTGCTTGGACTCTCTCATGTTTCAACTTGGACTTTTTGTCTCTTGTTTTCCCACCATGCCTCCAGTTCATCTTCCAGTGAAAGTCCTTATTCTAAACACTGTTCGATTGCATAGACAGAGTGCAACAGTTCTAACAAACATACAGCATGAAAAGGTACACATGGAAGTATGACAATATCAAGAAAAGGATTTGAAAGTGAGCCTCCCCCAGTCCAAATCTACTGGCTCTACTGGTATTCAAAAAAAAAAAAAAAAAAAAAAAAAAAGTCTCAGCTTTAAAGCCATACATAAAACTTCAGAAGGTTTTACTGCAGATCAAAATAGAAATCTCAAAGAACTCTGCAGGAGAGAATGACAGCTTCAAAATCAGTCCAGGAAACAAAACACACTTGTAGTTTGATTATTTTTCAAGATTTGTTTCTTTAATAAGAAACTAGAGAACATAATAAAATCACTTCTGTTTGATAGAATTAGGTCTTCAACATCTCAGTGTACCACTGAGAGTAGTGACAATAATGACTAAAGCTGTAAAGGGCTCCATAAGACACCAGAAGAATTTACAGTACACTAGCTCAAGGCACAAAAATTAGAAATAGTCACTTAACTACACAGGAGATTTTTAACAATTTAGTTGAGAAACATGAGCAGATGACCTGAGCTTTCTGGGTAAAAAGAACAAATACTTTCTAGCAAAAGAGAGGACGAAATAGTGGAACAAGTGGAAGACTCCATTTCCTGTTCTGCTTGATTATGTTTCTGAGTTGATAGACATCTAAAGTTTAACCCCTTTTTTACACCTCAGAGAGACCAGATCAAGATTTGCCTGTGGTCATATAGGAAAACTAAGGAAGGGCTGAGAGCAGGACTTAAACCTCCTGGAGGCAATATTACTCAATCACCGTATGCAGAGATTTCTGCGGCTGGCATGCTAAGTAGCATAGGATCAAGAAACACCACAGCATCACAGCATAGGAAGAAGGCTCATCACTAATATCACAGTTAATAACACTACATATGCAGACTAGAGGTGAAAGAGATATGGCTAAGGAAGAAGGCTAGAGGTGATGTACTTCTCAAAGAGCATGATGTTGTGCAGAATCTCCTGGACAGCTCTAGAGTGGAAGAAATAATTGGTATTTCCACCTCGAAGAGCAAAGCAAACCTTACACAGCAGAAGTAATAAAAGGCATTTAAGAGCCATTTCCAGCAATTTGTGAAGATTCTGAAACACCCAAAGAATTGCTCCAGATATCACAGTATGTCTAACAAAAAGCTGTGCTTTTTGGTGTGTTGGAGGTTTTTTTCAAAAATTACTACAAAAATAAAAGCACAATTTGATGCATCAGGCTTCTTTAACCCAAAGAAACCAAATTTATGTGTACTCACTGTCAGATTCCTCTTTCCCACCCATCTTCCCCCTTTACATTTCCAACAGCTAATCTGGAAGTGGAATTCAGTGTGAAGAATGTGACAATTCAGAGGAGTCTTATGAAAAATCGGTGCTTGTAAAGAGAAATAAGGACTGCTTTTCCATCCAGAAGAGGTGAGTAGTGCTGTGTGCTAGCCACCCTGCACACCTGTGGATCAGTCATTGTAGTTTGCATTGCTGCTTATTTAAGGCAGAGTACTGTAGCCAAAGGACACAAAGTTTGTTTCTCATACAGCTCACAAAACAGCTTGTTTAGGGTAAGAATTCTCTGCCAGGAGTTTTTGTTAACTCCAGCATTTCCTTAGCAAATTCAAAACTCTAAAACAAAGTAACTATTTCAAGAGTTTTGAAGTGAAACACAGCAGACTGTTTAGCTTCAGCTGCATTAGATGGACTGATCCCAGGTTATTTTTGTTTACTGATGACACAATATTAATTCTAACAAAAACTAAAAAAACCCCACATTTAGACTTTAACAAAAAATTACTGCCAGCTGATAAACAGGTTTTCTGATTTATTTTTTTACTCAAAAATTTTAGATGCCAAAATTAACCAATCAGCCAAAGTGTGTCACTATTTATCATGCAGCTCTCCCAGAAAACACCACAAAAAAACTAGGAAGGCAAACTATTGATCCATCTGTGCATTTATATTCTGCTAATCAAAGCAAAGGAATTATTCAGAGATTTAAGATCAGGAGTCCTCATGATCCTGCATTTCAACTTCCTGCATAAGACAGGCAGTACAATGTCACAGAATAATTTCTGCATCAACAAAAGCTGTTTTTAATAACATATCTGACCTTAATTTAAAAACCTAGTGACAAAAATTCCACCACATTTAATGGTATTTGCTAGTGTTTAATTTTTCTTAAAACTGTGTACTTAGTTTCTAGTGTTGCCCCTACACATATGCACTGGACTTTCTACCTTTTGGAATTTGTTAGGATTGTGTCTATCAATTTTAAAAGACCGGTAGGTATATATTTATGCAAATCAAAACAAGAGAACATCAGAGGTGCTCTGTGCACCTTTGAAATGAAAATCTGCCCTGAAACAAAATCTTAACATTAATGTGATCACTAATTTTAATACCAAGTTCTTTACGCATTTCCTGTTTTCCATAGAATATTTTGTTTATGGGTTACAGGAACCTAATAGAACATTCCATATGAAATAGCTAAATCACATATGACTTAATACATATATTACATAATTAATTTTATATTTATTATAATAATTCTGGAAAGCTATCCATCTGCTGGAAATTGTTTTTCTAAGATCAAATTTTTTGTACACTGTGAGATACTCCACTGGTAAAAACAAATTTTCTCTATTCAATACCACATTTATGAATGAGACCTGTGAGACATTACAAGTCAGGAAAAATCTCTCCATTTCACTTCAGAAATGAAGATGTTCCCTAGTGTAAAAGAAGAAAAAAAATATTTGCTTGTGAAGTGTAACAAATATTGTTGATTTCATTTTTATCATTCTGGAATATGCTTTCATATGTGTCAAAAAATAAGTAATGGTTAATGGTATTTAGACTATCATTCAAGATATTTATTCAGGAAAAAGAAAATTATTCTTTTTTGTAGGAAGGCATGCTTGATGCTATTTCATCGTAACAGCAGTATGGTTTATATCAGAAAATTGTGGTTGTGTGCTTTCTGAGCTTATAAACTCATTGAAACAAAATAATTTTAAGCTTAAACCATAATAACTTTAGAATACTAACTTTCCAACTTGAATTTGTATATTAACATCAGTTTTAATAAAAGTTTTTTAATCTACAGTGCTTTATTCATCAAATTACAAAAAATGAAGAATGCATTTTCCTGGTTCAATCCCACTTTTGTAAGAGAGACCCCTGAGACTTAATGAGGTTGTCAAATGATTCCTGATGTCTGTGAGTAACTTTTTTTGCTTCTGTCTACTTACACAGTATAGTACTAATTCCAGGGTAACAGGACACACCTATATGCAACTTCCTGCATGACCCTGCAGCATTTTAAGGGGCTTTTGTTTTCCACAGACAGAAATTAATTTTATAGTATTTACTGTGTATCCAGATTGGAATGAAAGTTCTCTTTTAAACTCCTAAATATTTAGTTTCTCTCAGAGCTTGTGTCTTAAAAAAAATGTCGTGTTGTTGAAAACTCTGGGAATCTATGAGAACAGTATCCTGTCCAAGTGTACTAGAGAAGTATGATATATTAAACCTGACAGGATGATGTTCATTAATCTTTGAAATGTAGTCGGGACGCTGGTAATTCCAAGAGGCATTACATTAAAATGAAAAGCCCCCTTATGGCAAATGAAGGTGGTTTTTTGTTTCCTGTCATCATCCATTTGTAACTGCCAATAGCCGCTAGTTAAATCAATGCACCTGATAAATATTGCTTGACTGAGGAAATCTAGAGAATCATCATTTCTTAGCACTGGGTATTTATCTTATTTTCTTATTGCATTTATTTTTCAGCAGTACTGTACTCTGAAAATCTGCTCATACCATTTGGCTTTTCAGCAATTAACATTGGCCTAAGGGCAAATTGAGAGAGAGATGGTTTCAGACCAAAGCATATATTACAGATGTTGCTTTACCACTTTTCCTTGCAGAGGAAGAGATTTCTGGGCAGAATTTCACAATTCCTGATGTTTTTATTCAGCGTCTACCTCTCTGAGTGGTATGGTAACATTTGGAAGACTTTGGAACAGAAAAGCTTTATTTCCCGTTCAACTCAGGAAAAAAAAAATGAAATATTGTATCTATAGCACAACTGTAGAAATGAACTTATATCCCAGAAGCAGGTGAAAACTGGATCTGGTCAATGATTTACTCCTCCCTCATCTTTAAACCATTACAAAATTCAAGAGAAAAAGAGGAAAATGTTTCACTGTTTACTGTTTAACCTTTTAGCTACAAATCATGTAGTTATTATTCGTAAAGGAAATGCACAAAATTAGTGGGGGAAAAGATGTGTATACTTTATGTCTTTAAAAATCTTATTTGTTTGTTGGTTTTGCCTATAGTATACAAAATATGAAGTACAAATTTGAGGCTTATCCATATTTCTTTATGTTAAATACCTCTATCTCTTGCTTATAAAAAGGCAGTATTTTTCAGAAGTGCCCACTTACTTTGATTACTCCGTCATTTTACAAGTCTAGCCTGTGATCCATACATTTGGGCAATGCAAGATTAGTGATCACTAGATTTTAAAAGTACTGTTATGTATTTGTGTATTTTTCTTTAGTGGTAAGATTCCCAAACTATTAAAATATTTCCTTCAGTGACATGCAGGAACTCTTACAAGATGCTAACTTTTCATCAGGACCAGTGACAAGCCATTTAGTTTAACAAAGAGAAGCTCTTTCTAGTGATTTATTGATGACATTTATTTACCACATAGGCAAAGAAGCAGAGAAAGTAGTACTTTGAATGCTATTCTGAAGCATAGGGTCAGTGGTCTTCTCTGCCAGAAATTTCGTATTTGATCTTGAGCAAGCTAATCTGAACACTACCTCTCCATCTTTAAAATGGGCCAACAGTTCCACCCTATGATGCAGTAGTGTGTAGATCTAGATATTACGGAACATGAGGCACACAGCTAGCAGCTTTGAGAACACTGAGGATACCAACAATACAGCACCTAAAACAGATAATATCTCAAGGGGAAGTTATTTCACAAGTATGGTATTTGGCAAACGAACAAGTAAAATACACTTGACAAATTTGTTAACAGTTTTGGTCTATAGTTGTCTATAGCTGGTTAGACCCAATGCCAAATCATTCTTCTTTCCCAAGACAGAAAATACATTAAGATTTAATTTTGCTTCATTATCACCAGTAGATTTTGATCCATGACCTCCACACCAACTTAGATGAACATGATTTTGTTTTGAGCTACACTTTTACCTGAGTTTTTACAGGCAAATTCCATTCAGAATTTGTACACACACCCGTAATAAAGGTTTGATACAGTAAAATGCCTAACTCATGCATAACTTGAAACATGAAAATAATGTCACTGAACTCAGTCCAGCTGGTTATGTATTTAAGGTTACACTTATGTGTATGCCCTTTGACCAAAGTCACAAGTTTGGAAGGTTGCCCTGTGCTTTAATCCAGTTGCACCACATCATGAAGAAGGCTACTATTTTGACTGAAGAACCAAGAACAAATCTTTCAGCACACACAGTATGGTTTTCCTGAGGACAAATGGCAGGGGAAAGGAGAGCACAGAGACTATACTGCTGCCTGGCACCACACAAGTATGAAGAGAAAAGCTGCTGCAGGACTGCTCATGCTGTATGTCCCATCCTGTATGTCACAAACATAATATTAATGCACACAACATCACGCACAGTGGCCATGAAAAGAGCTATTGAAAAAAGTCTTACCACACTTAGAAAGAAGAGAAAGGAAGCACTGATGTATTTTGTCAGAAGTAACAAATATCAATAGCACATATGTACATAAATGCTCCTATTTCATTTTTGCACCATCTTTTAATATCATCTGATTAAGTCTTACACTTTTCTCATCACTGCCATTCAGTGGGCTTTATCATAACAGTCATCACCAGGAATGCTATTATTATCTCTGCCATAAATATAAATCTATAATCTCTGCAGTAAGCTTTAAGATCTGGCTTCAATACAAACAATACAAGCTTCCTCGATTCCACTGATCTACCTCGACCTGCCAGAACAGAAGGCCAATTCAGTGTCTCAACAGCCAGTTTTAGTGGAGGTGCCTTTAGAAAGCTAGCCCTGCCTGACTGGCATTCACTATCTTTCTCACATCCTCATTTTCAGTCAGGAATAGCTTGCTCCTATGTTTGACAATATATATTTCACATTTGGTAATTATTCTTCATCACATTACCATAATGTACTGTGTCCTAAGGGCAACAGCCCTTTGAGATTCAGTTCTCTTGGCCTCTCCCATTAATACAGGCCTACTGGCTGTTTTACATGATTGAGGTTTGACTCACAGAAATACAAATAACATAAATTTAGGCCACTGGCTTTTTAATCTCCCCTTGGCTCCCTGGCAAGGCAAATGACAGTATTCTAATCTGTTTTCCATTATAATTAAGGCTCTCATTTAGTTTATGGTTTTATAATTGGAGAACCACACCTCAAGAAAAATCACAGGTCCTTTCCACTTCACAGGCAAATCAGGGAAATTCTGCACATAACAGGAAGAGGCCATAGGCAGTAACAGAAGAGATATTTATATAGAAGGAGAAGAGACATGGTTCAGAAAGGTTCACATTTCCAAGGTGATGAAAAGCACGTCCACACAGCACAATTGGGCACAGGTTAGAGAGCACTGAGCAAGCTCCAAAATTGTTTGTATCTAGTGCAATAAAAGAAAGCACTGCCCCATAAGCATAGCAGAAGAATTAGCATGCCTCACTGTGCAAGCTCTTTAGTCCTACTGACAGGGTCTGGTCTGCAGCCAAGTCATTTGATACCAGCAATGGGTAACCCATGCCATCCCCCGTGACATGATTTAAACATGCTCATCGCAGTAAAAACAGTTCAGGATTTACAACAGAGCTTCCCTTAGACTAGATCTTTCTAAGAAGGTTAAGTCTTCCTGTTGACTTTGGAGAGCTGTTTAAATTTGTTGGCTTTGACTAAGGGGACGAAGACAGCTGAAAAGGTGATTCTCCTTAAAGCAAGGAACGATGAAAAAGGGCTCTCAGCTGAGAAAGATGAGAAGTACAGATAGGCCAAAGGCTGGACTACTAATCCCATACATAACAACCTTGGTTTTGTTCTCATTAAGGTAGTTTAGTTGTTAACAACACCAGAAGTCTGAAGTGTGTGTTTGTTCTTTTGCCTGTGAGTCATCAATGCTATTCCACAACAGGAAAGCTCCAGTTAGACCATTATCAATCTAAACACACAGTGTTGATTAAAAAGAACACACATAGAAAATGTTTTACTTTTAATCAGTCACAGACAGGACAACACAGCATCCCAGGGAAGAAGAGAGTGATAATACGGGATTTTTTTTTCCCAAAGTCTAGAAGAATAAGGGGAAATGTATGGCAGAAACAGCAAAGTGACACACAGATAATCTGGCATTTACTTCAGGAGCAATGAGGACAGGACTGAACTGTGCAACAGCAGTTAGGATTACTGTATGTGCCAAAAATCATCATCCGTCAGCATGGGAAGGCCAGGCTTGATAACAGCAGTGTGCACAACGAAGTAAGGTTAAAGGACTTCCAGTTCTTCCAGGATGCCCAGAGCTTCCGGACTCCACAAGGGCCAGGATCCCAGAGCTGGTGGAAGGTGCTATTCAAAACAAGCCTCTGCCAAGAGAAGTGCTGTTGTATTTATTGGCATCTCTGGGGGCATTTCTGACCTGCATTTTCGCAAGTAGTGGTGCTTTTTCCAAGCTGCTGGTGTATACTCAAAGCTGGTGTTTAGTGAAGCAGATGCTATTGTAACCGACAGATGAGCTGGCCTCTGAGGGAACACAGAGGCGCACGTCTTTATTAATATAAACCAGCCCCTGTTATCACGAGATTACTCCACGAGTCAGAACATGGTCCCAGCAAGGACAATGATGACAGGGTTTGTACTGTAGGTCTCTTCAAACATCAACTTTATAAACCAGGTTATGCACTGCACGAAAGAGTAGCTAATCGCTGTTTACTATCAGACACACACTTTACCATCTAACATCCACACACCATATGCCACTTTCTACACCCCCTCCTATATATTTTAAGTGTAAAAAAGCTATCATTCCCTATCTAACCTTTGGTTTTGTGGAAGTGGTTCCGTATTGTTTTCCCTTTGGTTCTAGGTGATATCAGTTTAGGTATTACTTACATGATCTATAAAAATAATTAAGAAAAGCTGTTGTAAAAAGTTATTTTAATTTGCTTCCAGAGAAGGGGTTAAAATCAATTTCACTTCAACTACAACACTGTTGACTAGCAGTCAAAGAACTACACTACAAGACGATTATGACTTCACTGCTAGGGGAGCATATTTTCACAAGAATTACATGGGAAATATACTATCTGCCATACAGATGATATAAGAGAGACTGCACATAGCACTGAGAGTGTTCAAGGGGGATAGGGGATACCTGTACCTACTGCACAATACCTGTCCTTGAAAGAAGCCCATTGTTGAGATGGCTTCAACACTTCTCGACAGAGACGGTCCTTAATTTTATAATTCTTATCTTGCCAGAACAATAAATGTCTCAGCTTCTGAAATGGTAAATTAAACTACCTACTAACAAAGGTTCAAACTGAAATTATGTCACAGACAGGAGAAAAAAAAAAGTTTGGCATTCCTCTACCCATTTTTTTTCCCTATTCAAAATAAAATAAAAAATGAGAAATAGGTATTTTTAGTCATTTTTTTAAACATTATTCTGCAACCTCCTAAAACTGCAAGAGGCTCTGAAATTGCAAAGCAGTGAAAGGAAAAAAAAGGAAGGGACTAAATCACAGATATTATCAATTTCATTGCAAGAAGAAAGATAAGGATGAGAAAAGAACATGTTAGGTCTGCATAATTTTGATGTTGCCATTTCATCAGTCTACAGTGTTTTCCACAAATGGAAAAAAAAAAAAAAATCAGATAAAAGGTGCTCTATTTTATATCATGTTAAAGGTAAAAATTTTTGAAGTTGCTTCTATTTTGGTAAAATTGTTCTGCCATTTTTCATCACAATCTACTGACATGTTTCTGGCTTCATCAAACACATGAAAGACCTAGGAAGAGAAGAGAGGTTTGAACAGGTTTTCTCAAAAGCAGTCAAGTATTTCCCAGGGCTATTTGTATCAATAATATAAGTAATAATCTACTGTTTTATCCATAACAGAAGTGGCTGCAAATCAGTCTTCACAACCGTAAAATCTTACCACCAACTACTGACTGAGTTGAACGGTGTTCAGCTCAATATTCTTAGAGGTCATACACCCCAGTGAAAAGACAGCAATTTTTGCCAGGCAGACTGCAATACCTGAATTTACCACTGAGCCAAAATGGATTTAAAAGTGAAACAAATTCCAATTTTACTAATTTTGCTACTGTAAAACAGTTTCATAAATGCTGAACTTCCTTCATTCTTTGTAGAAGTTTTACAAAATGATTTGCCAAACTTCACTACTGCTTCCCAGACAAGGCAGTTAAATGTATAAATTAATTCACAAAAAGAATCTGCAAACATGCTTATGCAAATTGATAAAATTATGATATGCACATTAATCTGTTTGATTTAAATGAAAAGAAGACAGCATGTTTATGTTTAAGCTAGAAACAACGGTAGCTTTGGGAAGAAAAAAAATAAACATAAAATCTAACTCAACAATGGTTAATACTGATTATCTGAGCCATAAAATCTTAAAGCAGATAGGACAAAAAAGCACACTGAAGACCTAGAAAGGTTAGAAGTAAACACATGCTTCAGAGTTCACAGTATTCCAGAGTCTCTGTTGATCTTATGTCATAGGGATGAGATGTTATCTGTCATTCATGAAAAGACTAATTAGCACAGTTACCTTGTGCATTAGGTGTGATACGTTTATAATTAATTCACATCACACAGTGAATGTAAACACTCCAAAGCCTCATGAAATCTAGGAAATAGAAAACTTACCTGGTCAATACTGACTTACTTTGTTATACATTTGCATAAAAATGGATGCAATAAATGGTTTCACCATTGTTTAGCTCTTAGAATTTCAACATAGAATTTCAAAAATTTCTTACAATTGTGCAGCCAAATCATGCTCAGGTCTTACTGACTCATGGGCCAAATGAAGCCCTTGAAATACAGGAGTCCAAACTGTTAAGTCAAAGACATTAACTTAAAGATCAATTTAAAAAAATCGGGAATAATGGCAAAATACTCTTAAAAAAAAAAAAAAAAAGGAAGATAGAAAAGAAAAGCATCACTGGCAAATGAAGTAGCAATAAAAATTAAATTCATTTTATGATAGAAACATGGGCATAGCCACAGAATTCTGACAGATAAAGTTTGCAGTCAGAAAAAACCAATCAATCAAATATAAAGATAGATTTTCCATGGGCAAATTTTTAGAACATTCTTTTGTTACTGGGTTTTGAAGTTGTACTTGTCTTCTTTTAAGACACACAGAAGAAATGGCAAAACTGGAAGAGAATAAAAGCTAAACTGTTCTAAAATGCCCTGGCAGGACACAGCCACCACATGTATAACTAGAAATATTCACCCTTACCATTTATATTCCTAAACTGATAGAAGCAGCACACATTTCACTCCGTTGTTTTTTAAAGTATTTTGCTCAGTACATCCAAAAAGTGAATACAATCAAAACACAGTCCCAGGAAAGAAGTCGGGACATAATGGAACTGACTACACCACTTCATGATACCTTTCAAAGAATAACTGACAATTAATTCCCCTCAATAAGTCCTCTCAAGAAGTAAATATTGCTGTTTTCCATTTTACAGCCGGAGAAATAGGGAAAAAGACCGAGGAACTCCCCTCTGGCTGCATATCACGGTAATGATTTCTCTAGTGGTGCCCACTAGCTTGCATAGCTTCTTCATTGCAATGATTTCAAACGTACATTGTACCATCAGAAACATGAGCCTGGCAAAATCATGATGCAAATAAACAGAAGACAAAGCCCACTGAAGTGGAAATAAGACACAAACACAGACGATGCATGCTAAGTGTTTTTCAGATATGATCACGGGATTTGCCATTCTGGCTCAAACTTGTCACCCACCAGGCCTAAGACACTGTCTCCAGCAGTAGCCAGCACCAGATGTTTTGGTGAAAGATACAAGAAACTCCCACAGATGCGGGATAATCTGTCTTGAAGGTCTCATCCTAATCCCTTTAGTTATAGATTCCCTTAAATCCTGATGCCTGAGGGGTTTTATCCCTTCAAATACTCTTTTTTAGCATTACTATCATAACTCTGGATATTCTTGTTATCCATATAAATGCCCTTTCCCTCTTTGAAGCTTGCAAAATTCTTGATTTCATCTTCATCCAGAGTCAATGAGTTCCACAGTTTATATAGGCACCTTTTGCTAAGCGCTTCTTTATTCTTAAGAGACAGGGAAAACTGTAGTCTCCTGATCTTTGTTCTCTGCTGCATTACTTTTTTTTTTCTTTTTTTTTTAAACCACATACTTTAGCACTCCCACTCTCATCTCACTCCTCAGGTAAACAATCACTTCAGATACTTTTATGTCACTAGCCTTTCTCTCTACTTTTATCTGGGCCTGTCCAATTCTGCAATATTTTTTTCCAAGATGGACTTCCCACTAATGCCCAATAAATTTTATATAACGCCACACTGCTGGCTGATACAATGACTGTGTATACTTTACATTTTTCCTATATTTCTTCAAAAAGAATGTAACTCACAGTTACCAAGTCTGACTGAGTCCATGTGAAATTCCTTAAGGCTTCTCTGGACTTGATTAACAAGTAACCTACAAAGAGGTTATCTACCAATAACGTGGTGTTGCTGCCTCATTTCTCCTTCCTCTTTCCACATAACTAATAAATACATTGCACAACAACAGACCTAGTACAGAAACTTGTGGCTATTAACCTTTTGCCATGATGAAAATGGACCATTTGTTCGTGCTTTGTCTCCTGCCTCTCAGCTACTTTTTGATCCATGATATTACATTGCCTCACGGCTACTTGGTTTCTTTTAGGATAGATATTATCAATCCACAACCTTCAAAAAACCATGCATGACTAGCCCCAGAATCATGTGATAGCTTACAAATCATGACACATTAAGACATAATAACAATTCTGTTTCTCCTGGTGTCCAATTTCTGAGCTAGACTGATTCATGATCATGAGCTTTAATTCCTGAGCTTCTAGGTTGGATTTTTTTTAGAATTTTTTCTTTTGTACAGAAATTTATAATTCCATTTCCTGACTTCCATAATGAAGAACTTAAAAGAAATAAAATCAGGTAATATGGGGCTTAAGAGAAAACCCCAAGACCTAGCAATGCTGAGCAGCGTCTCACCTATGACCCTGTCAGAAGTCTTTTGAAAGATATACTTAACATACCCTCTATTCCTTTGCTGACACATTTGAAGAATTTTATTACATTACCTGGCCAAAGTTTGCTTTTCAGAACTACAGGATTAGCTATAGATTATTATCTTCCAACTCCTTTTTCTATTTTAGTGTTACTCCAGCTAAGTACCCAGTGAGGTTTATCAGCAAGTAGTCCCACAAGGCTCCTCTAGAATCTTTTTAAAAGATATGGCCAGCATTCTACTCTCTTATCATCTGGCCAGTTAGCCCATTTTTAAGTCAGCTGTAGGTTTTGTTAGACATTCATCCGAGTCATACTTAAAACACCTTCAAAGCACTTGGATATATTCCATTTAGGCATGGTGACACACTTCTTTTGAAATCAACGCTGGTTTACTACACCTTTCAAAAGTATAGGTTGAAAAACCAGCCTGCACTTTTACAGATCAGTGAACCACTGAGAGAAAGTAAGTGCAAATAATCAAATCTTCTATGTTGAAGGATACATGTATTGTATAGAAAACTTTTTTGAATTAGCTCAGTGGTGAACTTCAAGCACAAAGGGAAAAAAAAACAGACAGAAGTAGAGAAAAAAGACAAGGTATGCAGGGCAAATATCATACCAAGGATTACTTTAGTAACTGCAGAAGCCATACTTATGGCTACTTACTTTTTTTAAGTGGTTCCCAGATTTCATTTCATTTCCTCTAGCTATTATATCTATCCTTTTGGAGAAAAAGAAAGGTTTCATACTGGGGTAATATCTTGCTATCAGACCTACATGAAACAGGCAGTTTTATTAGAAAGCTTACAAAAAGTATGCACTCTTTGGAAAGACCCATGTGCATTTCCATTTTAAAATGTAAACTGCAAGGGCTTCACTTCCGCTCAGTTGCCATTGTCCTACTCCTTTGAGTCCTGTGCAGTGTGGATCTACGAGAGAAGCTTGGAAAACATGAAAGTCCCTCTAAGAAATTGGCACACTTAAGGTTTGAAAGAGGGTACAAAGGACATAATTTGAGACAGTCTGCATAACTCTGTTACCTGCAGCACCTAAAAGCAGACCAGCAAAAAAGTTCTGCACAGACCATTGTTAGTTGCTAGCAACCAGAAAGACAAACAGATGAAGAAAGTAGGCCAGGATTTAAAGGAGGAAAAAAAGAAAATAAAGATAAATAAACAAACCCTCTCATAAAGGGTATATGATGTGGGGAAGGAAACATGGTTCCTTCCCAAATCACTAATACAAATACTGGCAAGAAGTTGGGAAATGTATCTTTCTTGTTTCACTTGACAGATGAAAACCTTTTGTGTGACTAAGTAGAAAGCTAAAGGGTTACTGTACTTGTTCTACCATATATTTGACACGTGGGTTCCAGAAACTCAAAGTTTCAGCTCACAGTATTTGAAAAGTGAGATTTTAAAAACAAGAAAAGCAATTCTATTCTCTTGTGAACTTTTACATGGCAGACTGCATAAGTTGTACTCACCAAAGGTCACAAATCAAGAGGAAATTCTGCCGCTTCCGACTTCCATGCCAATCAAGAACTTCCCCGGAACCAGTAATTCCAAACGCTAAAATTGTGAAGCATAAGATGGGACACAAGCCAAGTCCAGCCATCTTTGTAAATCTCCTGAATTTGTACTGTATGTTTTTATATTATTATTATGGCCTAACAAGGTCACCATACAATGCCATACATGATGCTGCTGCACCATTTTGGGAATGAATTGCTTAGTTCTCCTGCATCTGGAAAGCACACCACATGGGAAATACTGGTTTACATATAATTTTAAAGCAAAAGCTGATTTCCAATAAAGCCTGTAATTGCAAGAAGATATGAATTTACTCACAAATGCCAGACAGCACTTAGAATTTTCCAAGATATTTTTTGGCACAATAGTTATATTACAGTGCCATCCACTGACTCTCTCCTGCAAGTACGTGCACTGACACAGCTGCTGTTTTACATTGTGTTGGCTTAATTCCCACTGAAGGGCCAACCATCCCCAGACAGATATATTCCCAATTCATTTCCTCCTGCAATGATAACTGTGAAATTTACCCAGCTCACAGAGGAAGAGAAATAATTTCTCTAATAGCCTTAATGGGTTTTTAGAGACCTTGGCTAGCGGCCAAGAGAGACTTAGACATGGCTTTGCAGGCAGCATGAATACAGAGCTTACTTTCATATGTGTGTGTGTGCACGTGCGTTGTGTGCATGGTTTTGTTGTGAGATACGTTTCAGAAAAAAAAATGTATTAATTGAACCCCATCAGCACTGATGCGCCCACCAATAGTTTTCCCTCACTGACATCAAGGGATATGAATGAAAACTAATTGTGCTTCAAAGAAAAGGCAAATCACAAGTCTGTTGTAGGATTAGGTTTTTCTTTAATTAAGATTGTTGAAATAAACAGCAAGAGAGCTGTTATGGACTTTTTCATGTATACTTTAGTTCCAGTTTCTCTATTGAAATGTAAGACTATCATGTTATTACAAAAGAAGATCAAAGAAAAGAACACACTAGAAAAGCCTGGAAAGCTTTCAGAAAAAAAAAAAAAAAAAAGCCATAAAAAAAAGCCAAAACATTAAGCTTTACTTAAGTAAAATTCCCTGAAATAGTCCACCAAAGAAATGTTTTTAATATTTCAGTTGCAAAGAGTTCAATAATAAACTCTTACAATTAGAATTTCATAATAAGTGCCTTACTCATACTCTCCTTCAAACAGACGTAGAGCATGTAAAAACAGATTTTAGAAGAAATAACTTTGACAACTCAGGGGCTGCTATAATTACCACAGTAAAATACATTTGCTTACTTTTTGTTATCATACATATGTTCATGCCAGCACTGGAGGATGTGTCCACACACCAGCATAAACACACTGCAGAGACTCTGCAGGGCTTTAAAAATCTCGAAGAGGAGGATCCATTTTTGTGACAACTCCCATATTAGAAAAGGGTGACTGAGCTTCAAATTAAGAGCGGGTTAGGAAGAAAGGAGCCAGAGGAGTACACGAGTAGCCCAGCTGGTTAGACTATTTAGTGACAGTTCTGCACCACACATGCATACATGTTGTTACAGACAGTAAAGGGGGGCATCACAAAGTTATGTATTCTACCACGCCTGTAATGCATATGGCATGAACAGAGCTTTAAAACATCCTCCTCTATGGCAATTGTCACTGCCTGAAGATGGGTTGAAAGCATGTTTAGCTTCAATAGAGTTTTTAAAAGTTGATGCATACAAGACAGGCAGAAGAAACAGGCCAAACTTAATGCATATACCCAAATTATCTGCCATAAATACCTGCCCTGGCCATACACAGGTCAGGGAGGAAATTCCTTTGGAACATTGTGATTTGGAGCAAGTACACTTCAGCAAGTACATGTCCTGCATGACTTGCCAGTCTCTCAGTCCCCTCCATCTCTTAATCTTTAGCCCCTTTCCCATTCTGCTGTTGACAATCACTCTTTTCAAACACTCATTGCCTACACTGGTATTGGAGCAACAGTTGTGTTGCCGCCGTACTGTGAGCTGGCTGCTTTTTCACATGAGAATTTTTAGCAGCCAGGTCACAATGAGACAGGAGTCATCAGTCAGACAAGAGCTGTAGACCTTCACAAGCACCAACCACCATAGCGCAGCTATTGCTGTTCAGTAATTGTCAACTGCTTCCCTCTATGGTAATATCTACTATTGCTTCACACTGTTAGCAATTAAAGAACATACCCAAGTAGATCGTCAGCCACAAAGTACTACAGATTTCTACAAACTGTGATCTTTGTCTTTGGGTACAACTGGGGAAATCTACATATCTATTACTGTTATATCAAAGGGTTTTA
The DNA here is from genome assembly GCF_031877795.1 of Strix aluco. Taxonomy (NCBI): domain Eukaryota; kingdom Metazoa; phylum Chordata; class Aves; order Strigiformes; family Strigidae; genus Strix; species Strix aluco. The sequence continues at coordinate 68,762,009 of NC_133931.1, read as the reverse complement.
GCACACTGATACTGATGCACATACGTTTTCATAATGCCTACATGGCGGAGTTTTAATAAAGGCTATACTCTCTTATTTTATGAAAGCTGAAAAAATTGCTCTGAAAAAAAAAAAAGTTGCAACTGGGAAGTTCTCCCTTGGAAGATGGGTAACAGTAAAATGCCACCTATTTGAGTTTCAGGTTAGTTCAATGATACCTGACTGCAGGGTCCCACTATACTGCAAGTCACCTACATAAACACAAGAAAGTGGTAAAGCACAAAGCTATAATATTTGGAAGAAGAAGGGAAAATGAAATCTTTTTTAACAGAGACAAGGGCCATGAAGACTCTATTTGTGCTCCTGAATCCCAGGACACTCCCTTTCAAACTGTTCCTTTTAGCATTACCAGTATAGACTGGTTTTATTTCAACTCAACTTTGTACCTGCAATCATCTTGATTTTTTTTGGTCTCAAAGTATGTGAGTTAATTTTCACAATGGCATTAGAAGCATGGACTAATTTAGTCCTTACAGAAAAGAAACAGAAGTCCAAATTCACCAATTTTGCTTTAAACAAAAATTCTTTCTCAGACCTCTAGACACAGCATAGCAGAGATTAAATGATGGTTTAAGCTCAACTCTCTTGAGGCAGGTACTTAAAGATGTTTGAACATTTCTGCTTTATCCCTTTTCTAAGAGCTACAGTGCTAAAAAGAATTCTCTTCCTCAAAGACCACTGAAGTCTGACGGAGATAGTATCAAAAATTTGCTGGATTTTAGCACTCAAGAAAGTTGGAGACTAAGCATATGCCCTAGAAGCATGCCATATATATGCATCTCCAGACGCAAAATTGCCACGTGTCCATAGTAATAATTTTTTTGTATTTATATTGTTTCCAGCACCTGGAATCCCATCTTCTGTTTTCCATGCTTTTTCCAATATCCGTTAACGTCTTTTGCTACAGCTTCTGCAGCACATGTATATCAACTGGCCAACACATTATTGTCATCTTTCAGGGGCCAGGAAACTCAAAATAACTTTAGAATAGCCACTAAGTGCAGTAGACATCTTACAGTGCCTAACCCAACAAAACTATAAAATGAATGGCTCTGACTGGAACATAATATACTGCATTTTAGGTCCATAACCTTCAATATCACATACCCAATGCTGCTCACTGTTCAGAACTACTACAGAGATTGCAGGTCCACCCTGCCAGATAAAAATCTGGTGCCCTCAAGTATATCCAGACTGTCATTTGAAAGGAGCTCTCCACTCAGTTCCAGAATCACCATCTAACTAGGTAGCAACCCCAGACACAAAGCCCTAGGCAAAGCAGAAGGTCATCTTCTAAAACATGAAGAAACCTATTTCCCTGAGGATTCCCAAAAGCTTTGAATGGTTAATATGCTGCCAGGCATACCCAGTCAAGGTTTTCCTCAGCTGCTTGCAATGCCCAGGAGGTGGACAGAGTACAGAACACATCATGTCACAATCACTTTTGTGGCCACTTATCAGAAAAGCAGTATAGATTTAACCAACAAAAATTACCTTAACTTTAACCACACAAAATCCCATTCAAACTTCTAATGTTGCTTTTTTTTTTTCCTTATTTCCTTTTCGCTTTTGGGATGGTGGGCGGCGTATGGTCAGTACACAGCAGTTCCTTTCTGCTGCTCCTTCCCCCTCACACTTTTCCACTACTCTATCATGGGTTCTCCTCATGGGCTGCAGTCATTCAGGAGAAAAAAACTGCTCTGGCATGGGATCTCTGTGGGCCGCAGTCCTGTCAGGAAGTATCCACTGCTCTGGCATGGGGTTCTCCACAGGCTGTAGTGGATATCTGCTCTAGTGCCATAGAGCACCTCATCCTCCTCCGACCTCAGTGTTCCCTCTGCTGTTTCTCACTCCTCTTTTTCCGCTTCCTCCTCTGCCTGTGTGGTGTTATACACGTTTTCTTACACGTTAACCCCAAGTCACCACCACCTTGGCTGTGGGGCTCAGCTGTGCCCTGCAGTGGGTGCGTTGGAGCCGGCTAGAACCAGCTGGAACCGGCTGGAACTGGCTGTGTCTGGCACAGGGCAGCCCCAGCCTCTCCTCACCGGTGCTCCCCCTGCAGGCCCTGCTGCCAGCACCTGGGCACTTGTACTCGGTACAGTCAAAAAGATGAGAATTCACACATATTAAGGCCAGAAGGAACCGGCAGAAGGCTTTACTCAGCTATGCCCTGCACTGACTGCATCACTCATCCAGCTTAGCTTGTTTCACCATTTAAGATGTGTGCCTTATTTTTCAGCTGAGCTTGCCCATTTTCCATTGAGTCACTCATTCCCATTAACAAGAAGACAGTATATAGCACTCCCGGCATCTCCATCTCGCCAGTGCTACAAATACACTGCTTTTGTCGTCCTGAAGTTCTTATAACATTCAGTCCCCAATTTATCAGTATTACTTATTAGTTATACTTTACCAAATTTATGACAGAGTAATGTTGGTCACCATTTTCTCATCTGTCACCAATTTTATTGTTTTTTCACTAGATTTGAACAGCTGAAATAAAGCTTTCTAAGTGAAGGGCTGTCACCTATGTGTTTCTAATCTCTCACTTTGCAGGCAGCATTTGACTCGGTTCAGCAGCCATCTCCTTTTGGGCCTTTGGCTGTAGGACCTCATTCTTTTTTCTCCCACAGAGGTTATCAGGCCATGCACTGTAAGAAGTATCATTCTCTGCATACTCATTTATTTAATTTTTAAAATTCCTTACCAATGACTTCTCTGATGGGCACTAAGAAATTGAAAATCAAAAGAAATATCAAATCAAAATCCTTCTCTATAATACTGGTACCTATGGAGCTGGGGAGAAGAAACCCATCAGAGTGTTTACACAGTAATATCCACCGATTATTTTGTTTCTTTCAGCAAATATAAAACAAACAGGAATAGATATGGTAAAGGAATCAATAACAGCTTCATTTAAGACAAACAAAAAGAAGACCTAGAAGCTTAGCCTTAAAATAAGCAAGTTGTCCCCTACTAACAAAGTGCCACAACGTCACATAATCTGGCTCCAAAGCAACCCCAAGAACTGCATGCAGAATTAGACCCACCTGCAGCAGCACCCAATCCAGCACTCAGAATAGAAACCTCCGCACAGCAAGGATGCCAGGAAGCTCACACACACTAAACATAGGCTTGATATAGCACAAGCTCTAAGGTAAGAGTCAGGACTTCTGAGTAAAGCAGCTTGAAACTAGAGGTTTGGAAACCTTTACCTACTCTTCCTTGCAGGGATGCCCTTCCCTTTAGCCCTGATTTTCAAGCTAATAACAAACTCCTAACATGCACAAACCTCACAGTACCCTCTGGAGCTCTACAGCAGCCTCTCTCATCCCCATCACCTGAAGGCTCAGCTGCATGTCTACCCTCCTTTCATGTGAAGCCCATTTTACTAAAATCCACCTCACCTCCAGGCATCCCGAGCTGCACCACCCCACAGCCTGGGTGCCTCTCCCAGCTGTACAAGATTACTCTCAAGGAAATGCATGATCTCCCCTCCATCTATGGAGTTCTCCTGGTGCTGAACACAACGTGCTGCGCAGCCACAGGCTTGTTGACTAAACAGAGTACACAGTGTGTGTTCAGTGAGTAAAATAAATAGTTCAACCATTCATCACACTGTTCTTCACAGAATTTTAAAATAATAATAGTGAGAAAGTGTGATGCCAGACTGTGGTGTATGTACAAATGAACAAGCTATATGTGCTGAACATTAGGAAACTGTATGTTATACTTTAGAGACCATTACGTCACCACAGAAGGCAGGACAGACAACACCTAATATAAAGTGTACTTAAATAAATTTTACACGGGGCTTTGGGAAATATCCACTGATGGAATAGCACCAGTCCAATGTTCAGTGCTTGCATTTTTTTATTTATGTGTAATCACTTTTTTTTCCTCTCTTCTCTTTGAACTGTGATTGCCTTTGTTCATTCTATAATTATTTGGTGGTGGTTTTGGTTTTTGGGTGGGGTGGGGGGTTTTTTTGTGCTTTCACTATAGTATTTTGCTGGTTCTCAGGTCTTATGTGCTCCAGCACAGAAGTGGTGTCACCCACTCCTGGTGAGCATTACTGTGTATGCCCTCTTGAACTCACTCCCTGGATAGAGGAAAGGAAACAACTTCATATTAGAGGAGGATGTACTCAGCAGGTTTCCTATTTTACAATACAGAGGCCAATAACTAAGATGATTTACTAGAAAGTTTTAGTTCCTCTACATAGGTAGTCCATAGTGGTATGTCAACGCACTGTAAAATTCAGAACTGAATGTCATCACCAGGAAACAGAGACACAGAAGGTTTAAATGACTCACTCCAACTTACACAGAAGAATGGTCACAAAACCAGTTAAATAATGGTTTTCGATGGCTTTTAGACCAGACTGAGTCCTGGTTAGTGGGTTCATACATTGCAGTATGGCCATTGTGTTGCATAGCACACAGCCAAAACAGAGACAAGTAGATTTGAGATGAAGAGGTTGGCTTTTAGTGTTCCTCACCTCAAATTCTGTCTAAAATGTTAGGCATACAGCTTTATGTTTCTGCTGTAGTTCATATAGTAGTTAACTGTGATGTTGAGCTCTTTATTGTATTACTAAATCACAGTACCTCAATTATGTTCTGTTATTATACTGAAATATTATAGTATTCTTAAGTCCCAAGTGCCTACAAGAGACACAAAAATATGCTGCATTGTACATAGCATGAAAATTAATTGGCCTCCAGATACAGAACTGTATCTGGAGAAAAGTGGAAATGTACTGTAGATAATTAGGTCAGACTTGAAGGCCTCTTAAGCCTGCTTTTGACCCATAATATTTCTAACTCATGGATGCAGTTACAGTAAACTGTTATACTCCAGAGGCAGTGCAGCTTTAAAGGTCTTTGCTTGTCATACCATTTGGGATTTCCTCATAGATAGTAAAAAAAAAAGACACCAAAACTTGTAGGAACAAGGATTTAAATTTTTTATTTTGGCATTGTAACTGATCCTAATAACATTGTTTTGCAGCTTGGAAGAGATACTAATATTAATACACTTTAATGGTTAACGGTATATGCAATGCTGTGGGACTCTGACAAACACACATTTGTAATTCCATATTTAATTAATTCATGGAATAAATATATTTCTCAATTCCTAAACACCTCACTTCACCTCTCTGCTCAACCCACTCACCAGTGCAAGCTCAAAGAAATCTGAAGGGTAGAATTGAGGAAGCTGCAGCTGCTTTTCTCTCTGCTTTTTTTTAATGAGAAAGTATAATAAAACTCTATTTTGGTTCCATGATTATCTAAAATCTAACATACAGCCAGCCTGCTTCCATGAGCAATAAGGAGTGTGTCTATGTTAGTGTTTTGTTCAACTGAGGAATGCACTTTTGAAGCAAATCTCTCAATCCACCCAAGTTACCATGTTTTCATTTGTATTGTGTAGCAGTTTGAGAGAGTCTATTTCAATGAAATTAAACTGGAAGATGCTCGCTCACCAGCAGCACACCTAACGCACATCAGATGAAATCAGGCAGTCAGACCATGGGATCAGACTAGAACTAGCCAAAAGTGAATGCCATGAAAATGTGTTTTTACTTTAGCCCTAGAAGGCTGTTCCTATTACACTAGACTAAATTAATGGTTAATATCGACACAGCCTGTGAAGGTGTGTCTATAAGCCCAACTTCTAAAGACAGTTCACCTTGACATGCTTAAGCTTTAACTACATAGATTCGTAAGGCTACAGCAGTAGTGTTCTTTATAACAGGACAGCCTGGGCAGCTGGAGTCCAGCAAGGTATGATCCATGTTTAAGTACCCTGCTTTCCAGATGGGTTTTATTATACCTATTTTATATTATATTTTAAATCCAGTTTCCGCAGTTATGTCCACAAGCTCTGACAGTAGTTCAAACGGACTGTGCAGTATCACTCAAACGCACCGAGTGCAATCAGACCCTCTCTAAAGATTGGGCAGGACAAATCTTCTGCAGAGTAGGAATTGGAACATGAGGAGTCCTGGTCTTCTAAATTAAATAAAAGCACAATGTCAAATACCCAGGCAACCACAGTCTGAACTGGCTTGGATTAATTAACCCTGCTGTTGCATTGAATGTTGCAGTTTACCTAATGTCCGTAAGTATTGTAGTGAATGAAGCTCAAAGCTTTGCACTCCAGGGCTAAATCATGTAAATCCTATTTTACACCCACCCACCCACACGCCCCCACACCACCTCTGCTTCATTTTCTCAGACCAGATTCATTTACCTGTCAACAAGGACAGTACTGAACCTGATAGTTCACACTGTTTCAATCCCCCTAAATCTCATGATCAGTAGACTGGAGGGATTGTGTCTCTCTTTGAAGCCTGCTTCTCACTGTTTCTGAATTTAGCAGGTCAGTGCAGCATGTCCTACCTCTTCCACATCTCTAACGATTTTTTTTTAAGAGCCTGAAGTCAGTCCCATGATAAGTCTGGATTTAAACAACTAGAGATGCCCTTGTTTTTCAGAAGTCATTAAATTCAGTAGCTTCCACTGTCTTCTTGGAGCTGCTCGATAGATGGCAGAAGTCCTGAATCTCCTGGAAGATGCAGCCAGGTTACCAAGAAAAAGATGGGAGAACAAAAGTCTACTAAACATTACATTAAATAGCCAAAACAATCAGACGGTTTATCTGTGGAGTCAGCAGTCCTACAAACTTAATTTTCAGAAGATATTAATGGTATGTGAACTACTGCAAAATATTCACCATTCCCTACTTCACTCTATCAGCAAGAACTACTCAAATAACTGGGTTTCACATACGTCTTGTGTACATAGTTTCTGTGGCTGCTCAGCTATAAGACTTCAAAATCTCTAACCTGATAAAAATAGAACTGGTCAGGCAGTCTTTGTCAAATGTATTATTCAAAGAATGCTGCTGTTACTCATCAAAATCGTTCCTCAGCAAATAGCTTTTAGCAGCATTTGACCAATTCTGTAGCTGGCTGAATATTATTCACTGAATAAATTAATTCATGTATAATAGCAAAATTTGTTGAATAATTTATTTGAAGAATATTTTTTTCAAGTATTTGACAAGCTCCATTAAATTCCAGTAAAATCTAAGACATCGCCTAATTAAAAATAATTAAAAGTCTGTTTACAAAAATTGGCCTTACTCTTTGGTAAGTTGTACTTACTTTATGGCATTTGACTAACTCTCCAGTTCCCAGATAAAGTTTGGATAACCCAGACAGGAAAACAGACTCAGACTGCTCAGAGCTTTAAACTCATATTTTCACTGCTATTTACACACATCAAGACACATAAAATTTGTGCTGAAAGAAGCTGTGTACATATCTATACCTGTGTATCTTGCAGACCATGGTTAAGATTTCTATCCAACTGTGCAATTTACATTTCAGACCATCAATATAATACACAAATTGTTAGCAAAATTAATTTCTATGAATTATCAAGAGGAATCACATTTTGATGTAACACATAAGATATTTTTTTTATTGTGACAATCTCTGTGATTTTTTTCTATGGAAAGCTTTTTAACATTGTAGCAAATGTTATGATTTAAACATACTTTGTGCAGTATGTACACATGCAGATTCAAGTACAAATTCATACTCTTATACACACTCATTGAAAGATTACATTTAGATTTACATGTAGTTAATTTTCAGTGAAATTATTATAATAATAGCTATCTCTATATTCCACAGCTAATAGATAGGTTTTAAAAAACTATGTAATAATATTTTTCAGATGCTTGTGACTCCTTTTTTCACCAGTCTGAATATGAATCTAGTTTTCCATGTTGCAGTTCTTTCATATATGTCAGTGGTGACCAAAACATCAGCCTGGTTCCTTATTGCCTGGTAAAAAAATCAGACTTGATGCAAAGCATGAGGCTAGTACTTCAGAACCCGTCTTAAGGGAAAGCTACATATAGGTGAGATCCATTTATTTAATAGATCAAAATGATTCACCCTGGAAGAATGGTGAGAAGGCAGCAGAGGGAAGCTGTTCACAAGATTATCCTGTTGGAAGGATTTTCAGTACATGGGATTATCTGTAATGAGATTAACCACTGGGAGATCAAATTCTGAATGGATGCTTCAGGGAGACAAAATGCCCACTAAAACAAAAGAGAAGTGGGAGGTAAAAGCTACAGGATTTAAGATAAAGTCTGGTCCTGAAAAGTCCTGTTGTTCAGGCAGAAATAACAGGAAGAAGACTAGTTGGCAGACATTCAAGAGACACATCAGTAAAGGTCTAAAGACTGTTAGGAAAAGGGTTTCTAATGAACAGAGCAATGTGGAAATGTGATAAAAGGTGGCCACTGATTCTTCTACATCAATGGGTTGCTGAGAATTCTTATGTGAGCAGCAAGATGATGCTACAAAAAATCACAATGCGTGTTATGTTTCGTGTATGATTACAGAGATCAGTTTAGATAGGATTTTAAATAAGAGCCTATAATGGAGGACAAAGCTACAAGACGTACCGAGCAAATTTCAGAGACACATTTGACAAACTGTTAGTGTTTCTCGTAACCAGTCAGTAAACAAATTTCTGAACTTCTTTTCACTGGTGCAACATTTAGACAAAACAGAATGTGGTTTGGTAGAGGAGGTATTGGTACATTATAAAACCATATGGAAAGGAATTGCCACTAAATCTAAACTTAGGTCAAAATCAAGATCTAAATTTTCCAGAAATTTCAGTCCAATCCAGTATTTTGGCACTTCTAATTAACATCACATGATGCTAGTGGGTAAGGTTGTATTTTTGAGGCATAGCCCAAAGTAGAGGTAGAGATTGTACATCCGTCCAGAAATGCAACTGTATCTTTGACTTTCAAACCTTGGGCATTCTGCACATCTTTTCCTGTTCTTGGGGCAGAAACTCATATGGGGCGTACTTTCTCTGCAGTGACTTTGGCATATCCAGTAGACATATGAAGGCTAGTTTTAAAAAAGCTATGAAAGACATTACTCAGAAAAAACACTCTATCTATACAAGAATGGTATTGTCTTCACAGACATATTTACAGTTCCACAAGTTGTAAGATATGGGATTTCTGTTTTAAGTAAAAATAATTATTAGGAACAACTGGATAGGAAGCCAGGTCTGGCCTGGACCCCTCACCCTGTCCTGTCTCCGTTATCTCTCTCTCACTCTAGTAAGACATGTCAACACACAGGTGCAGTTTGTGGTGTGGTCCTCTGCTGAAATGTCCTTAGCTATTCTGTATGCCACATGTAGGAGGAGATAGGATGTACTGGGTTTGTGTGGAAAGGTTTTGGTAACAGGGGGTGCTACAGGGGTGGCTTGTGTAAGAAGCTGCTAGAAACTTCCTCTACATCCAATAGACCCAGTGCCAGCCAGCTCCAGGACAGACCCACTCTTGGCCAAGGCCGAGCCCATCAGTGAGGGTGGTAGCACCTCTGTGATAACATATTTAAGAAGGGGGAACAAACTGGCATGAACCTGCAGCTGGAGAGAGGCGTGAGAATATGTGAGAGGAATAACTCTGCAGGAAACAAGGTCAGTGAAGATGGAGGGGGAGAAGGTACTCCAGGCACCAGAGCAAAGATTCCCCTGCAGTCCCTGGTGCAGACCCTGGTGAGGCAGGTTGTGCCCCTGCAGCCCATGGAGGTTAACGGTGGAGCAGAATCCACCTGCAGCCCATGGAGGACCCCACACTAGAGCAGGTGGATGTGCCTGAAGGAGGCTGTGACCCCGTGGGAAGCCCATGCTGGAGCAGGTTTGCTGGCAGGACTTGTGACCCATGGAGGACCCATGCTGGAGCAGAGGAAAAGTGTGAGGAATCCTCTCCCTGAGGAGGAAGGAGCGGCAGATACAACATGTGATGAAATGACCACAACCCCCATTCCCTGTCCCTCTGCACTGCTCAGGGGGAGGTGGTAGAGAATTCAGGAGTGAAGCTCGGGACAAAGAGAAGGCTGGGGGGAATGTGTTTTAAGATTTAGTTTTATTTCTCATTATCCTACTCTCAGTTGATTGGTAATAAGTTAAATTACTTTTCCCCAAGTTAAGTCTGTTTTGCCTGTGACGGTAATCGGTGAATTATCTCCTTGTCCTTATCTCAACCCACAAGCCTTTCGTTATAGTTTCTCTCCCCTGTCCAGCTGAGGAGGGGAGTGATAGAGCAGCTTTGGTGGGCACCTGGTGTCCATCCAGGGTCAACCCACCACATAGGACAACACTGGTTACCTGAGGAAGCCTCAGACTTGCAGCTAGCCATGAAGATGCAGTACTTCATTGTAGGAGCATGTTTCAAGAGAGAAGTAAGCATACAGCAAGCACAGGGTTGTGCTGAGTGGAACACCAGACCTGGGAAAACAAGGGTCGTATGTTAAGCTCTAAGTCACCAAGGGTATTTGAAAGGCTTCCTCAGGCCTTGCAGAAGTCAGACTTCACCTGGCAATTGCAGCACACACCCAAGAAGCAGTAGAATGGCCTCTGAGATCTCTGCAACTTAAAGGGATTAAAACACCTGCTTTCCATGCCCCAAAAATGTGTCTGATCAAGAGACTCCAAAGAGGAAAATAACTTTTCCTTGACAAGTTTGTTCCAAGGAATATTCTAGGGAACGTCATTTAGTTTATCATATTTCTCATATAGATGTGTGTGTGTCTGAGAGCACACATTTATTTTCTTTCACTTCAGATGTACAATTCAGTATTGTAAGTTTAAATTTTAAATCCTATCTGCTTAATACAGTTCCATGCAAATAGGTGCTGTAAATCAATTCGTAAAACTTTTGTCATGTATAAGTGAAATAAAATTTAAATTTAAACAGTCTCTACAGAATCCATGTTTATCAGATTTCTGTATTCTTAGCAAGCTTGTTTACTCAAGGAAATATTATTCTTACTGTTGTATTAGAGTGAACATAAATTCCACAGGTTTTTAGTAATGAAGATACTCAGGATTTGAAGATTGAAATGTTGTTTCCTAACACAACACTTCTGAAGCTGTATGCATGCTCTACTAAGCATCTCACTACAATATTCCTGACAAACACTCTATACCCCATCTTTTTCATTACTGAGCCTTCAAGAATGCTTGATGCTTTTTTTCAAAAGGTGACTGGATCAGGTAAGGGTAGTTTTGTTTGCCAAATCAAAAAGTGAAGTCAGATATTTGAGAGCAATTGTATATCATTAAATGGAGACACTTTACATTTTTCCTGACTTATCTTTTAACATACTCTGAAAAATAAATAATTAGCATGCAGAAACTGGATGTGAATCCATCATTCCCATTCCTTCATCCTCAGAGAACTGAACATCCCATCTGACATTTGATATCTAACTTTTAATACCTGGGAAATAATCAAGAATCTGTCAACCTCATAAAGATAATATTAGGGCGATATAGCCCAACACTTCCATATATTTGAAGTTAGGAAAATCAAATATTTCCAGCAACTAGAAAACTCATTGCTATACAATGTAATTAAAAACTTCTGTTGTGTTTTCTACATGATCAAATGATGACTAATCTATCATATACTTTGTTGCATTATGCGACATATAAATAATTAGCTAGAAGCAAATATTTTTCATTACTTATCATGAACTGTTTTCCTCCCCAAATTAACAGTAGCATGGTAGGCACTAAATAATGAAAAACTGCCAAAACCTCTAATTCACTTAAACTTACTACATTATCAGATACGTCTAATGCAATTTGATTGCTGTCTACAAAAACCAGTGGATTATTCTTATGTATTGTTGGAAACATTACATGTTTCAATTGTTTTGAAGTATTACTAGCAGTAGAGAAACGTTCACATTTCAACCAAGTTAATTATTATTTCCTTTTTTTCTCCTGAAACATAGCTTTATAGCACTCACTAAACTGTACTCATACATAGATCCTCTGTAGGAGTGGCTCTGGTAGCGTCTTATGATTTTCTTAGGAGCAACACTGTTTCAATAATTGTGTTCTTAACTATATAAAAATTACTTTTATGATTTATATTTGTATTATTTTGCATCTGACTGTCTTTCATGAAGAATTAAGCAACTATTTCTCAGTCATTATAAACTTTGTAATGAAAAATACTTTGTTCAGCTTTCTGGAAAATGCAACATTTCTCCTCAAAAATAATCAAGAAAAAAATAGTTTATATTTTCTGACTATTGAACTCGTACAGAGCAATTATCAGAAATATTTGATGTTTCTATATATTGAAGTATCTGTAGCCCTCAAGATTTCTTTGTTCAAAGAAGCCTTCTTTTGTTTTTGAAGGACTGATACAGTGTTACTTTTACATTTACTGTCAAAGTTATGATACATTCACATTGTCTTTACCAATCAAAACACCTAAATAATAATTAGACTCAGCTTCATATTTTCACACAATGTGTGGTGTGCTGAACTAATCATTCGAAGTTTTGTGTCCCATAAAACCAATATGGCAAATATAAATAAGATAGACCGTGATAAATAAATATAATACAATCCTCTTTAGATACTCAACACCTTGAGTATGCAACAACTGCTCTACGTATACATTTCAAATGTATCTTTCTGAATTTCAATGGTAGTAGTGTTCATAGCTTCACGTGGTTTTTTTTAACTTAAGATCCTTTTTGTAAAAGAGTCAGTGCAAGTATAAAGTATGTTAAGTCTATGAGTATAAGGTACTCCCATTTGGGAAGCCTTGATCTTAGATCAGGTGGGCTGAGAATATAAAGCAGCCTTCAGAGCAGCAGTTCAGTTTGAGTCATTCTGATATCCCTCTGATGGAGTGAATACTAATAATACATCCTGTCTGTTGTGCTGAGGGGGTTTTTCCTCACTCAGACAAATGAGGGAAAGATTTATGCTTCTCTCTTCATATTGCCTCAATAAATGAGTCCAGCTTGAAGGAAGTTTCCACCACAGCTCTCTGAAAACTTCAGCTGGGCCTTACTGTAAGCTCAGAAAAAGACAATTTGTTTTCCCAGTTCCACATCACAGCTCAGAAACTCCTTTCTACAACCCCTTTGGCAGCAGCACAGTAGAGTGAAGCTCCAAAAAGGCTGGAGATTTCCTTCAATATACAGGCTGGAAAAGTCAAATAAGAATTCAGAAAACTATAGTAAGGTCCTTGACCATTAAAGTTGCAATCAGAGGAGCTGGCTTTTCCTCTACTCATAGAACTCACACAATCTTTGCAATAAAACACAGAGGGCACACAAACAACAAACATTCTCATTTCACATGGCCATTAGTCACAAAGGCTTCTTCCTTTGCACAGTTCTACCCTACTATGATTCAAGAGAGAGGAAAAAAGATCTAACAAGTCCAATCTCATGAATCAGCTCCATGATTTGTATTCCAGGTAGTTCAGTGTGCTGTTAGATTAGTACAAAGAAGCTTTTATTTTTCTATTTTTTTTCTATTATTTTTGTGGTTAGCATAAAGATCCTGTATGCTGTTTAAGGTTTCTTTACACTTACTGCTGAAGACATCTTTAATCAACTCCTACATTGTTCTGCAAAGGTTTGATTGATCTTTTCAGCCTTCCTCTTATTCACATAATAGACAAACAGAAGAAAAGCCTTAAAAGTAAGGCTGACACAGACAAGAAATTAAAGGAACAAGGGACAGAAAGTAACTGTATCCACTTCCTATTCTTTTTACAGAAGCTGTGCCATTGTACAGATTGGAACAAATGATTCATGCTCTAGTTCATGCCCAACCCTGTGAGTGTGTATAGGTGAGTTTATAGCATGCGTACTGGTAAAGATGGAACAGGGGATTTAAGGGCTGCTCATAGTTTCCTGCCCCATCAGAGGAAGATATCTACATGTGCAGGTGAGAGCAAGTACAAAAGTGCAAGGACAAAAGAAGAGCAGAAACTTGAGGAGTTGTCAAGTCAAACTGGAAATCATCTCCAGTATTAGACAGCTGCCAAGAGAGCCTTTTTCAGACCACAGTTTTGCACCAAGGTGTCCAAGTTTTTTTTCTGATATTTGCCTAAATACAGGAATTTCAGCTACTTCAGGGCAGGTGTTTTGCAAAAATAGTCCTACCTTCTGCAGCCCTGATATTACACTTTAACAGAGAAGAATTGCATCTTTGTGGTTAATGGACCAGTGACTGAATAAATAGCCACTAACACTTGCTTATTTTATCACTAACTAATATCATTAATTCTCTGTCCTTTCCGAAAGGAGGTGTTAGCCTACTGTCATTCCTCCCTGGGAAGTCATTCACGGTTAAGCTCCTGGTGATTCTGTGTGTCATGTCAGCTCTTCAAAACAGTGTAAGGAAGATAGGTGGTATAACTGAAAAGCTACCTCGCTTTAACATTTTGTAGCATTGTTCATTAACTTAGTACTAATAAACATCTGCAATCTGCTTCATTATTTGCTCTTCAAAAGGGCATGTGACTAGAATCCATCTCTAATCCAAACTGAATATCATGCTGCTTTCAGCAACAAGATGCTAGGCTGACTTAATTTTGTATGATTCCTGCTTAAGAAAATATGCACTATCACAGCATTTGCCAAAAAGGAACAAGGATATATGCAGGGATATATAATTAATTTAATAACTAATAGCCACCACAAATAATCATATTACCAAATTACATAACCTATTAGCTCCTAAAGAATAGTTTTGATGAACAGAGAATGAATTACAATAAAAGGTTAAGCAGAAGTAAAAGTAGCTATACATCTTCTATTATTTGTGCTTCTTTTAAAATATCTATTTTTCATTTTGGATTTTCTTGTTCCCTTAGGTACAGCATGAACTTAAAAGCAACCTAGATTCTTCACAGGATTTTTAGAGTATATGATGGATCAATAATTTGTTGGTTTGTTTATGAAATATGCCAACTTACTGGGACAGAGTCATTTTTAAGAGGAAAGAAAGATCAATATATATGTGCATAGATTTATGGGTGTTTTTGTTACAATCAAAATAAGTCTTTCTGTTTAAAGAACTCTAAAAGGCAAACTTGGCTTTTCTTTTTCATTGATGCATTGGCTTGAACAGGTCACTTTAATTTTAAATGCTAAGAAATGATACATTTGAATCTTTCATTCTGTTAAAATCCTACTGGAATTAAATCTAGGTAGAGTAAATTCTAAAAACAGAAGTCTACTAAGATTTTTAAAACATTATGACAACTACAATTTATCCATTTCTTTAAATATGTGAAATGTTTGCCTAGAACTATGAATCTTATCCACTCTTGCCCTTTTTCTTCCATTAGGTTATATGGATAGAAGTTTCTCTATCCATATAGAGAAAAAACAGCACTAAATGGGAGGAGCAGAGGGTTTAG
This sequence comes from Strix aluco, assembly GCF_031877795.1. Taxonomy (NCBI): domain Eukaryota; kingdom Metazoa; phylum Chordata; class Aves; order Strigiformes; family Strigidae; genus Strix; species Strix aluco. The sequence goes on along the minus strand of NC_133931.1, from coordinate 68,746,661 downwards.
ACACCCCTCCATTCCTAGTTGCATCCACACACAGGGCCACAGCTTTTTCCTGGCTCTTGCAGCAGCAATACAAATGTGACAGGGAGAAAGATTGAGCCTGATGAGGAGATTAAAGACTGACCCCGTGGCTGCAGGCTACAGTACCTAGTGCATGCAGTACTGTCTGTATGGGAGTAGGGAACTTCAGTCTTGCGTTAGTCCACATCAGTCTTGTGCTAGCTTTCAGTACTCTCAGTGCCATGGTACACCCTAAAATTTAAGTATTAAATTTACCCGTCCCCTTCCCTTTTTGTTACCAAACCTGATGCTATTGCTGTTCTCTAATTTTTGCTACCAGCCATGAACATAGCTACCTATCTCCTTATGGCACACAGCACTCTTGCAACCGTTCTTTACATGTCAGCCTGTATTTCAAACTAGGTGCATCTCTGCCTATCTCACACGTAGGGTTCATTCATTATTTTTGTATTGTCAGACTCCATACAAACCATAATGGTTAGACAGTGATAGTGCTGTAGATACAATATCTAACTTTTACCTAGCAGATACAACATTTGCCTGACATAGAGGTAGGGATAGTCAGTCTTTCCTCTTCCTGGGCAGGCCAAGTCACAAGAGAATTCTGAAAAATAATCCTAAGAGGAAGGATAACATCTCCTCTTAAAAATGCTGAGCAAATCTCTTATATATGCAGCCTAAGGACTAGAACCTGTATCTCCTAGGTAGTCTACTGTAAGGTGATCCTATAAGTGATGTGAATTGTGACATCTGCCTGCCATGAAAATATCCAGAATCCTTCAAACCCACACTGGTCACTTAGTAGCTGTTATCTCACATTCACAAATAGGCCTGATGCATGCCCAAACTGAGTGAGGCATGTTTAAGCTTCCTATATGTTGCTTCTAGAGTGGTTGGATTTGAAATATAAAAATACAGCACTTGATGGCAATCTCACTGATGTCAGTTGTTCACTGAATCCTAGTCATTGGATTGTGTCTCGCTGAACACAGCAGATCTGAGGTCCAGACTTTTCATGTGACCATGTGTTCTTCTTTGTTGCTGCTGGTACAGATGCGTTCAAAATAAACTGGCCACTGCCCCCTTAGCATATCTGTTTTGCTCATGCCAGGAAAAGACATAATTATTTTTTCTCCTTTTACACAAAAAAGATGAAGATGAATACATATTATTACATACACATTATATAATAATAGAAATAAAATATAAATCAGAAGAAACTATTTTATTTACTGCATAGATAACTGTATTAAGTGATAACTTTTCTGTTTGTTTGAAAATGTCATTAGAGAATGGAATTTAGTACTGATTGTTAAAGAAAATTATACAATTGCATATATTCAGTCCTTCATGGAGGTTAAATTTTTGCATACTTTGTTCATAATTACAGTGTAATTCCACAAACTTTGCTTAGAAAACAATACACCACAAAATTGATTTTTGCTGCATGAGCAACTGAGCTTTCAATTGATCTTTCAATTCTTCGTCATTTCAGATATCTTCCTTAAAATACACTAGAACTGTCCAGGGTTGTGTGTGGGAAGAGGATAACATGATGCAAACCAACTACTAAACACAGTTAATTCAACTGTTTGCCAAATGCTGTTTTCTTCCTCAATGAATACATTCACTTCCACATTTTCTCTCTTTCTCACTTTCCCTCTCCCTGTTATAGCATCCAGAGATATCAAAGGCATCATTAAAGAAACAATGAAGAGAAATCAAGGAAAAAAGCAAGATCTCCATCTTAAATTCAAATGAGCTACTAAACCAAGAAGAAATAGCAAATAAAATACTAAAAATATTTTTTTTAAATATGCTTTCGTCATTATAATAAAAATATTTTTTAAAATATGTTATCATCATTATTTTGATTGTGATGTGTCTCAGAGTCAGTTAGAGTAGAACTGCCCCAGTTCTTCAGTAATATGCCAAAGGTTTTCAAACTTAGCAATTTAAACAAGGTAAGTTATTAGCTTCAATATCTCATTACTCTCAGAATTAAAACAAATGTGCAAATTATCTAGGAAACTTATTTTTCATTGTTCTAATCTATAATTTATTACATTATCAACAAAACAGTTGGAAAATCATAAAATAAATAAAGTTTTAAAGGATTTGCAGAGTTGCCTGTAGCTTTATAAAAGTAACCAGAGGAAATTTACCTTTCTCATCTTGTTCTGACTCTTTGGCTGCCATGGGTAAAATTCTTAGTTGCTGTCCTACCGATTAAAAAAAAAAAGCCATCAAACCACAACATTCACTTCTGTCAAGGCTGTCAAAAAGGTGGAGAAAATTACCCAAGAGTTCTGGCTGTTCTTTGAATAAAATGAAAAAAAAAAAAAAAACCACGTTTATTTCCTTCATTTATATTTTTATTTCTTTCAATGTACTTGTCTAAATCCAATCATAATTCCTTCTTGGGCTTTTTCTACTACTGTTGGCTTCATTGCCTAATTTTTAAATTAATTCAGTGCCACTTAAGGAGATTACATGCCACAGATAAGTAATGTGGATGTGAGTGACTACACAAGCAATTGCCAACGTCAAAAGATAATTTACATATACTTATTGTGCTCTACAAAAACATACCACACTGTTAAATGTTAATAATTACTATTTCTATTATGAATTATGTCTCTATTAACTGTCATAACTACAGTGAGCCTAACAAATTGTGAAACTGTATAACAGACTTTTTATAAATGATCTGAAATTATATTCTATTAATACATAATAATTAATATTCCTCTCTTTTGTCCTTTACAGTTTAATTCACAAACTCACTCAGAGGTAATAAAAAAAGGCTATATCACCCCAGAAAGTATATATCCAAGATACTGTGCTAAATTTTGTATTTATTTAACCCATAAATCTTTAAATTAATCCTGTTTGTTGAATTTGAGCTGATTAAGAAGACACAAAGATAAATATGTTAGACGTCAACAATGTCCACTTAATTGATGAGCCTACTTAAAATTACTAAACTGTTTACATTAGCCTGTATTAGAGATATTATTTTCACATTTATGCATGACTGTCTAATAATCAAATGCATCTATTCTATCAGTCTTTGAACTATTCATCTTTTTTTCTCAGTCCCTGTTATTTATAGACAAAAATACTTATTTCAAGAAGTTCATGTGTTCTCTACTATAACAATACTCTGCTTTTCCAAGTTTGTACAGATAAACAAATAATTCCTGGAAATAATATGAATAAACTAATCTGATCTGAAGTCATAATGCAGGTGCTGTTTTAGAAATTTTGCTGTAATATAAAATGCCCAAAGTAATGATGAGGTGTGAACTGTCTTTGAACTTTCAACATGAAAACTAGAAACTACTTCTTGAAGATGCTCATTTACAGATTTCATTAGGCTTTGTTGAACTGAGTAGGAAACTCTTGTTTTTGTTATTTTTCAATTTGCTGGAAAAGATGTTCCATGACTGAGTAGTTGTTGACTGTGCTTAATGTTAGAATTCCTGAAACAATGACTAGTTCTGTTAAAACCCTTGGAGATCAGATTACATCTCACCTTCAAAGTCCCAAAGGAATGAAATTCATTACAATTGTGTTCCCATTCTTTGTGCATGTTGACAATGTCTTGAGAAAAAAACCCACAGTGATTGAAAAGACCACACAAAACAATTTCAAAATGCTTTAGGCACAAACTATGTGAGTGACAACTACAAATTTAAGTGCTGTAATTCTTTGATTAATATAAAGAAAGTGATTTAGATTATTTTGATAACAGCCTTTAGGGAAAAAATGACACTTAAAGGAATATAAAAATTTGAGGTTTGAATTACTCACCTAAGATGTGTTTTTATAAATAACCTGTCACCTATATTTTGGAGGGAGAAGAAAAAAGCTGAGTTATTGGCTTTTTACAAAGTAAACTACCTACTGTATACTCCAGAAGTGACACTTACATTTTTTCTTACTATATCCAAAACCTCAAGAACTCGAAACATATAATAACCTATTACAAAGCCAGAGTATGAACATGATAAGAAAGCAAATTCAGCATTTACTTCTAGTTCACTGAAAAGAGCAAAACAATGCTGTCTTCAAAAAATGCTTCCATATGAAGACTTCTCTCTTTTAATAGCAGCTTTGAAGACTTGCTGCACAGATCAATAATGTATAATTATTTAGTTCCTAGTACACTAACATGAAATAAAATTACCTGTTTTAAGAACTGTATTTGAAGTCCAATTCTGCTCAAAGGTTCTAGTTGTGTGCCATGAAAGAAAACAATTTCGCTCACTTAGGTGGTCAAATAAAGAATTAGACACCTAGCTTTGAAACTTCCTGTTTTACCTTTATCAGTTTTTCACAAAGAAAAATCTGGTACTTACCAGTGCTTTTAAACAACAGATTTTGCATGGCTCAGTATCTCCTTGGGAAGAGAAGCCTGGGAACTCTGTAGACCTGCAAAGAAACCCAACATGCCATTCCTCTCTACTCATAAACCTCTGAAACAAATTTGTATCCCACACGCTGCCCTTCTTTCATTTAGACTTGGCCCTAGAATTACTTTGCCACTCACTCTGCTATATCTACAGCCTGATTTTGCATTAAAAGCTAAAAGGGAAAGGAAAAAAGTACATTCCTCATGTATCACTTGCTTCCCTCTCTGATAACCCAAAAGTTCCATGCTTAGACTGAGTTTCAGCTGTTAGACCAATCAGTGCTGACACCAGGTAATGCACACCTTAACAGGAAGCAAGAGACAGAATTTGCTGAAGTTGTCATTCTCTCATTTTTGTAGCTACTTTCACATCTGTTTGATCCTTCAGCTCATTATTCAAGAAAATAATTTGATCTTACCCAAACAAGATATTTTTTTAGTGCATCTTCAGAAAATTCTTTACTGAGAACTGCAAAATACATAATACTTGTATATTACATGATTTTTAAAGAAACACAAAACTACTTTTTTTCAGCTTTCTTGCTACAAATACATACCAATAAATTAGGGAATTTGCAGTGGGCCTAACAATGAGTTCAGTCAAAAGTTGTATCTATTTTGTACCTCATAATTATTTTGCTTATAGAAACTACAAAGTCAGATAAAAATTTATAGTATGACTCATTGCTGAGGGGCATGAGAGACAAAGTTCACCTGAGCAACCGAAACTGCAGATGTCGGAGGCCCTTCTGAATGTGAAAATTACTGAGTCAAAAAAGAGGAAGAAGAGTAAATTTATCTGTGTCAAGATATTAAAAAAACATTTTTTTCTCTCTTCATCATCTGAAGAAGTAACACACATAGCAAGAACATTCACATAGAGCACATATAAAAAACACAAGACACAAATTCAGTGAAGGTCAAAGGAATCAACCTATTGGTAAGCTCAGGTCATCATTAATATCCTTGATGAAATTTTAGGTGAAAGTGTCACATAAACTCCTACTCACAAGGATTTTGCATACTTGGTATTGTCCACTGTGAAAAAGATTCTTAGGATAGGAGCACAGGTTCTTTGGATAACTCAGGTTAGAAGAGACTTCAAGAGGTCTCAGGTTCAACCTTCTGCACTCTCTGTTAGAATAGAATAGAATAGAATAGAATAGAATAGAATAGAATAGAATAGAATAGAATAGAATAGAATAGTTCAGTTGGAAGGGACCTACAGGAATCACCTAGTCCAACTGCAACTTGCTCCAGTTTATCAATGCCTTTCTCTAGATGGGGTGTATGAGTGCTGAACAGGTGGGAATAATGATTTTCCTCCAGCTACCAGCTATGTTCCTGTTAATATAGTCCAGGACTTTCTTTTCTGCCAGGACACACTGCTGGCTCCTGTCCAGCTTCTGCAGAACTGTTCCCCTGCCACTCTGTCCCTAGCAGAGGGTTTTCTTGCAGAGGGTTTTCCCTTCCCATACACAGGGCATTGCTGAATTTCAAAAGGTTCCCATTGATCCATTCTTTCAGCCTGTCCAGGTGACTCTGAATGGTAGCCCTGGCCCTGATCAGAGTTGACCACCATCACCCAGTTCAGTGCCACCTGCAAGCTTGAGACGCAAGGACTTCATTGCTTTCTCTGGGTCATTGATAAATGTGCTTAAAAGGACAGGTTCCAGAATAAACCACTGCAGCTCTTGTCATTCAGCTCCAGGTAGATTATGACCAACTAACCACTGCTCTTGGAGACACTAAAGATACTCCCTGATCTACATGTCTTTTCAAAGAAGTCATAGAATCACAGAATGGTTAAGGTTGGAAGGGACGTCCAGAGGTCATCTGGTGCAACTGCCCTGCTCAAGCACATAGAGCTGGTTGCCCAGGAGCATGTCCAGATGGCTTTTGAATATCTCCAAGGTGGGAGACTCCACAACCTCTCTGGGCAACCTCTGCCAGTCCTTAGTCATCCTCAAAGTAACAAAGTGTTTCTTTCAGATGAAGCCTCCTGTGTTTCAGTTTATGCCCATTGCCTCCGGTCCTGTCACTAGGCACCACTGAAAAGAGCCTGGCTCCGTCTTTGTTGCACCCTCCCTTGAAGTATTTATATATATTGATAAGATCTCCACCAAGCCTTCTCTTCTCCAGTCTAAACAGTCACAGATCTCTAAGCCTCTCCTTATATGACAGATGCTCCTGTCCCTTAATCATTTTAGTGGCTTTTTGCTGGACTCTCTCCAGTGTGTCCATGTCTCTCTTGTACTGGGGGGCCCAGAACTGGACCCAGCACTCCAGGTGTGGCCTCACCAGTGCTGAATAGAGGGGAAGAATCACCTCCCTCTACCTGCTGGCAACACTCCTCATGCAGCCCGGAATACCATTAGTCTTCTGTCCTGGTTTAACCAGGATAGGGTTAAGTTTTCCCAGCAGTGGGGGAGGGAGCTCTAGCCGGGTTATTCAGATACCATGCGGACGTCACATCCTGGCGCGGGAGCGCGGGGCACGTGGTTTTATACATCTGCTCCTCTCACTCCTGTATTGGTAGATATACTTTGCTCTGTTCATTGTTATCACTGTTATTCTTATTATTGCTGTTTGTTGTGTTGCTGTTGCTCTGTTGTATTAAACCTCTCCTTATCTCAGTTTCGGGGCTTTGTATTTCACTCCCTTTGTGGGGGAGGGGCAGCGACCGCGTGGTCTCAGACCCCGGCAGGGGCTAAACCATTACATCTTCTTTTCCCCAAGGACACATGACTGGCTCATGTTCAATATAGTGTCCACCAGGACCTCCAGGTCCTTTTCTGCAAAGCTGCTTTCCAGCCAGTCGGTCCCCAGCATATCATGGTGCATGGGGTTGTATCTCCCCAGGTGCAGGGCTTTGCAGTTTCCCTTGCTGAACTTGGTAAGCCCATTTCTTCAGCCTGTCAAGGTCCCTCTGGATGACGACACAACCCTCTGGCATATCAGCCACTCCTTCCAGCTTTGTGTCCTCAGCAAACTTGCTGAGGGTACAGTCCACTGCATCATCCAAATCATTAATGATGTTGAACAGGACTGGACTCAGTATTGACTCCTGGTGTACATCGCTAGTTACTGGCCTCCAACTAGAGTTCATGCCACTGATCACTGCCCTCTGGGCCTGGCCACTCACACAATTTTCAGTCCACCTCACTGTCTGCTCATCCAGCCCACACTTCATCAGGTTCTTTATGAGGAACTTGTGGGAGACAGTGTCAAAAGCCTTCTGAAGATAGAAAGCAGCCACACAAGACCACTTGCCAGTTCTCTCAACAACCTTGGATACAGACCATGGACTTGTATGGATCAAGTTTTCTCAAGTTACCTCTGCCTCAATCTACCTGCACTGCTGGTAGTTCTCCTTTAACCCTTTCACTAAGCACAGAGGCCAGGGACATCTTGTTGGTAAAGACTGAAGCAAACAAGGCACTGGGTGCCTCAGCCTTACTGATGTATGCTGTTACTAAACCCTGCATTCCGTTCAGCAATGTGTCCACACTTTCCTTGTTCAGCCTTTTATTACTGATGTCACAATAGAAGTTCTTGTTGCCCTTGATATCTGGCACAGGTGTCAACTCCAGTTGAGGTTTGGCCTCCTAACACCTTCCATGAATCTTTGGGCATTATTCTTAAACTCCTTCTTCACAGCCTGTCCCTGCTTACACCATCTGTGTACACTGCCTGTCTGCAGTGGATGTCCACTATAAGTTTTCTGCTTAGCTCTGTCAGTCTCTTCACAGTGGTGTTTCTAGGCTGAGGCTCCAAATGGGTGCAGGAGTTATACTGATGTGTTTATAATACAATGGCAACCTAGAAAATTCTGTATGTATCAGTAAATATATTGGATGAACATAGATAAGAAAAAGATGATGTACTGACCCCTTAAAAAAACACTCAGCAGGTCCACACAATCTTAATGAAACCAGAGGTGAGGGAAATGTACTTTAACAAAACATCTAATGAGGTAAACATTTAAGATTTAGCCTGCTGAGGAAAATTCTAAGGTCTGCCATTTTTAAAGGCATCTGAGGAACTTGAGCAGCCAGTCCCACAGCAGTGCCAATGGAGCTGGATACACATGTTCCTTACACACCTCTGCAAATCCTAGCTCATACCTATACAGGTTTGTGAAAACATTGTAGATAAATGATAATAGAAAGGTTACACCCTCACATGCTTTGTAAGTCAATGATAACATTTTAAAAATTAATACGCAGCCTGACAGGAAGCCAATCCAGAGGACAGAGAATAGTAGTGGTAATGTCATAATCACTAGAAACAGATACACATGGTTGCTGCAGCATTTAAACATGTTGGAGGAAGAACCAATTTATCTGACAGTGTAACTGATAAAGAAGTACAGTACTGTTACCTCAAGTTGATCAAGCATACACCAAACTCCAGCATCATTCAAATTTCATACAGCTCCATCAAGGAGTGGCCACTCAACAGAAGATGCGCTTATTGTGCACCTAATCTATAAACAATTAACATCACTGAATAGGAAACAGGCATTTAGGTTATTGTCAACACAGCACCAGAACTTAGAATGAAAGACCACTGACGTTGGCCAGTTTCATTGACTTCAGTGGAATTTGGATGTATCATACTGCTTAAATATTACATATTCTGGGAGAAAACCAAGCACTCTTCTCAAGGAAATTACTGTTTTAAGTAAACTGAACATGGCACACTAGAAAGAAGATGAGATGTACGTGGGGATACATATGTAATATGCATTATATACCTGCATATACATATATACATATCATTGTTTTTATCTGATCAATATTCATAGTTTTTATTCCCTTTTGTTTGAATAAGAATACTAAAACTGTAATGCTGTGTACAGCTTACATTTCCTTATGGTTAATAATAAGACTGAAAAAAACAGCTATCAGATTGCATACATAAAACATATTCTCAAGTATTTTATAATTACACTAGAAAGCCAGGTTTGAAAGGCACAAACAGATTAATATTGAGAAGAGTTTTGATTAAATGATCAAATTTTGCTGCACTGTGAATGAATCTGAAGCTAATTCAGTTAAAAACAAAAGTTCTTCCAATTTATTTTAGGAGAGGAAAGAATTAAGACAAGGTTTTTTACAAATATATATTCATTGTTAGATGATCTGTTGGCTTTGTGCCAAAAGACTACTTGTTGGTAGCTAGAAGTTTAAAATGCTAAAAGCCAAAAAATCTTTTCCTGAAACTCTGAAAGGGGCATATAGAAGTAGCTAGTAAAGGTCCAGTGAAGCAGATCATATAAACTTCAGGTCTGTTGAGAACTTTAATCTACCAAAGTCCTTAAATAAAACATCATCTATAATGAAGAATTGTGCACCAACTGTTTTAAACTCCATGGACAAGAAAAGGTAAATCCACAAAAGAAACTTAAATCAGAAAAGCTTCTGACATTAGTGACAAGCTTTTTGGAGCAGTCACAATTGCTTCAAAAGCAGCTTCGGAAGATGGTATCACTTGGACGCAACTCAGGCCTCATCTTTTCCATCCCTCCCCAAATACTTAAAAGATGATCAAATTAAAATTTTTTCCCAGAGATTTTACTGATGTACTGACAGAGTAATTTGGGTCATCACAGAGTAATTTAGGTATGAAGGGGCCATGGGAGGTCACCCAGTTAAACAGATGGCTCAAGGCATGCTTAACATCAAAGCTAGATCAGATTGCCTAGGGCCTTGTCCAATCATATTTTGAAGCTCTCTGAGGATGGGTATTTCACAACCTGTCCAAGCAAACTGTTCCAGTGCATTAATGCAGTAACGGTACTAGAAAAACAGTGCAAGCAATGGGAGGTGTCTGACAGTCACTGGGACATTGAGGACTTCGTCTCCTTCCAGCAGTAAGTGATGCAGGGCTCCATGTCATGCAGGACTGCTTAGACAGAGGGTTCACAAGAAGTGAGCTACATACAGGAGCAGTGGCATTTCCAAAAAGACTGAAGAGTACAAGGCCCTTCAACCACATGCAATTCCTGGCCACACCAGAACCTAAGAAGACTTTGTAGAGGTAGCCTAGCACACCCTAAGCTGAAGGGGTAGAATAGTGTCAGTGATACAAAAGAACTCATCTGGAAAATTGGAAACTGGCTTATGTTGATATTGCAGGGAACAAGAACAGGATGGAGAGGAGCTGAAAAGCTGTGATCAGCCCCAGATGCCCTTCAACTGTTCTGGATGTTACCACACGATGTTGTAAAAATGGGTGAAATCAAGTTGCTTGCATGCTGACAGAAAAAAAAAGTATGTTCCTCTCAATAAATGTATGCCTGAATGAGGTTCTGAACACAGATTTAATGAGACTGAGATTTTCTGTTTTGGAGGAGAGAGATGACACCATAGTAGCTGATTGTCTTAAAAACAACACCATTCTTACTTTGTAAGCAGCTCTATGACTCCAACACATACTTAGCTTTTTCCACATTCTTCCTTCTATTGCTCTTCAATCACTCCCTAACCAAATTCCTTTTGCTTCTCTTTTCGAATCATTCATCTCCTACTAAAATTAATTGTGGAACTGACAAGATGGGTTCTGCTAAGACCACTTTACTCCAGTTATGCTCCACATTATTTACAATTTGTCTATTTAGATTGGCAACTCTGTGTTCATACAGGGTTTAGCAAAATGGTGATCAATACTTAGTTGACCCTTGACCACTGCAATAATAAATATGATTAATAACAATGTCAGGATTTTTTTTTTCAGTCAAAGAACACTAACAGAAACAAATTAATTGAGGAAAGATGAAAACCACAGTTGTTCCCACTGCTCTATTCTCTCCATTCCACCTGCTGTTTAAATCCAGCTTTACAAAACCAAATAAACAGCCATTCTGCCTCAAAATTTGCTCACTTTTTTCACTGTATAAAAGATAAGCTGCTGCTGCTATACAGAGAGCAATAGTTCATTCAGCCTCCAATATCTGATATCCTTTACTTCCCAAAGTTACTTTTAGATCATTAAAGAATTTTATCAGCTAGACCTTTTGCACTCTGATACCCATCAAGAGGAGAAGGGAGCCTCCAGTGTCTGCACGCTGATAAGAAAGTCCTGCTCAGAAAAAATAAAGGACCATCTTCTGTCTTATTTAACACTTACTCATTTTTTTTGAACTACAGTCTGTCTCAGAGTATGATCAACTAAGATTATTGCTTTTCATGCAAAACAAGATCATTACGCTGTCCTACCAGCTTCCCATCCTGTATTTAGCTGGTTATAATCTATTGTGCTTGTCATAAAATTACCTTATAAGCATTTATAGTCAAGAGTATTTATATTACATGTTATACAGAACCTAGCACTTCTTAACAAGGGCACTTTTATTATAAGTACTACCAACAATTTAAAAGTGGGGAAAAGAAAATTCCTATTTTTATATTTAAACAATTGTAATTTTTCTATTTGAAAAGGTGCAGAGTGTTCAGGGACAAGGATAAAGTTTCCTTTGAGGTAAAAAGAAATCAAAATCTGATAATCCCCTCCACTTCTAAGAGCAGAGACGACCCAAATGAACAGCTTTTGACTGAGAATGGACCTATGGATATCTCCTGTCTCCAATTAGGCAGAATCACTGCCACAGCAGGCACTTACTATCACCAGACGCAATTTCTTGTGCAAATGTTCATATTAAAATCAGAAGTGTAAGCAATAGCCTCTCTATCCAAGACTGAATATATGTGGTAAAAGCAGTTTCTTAAGAATAACTGTGTTAGCTCCTTATAATAATTTTGCCAGAAAGGTTTTTGCATAGGGAAGGGAAAAATGTATCATTGACATCTGCTTTTTGCCCTCCATAGCTAAATGCATTTTCACCTCTCTTCTCTACACCCTGATATGCTTATGATGTATTCCTAAAAAGTCCAACAGCTCACAAATTGATGGATAGCAATTTTTGCCATGAAAATTACTGTGACAGAGGAGTGATGCAGGCAGGGACTTAAGAAATACATACATTCTAAATACCTAGGGAGAGTGTGCATGGAGTGGGGGATGGAGAGGCAAGAATCAGATCATCCTTATCATCAACTGGAGGAGATGCTGGATTTTAGTGGCTAGTTTTACAGCATCTGAGATCTTTTGAAATCATCCTTCACCAATCAATTCATACTGAGCTCTGCTAACTCTTGTCACTGTGCTGTTTTTCTGTCCTTCCCTCTGGATGGTCTTGTTGACCTTGATTCAGCACAGTAAGATGATGAGAATGAAAACATAAGCATTCAGACAGAGAGCAAAAGCACTCACACTAAAAGATTTACGCTGGATATTCAGGCCCACAGACGAGGTGGCTGAATCTGACAGATAGCGCATCACATTCAGAAAGGTCTCAGGCACTGAAAAGCCAGCAGCTTCTCCAGCAGGTGATCCTGATGATCTTGCTGTATGTTTAGAATAGGGAAATCAGGGCCTAAGCAGCATGATGCCTGGGAGAACAAATGGTTACAAGACTGCTAAAGTTAAGGAACCAGAAGTTGAGTGTCTGAGAGAGAAATGAACTTTCAGCCAAACTGTTTAAATTTTGATTTTATTTCTGCAAGAATTATTACCTGTAGCAATATGAACTTAACTCAAAAAAGACGATGTTAAACTTTCAATTGTCACACCGTTTAGTACAAGAATACTTACACTAAATAAGGTTAATATTTTCTATTTTTGATCACTCTGTATTAAAAAGTTAAAAAATTCTTTAAATACAACAATCTTTCAGAATGCTTATGTCAACAACAAACAGAAAGATAAAATAAGCCCATTTTTAAGTGTTGTGTAAGACTGCAAAAAAACCAAATACATCACCTGTCTATAGTCAGATAGGCAATTAAAAAAAAAACAAAATACAAAAACCCAAACCACCCCCCAAAAAATCCGAAACTTGATAATACAGATGACTTATTCTAATGTGCAACATTGTATGTGCAACATATTTAAGCAGATTCTTAAAACATAAAGTAGTCATGCCAGTTTTGTTTGTTTTATTCATGCAGTCAATATTGTGACACTAAGTATTGTTGTATAAAATGAACTGTACTTACAAAGATGTACCACACTGCTATTGTGACCATGAGAAGCAGCAAGACCTGCTCTGGATGTTCTGACCAGGACTGGTGACATGCTTGCTGCAGGATATCTTCTCACACAGCTTTGCGCAGTTAATCATTTCTACTGGTTGCCATAAAGGAAGGGATGCAGAATCCTCACCTTGGCTTCACATAATTTTCTCTGCTTTATTGGAAAACTGGCTAATACAGGGTTAGAGAGAGGAATATTCCAACTGAATGCAAGGACTGTTTTTCTACTTTGCCTTTACAATTGTGGCTTAGTGGAAGACACACCTTAGCCTCCAGCCTTGCCTCCAGAATTCTAAGGTTCTGGGAATATTCTGGCCTCCAGAAAGTTTGCAAGCTAGAAAGCAGTACCCAAGTCTGATGCTTCAATGCCTTATGCTATCAATATTCTTTTTTTAAGCGTAAGGTAGAAGATTCCTCACAACACAGTTCCAGAGGAGTCAGTCAGTCCAGAGATGGTAAAATATGACCATTGTATCCTTAACATGAATTCCCTAGGTATCCCCAGGACTGTGAGTCAAACTGTGCTGCACTTTGGTAAGGGCCAACTCTGCCCAGCTCTGCCAAGCAGAAAAGGCAAAGTGTAAAATGACATTGGCTAGACAGAGCAGGTATCATTGCCTGGGAGGGCTTCTCTTTCTCATGTTGTCAACATAATCTCTAAATTCAGTGATAAATAAAGTGTGAAGGAGAGAGCTGGATATCAAGCCTGAGGAAAGGCAAGTTATAATGATTCCATATTAGTTGTTAAAAAACCTCATTCAAAACACAAGATACAGGATTTTGCAGCAGTGCAGAGTGTTTCAGGCTTCATAAAGACACATATTCAAGGTTTTAATTAGCAGTGTGACAGTTTCGAAACTGCTGTCAATCAATCTTTGGGAAAAAAAAAAAAAAAAAAAACCAAAACTTGTCAAGTTTGCATGCCCAGGGAGAGTTAAATTGAAATTAAAGTGAATTTTAAAAGATGGGAAATAATTAGGGCAGCAGGAAAAAGAATCCAGAGAAAAAGAAATCTGTGAGAGGAAAAGTATGTTACTAATTATGCTTATTACTTTTTCTAATTAAACCTCATTCCAGTCCCAGCCCACCTTTAATAAAATTAATGAATGATTATACAGGGAGTGTTATACTGTTCAATATTTGCTTATGCAGATTTGCTATATCATGTGCACACATAAAAGCATGCCCAAATGACCAAGCATGTGCCCATCAGAAATGCAGCAGAACAGTCTACACTATATGAATGAGATTCCCAAACTCATATGTACAGTTTATTAGCATATTCACGCAGCCCAGTTTCAAGTGCAAAAGCAAAGTTGTGTATTCCCTAAAGCCTGCTCGAGAAGATTACAGAGGATGTTCACATAGAACAAAAGGGTATCAGCATCAAACACTTCCATTCTCCAGTCAGTGCAGCTCCCATGCAAAAGCTGAAATCGGGGAGGACTGCAAACACTAGTTTGTAAAAGACAATTGTGGGAAAGACATAAAACTACTGTGAGACAGGCACCCAAAACAGTATGCTAACAGAAACTGCACAAAGCAAAAGCAACAAGGGAGTGAAACATGGAGGAAAACCTGACATTGTGTTCTGAACAGACAGCTGGGTGAAGGGAATACACGAGAAACCCTCACTGGAGAAGACAAGCAAAACTTTATTTCACTGAAGGAGAAATGATAATCATTGTCATAGCTCCTGAAGCCACCACATTCATATAAACACATACATGGGAGTGAAGGGATGTGCACATGTGCAGTTTATAGATAGAAACATATACAAGACATACAAAATGTCCTACATAAGTATACACAAAAAACCCTTTATCTACAAGGTCAGTAAACAGATGCGGCATCATTTATACTTTTTCAAGCAACCAGCTGTTCTTGGCGCATACCTGAAATGTCTGTATTGCTTTAAGGCAAAGATCCTGATGCTATTGTCTTTGCAGAGAGGTCTAAGAAATAAAATGAAATTACATATCCAGTGAATAGGAATGATATCTGTAACTGCCGTGGCTGTCTTAAAACGTGGTTCATACCCTGTGTCTGACTCACTGAGCAAAAGCGGCATCCTTCTGCAACGTTTTGGGAACCTGACAATTAAGTGGCAAGTAAGACAGAAGGGAAGCTCAGCTCCCCACTAGCAAAGGGGTTCAGTTCCCACCCACTGTCCTATTTCCTTTATCATTAAAGGAATACCCAAGGTCGATCCAAAGTGATAGTTCATAATCCTAATGTCAAAACACAAAAGCTATGGTAAGGGCAAGCTTTAGCTTAAGAGATTTTATACTGTAGACTCAGAGGAGCTGCTCTTGCATCACTGCTCCATGCATCCATGGGGTTCTACTTCTGGGAAAAAAGGTAATGTACAGTATTTTGGAGAAGTCTGTGTGCACTCTGTTTTCTCATGGCCGAGCCCTCTGCTGGGAAGTTAACATCCTTCCCAACTCTTTCCCTTTCTTCTCCAAGAAAGCAGCCAGAGTTCAGGCTTGCTTAAATGTGAACCTAAATGCTAAATGATGTTGATATAAATAAGCCGGAGACACATTCTCTTTCACTCCCTTCATATTTAAAAAATTACTGAGTACATGAAAATAAATCCAAGACCTCTCAATAGCTCACTAATGCCTCTTAATAATTCTGCACTCACCTGTAAGATGAATGGTCAAGTTGAATTGGCTCCTGCATATCCACTCTTTTTTCTAAGCCAGTTTTCTTATCCTTCTTTTTTTATTTCCCAAGGTAGAGATGCTGGACCTTCAAACACAAGACACAACTGAACGGTTTCCTGCAATGCTCCCACTGAAGCTGTAACTGTATTTTATCTCACCTTTTAAAAAAGAAGGGTATAGTTGCTTTTAACAAGCATGTAAGATATAAAGAGCCAACGTCTGCAATCTTTTTTCTTGAGGACCACATTGAAACAAAGTAGCTGCACTAAAATTGTATTTTATGAAAAAGCTGGTTTATTTCAAAAAAAGGCAAATTTTATTGGGATGTTTCTCAGCAGAGAAGTTCCACCTGCTTCAGAATGACTGCTGTTAAACATGTCTGCAAGAATATGGTTAGATGCATCAAAACAACTATGTTCAGTTTCACCAAATGCTAATACTTTAAATTGCCAACATAAAGAGCTTTCCATGACTCCTACCTGCCTTTATGCATGTACAGTTTTTCTGCTGGCAAATATATAGTATCCGAAAATGTATTGCAAACTGAAATGGTTTCAAGTGTTTAACTTAGCCATGTGCATTAAGGTCATATTTGCTGCTACTTCTAATATACGCCCTGTGAGAAGTATGTTTTTAAAATATATCCTTCAGTGTCTACAGTTTTAACAGACATGTCACTGCAAACAAGTACAGACAAATATTGTGACACTTGAGTTCTTCATCAGAACAAATACTGACCTATACAGTCTTTCTTTTGTGTATAGAGAGTAAAGCATCAGATAGTTTCAGAAAGTCAATTAAAAAGAGAGACACTGCATCTTAATCACAGGGCTTTTCCTATCTATTTTTTCCAGTAGTTACTTAAAACCCCTAACTTGAAATCAGTCACACGCTGTCTTCAGAAGTTCACTCAATCAAAGGGCCAAGCTCTGAGTAATCAAAGATCTTAAATCACTGGAGCTCCCAACATCAGCCACGGGAGGATTAAAAATCCAGTAGCCAGAACTCAATTCTTCGATCTAGCGAGCACCAGCGTATTATGAGAAGTCCCTAAAGCCCTAGATCACAGCCCAGCCTTTGCCTACTGTGGAGCTAAGTGGAAACCGTCTTTAATTCCTTAGGAGATCCTATCTTGCCAGATGAAAATAGATATTGGCCTCTGTGTGTAGGATGATTAGAAGAATGGAAGAGGATTAAACAAGATGCAAGGGGAAAGGCTCAGAGTGGCTCATTTACATGGTATTACTGCTGACAGATAGGTGTTAACAGAACAGAGCAACCTACAGGCAAAACTGTATCTGAATTAAAGCTGTATTTATTTACTCAAGTTATAAAGGGATTAAGTCCTGTTTATTTTACCACATCCAGCACTGTTTTATCTATTAAGCGCTTTGATGCTTACTCAATTGTTCTGTGTCATGCATTGCACAGATTTTTGGAGATGTGTTTATCTTCATTTAAAACAGAAGCTTTTAAATGTTTCAAACATAAAATATAGATGCTAATGGAAAGTTAAACATTCACGGCTGTCTTCTTGTCTCCCAAAATGGAGACTTTTTAAAACAGACAATGGGAAAAGTAAAAAGCACATTTATAAGTACTTTGTAGATTGCTACAGGAAGAACCAGATATGGGAGAATACGTGTCACACATACACACGTGTGAACACAAAGGCAGTGTCAATGACACAAAAGCATTGCATTTCTATTAATGTCTAATTATTCAAAAAGCTTTAATTAGGCAGGAAAATAATTTAGCAAAAATTCCATCCAACCCAAGCCCTCAGTCTTTTTGGGAATCAGTGAGTTTCCTCAAAAGCCAGTTTAACCTCTCATGAAGAAGCTACCATTTTACTCTGAGTGAAGCCCTGTAACAGCTGCTCCCAGGTGACCCAGTTCTCATGGGACTCCCTTCTCTGCCAGCAACACCAGAAAATCAGTTATTTGTAAGACCCATTCTCAGTACTGCTTGACTGCTCTTATACCCTTAGCTGCCTCATTTACCATCCCAAGTTTGCACATGATCCTTACCATCTTCTGGGAACTGAAAAGCTAACTGTACCACTTAGCTCGACCTTCCCTGCTTGTGCTTCAGTGGACCTACCTTCCTTCTCCTCTCTTCTCTTCCCGTTCATTGCAATAGTGCCACTTTGCAAATGTTTGTGTCAAAGCTCAAACCTAGTCAACTCATTTTGTATGACGTGTGGTAAGAGTGGTGAGAAGAGAGGAAGGGATGAAGACAGACAGAGGCATAGAGAATCGGTCAGAGTTTCATTTTTCAGTCCCATACAGAACTACTACTGCTCAGTGCTGTTATGGGTTTGCCTATGTTCATATTCTCCACAAGGAAATATTTACAAAGTCCTCGGGACTCACTTGAGTGCAATCACACTCATTAATCCTGTCAGTAATATCAAGAGTTTTGTCTTCTGCTGCTACATTTTCTGGTTCCAGCTGGGACAGAACTGCTGTGCTAAGAGCCTGTGGGAATGGGCTTCTCCATGTTTCTTTTCAGCAGAGAAAAAAAGAGCAGGTAAAAGAAAATGGAAAATAACTTCTGTCCCAAATTGTACAAGAAAATAGTAACATTTATACAACCTAAACACTCAGCTCCCTGAAAAATCACATCTAGTAAGACTTGCCATTGTACCCAAGACCCATTATAAGAGGCCTGTCCAGATGAAATAGAGGCAAAGCTAAGTACTTGGTAGGAAAAACTTCCATGTATTGCTGGGAAAGGCTGTGCTTCTTTTGTTATTAAGGCATCTCACCCTTCTTTGTGGAAGGGCTATTATTACTCATAGGAAGCTATCTGTGCCATGATGGCCACTAAAATCTGTGCAAACACTTATGAAGCCAAGACCCATTCCCCATAGAGGTTATCATCAAATGAGCAAGAAAAACAAGCAGGCAAGCAAGCAAATGAACAACTCCCTCCCAAAACAAAACCAACAAACAAACAGAAAAATGGATTGAAGACATAAGTAATAGATTCAGTCCTGCTTTGAGAAAGCACCCAGGAGCCTTCATGGCATGTAGGGCAAGTAAAAAGTATAAAGGTCTAGCAGCAGGTCTGTAGCTGGATTTGCATCTCCATGTTCATCACAATTAGGCCCTCCTTCCAGTCACCTGAGCTGTCCCTGCCTCTCTCAACATGGTCCACAACCATCCCAAGCACTTTTTGCAGTAATGTTCTCAACCCTGCCTGCAGTTGAAGCATGACCTACTTACAGTTGATTTTGAAAGATAGTATGACCCTGACATTGTTGAAGATTTTTTTCCTGGTAGTGCAGTTCCTTGTATTCTCCTACAAGATCAGACTCTGCCATTAATACTTTAGATGTGAATACTGGCCCTGTTACATCAGGTACACTATTATGCACAAAGGAAACAAGATTGAGGTAAACAAGATTTCCAGGCATTAAATAATAATAAAAGAGCCTAGAGACTTTAACTAGCCTTTTTATAGAGCTTCAATGCCTCTTAAAATAAATAGGTCAGTGTTGATATAAAGACTGGGCTCTGATTTTACTCTTCTATATTTTCAGGATGGTTTCCAGCAACCAAGCACAATATGAAGAAAAACCACAGGCCTATCTGTTCATGCTTCTCTAGTCTTAGTATTGATATTAATGCCAACAAAATTAGTAATTTGACAATTAGTTTTCCACTTACCTGAAAAGACATGAAAGGCAGAAAGAAAGTAGTTTAACTAGATTATAATGTGGCTGTGACAAGTCAGGTTCCTGTCATGTTACAGCCTTCCAACTTTAACATTTTCATGTCTTCTTGGCAGGTTATTAAAATAAATGAGGGTGTGTTGGACTGCTGTTGCACTTTTCTCTAATGGGAGTTCAGGAATTTGCAAGCCACTACCGTAAATTGACCGATCGTGAAGTCTGAAAGAAGTTGGCTAAAGTGGACAATTAGGAGCATTTCTCCACAGCTGAGTGAAATATTCCTTGTTATTTTAATAATTCAGGCACAGGCTAATTTTCGGAGGCTGAGTTTGTCAAGATAATGTGCCTTGTGCTTGTCTGCTTGTCATTTTTAACTCAATCCCACATGTTACAGACGCAGTCTAGCTTACAAAACAGGCAAATCACTCACAGTGGAATTTGCATATGGAATATAGATATATTGTACTAAGGAAAAACAGTCCAAGAAGTCAACAGATAGCTGTGATAAGAATGCACATGATGGTAAAAACTTTTGATGTTTGATAGCTGTTGTATCCCTCTTTATGCTTATATAATTAAAGGTGTTATTTGGCACTATGCATACACAAATATGTATAATGTAAAGCATCATGTAGATTTCTTCGTAAAGTGAGATTGTAAGGCCACAGGAATCCCATGTGGCATGCAGATGCTCTGTGTAGGTTCAGTTACCTTTTTCAACTTAAAACATCTCAATGTCAAAAAATGTGGAGCATGCAGGGAATAGTTACTTCCTTCAACTGAGAGGGTGAAGTCTCCTTTATAAAAGATGAAGCAGCTTCTATAGACATTATTATACCTAGCTTCTGAAGGCAAAGACTACACTAGTGAGCCAGAATTTTCAAACCTCGATTCTCTTTTCAATGTCACTTATCAGAGGCTTCTTCTCTAAGAGGCAGTGAGAATTGCATTCTCACCATGCATTTTTCTCTCATTTTCTCAAGCTGGATTTCTGGCCTAACCTGAACACATACACAAGTACAAACTGGTTGAGAAATTCTTTAACTTTCTATAAGCTTCCCCTGCAGATTTAAGACTTAGTGATGAGCCAGGAGAATTCATGCCAAGACAAAACAATTGCAAACTTGCAGTGGATTGAAGCATTTCTAGGACAGCTTCTTGAAGGTCAGCTCAGACCTCTAAAATACCAGCCTATGGTGAAGACACCTGAGGAACACCTTCACACTGCAGCAGCCTTGGGGATGGACACCCAGGGAAGAAACACTACTTATGAGAGTGCAGTTAGATATTTGCACAGAGGGTAAAGAATTCCAAATTACTTGTGAAGGCTGGGAAATAGCTGCCTCTTAGTCCTCTTCACCATGAGATACACACACACACACACAAATGTATGTATGTGTATGTGCATCTGTTTATATGTGTATGTATAGATATATATTTGTATATATGCATTTATTTATTTTAAGGAGTAGACAAATTCAATTCATTGCTGCTATTTTATCAACCAGATTTCTTCCTTGAGGTCATGCAAAAGAGCTCTTTGTTAGAAGACAACGCAACATACCACTTTGAGCCCACCAGGCCAAAGAGTCATGATGCCCCCTGATCTCTGCTGTTGCCATTGCCCCTGTATATTCAAGTAGCGATGGAGTAATACCACCATCTCCTACTATGAAACAAAACTGAAGGTAATTTTATTAAATGGGTTGAAAGATGGAGGATATAGATCCCCAGTGGCAACAAAGAAGAGCCCATTAAAACTTGCAGGACCATGAAAGGTCTGGTGGAGAGAGAGCACGCTTACACTTAACAGTGATGTGGCATGAATGCTTAAAATAATGTACCATGAGAATTCCTGTTCTCAGGCCATTCCTAGGGATATTCTAAAACACCAAGAACAATCTGAATTCTAATATTTGCATGCAAACCAGGCTATCTATGTGTGAACATGAGCATTTATCATATATTATTCATTTCTGATTGCATTTTGAAAGTTTCAGTCATTCAGTCAGGAAGCAAACTCAGACCTAGGCAGCTGAGGTGGCCACTCACTCAGCATGAGGAATGAACAGCACAGAGTGAACAGCTGAAGCAAATAGTTCCAACAACTCACTCTCAAAGACTATTCATAGAAAACTGTCCATATATCAAAGCATATCCATAAACAAGCAATTTTCACACAACAATTTGCAAACAGAATTAATAGAATGTATTATATGTTAGAAATTAGTCTGAAGAGTTCTGATCTTCACACATGAAGTCTTTATATCAGACCTAAGACATTGCTAAATAATGAAATAGTGAAGACGAGGATTAGAAGTCTATGCACACTACCACTTTCCAGGAATTTAACTTTAGAAGCTTCAGAAAGGGGACTGTGTCTGCTGCATCTGGATTTGAGGGAGGAAATGGTCAACATATGAGCATAAGACTATTCTCAAGGAATTTACTATCTCTGCAAGGAAACAATGAGCAATAAGGGTAGCCATCAAAACTCATCTCTGGTCAAGTAGAGCATGAAGCACCCAAAGATCAACACTGGATCAGAATCAACATAAATGTCAGACCTTCCGCTCAAGAGGTGCCTTCAACAGGGAAAAAAGCAAATATAACAAATCACAGTATTACTGAGATGGCAAAAGAAATGTCTACAGTCTCATCCCTGCAACTATCATCCTAGAGCACCTCAAGTTAAAAAATTTACATCTTTCCCAGGAAAGGCAAGAAAATGAGTGGAAGAAACATCTAAGCTGGTGACTTCTCTCCTCCTGCAAGAGAACAGTGTCTCAACATGTTACTGATGCCTATTTACTCATTTATTTCCCCTTCTCTTCAGCTGATTTTAGCAGAAAGCTTCTCTCCACTGTGTTTCCCCAGCCTCCTGGTCCTCTCAGAGGAGAAAAGGGAAGAAGGAGACTGCATTCCTGTTCATGTGTCAAGCTTATACTGATGTAAGTATGATAGAGTTGTGTTGCTTTATATTAGGTTGCAGGATCAAGAGGCATAACATCACTTCGGGATTCCATGCCCTATCGGGACTAGACAACTATAGCAAGTTACCTCTGAAAATGATTGGAGGATCTTGTCTGCTTGTGGTTCAAAAACCACAGAAATTAATTTTTTTTAATAAGTTATTTTTGTTAAAGACAGGCACTTGAACCCAAAGTGTGTCAACAATACAGATTAAGTACACTGAAAATGGAATTTAAAATTACACCTGACATTTTAAAGTTGTAACAACAGAAAATATGGTGTATGTTTGGTCCTCAAAATACATTTTAGTGGCCAAGGGGAAGAAGGGAATTGCCATTATCAGCAACAAATTGAGACCGAAAACTAACCATAAACAATTCCGCAGATTTAGAGGTTAAGGAACATATTCACAAATGCTAGTGTTTGCCTAATTGTTTGTGCGTCTACCATTGAGCAAATCTGAGTTCAAACACACTTTGTCTCTTTAACACTAGAAGGAATATTTTAACACTTAGAGATTTGCAGCTGTTACTTTATAGAATGAGAGCACACTAGTGTGTATGAATGCAGATATTCCCCCCACATACATGCAGATGTAATATTTTAATGCAGATGCAGTGAACCTTAATCTTAAAATTAGCTTAAAGTAAACAATCTTAAAAATACTTACATTGAAATATTTGCATGTAGAACAGATTTTGAAGCAGTATATGTACATTCTTTTGTGCTGTACCCTCAGTCTGTTTAGTATCTGCAGTTCTCTTTCGCAGAAGCATACAATTGTTAATGCCTGTATTTTATTACAAAGATGTAGATTCAGAATCCTGAATTTCCCAATAGAACAGAGAACAACACTTCTATTATCTTGCTTTGCTCCTTTTTTATTCAGCATAATTACTACACAATCCTATTGTCTGAATCATTTTTGCAGCTTCACCTGATATTTAATAAACAGAGACTGAAACTGGCTGAAACTCTCTCCTAAACAAAAGAAGATATGACACCTCTTTTTAAAAGGAAAACTATAGTTCCTTCAAGGATTCATTTATGAGTCTACATAGAGACAAACGTAAGTCCAAGTCTATTTAATTCTGCATTGTTACACATAATGAAGCCTGAAATATTTCAGAGAGAATAAGCATTTGACATTTATAGACACATTTTAATATAAACCACATAGTATGACTCACCTTGTATGTTTCTAATAGAAATGTTAAGGATAATTATCAGACAGGTTAAAGAAGCCTTGATATTTCTAAATCTCATATAAAACTCCAACCTGCCAAGATACAAATGTGGACAAAAATCATAACAAAAGCTTAATGAGTTTTGTAAGTCATTATTTATTATAAAAAATAATAATATCTGACATTATCAGTGTATGTTCATCAAATACATATGGCACTTGAAGCAACTTCTTAATAAAAAGGTTACATTCCTCAACATTTGAGATTTTATCTAACTCAGTCCATTGTAAAAAATGGTTGTTTATTACCTAATAAGTGAGCCAATGGAAAACGTGGAAACATGTTGAAATATATTTTCATATATTTCCACAAAAACTTCAAGGTGACTGCAACTTGTTTTGGAATTGTCATTTCACTGTTTGAACATAGCAGATAACACTGATTATGTCATGGTATATTATACATGATATATGTGGATAATAGTATGCAATCATATATTATATAATTATATAACTATACAAAATATACATAATATTGCATATCAACATTAAAAAGAACCTTCCTACAAATAACTCTTCTCTTATTGTCTTTTCCCCTTCAGGAAGCTCTTACAGAGAAACCTGCCCTTTACAGAAAAATTATAGTGATTAGTTCCAATAACTTGGACAGCTAAATAAATATTTACAGTATCAGAACATACAGTAAAAACTCATTTGCATGGACCTAGGTGACCTCATATGGATTATCAATTTTTGCAATTAGTGTGTAAATAAACAAACAGGATTTAAAAAGTCAAGGATACTGCATCACAGAGTGTACTTTGTTCATTTATTTTGACAAGCACAGTTTTGTTTTAATTGTGAATAATAATGCTACCAATCATTTTATAGTTAAACTATTATGGGATGTTTGATGAAAAGAATGTACTTTGAAAATATATCCGCAAGGATACAACAGGGAGATAAGTTCAAAAGCAAATTTGATCTAATGATATTTGTCCTTTCAAGGGAGTTTTAGATTTTTTTTCCTTTCATTTCATCACAAAATGTCATTATATGTTTTAGTTTCAATAAACCACAAAATGTTTTTCCAGTTATCAGTTGCAGAGGCAAATTTTTTTTTTTTTTTAATTTCACGCTTCCACATACTTTTTCCTTACTTTACTCTTTTTCTGGTGTTTTCAAGGGTATCAACTTAGTTGTGTAATGTCGGGCAAAGCAGATTCTCCATGCTTTGGCTTACCCACCTACAAAAACTGTGTAACGTGCTGATGGTGCAGAATTAGTATGATGTTTAATCAATCTTCATAGAAGCATTCTGCTTCAGAATCCTTGTAGCACGTATTTAGGAAGTACCAACACATTTGATTTCCTATGTTTGTAGCATCAACAGAGTGGTAAAAAAGGAGTGTAGTTTCACTTTTTAAATGTTAAAACTATTCATGAGTCATGCCTTTCGCATTTTAGAGACAGAATATGCTAGTATTTCTTCAGGTCAGAACTGCCATTTTGCTAATGCAGCACTGAGTATATTGGAAGTGTATTAAGGTATAAATGCAGCTCTATAGTAGTACCCCTGAGACAGAAGGACTGTCAGAGCTTTTTCAGTATGTTCCATTTTATTTTTCTCCTGTGTGTAAAAATGTTAATGCTTAAGAACAGAGCTTGCAATATGTCATCAAGCTGTCTTTTTAATGTCTCCCTGTTCTGAGCTATGTTCCCTACGACCAATTTTGTTATCAGATTGCTAACACAGCAGCTGCTTAAATAACTGTTAAAGATTAATTATTACCATTATTTCACAGGAGTTCCCAAAACATATCAAATGCTAGATAAACTTTATAGTAAGATAGGAACTGTCCCCATGCTCAACTCCCACCCTCCCCATCCATGGTGACAGGAAAAAGTGTTCAGAAATGTTCCTAGTTCATCGCCTGTGAAAGTCAACGGACAATCGATCAGGCTATACTCTTGCAACTAGAGGTCACGATTGTAAAGTCTGTAACACTGTACTGCTTCACAGATATGATAGCAATTGTAGTCCAGATGCTTAGTAAGTAAAACAGCATGTTTTTCTCATTATTAATGTTGTTTCTACCTGCTAAAATATATCTCTTTAAATAGATTTGTTGGTTAATAA
This sequence comes from Strix aluco, assembly GCF_031877795.1. NCBI lineage: Eukaryota > Metazoa > Chordata > Aves > Strigiformes > Strigidae > Strix > Strix aluco. The sequence continues at coordinate 68,720,478 of NC_133931.1, read as the reverse complement.
TATTTTAAAGTATCATCTTGTGTTGATCATTAAAGAACAGATTGGAAACTGAAGTAGCTGTGCCTAATTGAGTAACTATTACTACCCCAGTAATGGGACATGTGAAGCATTTTATCTGCTTTCTTTGCAGATTGTTAATTTAAATGGATGGCATAGTGATAAACCAGTTGGAATTAATCAGCTGAACAAAACTGTAGAAAGACAATATAAGGATCATTTAAACGCTAACTCGGAAAACTACAGCTGTTGTAAAATATAATAATTAATAATTAATAGATTTGATGAGAAACTAATTTCTGAAAAACTGGACATCATTCTAAAGCTACTCATGGGTAAAAGTCCCTGTATTTCTTCAACATAACAGCCTGAAAAGGTCTCATAATCTAATGAGAAAGACGTAACAAAGGAAGCTGGTATTTCTCAGCCTCCGTACCTGCAGTGAAAGCAACTGCAAGGGCCATGTACAAGGCAGCAGCCCCAAAGGGCTATACTTTGAATAGTAAAAACACAGAAATGTGCTTTCAAAATTAATTAAAAATCTCATTACCACCTACTCAAGGTTTCAGTTGCCCATGGACCCTAAATAAAAAATGGTTTTCAAATTATCACTGCTAAATAGGGGGTTTTTTACATGTTTTCTCAAACATTAACAGAAATTTTGGTGTTTGGAACTCTTTTTTTTTTTTTTTTCCCCCAGCAATATGAAATTAATTGTATACAGCTTAAAGGACTAGAACCCTGACCCTATTGTATTTATTAATATAAACCTACCTGTACCATGATACCATTTCTATCAAGGTTTAAAAGACTCTGGATGTCCTACTTCTGTTTGGAATTGGAAGGGCAGTGGAGGGAAGACTCTCTTGTCTCAATTTTAACGTCTGATTTTGTGAACTTGGAAGATGTCACTAAACATTCAGGGTGTTGGATGTTCATTGTGATCCATTCTTTGGGAAATTTTGCCTATGCATCCATCACAAATTATAAGTCCAAGGACCCTACAGCTATTAGAGATGTTCCCAAAAAGCACTTCTACATCAGAATGTATGGGAAACTGTCCTGGTTTCAGCCAGGATAGAGTTAACTTTCCTTGGGCTGAGAGGGAGCAGAGCTAGAGGGCCGGGGCCGGATGGATCATTGGAGTATTCCATATCATGTGATGTCATGCTCAGTATATAAGGGGATGCATGCTTTTTCAGTTTCCATTTCGGTTTCCTGGTTGATCAGCGGCAGGATTTCCAGCGTGGTCAGGATCACTGCTGGGGGCAGGCTGCATACCAGTCGCTGGTCGGTGAGCAACTACTGTACCCGTTTGGTCTTACTATTGTTACTGTTGTTTTGTTACTATTACTAAATTATTTTTTTTAATCAACCTACGAATTTCTTTTTTTTTTGTCCCTCCCCTATTTCACCGGGGAAGTGAGGGAAGTAAATGACTGGCCACGTGGTGATTAGCTACCAGCTGAGTTCAAACCACAACAGAAACAAATGGAAAAATATCTATTTTTAACAGATAACCTCTTCAGGCTGCACAATTCTTCTCGCGGTCTATTCACCTTCCGACCACCATAGCAATGTCTTGTCTATAACAACTGTTCAAAAAGTCAGTGGAAAAATATTAACAAGAAATTTGGTCCGAAATTCTTGCCTCAAATTTTTTCAGTTTTAAACAGCAAGTCCCTTTAAAATTGGTGTATTGTAATCTGATTACTCAGGCCTGTAGAGCACAAAGGATTACAATCTGTAAACATGGTTTCTAGGTTAACATATGGGGATCTCAAAGGGGGCAAATCATTACACAAGTACACTGAAATCAGTAGGACTGACAGGAAGTCTGCTGAATCTTAATCAAGTTTAATAATGGTCTGGATTTTAGGTTAAATAACATCACTATGTCTGAACAGCTTTTACCCTGAACTCCATGGACATGTGTTTCAGTTCCTATGCAGAGCCACCCACTTCAAATCATGGACAAACCTGGGACTGATAGTTAACACTGCCACAGAATAAAATTTATAATGCTAAGGATAATTTATACAAAACAGATCATGACTCACATATTAGCAGTTTTAATGTTCCACAGATCTATACTAGAGAAGATGATGAAAATATCTTTAATGAAATTATGAACATGACAAATATTGCACCTCTTCAGAATCTGTAGGTAACAATAGCAGGGGGGTTAGTATTGTATGTTTTATAAAACTCTTCTGCTTACAGGAACAGAAAAAGGAAGAAAGCTGGCTTATGTTTTTGCATAAATTTGCAAAGTGGAAGAAGCAGCACCTATATTAAGGTACAGACATGAAAGATATATATACACACAGGTTTTTAAAGGATGACATATCAAAGACATTTGCAGGAATATGCACTGGGTCACTCAACCTGATAGAATGAGGACTGCAACATTTAAAATCCCTTCTCTTGAGTCTTCTCAAGGTCAGAGAAATGTTTAAAATAAACTACAAGGTGAGGAAAAATAGAAGAGCAGTTAAGCCAAATGTTGTACTTATCTGCCTTGTCAGCCTCCTTTGAACCAGCAGGCAGAACAGCCATGAACCAGCACAACTTCAGAATGCCACAGAGATGCAGATGTCTTTGAAATGTCTTCTTCTTAAACATCTGTCTGGGCAAATGCATCAGGAGGGTTTCTCGTCTCACCAGCCCTTTGCTAGTCTGACACTGATGTAAAAATTGCCATTTCCATGAAAATGCCAGCCCTTATTCAGGAATTTATCCAACGTCCCTGTGAGCACACTGAGCTCTGTATTCATTATATGCATATTGCTTCTATCACAGAACCGGATTATTTTTTGGTTTTAAGTTGATATGCTTCTTTGCTGACGTACTGTAAACGTACAAATGTATTATTCCTCTTTCTCAGTTGGAAACTACTTTTTATTGGGAGTATTTTTTATGATTATCAGCAAGAAAGGCAAATACTGGGTGAATTATGACTAAACACAGTAGGTATGACTTTTCCTATGAGTCCTATGGCAACTTTGTTTACATGCAGGGATCACTCAGATATCTTCATTTAAGATTTTAGAATCATCGTCTTTGACTTCTTTAAAAAAAAATACATCAAACCAACAAACTTTTCCTTTTATTCTTCTAATCCTTATAATTTCACTGCAACACTGATCCATAACACTCCTTCCTTGCAGGGGAAGCCAGCTGTCACAGCACTCCTGATGCCAAACAGAGATCAGTAAATGATGGCACACTCCCTCAACCTCCAACTTACTGTATGGGGATACAGACAGGCAGAATCACTCTGCAAGTCTCCACTGTAACAACACTTCAGAAAGCTGCAAAGGGAACTGGGTCTGTGGTCACATTCCCATTCCTCCACTGTGGTGGTGGACAAGGCTAGCTGATGAACAAACCACTAGAATCTGCTAAGGCCATCTGGGGAGTTATAAAGAAATGGTGGATTTACTCCCATCCTGGAGAAAGAAGGAAAAGAGTCTGCTGTCACTTCCCTCTTTGGTGAAGTGAATTTAAGAGAACTTGGCTCTTCTAGCCATAACAGCACTCTAAGATAATGTATCTTTCAATTTAATATGTTGACATTCTTGTCAAAAACTCCACAACTGCACCAAGAATCATCCTGTCCTCAGATATGAAATAAAAATTTCTTATTTTCCTGCTTACACTGTGGCATGTGGTCAGTCTAGCTACTTGCATGCATGAGGATATATAGCCACCTTAGCAATAAACGAAGTCTCTAGATCAAAAGATCCTTACCTTAAAGAAGTAATCTATAATAACCAACAGCTGAATAGCCAAAGATTCATAACGAATCATGCCTAACACTACATGGTACAGGTCACTCCAAATAAAAGGAAAGTTTAATTTATAAATTTAAAACTCCTCTGGTCCTGTGCTGATGTCCCTTTTCTGCTATTTCACAAGTTGCAGAATGAAAACAAGAACATGATCTTTTGACCCACTGGGTCCTATTCAAGCCGGTACAGAAATGTAGCTGTTCTTGATGTTGAAATATTTTCTGGCATCAGTGCCTTCTCACAGCTAAGCACCAAATGTTGCCATAATACCTCCCTCTCTCCCCCATGCAGTATTTGACAACACAAAATGCTGCTCATCCAGACATGAAAACCATATACGGATGCAGCCTTCAAACAAGTGCTGAACACTCCAAATCTTCTTTCAGATCCAGCCGCTATACACATCTGTCTGTAAGTACCAAGCTAAAGCTTATTTGTGCTTTGTCAGCAAGCAGACTTTCTGTTCCAGGCTTCCTCAATACCCATATTATTAGTCCACTGAATGCTGAATTATCAGAGGATAAGCAGGAAGCAAAGCTGCTCTGGTTGCTTACTGCAGGGGAGAGGTGGAGAAATAACAAGAAATCAGAACATTCAACAACTGCACACATAGGTGGCTTCTCCTCTGAAAAGCATCAAAACAAAAGGAGGGAGGGAAGATTAATTCCCTCTCCAGGGATCTTCTCTTGAGTTCCCCTAAACGGAGCATGGTCTACCTCTTCATAATAACATCAGTCATTCCCAAAACTGAAATACAATTAATTCTTATCAAAGACAGAATACCAGACCCAAACAAAAGTGAAAAAAAAAAAAAGTGAGAAGAATAAATTACATGTATTCATATCTACAGAGCCTGGCAGAAATCATTTGAGAAGAGATTGCCAATCAAGCCATATTTGAGAAATTTAGCACCATTCTGGACTTCTGCAGGGAGAGCACCTCACCTCTCCTTCCTTGCTATCTCAGTCTCAGCATGGCTGTTGTGCTTCCTCTACCACAAGAATGTGTCTGGCAACGATTTCTTAGCTCTGAATCAGCACCTTATCCCTGTCGCCTTATCACTCACTGCCTGGTGAGGAACTGGCTTCCCTGGCAAGGAATCAGTGCCCTGCAACGTTTAGGAGCCAGTGTGATCTCTAAACCACTCATTTTTGAGAACTTGAAGAGATTGGTAGAGTAGCAAAAGTGAAACAGAGTACCTAAAAGGAAGAAAAAGGAAGATGGAGGGAACTACAAAACAGCCCTATTTCAAACCCCTAGAACTACATATTAAAGCAACCAGCATTTAAGCACATAGAAAACAAAGAATTTGCCAACACATCAAGAACCTGTAGCGTCAGTTCAAGCTACTTATCTTCCTTGATAGCATAACTCGCATAATGGAAAGAGAGAAGCAGCAGATGTGGTATACTCATTTTTCTAAAACTTGATATTTTCCCTCATGCTAGTCTTGTAAGTGAACCAGCAAAGGCAGTGGAGATTAAGTTACAATAGAGTGACCACTCACTTGGTAGAAAACATGCACGTTAGGAATATCAGTGTCAGACTGGAAATACATTTCAATTGGAGTAGAATACGAATTTGTCTTTGGCCAAACTCTATTCAACGCATTAATTTAAAACTTGAATGGCAAAGAAAAAAAAAATACCAGTTTGCAGATGTCACTGGTCTGGAAGGTCTCACACCAGATAAAGAAGTGGTATTAAAATTAACCTAGTAAGTCAGGAAGACATTCAGTAGGCAAATTCAAAGAACTGTGCCTGAATAAATGAAGTGCATAATATTATATAAAGAATAACTGCACAACTAGAGCAGTGAGGAGTTATTATGGTCCATAAATCAACAGATTCAACATTGTGATATTGCTGCTGTGAAAGGAAAATCTTTTTTAGCATATACTGGTAGGACTGCCATATACATGACCAAAGTGATAAAGATTGTTCTACTCTGTGTTCAGTCAGCCTTGGCTAGAACACAGCGGCCAGTTCCCAGCACCATACTTCAAGAAAGCAGAGAAATGAGAGAAGTGCTCAGAAGAACAGTGACAGGTTGAGGCAATATGGCCTGTGAAGACAGGTGGAAGAAATTCTATTTGTCTAGCCTTGGAAAAAAGTACTGAGGAGAATCTCTAAAAATATTATAAGAGTTGTAGTAAAACATAAAATTATCCATACTCTTTCATATTCAGTGAGAGGGAAACAGAAAGTAATCAGCTTCAATGGCAGTAAAAGACACTCAGGTTAGCTCTCAGGTGAAATTTTAAGAACCGTTCCTCTCTGGACAAAATTGCCCAAGAAGCTGCAGAATCTGTCGTTAAAGCTTTTGAAGAAAATGTTACATGGGTATCTGTAAGGGATGGGTTAGGTATATTTATCTATGAATGTAAAGGCACTAGCTGGCCTTTTTGAAGTCATTCCCAAACTTACATTGTTATGAAAGTTATTATCATCTGCTTTGTTAAGGATTTAGGAATGCTGTCAGGACCCTGAGTGCAGACTGCAAGGTGAGGGAAAGGTTTTGCTGCACAGCCCAAAGGCCAGGCTCCACAGTGTTTGGCTCAGGGCTCAAGAAGGTCCGAGGCAACCAACAGGGAGCAGCAAGGGCTGGCTGCTCTGTAAGGGAAGGGGAGCCAGGCAGACAGAGGCTTCATCAGCAAAGGCACAGACCTGCGGTACCTAAAAAGGAATTGCAAAGCAGGTCTAGTGGCAGCAATCAGAAGAGTCCAGACTACTGGATGACTCTGTAATGCTGAGGCAGGTCCACAGCTAAACCAGGCAGTTAGGTCCACAAGTCAGTGTCCATCTCAGTGGAATATGTGGTCAAGCACAGGCACAGCTACAGTAAAGGTCAGGGAGCAGCAACAAGCAAGGGTGTGAGCTTAATTACAGCACTCAAGCAAAACAGGAACAAACCCCAACAAGACTTCTCACTGCTCTTTCTCACACAACTTCTTTCACAGCAGTTAGATCCAAGGCCACACAGCTGTGCCATATCAGCACTGACTTTGAGTCAGTGGATGCACTCACGAGACTCGACAAATACTTAGAAAATGACATGGAAACCACTGCTGCATTCATTTACCTTTCTTCAGTAGGTACCTCCTAATATCTTCGTGTTTTTTATAAACATTATCTGCAAATTCCTACTCTGGCATAAATTAACATTTTTAGTTGCTTCTTCAGGGGTGCTAGTACAGTTCCAAGGTGAAACAACTGAACCAGCATAATAATATAAAATCCTGGCACATGCATGGATAATATAATATATGAAAAATATTGCCTTATTGGAACAAATACACATATAAACAAGTAGAAAATTACAGCAAATTAATATTAATGTTTAGATTGCTGTTAGTAATTGCAATGTTTTTAAATGTTAATATTGTTTTAGTAAGCTAAATTTTGTTAAATAGGTCAATTGTGAATGCGTTCTCTAATTGCAGTATCATTATTAAAATTAAGAGAGATGAGGTTTGCATGTATTCTTATTGATAGAATAAATGGAAGTACTTGAGAGTATGCCATCTGTTGAGTAAAAATCATAATGTAAATGTGATTAAAACTGTATTACTAATTAGTAGCAATGCACCAAATATTTCCTATTAAAAATGCTTCATATATTTCAAAGCAACACCGTTACAGGAGTGGCATACCTGGATTCCATCCGGGGATCAACTACATTCTTTTATAGTAGATATTTCACCTGACCTTCTAATCTAAAGCTTATGCTTGCTACTTTACAGTCAGCTTTTCTTCAAGCCAACTTGTCAAACACATGGGTCACATTTTCCAAATGCCAGCGATAATCTGAAGTATGATCACCCAGAATGCCTTATCTTCAGGAAAGCAGGAGGTGGGGTCATTCTATTCTGTTAAGAAAACAGAAATAAGTGTTCAACATGACAAGTCTCAGATCTCTGAGACTCAGCTAACCATGCAAAGCTTCACTTATCAGAACCCACAATTCCCCATCAGTTTGGATTCCTCTACTTTTGAAGAAAAAATCTACCTGCCAGCTTGAACTACCACACAGGGCCTGGGCTTTCCCACAAACCTCCTCTAGAAAAAGGCATTCTTCCCTAGGCCTGCCATGCTCCTACAGCAAAGTAATTTGCTCAAGTCTCAACAGAATGGTCAGCAGTGATCTGATGATAGACTGGTGATTAAAACAAATAACAACTGCAGTACCAATAACTGTAAGTGCTGCTGAAATCAATGGCCAAAGATACAGAACAGAATTTTAGTTTTAAGATGGCCTAATCTTTTATCTTTACAATAAATCTGAGAAGTTCTCCACTGTTTTTAGTTCAAGTGTTGCAAATTTAATGTTATCTGTTGGATAAAAACTGTGATTTTCAGAGCTAATCTAGGTAGGCGATGGAGACAATGCTGCTTCTGTATTTACATTCTATCTGTCCAACAGTCTTCATGTAAACCAGCACATACCTGAATTCTGCCACCTGTGGTAACTGCTATCAAATCATTCAATGTATACAATATATGCAATTGAAATCTTTTAATATTCTACCATAGAGTGTATAATTTGATGGATTAAATTAGTTTATTTGATGTTTAAAATGATGGAACTTGCCAAATTATACTGACTTGAGATCTAAGAATGTGTCAAAAATTAAACCTAGAGTTTGGTTATAAATCAGACAGATTATGAGGTGTTGCGTTAATAAATCACTTTAAGATTCCTCCACCTCCTTGTTTGCCAGAGCTCAGAGTAGTTTTGGATACTTTGGCATATTTCTATAAAAAGGCCTTTGCATTATTAACCACATCGCAAGACCAACGAGTGACTGAAAAAAAGGCTCAGAGTTTTGAAATCACAGTCTATGGGGCAACAATATCTGGAGACAAAACCATGAACTGACCAAATATACTGAAGAAAAAAGGACAAATGAGGACTTTTCCCTTTGGATATGAAATATGATAGCATTTGATATATTAAATAATTCTCATCCTACTGTCAATCAAATGCTTTCCAAAAAAAAACCAGTGTCGTGGTTTTTCATGTTGAAGTTATTCCTGCTAGATCCTGGACTCCAGTTCTTCCCCTCTTCTTCGCTATGGACCTTCATTTTCTTAAAACTTACTGAAATGTTTCCTCTGGTTCTTTTTGTTTAAGAAGACATGCAAGATACTTTTATTTCACGAAAGTTACAAGCAGGTAAGAATTTAACAATTAATAGTATGTTTTTCATACTAGTTTTGCCAATTATATGCTGTTTAAGCTTATCATCTAATTGCATGCTAGTGCTGGCTTCAGAGATGGCATGACATTAAGTCAGGCTTGTGCTGCATTCCCCAGCAGTGGAATATTCAATTATTTGTTCTGACTCATGTAATTCCCTGTATTCCAAGCTTGTTAATGTCATTACAGGGCTGAAATAAAGTGATTACTCTAAATGAGTATTTATCCGATAGGCAATGCAATTCCTGCCCCCTCCAGCTGACAACAGATGATTGCAAGTGTTCTTCTCTACTCCCTCACCTGTACCCCCCGCTCCTTCCCCTGTCAAGGAGGAAACCATAACATTGTGGTGCTCTGTGAAATACTGTCAGATGGTGTAAAATACATATAATAAAATAAAAAGAAGCGCAACCTTCCCCGGCAGAGTTAAAGCTAATGACCACTGCTTCCACTCCCAGTCAGTGATGACAGGTTGAACTAACTGATAATGGCATGCCTGCTGTTGAGCTGGCCACTTATGTTATTTCTCTTGACATGGTTCTGGGGAAGGCCTAATTTTTTTGACATTTGACCATGCAAATTTGAGTCCTGATACATTATTCTGCATTTACATCCTCCCAGTGTTGCTGTTTAAAATGTGCTACAAGCTCCTTGAGCTCAGCTAATAAAGGCCACAGAATGAAAGAAAGTTAAATATGAATGTAAGAGGAGACCTAAATGAAGGGCTAGCTTGTACATCTCAGAGATGACCTTCTGGAAATGAGCAAGTGGAAAATCCTTTTAAAAGCAAATGGTAAGAAATGTAACATTGATTTTTTTTTTTCTTTAAAATTTTTTTAAAGATCCTAAAATATTCACAAAAAGGAAAACATTAAGTTTTACATAGACATTTCTTCAGTCAGCAATTCAGCTGAGTGTATTTTAAGCCTAGGTTCCATTAATGACTCTTAGTAATACACCTTTCCCAAAGAGACAGAAATTCATAGTGCTTCATTAAATATAAGGAAAAAATATGGCTTGCTCACTCTCTCTCTTTCTTTTCACTTGCTCTTAAATTTTTCACATTGTTGAAGTCCAAATGTATTACCTGTGAGCAAACTCAACTTTTTTCCATCTCTTAAAATTAATTTGTATAAATTTACTGCTTATGAACAGCAATAGCTTGACAGCTCTGAGAAAAACACATCTCTTTTTAGCTACAGAGTGGGTGCAGGCTGGAGCTATGGCTCCTCAGCTAAGGCTTTTACATCAAACCTGAATGGATCATATGGAGGGAGAGGTCAGCATTGCATGGGCCTTCTACAAATCTGGAGTCAGGGAAGTTTTGGTAAAACTTTCATTCCCAGGTTTTTATCTGTTGTCTTTGCTCTTATTGACACTGTTTTTTACAACAAACCTCTTGGTGCATAAGCCAATATCCACTGAGGTCAATAGAAATTTTTCTGGCTTACATGCTCTGCTTCACTCTCACATAAATACTCCAGTAATGAGATGGCTGCAAGAGGGTTATGCTGCATCCAGTCTTCAATGTCTGGCATGTAGTTAGCACCCAGAATGTATCAGACTTACCCCAGTCAATCACCCTGTAAAATAATATGTTTTATAAAGAGCATAAACCAGCACCTCTAAGCACAAATAAAACAGCAATTTACCATGAACAAGAAAATTTTGACCACTGTGCAATCTGGGCCTCCAAGTAACCCATCCGCTCTAAAGCAATTGTAGCTTGTTCTTTAACAATTTATTCTCTCCTTATTTTCCTTGAAAGTTCCACTGATTTCACATGTATTTGCCAACAACTAAACACTCCAGAACACAACATGAAAGACAGTCTGTGTGATATTTGTATGTTTTAGCTAGAAAACTTGAAGATGTTAATATTGCACTGTATCTTGTTGCAATTATGTTACATTACATCATATTGTTACCAGCTTAGAATATTATGTTATAAAGCAAGCGAGGGAATACCAAAGGGCCGATTCCATTTTCTTTTTATTTCTAATATCTGCTGGTATCAAGACCCAGTTTTCAAATTCCTTTTTGATGCATATATTAAATGTGTAACTTAAAGCTAGCTCAGACTGACCAACACTGGGAACAAACATCAATGATCCTATTATCAGTCGCTAGCCATGTAAATGTGAAGGTACTTCCTCCAGTTTTCAAACAAGTGCTTCTTTTGCAAGATCAACACCAGTGACAACTTGATCAGTCATCTTGTAGTCATGCTGAGGTCAAAGAACATGAATGATTTCCTTACTCACTCTAAATGGATGGTCCCTCCAGAAGACTCTGTCAATTTGCAGACATACCTGGTTGTTAATCCTTAGTATCTCTCTTCCTCACTTGATCAGCAATGAATAGCTCCATGAGAAGGAAGCCATATGCCCTATCTGTTCCCCATAACTAAGGTAGAGACACTCACCATCCTCTTCTCCTCTCTCTGTGGCTTACACGTGCAACAGAGACATGCCCTCCCTCGCCTTGTGGAGAAGCAGGTGACTAGCAGGCAAGGACCCAAACCCACACCAAAATAAAGGAATACAGCAGTCCAAATAACTGTCTGCATATGCTCATTTTTAACAGAGTATCCCTGCTTCTCCTGTGATACCTGCTGTCTTTAAAATGTTTCTTCAAGCCACCCAGAATAACCCTGTTTCTCCTTTCCTCCATTTTTAAAGAAACCTAATTAAAAATAAATGGTAGCTTCATAGCACTGTACTGACCAGAATTTGCATATCATTTAATAGAAACAAGTCAAAGCAGAAACAAACTGCAGTATGCATTCACTGGGCTAGATAGTGTTCTGAGTGAAAATCAAGGGAGGATGCTAATGACATTTGAACAGCCAATAAACTAACTCAGAAATCAATTCGATTACTACCAGAAAGCCGCCACTCAAGCAAATATCAATAACTCCAGCTGGTCAGAAAGTGACCATAACAGCACCAACAGCTTAAAAACTCCTGTAGATTTTTCTTTTTGTACAGCTGTCTAAAATATGTTCTCATCCTGCTAAAGCATGACTCATCTTGAAAATCCCCCCACCTCAAGTGCTGTTTCATCCCGCAGCAGCTGAGGCTGCAGGGGAAGCCATGGGAAACAGCTGGCTATGCAATATCCTCTCACCAGTTACCTCACTTAAACTATAGAGGATACAATCTAAGGCACATACTCCAAATCAAATAGCATTACCCTCTGCAATACTTTAATTCCACAAGGATTGATATCTGAGATACAATCTGAACATCCATGCTGGATACCCATGCTACAATTTTTAAAATGACAGTGTAGGCATGAGAAATCCCAAATTCGCTTTGTAATTTCCCTTTGAAAAACTCAAGACACCTGCAAGATTTGCTTCGCTGAAAGGAAATCGCATTTTACCACTGTATTTCTCTGAAGGGAGAACTCATGAACACCAGTATTCATCACCAGTCTGTTTTTGTAATCCAGTAACACAATAACCATGAATCCAGTAATACAGGAAATAAAAGATCTGAGGCAAACAGCCACCGGTTTTTCAAATAACTGTAGTGCAGACAGTTTTTAAACACTGCAGAGTGTCTGGGGTGAAAAAGATCCAAAGGCACAGTGGCATGAGTGGAAACTGGAAAAGGGAAAAAATACATTGGCCAAATCTATAAACACCTTGAAGATCATGATTCCTTCCCTTTTACTATTGGAAAAAATTCCACTGAACGCAAATGCTGCTCAGTAGTCATTTAGTTAGAAAGGTTGATGTCCAGCAATGTAAGCTCAAGGGTTTCTAGAACTACCCAGGCTGCCTCCATTTCACTACCAACATTTCTCACCTAAGCACTTCCCAGGCAAATGAAGAACTAACATAAATGCCAGGAGATGACAACAGAATGGGATCCTATTAACCCCTTAGTAGACAGTAAAAACATAAGAGTTGCTGTTCTGTTTCAAATATATGAGGCCCCTTCTCAAGGTCAGTTTATTACACCTCTCTTATACCACAAAAGAAACTTTAGAACTTGCAAATACCTTACAGTTCCAATCTAATTTGTATAACATATAACAGAACTGCATAATTGCACGGACTCGCTGTTTTCTCACAGATTCAATTTAGCCTATTTCTGCACCAAATTACTTTAAATATTAGCATTTTCTTGTTTATATCTCAGCAAAACCAGATTTTGTAGCCATATTGAATAACAGCTACTTACTACATGATTTATCACCTTTTTTCAAGTGAAAGTGACTTTATAATGAGTAATACTAATGTTCTTCATATTTATGCATTAGATACATGTATGTATACTACTGCCCTCTGCGGAATGGAATTATACCACCTGCAATGCTCTCTTCCAAGCCAGGGTGTTTTTAAAATATACACAATAGATTTAGAAGTATTCTACTGCTCTCTATGTACTCACATAACTTGAAGCATACATTTCATCCTTTCCTGAGTTAGGACTATGTTTTATGAAATCGCATTATACACATTCAGATTTTCACATTGTAACTGAAAGTATTTAGCCAACAGCTGCACCTTTAAAAACACATCCTGAATTACTGACCAGTTATTAAAACATCAGTAAAACTCTCAAACTGGGATGATCAGTAGAATTTAAGGGCTGTTACAAGGATTTCAGCTAAACTCATAAAACTCACAGATAAGTGAGTAGTAAAGCTCAGCTCTCTACTTAGCCAGGTTATCAGTAACAAAATCAGAATAACAAGTTCAGTTAATGCCTAAAAAGAGAAAACTGGTCTATGCAGAGGAAGCAGGTAGATCCCTTCCAAAGACCTCGATTTCTCAAAATCCCATCTCTTTACAAGATTAATACAGGATTAATATCAGTGCAGCTGTATTTTTGTCACTTTAGCTAACCACAAATATTCTGCTTCTACATGACATTACCTTAATGCTAGCTAAGTATAACTCGCTACGCTCTGGGGTTATTTGCTGTTGCAATTTTAGCTTGCGTTCATACTTTGTCCCAAGCAATAAATAAAAAAAACCCTACCTGACTAAAATAACTTTTGCCAGAGCCATTTTGATCTTGCCTGTCCCTACTTGCAATTTCTGCTACCTTTGCAGTTTCTGTTATTAATATATATAACCTCGATTAAGCAATAGAGTTAGGCCACAGGCTTTCTGCTCTATTAGGCCTTGTGCTCTGTTAGACTACAGTCTTTATGCTCAGGTTACAGAGGTGACCTGGGTTTTCCATTTTTCAGAGAATCTATAAAGTAACAGTTAGTTAATTTGGAGAGAAGAAGGAACAACATACAATGCTTGTAACTAGAAGGCATAAAAGATTGTTTAGAGCCCAGCCTGAACCAACAGAGAACAAATTAACAGCGAGAAACTGGGCAGCAAAGACCAGACAAATGACCTGAAAAAGCGAGAATGCATTCCTGACAGGGAGGCTACAGTGACATAAACTGGAAAGGATGTGGCAGTACAGAAAAATTAATAAACTCTCAAAGACTCCTGTTCAAAATACACTCACTGTTGCTCCTAGAAAGAAAAGTCTACATCAAAAGTAAGAGAAAGACAACAGGCTGCGAGTGCCCTGAAACACAGCTCAGCACTGCAGCGGGAAATAACCTCCTGCACTCTCCATCAAAATTTCTGTCCAGTTCTGCCTGCCCTTGTCCTGGGAAGCATGGGAAAGTTTGGCCCTGGCAAGTCCCACACTGCTTGCTACTTGAATCAATACTCATTTACTGCTGTTCGTTTACTCTCACTACCAGCAATAAACAAGCAGGAAGCATTATGTATCAAAAGCAACATGAAAGGAAGAGGGAGGCAGACCTGACTGAGAAGTGGGGAAGGTTAAACAGTGAAGCATGTGCTCCAATAACTTCAGACAGCTCAACAGTAGCTGCAATAAAGCATCACCAACACTTCAGATAATCCTGAAGTAGCTCTGCTGTAAAATGACATCCTGATACAGAAGCCATGACTAACTCTTAGCAAACCTAAAAAGCTAATGATGCCATTTCTGTGTAGGACTTGAATGACTGGACCCCCTAGGAGATGAAGCATGGGAGCTGGCAATGTAATACAGAATGTGCCCCAGCCAGAGAATTTTCAGAGCATTGTCAAGAAGCAACTGTGTCAAACACAGTCTGATCTCAGTACAATGTGTTATCAACAGCTGTGTCTATCTTTCTTGAAGAGAGGCTCTCAGTCATTCTTCCTGTGTGGGGATCTGCTTACCTCCCATGTGGCTGCTGTGTGCCTGATCTTCCTCAGATAGGATGCCTTATTCTAATGGGAGCACTTTCCACTCTTCCCACAGGAAACAGGGAATTTGGACATTTGTCCTGGACTACAGGTCAGAGCAGAGGCAGTAGCTTGGACTACTTGCAGATGCCCAGAACTCAGTCACAAATGACTACTGTGTGCATGCATGGCACATTTTGGATTTACTACTCGGGTGCAGAGGAGTCACTCTGGGCATGTGGTGCAAGCTCAGTGAATCCTCAATGTGTTAGATTTGCTGCACACACAGAGCTTGCATGCATGGTGAGCTTGGCATGACTGGTATGTTGGAGTTGTTGCAAGTACACAGCACTGTGAGTGTGCAGGCATGTAGCTGGGTGCTAAGCTGCTGGGCAGCTGAAGTCCCAGCTGCACTACAGCCAGGCTGTGAGGCCATTTGCAGGCACACACTGTCTACACTGTCTGTACATACAACTGACTTGAGGGTAGCAGTAGGACAGCCCTTTGGAAACAGTGCAAACCTACCTGTGAATTTCACATTCCTGACCCAACAGCTCTGCACCAAAACGGTCATGGAGGTGTAGAGAGTAGCAGCTGCCATTGCAGGAAACAAACCAAAGTGACTTCCCTGTAAAGAAAAATAGGGATAGAGTATCTGTGAAAGGAAATATCAAACTGCTATCCTCTTTCCCTCAGTTTCATGAAACTGCTTGAATACATGATGGCTAAATCTCCTTAGTTTTGCCAAGGATTCAAGTCTACAGAAATGCTATGTCACTCTTGACCTTGCAGTTGGAAATGACAAAGCAGCAAGCACGATGGAGCATAGTTTAGTCATAAATAAGCTGGCCCAAATGAGTTGGTCTATCTATACAAACCAGTGCTATGAAGAGTGTGTCCTGAAAAAAAGCGTACTTTCATTAATGCAGCATAGCCCTCTGCCTAGGCCAATTGCCTCTTTACGGAGCTAATTAGAGCAGAGCAGATTAATCCAGACACTCTGCTTATCTTGCCAGCTGCTCCACTGAGATGCAGAACACCGTTGTGTCCTCTCAGCCAGCCACAAGACATACACATGGATGTCTGCTGTGGAAAATTCCTTGTTGATACCCATTCCATAGCTGGCAAGCTCTCATTTGTTACCAGTCTCATGGAGTGACTTCAAAAGATGATGAAAAGGTCCTTACAAAACTAAGAATCTGGCTGCACATTTAAATATGATAAACACAAAGGTGGATGTCTTAACAAGATGTTTTCATGGAGACAAAAGCAGAACAAGCATCAGGGAAATGAAGCTGGCATTCAGTCTACCCCACTGATAGCAGTGATGCTAAGCGAGTCTGGATACTCTACCAGGGCATTCACATGAACCAGGAAACCACATGTTAGTGAACACGAAGTTCTCGCATATGAGTTACAGTCTCTTCACTAGAGCTTCTGGAGTGCCAAAGTGCACCGTCCTGTTTGGGGGAAAACATCATCAACTCCTTTTTCATAAAACAGCTGATAGAATTTGCTCGGAACTGGCCTCCATATTTGGTTACAATTTTGAAAAATGATTATATTTTTAAATAGTGAAAGAGGTATAACTCACTTTGGTTTCCATTTAACTCCCAACTTCCATTTGAAAGTTGTCCTTCTGTTAACGTCAGTATTGTTTTGCATTGTTTCAGAAGTCAGACTGACCATTTCATGACTTTCCTATAGCGGTCATACTTTAAAACTTCTACTTTAGAAGTGGGGAAAACTGGTTATTCTAAGTAATAAAACTTTACAGCACAGCAGCATTTTAAGATGTTGAATACTACACTTAAATTTTGGTTTTGTACCTTTTAAAATCTTTGGATGGCATGTAAAATTTGAAAGCATTATTTTTTTTAATTCTCTCCTTGCAGTGCTAGTTTTCTGATAGTTTTATGACAATTAGGCTGAATCAAATTTAAGGCTTTTTTTTTTTTTTCCAAAAAGAGCTGGAATCTGGTCTGCAGCCTCATTTTCGGTAATCTGGAGCTGCTATCAGGCCTTTGATCATACCAAGCCTTACAGACAGAAAAGTTCTACCTTAAAATTCCCCATGTTTGGAGATGTCAGTAAACTTCTTTTAAAGTGTCAGAAGTGATTGCTTGGTTTGTAGTTTTGCTAATACCAATTACAATGGTATTGTCGCCAGTCAGAAGACGATATAAAGAAACAACTAAATGAACCCTTCTTAATCTCCTACCCACTCCAGACAGTAAATTACACACAAACACCTAGGCACATAAACGGATGCACACATGCACACGCATGCCACCCTGCTTCTTTGGAAGGAATACATTAAAGTATTTGCACTTTGGGATAATGAAGGAAACATGTAAATACAGCACTCTATTCTTTCAAGAAAAGCTTTCAAAATGCACATACTCCACTCCCCTAAATTATGGTAGAAGATGGGTCATAATAGCTGATGTAATAGGCAAGAAGGGAGAATGAAGCACAATTCCCTAAACTTGATAAAATAAGCAATTACTCTTGTTATCTGAATGGCTCTGTCAGTGGAGAAGTTGTCTGTGTCATAACAGAATCTAACAAAGCCTGTTGCCTTTAAGCATCAAAGGCTTTGGCCTTATTATCTTTCTAAGATGTGCATGTATAATAAGTTTTCCCAACAAATGGCGAGGAAGCGTCTCTGGCAAAATATAAAATGGTGATAAACTATGTCCAAATGATTAATTCACAGAAATTCTCCATCACACTGCAGCTACATGTGCCCGTCTCTTCTGTTATGCCCTTGGAGATTTTCATACTAAACGTATGTGCATATTTTTCATGGCCACTGATATTTGAATTGCAGCCTGCTCCCATGCAGAACATAAAACACTTCAAACTGCATAATGCTGACTAAATTATAAGTTCTCCAGTGGCCCGAGGTAGCAAGGGCCATAATAATGAGTGTGCTTAAGTGGTTTGTGTAGATTTTTTTCCCCTTTAATTTTAATGCCCTGACTTGCTGCTGCCTTTTCTAAAGCTAGGGATTGTCTCATACAATCATAACAACAGGGAAATAGAAACTGCATTATGCTTTGAAAAAATGTAGGATGCAAAGCAGAAGCTTCAGTCATCAGGCACAGTGATAGCCAATTCAGCCCTGTCGGTCACATGGAATAGAAAATGCTTTGGTGACTTTGTCCATACTTGTAATCATATTTGGGCTGTTCTGTGTATAAAGACAACTCAGACCACATTTACTGGATACACCAAAAAGCTGCAGTCCTTCCAATCACATTCATATTGTGCATGCAAAAAAAAAAAATAAAGAAAGAAAATAAAAAAAATACACAGCTGAAATCTCATTTGATTAAAATGATAATGAAACCAGGTAAATGAAGCTTGTGAAAATGCTGAAAACTTTACTCATGGCATTACAATAGGTCAAAGTGGACATCTGTATGAGCTGTAATGAACACTTACTGATTTTGCAATGTTTTCAGGTTCTGGTATTGGTTATTTTTCTTGGTTTTACTCAAAAGACAAATGGATGAAAATGCTTACACTGCAGCAATGCTCACTTCCATGGTAATTGGAAAAATATACACAAACTGTGCTAATATTCACGGATGTTTATAGTGAGGCGGATAAAAGGAGTCTGGGCACATGTTAACTGTTTCCATCAACTTCCCTCACCTCACATAGAGACCATTTTGGCCAGAACATTGAGAAGCAAGGAGCTATTGACTTCACAAATCAGTGCAAAGGAAGATAGGCTCCTCGCAAAATCCTTTGCATGTGCCCCTCTTTTGTGCCACAATGGGAAGCTCATGTCTACATTCCCTGCTCTACACGATTGAGGCAGATCGTTTAAACTCACTTCTCACAGGATTCAGACTGACCCCCACCTGCACCTAACCACTCCATTTGGCCTACAGTCCAAGGCCCTCTTTGCAGAGGACTGTGAACCGATGTAGCTTGAGTGCTACTATATCAGTATGGCTACACAAATCTTCCTCTGACACCAGTTTTCAGACCCCTTCCTCACTGTGAAAACACAGACTAAAAGTCTTTGTAAGCAGTATCAAGACTTAAATGGAAGGAGAGAACACACGGACTTCTGTCCTACCTCCATGTTGCTCCAGAACCCTGGTGTGGAGCTCCTGGCTCAGTCAGCAGTAAGGGCAGCTCTGTTGGCACAGCAGGAAGAGATCTGCAGTGGCTCTGCCGACTGCCTACAACAGGTAAGAACTGATGCAACACCAAGACTTCCCAGGAAGCACCGTCTTTTCCCTCAGGCCTCTCTTACATATCTGGTTTATTCTCTTTCCATAACTGAGAGTAATGAATACATCTCTCATTTGGGTGTTTAATCCCCATTGTTTTGGATACTGTTTACCCATTTTACTCCATTAAAGAAGATAATAAAACTACTGGTTAGTTTTTAGAGAGCACAACCCTACTTGCTGCAGTGTCTTGAGTCTCTGCAGCTCTTTTCCTCACTTTAATTTTACACTTTGTGATTCAGGTATTGGGTTGTAAATGCAGATTAGATTTATTTAATCTGTCTTCATACCTGAAATAAAAGTATGGCACAATTCACAGAATCAGAGCATGGCTGAGGTTGGAAGGACCTCTGGAGGTCATTCTGTCAAACCCCCCCACTCAAACAGGGCCACATAAAGTGGCTGCCCATGACTATGTTAAGATGACTGTTGAATATCTACAAGGATGGAGACTCCACAACCACCTGGCTGTGTCTTCTTTGCACCCTCCTTTCAGATATTTGTATAGGCTGATGAGATCCCCTTAGTGGTCCTTTGCTGGACTCTCTCCAGTTTTTGGTCCACCTCACTTTCTGCTCAGCCAACCCATACTTCATCAGCTTCTCCATGAGAATTTTATGGGAGACAGTGTCAAAAGCCTTATGGAAGCCAAGGTAGACAGTATCCATTGCTCTACCTTCATCTACCAAGCCAGACATTTCACAGTCATTTCATAGGGGGTCAAGCAGGACTTCCCCTGGGTGAATCCATGCTGACTATTCCTGATGACTTTCTTGTCCTTCATATGCCTGGAAATTTTTTCCAGGATTAGGTGCTCCATCACCTTCAAAGAGATTGAGATGAGACTGACCAGCCTGTAGTTCCATGGGTCCTCCTTCTTGCCCTTCCTGGAGACAGGAATGACATTAGCTTTCCTCCAGTCCTCAGTCCATAGTCATCATGATCATTCAAAGATTATTGAGAGTGGCCTCACAAAGACATCAGGCAGCTCCCTCAGTGCTCATGAGTGCATCCCATCACAGCCCATGGACTTATGTATGTCCACTTTGATTAACTATTTTCTAACCTGATCCTCTTCCAGCAAGGGTAAGTTTTCCTTGCACCAGACTTTCCCCTTGGTCTCTGGGCCCTCAGATTTTTGAGGGTGGGCCTTACTAGTAAAGACTGAGGTGAAGAGTGCATTCAGTACATCAGCCTCTTCCACGACGTGTGTCTCCAGGGCCCTTGCCCCATTCAGCAGCAGGCACACATTTTCCCTGGTCTTCCTTTTGCTATTTATGCACTTTGAGAAGTCTTTCTTATTACCTTTAACATCCCTCACTAGATTCAGTTACAGATGGGTTTTGGCTTTCCTAACAGCATTTCTGCATGCTCAAACAGTGTCTCTCCTTCTTATGTTTGAGTTTTGCCAGGAACTTCTTGTTAATCCATGCAACCTCTCCTGGCATTTTTGCCTGACTTCCTGCTCATTGCAATGGACTGCTCTTGAGCTTGGAAGAGGTGATCCAAACAGCTTTCTTGGGCCCCTCTTCCATCCAGGGTCTTATCCCATGGGAGTCTACCAACGGATCCCTGAAGAGGCCAAAGTCTGCTCTCCTGAAGTCCAGGGTTGTGATCTTGCTTTTTGCCTTGCTGCTTCTTCTCAGGATTCTGAACTCCACCATGGTCACTTCAGCCAAGGCTGCCTTCAACCTTCACATCCTCAACCAGCCCTTCCTTGTTTGTAATTACAAGGTCCAGCAGTGCACCTGTGCTCACTGGCTCCTTTAACATTTGGGTCAGGAATTTGTCCCTAATGTTCTCTAGGAACCTCCAGGATTGCATATGCCCATCTGTGTTGTTCCTCCAACAGGTATCAAGGTGGTTGAAGTTCCCCATGAGGACCATGGCCTGTGACATGAGGCTGGTTCTGTCCACAGAAGGTCTCATCCATTCATTCATCCTGCTCATGCCACCTATAGCATACACCTACTGCAGTGTCACCCGTATTGCTGTGTTCAAGTGATTGATACCCATAATCTCTCAGCTGGCTCATCATCCATCCCCTAGGCAGAGCTCTACATACTCCAGCTGTTCTCTCACATAAAGGGCAACTCCACCATCTTGTCTTCCCAGCCTGTATCCCTCCATTGCAGTCCTGCAGTCCAGTGAGCAATCCCACCTTGCCTCTGTGATACCAACATCACAGCCCTTCAACTGCATACAGATCTCTACTTCCTCATGTTTATTCCCCATGCTGCATTCGTTAGTGTACGCGCACTTCAGAGAGACACCCCAGGACACTGACTTCCTGGTAAAGGTCTGGGAGTTTTCCATAATGATGCCTTGTAAGCACTTCCTTGCTTATGTGCAACTGCTTGAGGTGACCCTGCATAAGCCCCGTTTTGTTGACTTTGTTTACTATCATTCTTACTACTGTTAATATTAAACAAGCTCCTGAAAGCCCAGTAAACAGGAAGGTGTTCAGTGTCTGAGCAATTATTTTGGGCATGAGTATACATGGTGATCCATAAGTAATAACATATATATTTATTTAAGATTGTTGTACAGGGTATACCACCAAAAATAGGCAAGACTGACTCAGCATACCTGATTTGATTTCAAGGGCCATCAGGCATATTTCATGATCTCCTGAAACATCTATCTGCATATTTTGGTACCTTAAGCTGTCCGAATGAATGAATTTCCAATCCTTGCAGGCATAGTTAGATCATCTATTTGGTCTAGGCACCTTTTTCAGTGTATAATCTGTTCAATACATTGCCTTTACTGGCAAAATTAAGTTGGGCATGTATTTTAACACATGAAAAGTCAAACAGGTGTGTTGGTTCAGCCACCTGAATTCATGTGACAGATTCTTAAAATGCAAAAACCCTACAATTATTCTATTCAGATATGTAAAGACCCTTGCTTGCCAGAAAAATAAATGCAGGGTCATCTGGCTTCAATCTGTTTCATTGTCTCTTCCTCTAGGATAATTTGTCCCATATTTTAAAGAGCTGAAACACCTACTGTTTGGTATAGTGGAAGTCTCCTGCTCTGAAGTTCTTGAGAGCACTCCAGGCCTGCAAACCCCTGCAGCACAGCAGTCTTCCTGAAGTCAAAGGTGCTTCACTCAGTCCAAGTGGACAGCTAACCTTCAAAGTGACTTTCTGAGGAAAGTGCCAATTTTGATTTGTATCCTTATTCAGAGAGCAGTAGGCTGAGAACTCATCTGTGGCTTTAGGCAGATTTTAATTTAAAACTAAAAATACTACTACTAAAAGAGAATAGTCAACTTCACTGATGGTGTGGCATGTAGCCATCCTACATAACACTCTTCTGAGGCAGGCATTCCAGCTCTTAAAGCTGAATAAAATGTTTTCTTTGTCGTGCTAAACTTTGCTTATCCCCAGAGGTTTTTCAGAGAAGGTTTGAAAATAAAGGTGTGCTTTTAGGAAATCTCATTTACAAACCAGTATGTAAAATAGTCAGGTTTCATTATGTTTTAATGAGCAGGTAAGCTTTGTTTAGACCTAGCTTCAGAAGTGGAATATTTATACCACCTTCCACAGTAAAACAATGCATCACTTATCTCTTGGGCATTCACGTGTGAATCTTGTCAAGATCTATTGCGGAGTTTTCAAGTGTCATTTTTAGGATGAAAGATTTTTAGAGAAGTATCTCACAAACAAACTCTCAAGAGTTGATTGATGTTTGAGGCATCTTGCTGTGAGTAAGACACTGTAGTTTGTTCAAATTAGTTTACAAGATTTCTCATTTCAGCTCATTAAAAGCACAAATGCTAGATGCTAACGACTTATGGAAGTAAAGTAATTTTTATGTATCCCTTTGGTACACACCCTGTGTGCCCTCTTAGGATTTAATATGTAATGAAAGGTTCAATTTGGAAAAGAGAAGGCTAAATTAACAATAAAAAGGGCTTCCACCCAGTACTTCAAAAGGACATTTATGACATGCCTCTAAAGTTCTACCTACACTTTATGTTTTAATTAATTTCTGAGTGAAATATGTGCACATTTTTCAATCCCATTGAACTACAGAACTTTCGAGCACCTATCTCCCACCAGGCCCTCTGGTAAACTAGATTTCTAAATCTAACCTAGTGCTCATAATTATGCTTCCGGTAACAGTCATAAAAAACAGAAACATATTTTTCAAGCAAAGTGCTGTACAAAATGGTCACTCAAATTAAAAAGCTTATCTAACAAGGCCTTATTTGTGCAGCTTGGACTCCTTGTTAAAAGATTTCCTTTCCCCATAAGAAACAAATTCAGCTTTCTTACCAAAAACAGCCCTAATGAAACACTTATCAAGAGGAGCAAACGAGCTGATAACTTGGTAATGTGGCCACCTGTCAGTTAGGCACTGGTCCAATGTTACTGACTGATTTCATGGGGGCAGCAGAAAAAGCATTAGCTTGTAGTAACTTTCAGGTGTAACTGATGTGGGATGGATAGATCTGATGTCCCAGGGGGAGTAGGTTGCTTATGCTGCAAAATTTTAGTCTCCCCATGTTGTAACATCATCTCTTTGCAAGCTGAAATAAACTGTGGACAGGTTCCCTTTCCTTAAATTCCTCTTGCTTTGATGTCATTCATGGCATGACTTTAAGACTGCATAAACAAAATACATGCCTGTATGTTAACCAAGCACTGGGCAGAAATATGGTGTAAACCGGTTCCACTCATGGCTCTAAGTAAAAGTAAGCACTGTCAGACCTACTTTCTAGCTTCTGTGTACCACCCAGTAAAACCCTTGGCCTTGGTCTGTGAGGAATTATCCACAGCCAAAAGGAAGACACAAAAGCTGAGTACTGAAATTAGCCCCTTGCACATGCCTGAGTAGTTAGGCACCTCATTCTGCTTGAATTTACAGTAATGCCTCCCACACCTTACAATTACGTAATAGCTCTCCAATTTTTATCTGAAAGCTGAACAAATGTACTAGCTACAGTTTTTGTGGTTCAAGACACCCCATTGTCACTATAAAATTTTTCTATTAGCATAACTGAACAATTTCCAGAGCAGTTTGGCCCACCCTAAGGAGACATTGCTGAAAGACATGAAAAGGAATAATTGCTGATTACACAAATATTCTATTGTCAGAATTATATACAGCATTTGCTCTTTATGTTGTTTAATTCAGTTTGGAGACTGCATCCTTCTGACGATGAAGCCAGGTCATAGAGCTTTAGTGATGAAAATGAGCACCTTCAATCCCCTTAATTTATAAAGTATTTAAATCGTTGTACTTCTGAGAGGGCTGTCACTTGCATTATTTGTCCTTCTCTTTTTAATGGATAGTTGTAGTTCTCCTACGTTGATCTGAAATCTGACACATTCTTTTCTAATTAAGGACATCTAATGGGAAAGTTACACTTTCCCATGATGCCTGCTACAGTAAATCCTTCTAATTATTAATGTATCCAGGCAAGTGACATCTCATTATTTTGGGTGACTTCACAAAACCATTTGACAGGAAATAATGATGACTCAACCCCAAACCTAAATTTGGAAGAATTTAAGCAGATCAGAGATTTTTCACTACCATAAAAATTTTTGATTCATATGGCTTAAACTAACAGATAATTCAGTCTGGAGGGTTCATATGAGTTGAACTTCTTCCCACTGAATGGGGATGATGACTGCAGTGGAGAACAATGCTGGTGTGTTTTGAGGCCTACGTGAGAACATACTGGTCCCATCATGTTTCCCTTCCTTGACATTTCTAGACCCTATTTCTACAGTAAATATATATCGTAATGACTGGAGCAGAGAATGCACCAGGGCAATTTTAGATAGTACTTAAAATTTGCTTTGCCACTCCTCACTCACCAGTATGACTCTGTGGGTTCTCCTTTCCTGTATGTAAACAGGGGGAAGGTTAGATCCCTGTGTCTGAGAGCGTTCGGTGAGTTCACCCAGCTTCCCACGGAGCTGTCAGCCCATCAGTTCACATGCAGCAATTGCGTTAAATGGGAGAGCAACTGCCAGAAATGTTCAGACGGTGGCATTAAGCAGTTCTGTCAGTGCAGGTTAGCTCTTCAGTTGCCCTCTCCCAGTAAACTTGGGGACTCTGTTCAGGGTACAGCAAAATAAGACATTGCAAATGCTGTATGAGACTCTCTCACCACCCGAAGCTACTGCTGCCACTGACAGGGCAGCCGGTGCCGGGTGAGCATGGCCTCCTCCCCACAGCGGGACTCGCGGGCCTTGGCAGCTGTGACACTTCCCCAGCCTCCTCCCCGGTCCTCGGGGCACAACCCAGGGCTGAGGGTCACGTCAGCTTCCCGCACTGTATTTCGGAGACTCAGTGTGTTTAAACCACCCACCGCGCTGGAGGGGAGGGCTTCACCCCTGTTGGGAAACGCTGGGGCTCCCCAGGGTACATGGCCAGGCGAGGAGGGGGAGCCCCTTAGCTCCACAGCAACTTGCTGAGGAAAGGGCCACTCCAGCGGTCAGCTACCTCCCCAGCTCACACCAGCAACCCCCCCTAACTCGCACCAGCTACCCCTCATCTCGCACCTGCTGTCCCTCCCAGCTCACACCCACTGTCCCCCCCTCACACTTGCTGAAGCCCCCTGCTCACACCTGCTGTCAACCCCCCAGCTCACACCCACTGTCTCCAATCCACACACCCGCTGTCCCCCCCCGCCAGCTCACACCCGCTGTCCCCCTCACCTCACACCCGCTGTGTCCCACCAGCTCACACTCCCTGTCCCCCCCACCTCACACCTGCTGTCCCCCTCAGCTCACATCTGCTGTCTCCCCCCCCACCTCACACCCTCTGTCCCCTCGCCCCTCACACCCACTGTCTCCCCCTCAGCTCACACCCGCTGTGTCCCCCCAGCTCACACCCCCTGTCCGTCCCCCCTCCCCCCCGCGCTGTCCCCAGTCTCGGCTGGTCTCTGCTGGCGACTGCTGCGACGCCAATGCCGGGTCGGCAGCGCCCCCTGGCGGGCGTCCGCCGTCACCGCGCTCCTCCCGGCTCGGCCAGGCCCGGGCTGGGGCCGGGGCCTGGGGCCGGGGCCGGGGCCGGGGCCTGGGGCCGGGGCCGGGGCCTGGGGCCGGCGGGGGGAGCGCTGAGGGCCGGCCCTGGCGCTGAGGGCGCCGCCGGTAATCTCACTTAATCTTTGATCATTATTATCACGGTGCTGCAGTGCGCTTTCTTGGAGCTTTTGCTGAGGGAACGTTAATTTCTGTGATTGTCAATAACCATGAATAATTCAAGGCGTTGTCGAGGAGGCTGAGGTGCCCGTGATAAGGGTATCGAGAGATCAGAGGAGACTCCAACTTTTCGAAAGTAAAGGGGAAACTGTTAAACCACGTCTCTGACATGTGGTCTGCCTGTATCAGCTGGGCCTCGCGTAGTAGTTTTCATCCAGAAAAGTCCTGAAACGCTTAACACACCGTCTCCTGTCCTGAAATGCAGCTGGAGGACGCAGGGAGCTGGCAGCAGTGTGCACTGGATGGAGCAGTGGGGTCTCCTCCCTGTTGCACCCCACCTGCGTGAAGCTGCTGGAGAGCTGCACGGCAGGGTTTTTCCACGTATCAAGCTTTCCTTTCATGGAGCAGACACGAGGCAGGAGGGAGTGGGCAGCACACCGTTTGGTAGAGGCTTTTCATTACAGATCCATGGTATGAAGGGACCTCGGGAGGTCTAGTGCTCTAGTCCAGCTCCCTGCTCAAGGCAGGGTCAGTTAAGAGGTAAGAGCAGTCTGTCCAGGGCTTCATCCTCTCAGGTCTCGAAGTCCTTCAAGACTGGAGAATGCACAGCCCTATGGGCAACATGCTGCGCTGCCTGGCCATATTCATGGTCAAAAAGCATCGCTGATACGCAGTCTTGTTTCAGCCTATGGCATCTGCCTCCTGTCCTCACACCCTGAACCACTGAGCAGAGCCTGACTCCCATCTCCTCAATCACCTCCTTGTACAAATCAGAAACCTGCTGCCTTCACTAGCTGCATAGCTGTTAGAAGGTCCCATGAAGCCCCCTTTTCTCCATGATGAAGAAGCCCCATTCCCTCAGCCTCTCCTAACAAGGCAAGAGCTCCAGTCCCCAACCATTGGAAATTGGCCAGTGTGATGCCCATCTATAAGAAGGGTCGGAAGGATGATCCGGGAAATTACAGGCCTGTCAGCTTGACTTCGGTGCCTGGGAAGCTGATAGAGCAGATCATCCTGAGTACCATCACACAACACATGCGGGACAACCAGATGATCAGGCCCAGTCAGCACGGGTTTATGAAAGGCAGGTCCTGCTTGACAAACCTGATCTCCTTCTACGACAGGGTGACCCCCTTATTGGATGAAGGAAAGGCTGTGGATGTTGTTTACCTTGACTTCAATAAGGCCTTTGACACCGTTTCCCACAGCATTCTCCTGGAGAAAGTGGCTGCTCGCGGCTTAGATGGGCACACGCTTTGCTGGGTAAAAAACTGGCTGGATGGCCGGGCCCAAAGAGTTGTGGTGAACGGACTTAAATCCAGTTGGCAGCCGGTCACGAGTGGTGTCCCCCAGGGCTTGGTTTTGGGGCCACTCCTGTTTAACATCTTTATTGATGATCTAGACGAGGGGATCAAGTGCACCCTCAGTAAGTTTGCAGATGACACCCAGTTGGGTGGGAGTGTTGATCTGCTCGAGGGTAGGGAGGCTCTGCAGAGAGATCTGGACAGGCTGGAGCGATGGGCTAAGGCCAACTGTAGGAGTCTCAATAAGGCCAAATGCCGGGTGCTGCACTTGGGCCACAACAACCCCCAGCAGCGCTACAGGCTTGGGGAGGAGTGGCTGGAGAGCTGCCAGTCAGAGAGGGACCTGGGGGTGTTGATTGACAGCTGGCTGAACAGGAGCCAGCAGTGTGCCCAGGTGGCCAAGAAGGCCAATGACACCCTAGCTTGCATCAGAAATAGCATGGCCAGCAGGGACAGGGAAGTGATCTTACCCCTGTACTCGTCACTGGTGAGGCCACACCTCGATTACTGTGTTCAGTTTTGGGCCCCTCACTACAAAAAGGACATTGAATGACTCGAGCGTGTCCAGAGAAGGGCAACGAAGCTGGTGAAGGGTCTGGAGCACATGTCGTACGAGGAGTGGCTGAGGGAACTGGGGTTGTTTAGTCTGGAGAAGAGGAGGCTGAGGGGAGACCTCATCGCCCTCTACAGCTACCTGAAAGGAGGTTGCAGAGAGCTGGGGATGAGTCTCTTTAACCAAGTAACAAGCGATAGGACAAGAAGGAATGGCCTCATGTTGCTCCAGGGAAGGTTTAGACTAGATATTGGGAAGTATTTCTTTACAGAACGGGTTCTTAGGTGTTGGAATGGGCTGCCCAGGGACGTGGTGGAGTCCCCATGCCTGGAGTTGTTTAAGAGTAGGGTCGACATAGCGCTTAGGGACATGGTGTAGTTGGGAACTGTCAGTGTTAGGTTAGTGGTTGGACTAGATGATCTTCAAGGTCTTTTCCAACCTAGACGATTCTGTGATTCTGTGATTTTCATGCCTTTTGCTGAACTCACTCCAGTTTATCCATGCCTTTCCTACACTTTGGGTCCCAAAACTGGATGCAGTTAGGGTCTAACAAATGCTGAGTAGAGGGGGATTGTCACTCAGCCTGCTGCTACTACAGCCTAGGATGTTGTTGTCCTTCTTTGCAGACACTCCATGCT
Source organism: Strix aluco (assembly GCF_031877795.1). NCBI lineage: Eukaryota > Metazoa > Chordata > Aves > Strigiformes > Strigidae > Strix > Strix aluco. The sequence goes on along the minus strand of NC_133931.1, from coordinate 68,691,366 downwards.
GCTGTCTTATGTCCACCAGGCCCCTCAAGTCCTTTTCCACAGAGCTGCTCCCCCACCATTCTGCCTGTATTGTTGCACAGGGTTCTTCCTTCCCAGGTGCAGGACTTGGCATTTGTCCCTGTTGAATTTTATAAGGTTTCTCCACCCTGTGCAGATTTAACTGCATGACAGCTCTGCCCTTGAGCATATCGACAGTTTGGGGTCATCTGAAAACCTGAGGAGCTAGCAATGCATCACCTCCTGAAGGTCATTGATAAAGATATTAAACAGGACAAGTCCCAGGATAGACCACTGAGGCACTCCACTTACTACTGGCTGCCAGGTAAAGCATGAACCATTAACTACTACTATCTGAGCTTGATCATCCAACTGATTTTTTACCTGTCTAATTGTCCACTCATCCAAACTGTGGTATCTTACCTTGGATATAAGAATATTGTGAGACACAGTGTTAAAAGCCTTGCTAAAGTCAAGCTGCTTCCCTTGCATCTAGGACATTTTATCATAGAAGGCAATCAGGTTGATCAGGCAGTTGGTAAACTCAAGCTGACTCTTCCCAATCACTTTCCTCTCCCAGCTTTCATCATGAATCTTGGGAAGGAGCATGATCCAAAGCCTGGGGGATGGTGGTGTTCCTGTCTGGGCACCAACACACTTGCAAATGTTTTTACTTTCTCATTTCAACACCCAGAAAATATTGAGCAGGTCAAAGAGCAGTTTACCACTAATGCCAATGTTAATTCTTCCTGGAGCTTTTTGCTGTCAGTGTTGGTCACTGCATAACCAGCTGAGGATGAAATATTACTAGCTGTCTATTGCTGAAGGGAAACTCTGGCAGAAAATTGATTTACTCAACATCACACAATGTGTCTGTTGACAAGGCAGGAGCAGAACTCAGGATGTACTCCCTCCTGGTCACATACGCATCCCCAAATTCATCACATGACAACTATTGCCAAGAACTTACTCTTCCACTCAAACCCGTGAGACAAATAAATACTTTGTCCATGCAGTGACCTCAGCCTGAGGTTTCATTGCATTATAAATATACATGTCTAATTTACAAACAAAAAAACCAGCACAACTGTGAAGTAAATTATCTGGATCGTAATATGCACTTTGTTCTGATAATAAGCAATTATAGGGAGCACAAGCTTATTGGGGAATGTTAAAAAACTAGGATGACAGGCAGAAAAAAAGCAGGTACATGAACTGAAAACAGCAAAGGTGGCAAAAATATTTTTGTTGGAAACGGAAAGTAAAAATTTCTTACTTGCTGTTCTTTGGGAAATTAAATGTGGGTGGTTTTGTTTTGATTTTAAAAAATACTACTTTTCAACAGAAATGTAGTTATACAGCTCTCATTCATGTTTTAAAACTTTCTATGCAATTATTAATTTGAAAATGCAAAAAGCACAGGAGAGCGTCTTTCTCCTTTCGTTCCTGAATCATCCTTGCTTCATCTAAGAAATCACTGGTGTGTCTTTGCCAGAAGTCTTCTTAAAGACATGAAATGGAGAATCTAGGTTTTTGTGTGTCTGTGTGGAAGTACACTAGAATCCAGCATAACATGGGGAACCATACATAGAAGGTGAAAATGGCGTAATGTGGGTTTCTATCCTATCATCAGCTCTGGCTTCTGTATTTGCTTTTTCTTTGGCTTTTCCTGCCTGTGAGGAAGAAGCAAGTTGCAGCAGAAAGCCAAGGATGCTTTTGTCAAATGGCTGTGCGACACTTCCTATATTGCACGTCGTCTCCAGGAGAGAAAGAAGGTGTTAGTCATGCTGTGCTTATGCACAGTTCTCCCAGATTAATTTGAAATACACACATGTACATAATGGCTAATATATGACAAGGCTATTGCTAATTTCTACATAGTAAATGAGGCTAAATCAGTTTGGTTAGTTTTGTTCCTATATCCAGCTAAGTGAGGGGTTTTCTGGTGGGGTTATTTTCATTTTTGTTTTGTCCTCTTTGTCCTCCCATCTCTATATATGAATTGCTCTTTTTGTTGCTTTGATCCAACAGAAAAGAAAGGCAATTTAAAACAAGTTCATTATTAACATTTGTAGTACTTATCAAATTACTACTTATCAGATTAGAGAGTGGCAGGGCCAACAGTGAATGCCAACAGGGAGGTGAGCTCCAACAAATTAAAGCGGTATCTAAAGCCACATGATAGACACATTCTTCAGCTACTTGTCTAAGAACATACCTGCAGTCTCCTTGTGCACACATCGTGCTTACACAGAAATTATGCAGTCCCACATGCTGGGTGGGGTGCTCCATTTCTAGATTATCTCAACCCAGATTCTGTCACAGTTCCCCACACTTAAATCCAGAGTATTTGGATTTGGTGGAGTTAACACCAGTACAAATCAGGACAGTATTTGGCTCTTTAGTTCATTGCTTATTTACTGGAAGGTACAAAGGGACTTTTCTTTTTTGTTAGAACTTCTCAGCAAACATATTTGATGCAAGGAGAAAACCATTATCACATATATGCAGTGTTCTCACAAACCCCACCATATTTAGGAGTTGTCACAGGGCACTGCTGAATCTGAGAACACCACTGTCCTATAACTGAGCAACAAATTGACAATATTAATGTTATAAGTCAATATCTTTGTCTGATTATCAAGGTTAACATTTCAGGAAGGTGCATCTCTCCTCAGGCAGAGGAAATAAGGAAGAGCTTGACTGCGAGTAATTATTGCTGTGTGGAAAACAGCACCTGTAGCCACTGGCTTCCCTAAGAGTTGGACCCAGGTCTGCTGGCTGGCTGGCTGAATCATACTACTAGTTGGTATGACTTGACAGTCTGTTATCTGGACAAAACACAGGAAAACACCTGTGGCTGCACTAATAAGAGGCATTCTATTATTGCAGGATTTACTGTTTCTAAATCTAATAGCTTGTTTCCTAAATGCATTTATTTGTATGAATTTATTTTTTTGTACTTGTCAATGTGGTGAGTGCCAAGACTGATGTTAGGTCGGTCTAGGAAATATAGGGTATTGCAGTCTTCAGTATGTACTAGGGTTTTTTCTCAGAATATTCAGAGCCCACCAAAGTCTCAGTATTTTAAAATACACCCTCACCCACTTCATGATGATGCTGGGCTTGCTTGAATGCTGATAACACAAAAAAGTGTTGGCAAATTTTATCTGGAACATGTTTGCTCACTTTGTCCAAGGAAGTGGAAGGATGACCCCAAAGTTGATGGATCACTGTGTAAGTTGCTTCTTAGCAACAGGATGCCCGAAGAATGGGAACCATGAATACTATTGCTGTACAACTGAAATAATGGGATGCTTGGAATACAGCTGACAAACTACTATGAAGTTCTTTGTAAGACGATGTTTATAAACCATCAAAGGACTAGCAGAGGTGTATGCAGAACACCCATGGTATTGTCTGAGGGGGGACATGTAGATGACAAAATATCCTTGCATGGATTCCAAGAGATTTTGTATGATATACACAAGTCCATGGGACTTGGTGGGATGCACCCACAAGTACTGAGGGAACTGTCTGGTGTCATTGCAAGGCCACTCTCAATTATCTTTGAAGGCTCGTGGTGACTGGGCAAGGTTCCTGAGGACTGGAAGAAAGCATATGTCATCCCTATCTTCAAGAACAGTAAGAAAGAGAATCCAGGGAAGTAGAACCAATCAGCCTCACCTTGATTGTGGGGAATGTGATGGAGAAAATAATCTTGGTAATAACTTCCAAATATTTTAAGGTGGTGCTTGGGAGTAGTCAGCATGGATTTACAAAGAGGAAATCATGTCTGACCAACCCGATAGCTTTCTACGATGACTGTCTCAGTGGATGAGAGGAGAGCAATGGACATGGTCCCAGAAAACCAGCTCATGTTGCTCCAGGGAAGGTTTAGACTAGATATTGGGAAGTATTTCTTTACAGAACGGGTTCTTAGGTGTTGGAATGGGCTGCCCAGGGACGTGGTGGAGTCCCCATGCCTGGAGTTGTTTAAGAGTAGAGTCGACATAGCGCTTAGGGACATGGTGTAGTTGGGAACTGTCAGTGTTAGGTTAGTGGTTGGACTAGATGATCTTCAAGGTCTTTTCCAACCTAGACGGTTCTGTGATTCTGTGTGATTTCTGTGAAATGAATCTGTGGCATTGTTAAGGACTACAGCTTTTCTGTGTGCTTGATACATACACCAAATAAGCCATTAAAATGCATGATAGGAGATAAACGATACCATGTATTAGGAGCATCTATAAATTTGAGGTGTATGGTTGTCCCAGATCGCTGGAAGGGTGGACCTCCACATATACCATTTAATCACCAGCACAGAGAATGATGCTTTGTGTTTGTTCTCTGTCCAAGTAAAGGAATGTGAGCAATGGATTTTGAACCAAGGCTGCGATAAAAAGTGTGTGCTTTGGAGTCCTGAGCAGCTGAAGAAAGTGAGTCCCAGGGCATTCAATATTAATTCTGACTATTCAAGAAACAGTCTAAAGGAGAAGCAGAGCCTGGAAAGAAAACCAGTAATCCCAATCTAGTAAAATACTATCTGTGCTTCTACCCCTAACTTTTTTCAATTTGTTTTCTTTTTATTCCATCTTCCCCTTTTTAGGACAAACTTGCAGCAGAGAGTGACTTGGAAAAAACCTCTATGAAGAAATCTGTTGAGAACAGTTGAAATCAGGCCCACGGTGATCAAATCCATTGCACTTTGCTGGCTGCTCTCTGTGCAAAGTGATTTTTTTACACAGCTCAGCAAAATGGAAATCTCTGCTCCAGCTAATTGCAGGCCACCGATTCTGTGGTGTACAAATCATTTACTAAAAACAAGAACTCACAGCCACATATCAAGTATATGCATGAACACAGAGTATTTTTAGACCATTTATAAGAAGGTGTCTTGAATGGGCCTGTTTCTCTGCATTATTTACCCATTTATCACCTTCAAGAACCGTGCTCCAGCATGGCAGTAGCCACTCTGCTAACAGCCATGATATAGCACTCGTCTTAAGGCCAGACAGACTTGCTCCGAAAGTGTTGTACATACCTGCTGATGAGAACTGAGAGAAAAAAGAAGCCAATTAAAATGCAATGGATGAAATGTTGGGAATACAGCAATCATACTTCAAAAATCTATTTACTTTTGTTTGTATGACTGTGTGTTAACTCCATCAGGTTTTAATGCACACTAGAATGCTGTGAATGACAAGTGGCAAAAATTGCTTTGAAACAATTCTTTGCTGTGACACTTTAGGGAGGACATTGCATTAACAGTTTATTTCAATAATACAAACTTCTGAGAGACTGAAAATTAAGTATTCCAAATGAGCTTTAAATACAGCATAAGAGCATAAGAAGTTTCGGGATTAATGGACAAAGCCTGTTCCCACTAAATGTACCCTTGTACTGCCAAGAGAGCTTTGAAATAAAATAAAATCTAGTGAAGTGGCAAGTTAGAGGCTATTAGTGTCAAGAGTCAGACCAGCCAGGCAATTCTAAACTAATGTGATTTTGGTATTAAAGAAATGTTTGCATGAACTTTTATGTTCCACTTCACTTTAGAAACCAGTTGTTCCCTTGAGAAGCTACCTGGCTTCTGAGTCATTTGCTGAAGCACAAGAAATACTACAGATGACTGCTTGAATTATTTCCAAATAACGAAGCATTTTTATTTAAAGTCTGATCTTGATTAATGCTTGAAGTGTGGAAAAAAAATGAAATTCAAAGAACCTCATAAAAGCTTCTTGTAAAATAACAGTACTCCTCAGCAAAATAAGACATCTTAGGTTTAACAACGACAGATTAGTCAAGTCTGTAATTCTAGACTGAATCAGAACAAGAACTGTTTCTGCAGTGTACACTTCTTTGGCAAAACTCAGAAGGTATCACTTTTCATTATGAGGTAAGCCAACTTTGCTAACAGAGATTTTCATTTAAACTAAAAAGGAGGATGCAGAAAATTAACAGCAAATGGGAAACAGCTTTTCATCTTTGAATGTCTGTGACAAATCAGGACACGTCAATGAAATAATGGTCTCTATCTCTGAATGGTCTCTTTGTCCAAGTGACTGCAACAAACAAACTGATCATAACCTTCACTTAGTGTCATGTCTGGCACCACTCATGGGTGCTTTGGATGCCTTAGGCCATGCAAGTGCCAGTGGATGTCTGGACAACTGAATCAAGCTCTGGTCTAGGCTGGTCAGATACTGGCTTTTGAGGCCCCAGTTGACTGTACTGACCAGGCCTCCACTGCCTATGGCTACCCATGTCAGCCCTTACACACAGACACATAAAAGTAGGAGTCGGTCTCAAACTTTCTTCCTCTCAGGGCCATACAAAACAGCCATGGTAAACAACCCGTTTTGTTTCTCCACTTAAAATGGCAGCTAAATCAGGCAGAAGGAACAGACTACCTTTAAGAAGTAAGTGCAGCAGAAGATACGAAAGGTTCCCAAACTCTAAAACCATGTTCCTTTGCTAATAAAGTCAACCCTTTAGATAGTAAGACTTGTTGGGGGGACAGTCTGAGGAAGCCTTTCTGTTCTGTAAGCACTTGTGCACTGGTCTGTCTCCTTTGACAGTGCTGTATTCCATTTTAAATCTCTTTGCTGCTTGTTCTTTGTTGCACTTTGGCTAACATTCCCAAATTTACAGCACTATTCATTCTCAGTCACTATGTAGCTTAGGATTTGGTAAACAAATATATCAACTAGAGGAACTGAAGACTAACTCTTCCCCATCCTAGACCAATGTATTATGGGGCCACACTCTGTGAATCTTGAATTATTTTCTGCACAGTGAGACAGATTCAGCCAGAGGAATGAAGCACGCCCCTACCTTACCTTATAGCTTGAGGGTCCTGCAGTCTACTGGGCAGTGCTATGTATGAATTTGAACCCCCTTAGATTGTAGAAAGAATGCATCTCTCAACCTTGCAAAGTTTTTTTTCACACTGAACTATTGTTCAATGTCTTATTGGAAAGGATCTGAAAAAAAAAAAAGAACAGTCTTAACAGGAATGCCTGAAGCCTTCTCAGCTTGTTGAGGTTTCCCTATTAGCAGGCTTGAGGTGGCTCTCTGCAAAGTGTACCGGATGTTTGGATTGCCACCTGTTGCATTAAAAGCACAAAACTGTATGGGGAAACTGTGCTGCCATAGGGCCCGGAGGCAATAGATCGTAGGCGAGATGTTTTGGCTCATTACAGATCACTTATTCCCAGTTACACTGACAGGGGCTCCAAGGTGCCACTGCACTCTTTGGCTCAGAAGCAGCAACTGTTTCCTAGTCTTAATAGGAAGCTGCAATTATGCTTCTGCTGCATTTTGAAGTGTTTTAACCAAAACTGTCCACATGTTTCTTCAGGAAAGGACATGGCCATTAGCTCAGTACTATATGGTTCACACCCAACATTTCTGTAGATCTGTCCTGCCATGCCACCTTTAGTAGGAGCTCTTGAAGACTGCAAAAGCAGAAATTTATTTCTACCCTAAAGCTGAAATTAATCCTGAAGCACAATTCTGCATAAGGAGTGATTTTCTTGGGCATTAGACATGTCCGAAACATAAAATACCATGCTAAATGATGATAGTGTTCCAAGTTTGTTGACAGATGTGCACTGAAAAAGAAAAATGGAACAAAAATTATTTTGCGCATGGCTATACTATGAACACCTGAAATGTTAACAACATGACCGCCAGGGACCTCAGGGTACTCACAGGCTCTGATTGCCTTAATCAGCTCGTAACCATCTTTTTTTCCTGCAATACCCTCCTATAACCTCTTTTCCTCTTAGGGGTTTAGCTACCTGTGTTCAAGGTCAGCTCTGATATGGCACAGCTGCACAACCTGGTGCAGCTCAGCTGCTCTGCTCTTTGCTGTCAGCACCTTGGAGTGGTACCTCAGATGGCCAAACCAAGGAAGCCGTCACAGACCCAGCTGACACACCCAGAAGCAGCTGGGGGACAGCAGGGGCATCACTGCTTTCACTGCTGCTGTTAGCCCTGGCTATCACTACAGCCACAGCCACTTCAATCCCTGTTTTTGCTAAATTCCACTAAAACCAGTACAGGTGGACAAATGTAGAATCTTTAGTTCTGTACATGAGTAATTACTTGAGATCACTTCTCTGCCTTGCAGCTCCAAGATCTTCTTGACTTTACCTGCATTAGTACTCCCGGACTCACACTGAATTCAGCCAGTGGTAAAGTCATGTATTTGTGAGTCTTCAGAAAGATAAATATAGTGTCAGAGGCTTCTGCTGGCTTCTGGTTTAACTGCTCAACAAAAATTTGTATTTACTAAGCAGAAAATTATTTCCACTCATAATTAGTATAACTAGTCCTTTCAAAATTATTACAAAAATCAAGTTATAAAAATGTATTTTAAGGATCTGCTAGTGCTACTGTTCAAAAAACCCAGCCAATATTAGTTAAATGCTTTTATTCTCAAAACAACTGATCAGCAATATAAAATATTTTAACACTATTTCTGTTTAAATATCAGTGACAGATTATGAATTTCCTTAAATAAAGTGCTGTTTTTACAAATAGGTATTTCATATTTACTGCTGTTCTAACTTCTTAATATTGAATAGATAAAGTGTATTTTAGTTAATAAAGAACGCAGCATTACTTTTCCTTTATATTCCTTCTCATGAAACCACTACATTTTTAATTTGGACTCCTTTATCTGTATCCAGTCAAGAGAGGCATATTCAGTTTATGTATTTCTCCATGTAGAAGCTCTCATAATTCATGGTGGTTTTCATGCCTTCTTCCATGCTTTTGTTGTTCTTGACTATGCCTCCTACGGATTCTTCATCTATGGGCAAGAGTAGAATGAAAACATGAATCTTCTTACATCGTCATTCATTCTTCCTGCTCTTCTGAATTTGTTCTTCTCAAATCCAGACCACTGACACTTGAACAATTCAACACTTAAGCTGAGCTACAAAAGCAAGCCCTTTATTATTTTCTTTGATACTTTGTGGGATTTGAATTTTAACTACATTACTGCAGAAACTCCTATCCAGGTGTAGTTAGGACTAACTTTTCAAATTTTCATTTGTACACTTGGATTTACTCAGCCAGATGCCAAACTTCACCATAAGAAAAAAAAAATCTTTTCTTCCAGTAGCTACCTTTTAGGAGAAACAGCTTCTTGTGGTTTTATAGAGCAGCCAGGTGCTGTAAAAGAAAAAAAAAAAAATCTGGAAAACTGCAACCAGCGAGACTTACAGCTTTAAAGAAGACAAAGTAATTGCACAACTACCAGAAACAGGCCCGCATTTCCCAGTATCACTGTTATACCAGACTCCAACAATTTGACCCTGTAATTCATTTTACTCATCTTAAGCCCTCTCCTGTACAGAGAGGTATGAAAAGTCAGTCACTTGTGAAAAGGTCATCTACTGCCAAAAACCCTTCCAGTACCTCTCTCTTCTCAGTGTGCACCTTTCCAGCAAGTGACTACCTGAATCCTGTATGATTTTTACTTGCAAGTCTATATTGGGTTTGCTCCTATTTTTACTTTACAATCTCTGTAACTCCCTCCTCTGGATAATTTCCATTTGGTATTTTTCACTCTGAATCCAAAAGTGGAAAGTAAATATACAAACAACTCCCCACTCTCTTCCACTTTATTCTGTCGTATCTTTTAAAATACCTACATACGTATCTGCATATAGGTATGTGTAAGTATGTATCAATATGCAACATACTATATGTAGCTAGAAAGTACAAGACCATAATTTCTGCAAAGAATTATGGATTGAATGGCATCACATTCTTTTTTGCACTGCAGGCATAGTTACTCTTCATTTAATTTGTATCTGGAGAATATTCAGTTTATTCTTTTGATATCTATATCTTCCCTTTGTTCAGTGCTCCTGCTAGATGTTGGGGTGTTCTCTTTTCTTCCCACCTGTTGTAAGAGAAGTGTTATGTTTAGGTGGGGGAGAGCAGCTGGATGTCTATACCGAGTCCATCACTCAGTATCATCTTTTTCATTTGAGCATTTCAATAAACTTGATATTAGAAGATAAACTAATCTAACTGGCAGTTACTTTTATGTCCAACAAATCTTTGTTATTTTTTTTTCATAACGAGGTTAAGAAATGCCCTAGGAGAGAAAAAGAAGATTGTGTCCTTTAGAGTATAAACCTTGGATACTCTCTTGCTTTTTTCATGTAATTTTTGTAGAAATGGCAAATTCTGTTACAAGCCCCAGACTTGGGCAAGGGAACTCCATGAACTGTTTCCATTTTTTATCAAAGATCTAAAATGTAATACTTCCTTACATATGTATTATAACTAGCAGATGGGATTTTATTTCTACGCTTCTGGAATAAATAATTTCAGTTGGTTTGCTCCTTTTTTTTTCCATAATCCACATGAATTTTTTTCAGCTTTTTGTTTTGGATTTGGCAAGTCTGTGTTGACATGCAGCTCTCCTTCCTTTGGCATAATTTCTTATTTTAACTTGCAGACAACTTCCAAATCTGTTCAACCTCTTAATTATCCACTTAATGACTGCATGAATCTTGACACCCACCCCTCTCCCTCAAAAAAACCCCTAACAATTAGTCCTGGCAATTAGGCATTCAAAAAGTCTGATTTTCTTTTCTACCAGAATCATGTAAACAAAAAAGTCACCTCAAACTACAAATAAACATTTCCAGGGGTAATATAATTTTTTTAATTCACTTTCCTCAGAAATCTGGACTTCGTGCTGCCACTTGCTGTTTTCACTGAAGTTGGAGTCCAGACAAAGGAGGAGCATTTTGTTCCTCGGAGCAGTCACCTTGCCTCATGCCTCCATGGGCTGGTCATCTGCTCTCAATTTAAATGGTGAAGCAGCAAGCTAATTCTGTGTTTGTTTGACACAGTTCACTGGGTTATAAAGAAGCAGTATCTTCCTAGTAGTTTCTCTTATCAAGGACAGGGTGATTAGCATGCATTGGCAATTTTCCAAGTCATAATTTTTTCCCTTGAAAACTACCAAAGTGTCAAAAAGCTCCGTAACATTCACTCTTGGAATTAATTAATTTCAGCAGAATTTTCTGAAGGTCACCAATTCATTTCCATTAAAAAAAAAGAGATGGACGCAACACTCTCCATGCAAGTACTGTTTGCCTATTCAGAATAGGGACAAGAACGATGGTGCCCCCGAACCTAATGGCTTATGGGTCCAGTAACCACTGAATTATTTATACTGCAGTTAGGGCAGTCATCTGCCTTATGCAGTTCAGGCAGGGACTGGAATATGGAGCTCCCACAGCCTAACCTAGTGTCAGTAGCATGGGGTGGGGAAGAAGCGGTTTTAGTATCCTTCTGACAGAAAGTAAATGTATGTCAAAGCCTGTTGTTTTCTGTAAAGCAGAATCATCTCACTTCCAGTCCCAGGGATGACACAGCAACTGACGTACAAAGGAACCTTTCTCCCAACAGTGAGCTTTATTATAATTGAAATAGCTCATCTGCCAAAACCCAACGCTCAACAACTTTTCTACAAGTTCTCGTAGTGAGTATCACAGCGAGTTCAGAAGCAATGACCTCAGCAGGAGGTGCTCAAACAGAAGTTAGCTGAGGATACAGCCAGCAAGTGATTTGGAACTGCCAAAAAACCATCCAGAAGAAACTGTAGTATCTTCCCGAAACAAGCCTGTTGTGTGAAATTAGTTATACCATCAATCCTCTACTTCTCATGGTCTTGCTTTCACTTTTTCTGCCTCTTGTTGTTTTCCTTCTACTGCATTCCTTGGAAGTATAAATGTAGGTAACACTGCAGTTCTCTTTTCTGTTCTAGAAACACTCATCTAGATGCTTTTCTGTTGCTGTTGCCCATCACCTCATACCAGGTTTGATGAGCAGCAACAGCTCCTGACCCAGCTCCTGGCAGCAGGGGAGGGACTGAGCCTGGGCAGTGCAGATTGGGGCATTTTGGGGGAACTGAAGCTAAGTGGGCATTGGAGCTATGGATGGGGAAGGGTGTAGAAGCTGCAGACATTCGCAGGCTTGGTGATGGCAGTCAGCCCACAGACCTCCCACAGTTATAAGCTACATTTCCAGAAAGTGAGGATTTCGTTTTTTCTCCCTGCTTTTTCATTTCTGAGTCTTATGAATATATTTGGATTGTACTTCATTATCTTCTACACCTCTACAGGCTGGAAACTTCATAAAAGCAGAGCTACACCGGCAGCCACTCCATTTGAGGTACTGAGCTTTTGAAATGACTCAAAATACTGAGGAAATCACAGCGATCGGTGTGAAAACAGTGATACTGACACAGCTGGAAGAGCAGGATGTTTTACTATCCTGCGAGCTACATCTACCTTTCTAAAAAGGCAAATCATGAAGTGGCTTTCTTGCTAATGGCGTCCAGACAAGCTCCTAGGAATAGCTGCAGAGAAACCAGTGGTTGTGGACCATGCAAAAAGCATAAAAATTTCACGTATTATTTCTCAAACACATCACAGGAGGCAGCCAGTTACAGATGCCATGATGCCAATCAATGACTAGACTGTAACGAGATAGAGAAGGAAGTTCACATCAGAAAAACTAAATGTATTCACCATGGAAAAGCTTGGGAAGGTTCCCATTTCAGAAGCCTTCTTTATGTGGGAGTCCAAGGTATCTTAACCTGAAGTATTGGTAAAAAAGGTTATGAAACAAATACACAAAGCAAATAGTAACAAATTGCTAAGTCAGATTTCTAGAGGAACACAAGGATTAAGCAGTTGAACTGCTGAATACAGAGCACAGGTTCTTGTTTAAATTGCCACAGAACTGAGAAGTAATTAAAATGATAAATTTTTTTAATAGTTCAAGAGGAGATCCAGGGAAACACAGACCATCAAGATGGCCAGTAGTACCAGGCAGATTAGCATAAACTATAAAATAGAATAGGAAATGTTATGGAAAACAATCAAAAAGGGATTTGAAAAGTCTTGCCTCACTGACCTATTTGAAGGTGCCAACAGTCTTGTAGAAAAAGGAGGTCCACTTGATGCCTGAATTTTTACAAGGCATTTCACAAGGTCCAAGGCTGGGTCTTAAGACAGTAAGGAACCCACAGGGTAAAAAGAGTTTCTTGTGTGGATAAATAATCAGTTAGGAAGGCAGAGGACAGAAGGTGGGAGTAAACAGCGATTTTTTTCCATAGTAAAGAGATTCACACCACTAGCATTTCATAGGGATCTGCATGAGGACTCAAGATATTCAATATATGATTTTGAAAGTGAGTGAAGTGACAAACTTTCCTAAGTTATCCATGTAAATTAAAGGAAAGGCAAACAGAAGACTGTCAATAGGATTTCAGGAGACATCAGTGCCCAAAAAATAAGAAGTCAGACCAAATTTGATGAAGATAAATATGAAGTAAGGCATATAGAAAAAATGATGTATGAGTGGTTATATAAAATGATAGGCTCTGAGCTTGAATTCATTCAGCAGATGAGCTGGGTAGTAGATGAGAGGTCGTTCCAATTAATAAAAAGCAGAGTACTAGAAATAACTAGGAAAGGGCAAGAGAACTGAAAATAGAGAACCCAACTGAAAAACAAACTGTCGTGTAAATCCACAGTATGCCTACATCTTGAATATTGTATGCTAGGCTGGTATCTCTAAGTCTGAAAGGATACAGCAGGAATGGAAAAGATGTCAGAAAAACTATGGTATAGAGAATGATTAAGCAGCCTGTAAGTCTTCTGCCTGGAAAAAGCATGACTGAGGAAGAATATCACAGATATCTGTAAAATTATCAGTGGCATGGAGGCACTGAAGAGGGACCAACTGTCCACTGTATCTTCTGATCCAGTAGGATGAAGCAAAAGAAGTCAGGACATGGTAAGTTCACAGCAAATGAAAGTAAGCAGCTCTTCACCAGCTGAAAAAGCTGAAAACAACTGTATGGACCTTGAATCTGACTTGATACAGCTGCTCTTAGGCTCTAAAATATTACACATTCCTGGAAAAGTTACTTCAAGTTCCAGAGACTCCATAAGGGTCTCACTGCTACTTTTTACAATAAAAAGCAGCTTACCTGGTGCAGAAACTTCTTTTACCTACATGTTCTCTTCCTCTTCCTTCTCCGTTAGTGCTTCTGTTGCTGTTTCACAGCCAAATCTATTTCATAGAGCTCTCACACACAAAACCCCAAAAAGCTAAATCTCTGATGGCAGCCTCCTCGCAGGTCAACAACTGGTCAGCAGGAGCAACTGTTGCCTCATTCTTACAAAGGGATGTTCTCCCCAGCTCTGTACCACCATTACTGTCTTTTGCTGTCTTCAAGATGCTTTTAAGGTCAGTGATTAGGCTCATCAAGTTGCTTGGAGACACGTTACATCTATATGCTTCTGCAGTTCTTCAGTAATTCCAGGTCACTACACCACGTTATCAAATCCCAAAGAGCAGCTTCTGCTCACCTAGTAGTACCTACAGAAGAGGCTCTTCAAGTCTGGGATGTTATGAAGAGACATCCTTAAGTTCCCACACATGCTGACTACTCTGAGAATGGGAAGTAAGCTGCACAGTCCATACAGTGACACCTCACAGTGGCTTTCAGCCAAGCAGACTATACAGAATACAGAAAGTAGCCCACATCGCCTAACTACCCCAGCAATGCCCAGTTTTCCCCAAGACAGCAGTGGGACTACAGTTAGCATCTGCTTTCACATATCTAGCGATTTTCAGCTGACTGTTTAACACAGCCACTAAACAAATGAAATTATTTTGTGAGTGGGTGCAAGCAGCAAAATAAGCAACTGAAGAAGAGTAAGAGGCACGTCAACATGGTGAATTTTTTGAAGCCATTCAGTGGCTTTCATGTCCCTCCTAAAACATGGATCCAGAAATACATGTATAAATAGGCTTTGCCCCACTCCTTAACCTTGAGTAACAGATACATCTCTGCCTTTGGTTCAGGTGGCTAGCAGGACAGAGATTTGCAACTTTTATATCTAGGGTTCATTGTAGTAAATGTATCATTTGTTACATGCCAGCAACACCTTTCTGTACATTTTGATTATAGACAGTACGTTTTCAAAGGCTGTTTCTCCAGCAATGGCTAGCAGTTAACACCGGTGGCTGGAACAGATGTGTTCCAAAGAAACCAGCTACAGACAATCATACAAAAATATTACCTATACAAAATATATAAATACATACATACATAAATACATAACTAACATAGCTATCTAAGCCAGTATACTAAATGGTAAACCTTGAATATCTTTAATCTACTTGATCCCACTAAAGAAAATTGTCTCCTACAAAAAGTATGCAGAAGTAAATTATGTACCATACAGAAACGCACCTCCCACTGCTACTATACATATATATACACACACACTATATACAGTATACTGTGTACTATAGTTTGCTATACTTGCATCTGTTCTCTGTGTTTAGTAATGTGTAACAAAAATCTTATGCTTATTTCAGATAGTACTGAACTTCATATAAAAATCTTACAGGTATCTCTACCTTTTTACTTTGAAATCTTCTCTACAGTCTCAGCAAAAGACACAAATACACATCAGTCATTAACCCAGAAAGAAGTAACTGTTCGTCACATTCTGTCTTCTAACCAGTATTAATTAAAAGTATCCATACATTTTTCAATTAATTTCAGGTGCTACTTACACTGGGAATGACCTGGAGGTCGTGTGTTACTAACACTACTCTCAAAGGAAGAGTGGAAGTTGTGTATAGTTTCTTGTAAAATCTGTCTCTCTCGTCCCTGTAAAAGCACAACAAATTAAAATAAGGTATTCATAAATTTCTGTTTAAAAAATGAATTTATTGAGAGTTCACAAAAAAAATGTGTAAGCATATGTGTCTATGTCCAGAGAGTCACAGTGTACTATTAGGAATAGTAACAAATCCTTACCTCCCAGATATGTAGAAAACCTTGTAGTAATCTTTTCCTGAAACTACCAGACAGCAATAGAAACATTTTCACTATTTTCTTCATAGCTTTATAGCATGGAGCATCATCCACTTCCCCTAACTTTTAGCCTCATCACCTGCTGCTGTTGATCTTAACTTGGGAAAACTGTGGTTTGCTTATCCAAGCTTCCAGTATCAGAGAGAAAATGTCCTCAAAACTGAAAAAGCAGCTGAGAAGTGTCAGCATGCCTAATTAAAGAGATGCTCCAGTCCATAATCCTTCTGACAAGAACATTGCTTACTGTATGCCATTCTTAGCAAATTTGTTTATGTCAATATAAAAATAAAAGGCAATGAAAGCATAAGGAATGAGAGAAGTGCTATTTACCTAATGACAGAGAAATAAAAAACTGTTAGGTAAAAGAAAGGAGATCTTTCCTTTTACATTATATTCTCTAGCTGGACTAGAGCCGTCAGATGATTCTTTTTAGCATCACTGAAATCAATATTCAGTAACTGCAATATTGCCAATGTTTATGTTACCAGCAGCTTCTGATGTAATTTCCAATACTCTTCAAAGAACTGTACAGTCACTGAACTAGGAAAGAGTTAACAAGAGAACAGGACTTACCACAAAGGAAGATATTTTTCACTAATCAAATACATTAAGTATTTTGTTTGGAAAACATTCATTTGGCTTTTCTAACCAACATCTACAACTGAATTTTGAAATGTATGTTGAATCAACAATATAAGCAAACCCCGAATTTACTAAGTACAGTACTTCAAAATGTACCTTTCCTGCATTCAGTTCAGAAATAGCTGCCAAAATTTGCTGCCTTGATCCATCGGTTTTAATACCCAGCTCTTTCAGATCACCATCAGTAAGTGTAAGGAAGGCTTCCATATCCACCTACATTCAAAAAAAGAAAAAAAGACAAGACAAATATACCTAGGCAAAGATTCAGGTTAAAAGTGTTTGTTGGTTTGGTTTTTTTTAGTTGTATATACTTACTGTAAATGTTGTGCACACAGAAGTTTTTAGTGAATTACCAGCACCAAATGGTACCCACTTTACTGCTCTGTTGTCAGGTTTTAAATCTGCTGTTAATAATTCAATTAATTATGATAGTATATTTAAAATATTAGTGGATTTTTTTTTAAACAATATCAATATAAAATATGTACTCTCCACAAAAATTCCTCTACTTAGAGTAGCAACTACTTGAGTTAGACTAAGATTTCTCTCTATTCTTTTCTTTTGTCCCCCCCCCCAGTATTTTTGGAATTTCAGAATATTGTACTTTTCCAGTGCCTCCTGAGAAAAACCTGGGGTTTGTTCATATATCAGTTTTTATTATATCAATACATCCATAAGGCTGTGATAAGAACAAACATCTAAAACTTTGCATATTGATACAACCTTCAGCAGAGCATGTTCATTTCTACAAATTGTCCCTTCCCTATCATGTAGGGGAACAATAATAAGCGCAGTGTATTGTGATGCAGCAAAATAATCTGTGTTTGTGGTACTGAATCCTGAACTCTGCAGCAATGTGAATTTACTGTATGTCCATTCACTACCCTCTGCCTTTGGCCAAACAA
Source organism: Strix aluco (assembly GCF_031877795.1). Lineage (NCBI taxonomy): Eukaryota > Metazoa > Chordata > Aves > Strigiformes > Strigidae > Strix > Strix aluco. The sequence goes on along the minus strand of NC_133931.1, from coordinate 68,673,876 downwards.
ACACACAATTATTGCTCACATCTGACAGTGTCTTAAACATTGTAATTAATGAATTTTACTCATTCTCCCTTTCATTGCATCCTTCAGGCAAGTCACTGTCACAGGCCTCATCTACAATGATGCTCAGATTCCCCAATTTAATTCTCCTGTTGCTTATTCATAACGGATAAAGAAGAGAAAGCAGCCATCTCAGTGACTCACACCCTGCTGTTCTCCATCTACAAATGAGGTTCAAGCTGTGCTTCCAGGGATGATACAGCATGTCCTATAAACTGTTTAGCCACACTGGATGTAGACATATATAGAAAAAGCGGAGCGTAAAAACAGAGAGGGGGAAAAAAGTCTGAAGCACCTATCTGTGTCAAAATTGTAGATTCAGTGTAAAAAGCACTGATATTTGCAGTGTCCTGGAGGATGCCATGAATACCACTTGGTCCATGTTTCAAGGTCCTCTCTGCAATCAGAAACGGTTGTAAAACTTTAAATTTGAGATTCTGGATCACAATTCTGATGCAATGTGTGTTGCACCCTACTTTTCCTAAAAGAGTAAAAAATAATTTTTTTAAAAAAGGCATACCTCTTGTTCTTCAAAAATAGGTTGATATTTCTCAAGTGACAATTTTTTAAGGATGCCAGTCAGCTCATCTGTAATAATAGAAAATAAAAAGAAAACAGAAACACCCCCATAGATCAAAGATTTTAGTGATCTCAGCATTGTTAACTGCTGAAAATATATATTAAAACATATATTCTACACAGTGATATATGATAACAAAAACCCAATCACATTTATTCTGCATCAGAAATTAAAATATTGGCTTATTGTGTTCTCACCTACTTCCATATACTGTAATTCCATCTAATCTTACTTGCTAGGATAAAACCTTTCTGTTGTACTGCCCTTTTTTCCTCATTAAAAGGATTTAAAAAAACCAAACCACTAGAGGACAACTTAGACACTTCAATGCCTAAAATACAGGTGCTTGGCCCCAGAAGGTTGACCCAGATCATGCAAGTTAGACCACAAAACTCCTCAAGCAGGCAATGAACTGAATGGCGTATTTTCATGTCATGATCCAGGAAAGCAAAAGTAGAGCAACAACCACTCAGTTGCTCATTCAAAACACTGATACAACAGGGTATATATCCAAACCTCTTCTCCTTAAGTGCCTGACATCCAGGCATCTTGACCAGATGAAGTACAGCTAACATGAAACCTGGGCAGAATTTAAGTTTCATAAGCTTACCTTCCAAGACTAACAGCACTGGATATTGGGTTTCCTCTCAAAGTCTAAGGAAATTAAAAGTTGGATGACCTGATAATGACTCTTCCCACACACTTAAAATGTGATTAGCCACTTAAAAAGCGTAAATGCAGATTTAGAATAACCTGCAACTACGCCTCTTAATTACATGCTACCTCTCTCAACTAAGGATTCTGTTTATTTTTATCGCTTTGCTGTTACAAGTGACTGGTTTAAATTTTACCCCTAGAAGTACCGAAATGGTCAGTTAAACTAAGGAGTCAAAGTCAGAATGAAGAACATGAATTATTACACTACACAACCAAACTCTTATTTGGTATTCCCCATATAAACTCACTTTCATTGTAAAGACATTACTATTCCATTCCCAAATATACTTTGCTTTTATTTATTTCACTTCCTTGTCTTTTGACTGTCTTTCATCATTAATAGAAACATGAAACAGAATCTCACTCTCCAAGCTTCTCAAAAGACATCAAGTATCTTGAGATGGACACACTTGTTTATGCACCATTCTGGAAGCCTCCTTCTTTACATAGAAGAGACCACAGAAAACTGAAGTGAAAAATTCTAGAGTTTTGTTTTTTACCTCAAGGCCAATTAATTTGTTATGCTTAACATGATCTGTAAAGGTTGGCACACTTTCAGGCTAAAAGTTTTAGTACCCTAACTGACACTAATCCATGGGAAAAGGCAACCAGCTTTAGAAACACAGCACGAGAACTTCTCCCTCAGTTTGATGGAAAATATCGTCTTACAGAAAGAAAATAAAAGCTTCATTAGAAGCCCTTAGATATATTATTAACCTTTTTTTCTTTTAGGTTGTCCTGGTTTAACCAGGATAGGGTTAAGTTTCCCCAGCAGTGGGGGGGGAGCTCTAGCCGGTACCATGCAGACGTCCTGGCGCGTCACATTTCCTGGCGCAGGAGCGCGGTGCACACGTGGTTTTGTACATCTGCTCCTCTCACTGTTGTATTTGGTAGCTATTTTGCTCTGTTCATTGCTATCACTATTACTGTTATTGTTATTGTTGTTGCTTGTTGTGTTGCTATTGCACTGTTGTATTAAACCTTTCCTTATTTCAGTCTTGGGGCTTTGTATTTCACTCCCTTTGTGGGGGAGGGGTAGCAGCCGCGTGGTCTCAGACCCCGGCAGGGGCTAAACCACCACAACTTTGGCGCTCCAACGTGGGGCTGGAGAAGACTGAAATAAGGACAAAAGGAGAAGTGTGTTAGAGCAATCTGTTAGGTGTAATTTTTTCTGTTTTTTTTGATAAGAAATTGTTTGATAAGATTGTTTGATAAGAAATGTTTGCAATGCTGGGCAATTTGCTTGCGTGGTGGGGCTGGATTAATCCTCATATCCACTCTGTGCTCCTAGTGCTGGTGTTTGTTCTCGGTGGAAAATGTATCAAGGGTCTTGTTCTGCTCTACTGGTTACTGACTGCTTATAATGGGCTCGTTTCGCTGCTTGTGGGGGTGAACCGGTACCTGTTTGCTGCCTGGTCTTTTGTTTGGGGTCTCACGCCCCTGTGGGTGAGCCAGGGGAAGAGATTCTCTCGCTTTTTGAGAGTTTCAGCTATCCCTGGAGCACCCAGGCCACTGTGCTTGCGGCTCTGTGCTTTCTAAATGTCTGCCAGATCTTGGTTTGGGCCATGCGGTACTTCTCCAACAATAGCACCACCCGGAAACCTGCCCCGGGGGCAGATAGTTATAAATGGCAAGGTGTGTGGGAGAAGATGGGCAAGTACCTGAGTGAGTGGTCACCCCCAACGTTCTGGGATTTTACTCCCGAACAAGTGCAGAGTCCTGATAAACTGGTAGAGTGTTTGGAAAAGGTGTGCTGTCAATCAGACAAACCCCGGGAGATGCAGCTCGCTGCGATGTGCTGGGGGCTTGCCCATGCTTACCGCATCGCCCTTAACACTGATCACTGCCCTCAAGGGGGCGAAAGAGCTGCAGGGTCTGAAAGTGAGCCTGCTGGTACAGCAGCTGGGCCAGAGGGACAGGCAGTACCAGTATCAGTTCCCGATACGGAAAACCAAATATACCCAAAAATCCCCTCGCAGTGCACAGGGTGATAATGAACCAGGCCCATGACGAGAGCAGGAGGAAGAGCCGGAGGTAACCATCCGATCTCTATCCCTCAGTGAGTTGCGAGATATGCGGAAGGATTACAGCTGCATTGCAGGCGAGCAAATTTGCACCTGGTTGCTCCGGTGTTGGGATAGTGGAGCTGCTGGTTTGGAATTGGAGGGGAGAGAGGCCAAGCAGGTGGGACCTTTAGCCAAGCAGGCTGGTATTGACAAGGCAATAGGGAAACAGGCTCAAACCCTCAGCCTTTGGAAGCGACTCCTGCTCGCTGTAAGGGAGAGGTACCCCTACAAGGATGATGCTCTATGTCAGTTAGGCAAGTGGAGCGACATGGAGAAAGGCATCCAAAATCTCAGGGAAATGGCTGTGTTTGACGTGATCTATGGTGATCTGAATGATGAGCAGTTACCAATGGATCCAGATCAGGTCCCTTGTACACAGCTGATGTGGCAGAAGTTCCTGCAAAGTGGACCAAAGGGACATTCCAAAGCATTAGCAGCAGCATCGTGGTGGCGAGACACTCAGACAGTGGATGAAGTGACTATGCAGCTCCGGCAATATGAGGGAATCCCGACATGCTTTGGTTTCAGCCATAGAGGAACTGTCTCAGAGGCTCCAGAAAATGGAACAGGACATATCCTATGTTCCACCTGCACAGGCCGATGTTTCAGCTATTAGAAGCAGGCGTTTCCCCACCCAAGAGAAGGGCGGTAGAAGGTACACACCACGGGGTACCCTGTGGTTCTTCCTCCGCGACAATGGGGAAAACATGAGAAGGTGGCATGGGCAGCCCACTTCTGCCCTAGCTGCACGAGTACAGCAACTGAAAGGGAAGACCACCATGAAAGGGGAGTCTTCCAAGAGAGATGCAGCTCCAGTGTCTAGTCAGAAATCCCCCAGACAGAATAGAATGGCCAACAGTATGCTTGACCCTCTTGAGGGGACCAGGAAGTCATTCCTGCAGGAGTCACTCTTAGATCAAGTGAGTGATGGTGAGCAGGATTAGAGGGGCCCTGCCTCCAGCCAGGTGGAGGAAAGGGATAATCGGATTTACTGGAAGGTGTGGATCCGATGGCCTGGCACATCAGAACCACAAGAATATAAGACCTTGGTAGACACTGGCGCACAGTGCACCTTGATGCCATCAAGCCACAGTGGGGTTGAATCCATCTGCATCTCCGGAGTGACAGGGGGGTCCCAAGAGCTGACCCTATTAGAAGTTGAAGTAAGCTTAACTGGGAAGGACTGGCATAAGCACCCCATTGTGACTGGCCCAGATGCCCCGTGCATCCTAGGTATAGACTACCTCAGGAGAGGGTACTTTAAAGACCCAAAAGGGTACCGGTGGGCCTCTGGTATAGCTGCCCTGGAGGAGGTTGAGCAATTGTCCACCTTACCCGGCCTCTCAGAGGACCCCTCGGTGGTGGGGTCGCTTAAGGTTGAAGAGCAGTGAGTGCCAATTGCTACCAAGACGGTGCACCGGCGACAGTACCGTACTAACGGAGATTCCCTGGTCCCCATCCATCAGCTGATCTGTCGACTAGAAAGCCAGAAGGTGATCAGCAAGACTCACTCACCTTTCAACAGCCCTATATGGCCAGTGAGAAAACCTAATGGCGAATGGAGACTGACCATGAACTACCGTGGCCTGAATGAAGTTACGCCAGCGATGAGTGCTGCAGTGCTGGACATGCTAGAGCTCCAGTATGAGCTGGAGTTGAAGGCAGCCAAGTGGTACGCCATGATTGACATCACTAATGCGTTTTTCTCCATTCCAATAGCACCAGAGTGCAGGCCACAGTTTGCGTTCACTTGGAGGGGTATCCAGTACACCTGGAATCGATTGCCCCAGGGGTGGAAACACAGCTCCACCATTTGCCATAGACTGGTCCATACTGCACTGGAGAAAGGTGGGGCTCCAGAACACCTGCAGTTCATTGATGATATCACTGTATGGGGGGACACAGCTGAGGAAGTCTTTGAGAAAGGAAAGAAGGTAATTGAAATCCTTCTGAAGGCTGGTTTTGCCATCAAGCGACAGAAGGTTAAGGGGCCTGGAAGGGAGATTCAGTTCCTAGGAATAAAATGGCAAGATGGGCGTCGCCACATCCCAATGGAGGCGATAAACAAGATAACAGCCATGGCCCCACCAACCACCAAAAAGGAGACTCAATCTTTCCTGGGCACTGTGGGGTTCTGGAGGATGCACATCCCAAACTACAGCCTGATTGTGAGCCCTCTCTACCATGTAACCCGTAAGAAGAACGATTTTAAATGGGGCCCAGAGCAACAACAAGCCTTTGAACAAATTAAGCAGGAGATTACCCAGGCAGTGGCCCTCGGGCCAGTCCGGACAGGGCAGGAGATTAAGAACGTGCTCTACACCGCAGCTGGGGAGAATGGCCCTTCCTGGAGCCTTTGGCAGAGAGCAGATGGGGAATCCCGAGGCCAACCTCTAGGCTTTTGGAGCCGGGGATACAAAGGCTCTGAAGCTAACTATACCCTGACTGAGAAGGAGATACTGGCAGCGTATGAAGGAATTCGAGCTGCCTCAGAAGTGGTCGGCACTGAGACACAGCTCCTCCTGGCACCTCGACTGCCGGTGCTGGGATGGATGTTCAAAGGAAGCTCCCTCCACACATCATGCAACAGATGCCATGTGGAGTAAATGGGTTGCGTTGATAACACAACAGGCTCGAATAGGGAACCGCGACCCCCCAGGATTAGTGGAAATGATCATGAACTGGCCAGAGAGCAAAGATGCTGGGATGTCACCAGAACAAGAGGTGAAACGTGCTGAGGAGGCCCCACCATATAACGAGCTGCCAGAGGAAGAAAAACAATATGCCCTGTTTACTGATGGGTCTTGCCGCATTGTGGGAAAACATCGACGATGGAAGGCTGCAGTGTGGCATCCCACACGAGAAACCACTGAAGCTGTTGAGGGACAAGGTGAATCGAGCCAGTTCGCAGAGGTGAAAGCCATCCAATTGGCTTTGGAGATTGCCGAGCGAGAAAAGTGGCCGAGGCTCTATATCTACACTGACTCGTGGGTGATGGCAAGTGCCCTGTGGATGTGGTTGCAGCAATGGAAACAGAACAACTGGCAACGCAAGGGCAGACCCATCTGGGCCGCTGAAGTATGGCAGGACATTGCAGCCTGGGTGGAGAACCTCGTTGTGAAGGTGCGCCATGTGGACGCCCATATACCCAAGAGTCGAGCCACTGATGAACATCAACATAACCAGCAGGCGGACCAAGCTGCTAAGATCGAGGTGGCTCAGGTGGACTTGGACTGGCAGCGTAAAGGTGAACTGTTCATAGACCGGTGGGCCCATGAGACCTCGGGCCACCAAGGCAGAGATGCAACATATAGGTGGGCTTGAGATCGAGGGGTGGACCTCACCATTGACACCATCGCAGAGATCATCCATGGATGTGAGACGTGTGCTGCAATCAAACAAGCCAAACAGGTGAAGCCCCAGCGGAATGAAGATCGATGGATGAAATATAAATATGGAGAGGCCTGGCAGATCGACTACATCACACTGCCACAGACCCGCCGAGGCAAGCGCCACGTGCTCACAATGGTGGAAGCAACCACTGGGTGGCTCGAAACTTATCCAGTGTCCCACGCCACCGCCCGAAATACCATCCTGGGCCTTGAAGAGCGAGTTCTGTGGCAACACGGCACCCCAGAGAGGATTGAGTCGGACAACAGGACTCATTTCCGAAATAACCTCATAGATGCCTGGGCAGAAGAACACGGCATCGAGTGGGTCTACCACATCCCCTACCATGCACCAGCCTCCGGGAAGATCGAGCGCTACAATGGACTGTTAAAAACTACACTGAGAGCAATGGGGGGTGGAACCTTCAAACACTGGGACACACATCTGACAAAGGCCACTTGGTTAGTCAACACAAGAGGATCTGCCAATCGAGCTGGCCCGGCTCAGTCAAAACTTCCACGTGTTGTGGACGGGGATAGAGTCCCTGTGGTGCGCATGAGGGACCTGCTGGGAAAAATGGTCTGGGTTAGTCCTGCGCCGGGCAAAGGCAAACCCATCCACGGGATTGTTTTTGCTCAAGGACCTGGGTGCACCTGGTGGGTGATGCAGAAGGATGGAGAGGTCCGATGCGTACCACAAGGGGACTTGATTGTGGGTGAAAACACACCGTGAGTTATACTGTGCTTTTGTTAATTTTTCTTTGTCAATGCTAATTGCTAAGTGGCAGCTGGATGTGACGCACATCGTATAGAATAAAGGGGTGGATTATGTCCTGGTTTAACCAGGATAGGGTTAAGTTTCCCCAGCAGTGGTGGGGGGAGCTCTAGCCGGGTTATGCAGATACCATGCGGACGTCACATCCTGGCGCGTCACATTTCCTGGCACGGGAGCGCAGTGCACTCGTGGTTTTGTACATCTGCTCCTCTCACTGTTGTATTTGGTAGCTATTTTGCTCTGTTCATTGCTATCACTATTACTGTTATTGTTATTGTTGTTGCTTGTTGTGTTGCTATTGCATTGTTGTATTAAACCTTTCCTTATTTCAGTCTTGGGGCTTTGTATTTCACTGCCTTTGTGGGGGAGGGGCAGCGACCACGTGGTCTCAGACCCCGGCAGGGGCTAAACCACCACAGGTTGTTAGTTAGCCTTCTCATTTTTTCATCACACTGGTGTGCTTGAATTACAGGTTGTGATATGGGAAGAAACTTCCAGGGTCTCTAAGCCCAGAGCCTTGCTGTCATAAACAACATCTAACACTTTTCACACAGAGACAATACTTTCAGCTGTAGGCCTTTCAAGTTTTCTTTTCCTCTTTCCCTCTTCCAGTTCCTGTATTACACATTAAGTTTGAACAAAATCTGAATCCTCTCAGTTTTACAACTCTTGCATAACATATTGTTTCTCCTTTGTTTTTTCACTAAGTCTTTTCTTTGCTCTACTCACATCTTGTCTCCTTACCTACATCCCTGGAGAAAACAAAGGTTCTCAGAGCTCTTACTACTTCTGCCACATTACTCCTATTTAGCATCTCCTTTGTACTACTCTGTAGTAGTAGGGTAAGATTACCTTTCTCCAAGTTTTCAGAGCCTCCTTTTACTCTCACATGGTTTCGTCTTTCATGATTCTCTACATCACTGGTTCTCAGAATAGGGACAAGCTGTTGATGGTCCACCAAGTGGTTGCCTAAAAAGAAATCATGCATACCTCTGAACCTTGCTGCCTACTGTTCCTTCACATTTCAATGCAAATCAATCTTCTAATTCATTTAAGTTTACTTGAAAGAAAAGTTAACATTGGAGGTCTTCTGTACTCATTCTGATTACTGCTGGGCCCATGAGCATTTTTATTGCTGCTGCTAATTCAAAAGTAAGAGAAGCCCTTGAATTAAAGGACCACTAAACTATGAAAGCTTACAAGCACAATGAACTCAGAACTACTTAGGCTTCTGACAACCTATCCCTCTGCTACAGAGGAAACTTGCTGTACCGTGGCACTAGTGGTGCAGTCACAAAGCCCAGCTTTACCAGGTGAGATGAGAACAGCTGATAGCTTGGGAAATTCCCCTTGTTATCCGATGGGAAGTTCTCTTCCCTTTATATATTTCTAAACTGACAACTCTTACGTTACCAAGCCATCACTGTAAAATGGCGCTCAGTAAAATATGAAAGGATTTTCTCCAACAGTGAGTACAGCTATGTAACAGCTAAGACATGGTAAGAGGACAGAAAGTGGGTCGAATATCACCTCTCTTTAGTGTCAAATGGAAGTACAGTGTCAATGGACAAAGTTAGCATAAATGAAAATAAAACAAAATCAATACGGACGCTAAAAAAACCCAAAAATAGTATAAAGTGCCTCTTGCAGAAACCAGATAAAAGATGTCTCCATGTCTTATTTAAAAGATTGAGTCATGGGTTTTTTTTTTTTTTAAGAGATGTTTACAGAAGAAAAGTAATTGATATCCTGTCTCTAATGCAGTAACATGACTTTTTAAAATCAAAGTGCTGTAATTTAGACCTAAAGGTTCAACTTAAAAGACAGTAATCTTATTGGAAAAGTGGTAACATTATCATCCTTTTTTGACCTGAAGTTGAAAATAAGGTCAAAATAAGGCAATTTTTGCAATTAAAAAAAAAAAAAAAATGCAATACAACTCTTAAAAATCAATTGCATGTAGCTATGACTTGCTATGAATCAAAATTGTGTTTCTGTAGTGATGTGCTTCACTGCATTTATTAAAAAAAAAATTCTTTTTGAAAGTGGAGAAACTGTGTTTTGTAGCCTCAGCAAAGGCTGAAAAACAGGATTTAAGCCAGAAAGGGGGCAAGGAAGGATGCCACGTAAGAGCAGCCTACCTACATGCTCTATGCTAGCTTTGACCCTCTAAATGGAAGGGATCACAGCTTCTGGGAGAGAAATAGTCAGTTACTGCAGGAATGCCAATCTCACAGTGAGAAACACAACAGTATTTTTTCTAGAAAGAAAAAAGTTCTCATTCTCATGCAGATACAAACTAGTCCAGAACAGTTATAGCCTTAAACACTTTGTGCTCTTGATGAATGAATCTCCCATAATTACGGTGACCTACTCACCATCTTCTGTAATAGTACCACTGCTGGAACCATTGCTCTTGGCCTGTCTGTGAGAAGAAGAGAGAGAGGACTCTGGGTTGTGAACCTTAGGAGACGGGGAGGGTGACGGGGAAGGTGTGAGAGTTGGTGATGTGCTTTTAGACGTAGATGAAGTCCCAGATGGAGGTCTTTTGTTCATCTCTGGTTTTTGCTGTAGTTAATGATACAATCATTTCAGTTTATAAAAAAAGTGTTTACCTATATACAATGCTTCAATATTATTTAAGTTGCATATCATTTCTGCAGAGCATACAGTCACAACTAGAAGCTTCTGTGTAATTCATACTGAAATAATTGAAGCAATAGTGATTTATCCCAGGTGAGAGTCTGTCCCCTCAAATTCATCAAGAAAAATATATTTATTCAGGCTGTAATTTTGAAGTAAGAAAATTGTTTCTATAATACTATATACAAGCACTACAATTATTTTTTTTATAAAAGCTGAAATTACTTTGACTCTGAAAACAGGTCTTTTTATTCAGATATTTAATTAAATAAATAAAACCTCAATTAAAGCTTTTTGAAGTATATCAGATGCTTATTTAAAGTAGCACTTCATGCTGGATTAACCAGAAATATGTAGCAAACATAAACGAAGTTTCGGATGCATTTAAATCCCTTGCTGCACCAGAATGAAAGTTTCCAGTCAACCCTTAAACTTGTTATTACCTAACATGAGTCAAATGATTCAAATTTATTAAATAGTTTGCAAATATTTAATCCATTTAGAGGGATGGAAAACAAAAAAATACACAAATTAAAATGAAGAATAAGAATATATATGTATGTCTATCAGTCTTTTCCAAAACAAGTTAATGTACCTCATCTCCTAAATTCCTCAAACTATGTATCACTTCACATACTTCAATGTTTGCATTATATGACCTAAAAAGAAGCCTTAGGTGATTTTCTCCTGGATTCCTGAATTCAGAGTTTAACTTAAAATACCTTTTGTCAGTCACGCTGCTACAAGAAAAACATAAGAAAAAATTTGAGCCAAGAAGGGAGAATGACAGTGGCTCCTGTCTCTCTACAACTTTGCTTCTGTGCTATGGCATAAATGGAACTTTTCTAGTTAATGAAAGAGATGCAGATTAAAAAGACAGAACTGATTTGAGTGGTAGCATTCTTCCATTACTCTGTCTTATGCCAGAATGTACTACCTCCTTAGCCCTGCATCGAATTGATTAGAAGTAATGTAGCATGACACAAGTTTGAGAGGTCTCTGAAGAGCACTGTAAACTCATTTTTTTTGTCCCAAATTTCCCTGTATTGTTATTGGCCAGTTGTTTTTCAGAATGGTGTTCCCTCTCTAGTGCATTGTCTGCATTTATTTAAACTACATCACCCTGTAAATTGTTACTTAGTTTTAATTTTCCTTTCTTTAAAGCTTGTACAATCCCATCCCTCATGGATAACTTTCGCAAAATTGATGAGTGTAACATCTCTGCATTTTTACGTCAGCTATTTCCATGTTTAGACAGCACAACCCTAATGGGAGGGCACAAGCATTTCCACAATGGATACGGACATTACATTTTCAGCATTTATGTTGTTGATTACAACAACAAAACAGGCTGGTTCAAGCTTTTGCAGCCAGTGTGGATCCATATCTGATTCTGTATTATCAACAGACACTGATGTCCCAAAAATTGCCTCAGACGCGTGATACATGAACATCTATAGCGAGATCCACACTGATTACATGTTTTGTTATTTGTAGATAGACCGAAATTCATCTCAACATCTAAGCAAAGAGCACTGAAAGAGCTGTTGCCGTTCCAACATACTGGCATCATTTTTATTTAAAAATCTTTTCAACAGTATGATGAACTGCATTCCTAGAAATGACCTGTAGGGCACTGCACTTCACTACTTCTTTATCCCCTAATGTCTTCCACTGTGAGTGGGAATAATAGTTAAACTTCTCAGTGGCAGCACTGTTGTAACAACAGGCCCCAAGATCTGCAGGCCAAAGCTCACAGGCACAGGTATTATCTCTTAATAGGCTAACTAATATAAGTGGAGAAAAATAAGATTTTTCTGAGCACAGAAGCAGCTCTTTTGAAATTATTTCCAAGATAAAAACAAGATGAGAGGCACTGCTGAGAGTTTAATTGGAAATATATTGGTCAGACCACCTCTAAAAGAAAAAGTATTTGGTAGCTGTTCAGTAGAGGGGACTTCAATGAGGGAAGAGAATAATAAAGTGGCTTTGTCTACAGGAAAGAAAAAGACAGATCAATTATAACCCAGGGAGCAGTTACATGGGATAGAAAGGGAGAAAAGTTTATCATGTACCAAAGAATCAGTATGAGTCAGTCCATAGCTTTTGGGGGTCCAGCAGTTAAAAATTTTAGCTCCCAATCTCATCTTTGAAAACCAACCAGTAGTCGCTTCTGAATCAGGACTGACAGATCAGAAACAAAGTGATTATTCAAGGAAACTGTTTTGGCATTGGTAGTTGCACACTTTTTTTGATTTTTGTCCTCCAGAAATTTCAATTAAATCACTGAACAACTTTGTAACTTCATTTATCATTGATATTTACTGATTAAATATATATATTGCTTACTGTTGCCATATAAGACGTCACAGAACGAGACAGCAAATGTAGTAATTTTATATTCTGGCCATTTTTGTTTCTTTGGGCAAAACTTCAAGAAGAATCTCATGAAAAGATGCAAGGAAAACAAAACAAAGCAAAACGAGCTGTTCAGAGATTACACAAGCAAAAAGTTGAGAAATTTTGCTCTTGGTCATGTATTCTAACATTTTCAGAATACCAGACCTTAGAACTAAAACCCCAAATTATGTGCTTTCTTTCTCTTGCTCTCTGAAATGTAATATTTTTTTGTGTGAATAACCCCACACATTTCACAATAGTGTATCACATCATCTGTTATGATGCTGCTTTCCAACTTGTGTCTGTGTAGATTTTGAAGATTTAAAATCTTAATCCTCAAAAATTTTGTACAAAGCAGTTGTTGACTTCAAAGTACATGCACAAAAATGGTCAGGTCATAAGGGTAAAGCTATTCCAGGAAATTGATAGGTAAGTCAGCGCAGATTGTATGGCCTGCACTCGAGAGCAAAACCTGACGTTGGGGATGACAACTTAATGTTCATACTGTTTAAAAATAACACCTTGTGAAGCAGACTGGATCCACACATATTGTTGTGGTTGGCAGATTCTGGTACAAATTATCTCATGTTCTGCACTCAGGTTATGCTTTCAGGGGGAATCTACCTAAACCACTTCAGAGTAAAGCCCAGGTGTCCCTGCCCATGCAGGGCAGTTGAAACTAGATGATCTTTAAGGTCTCTTCCAACCCAAACCATTCTATGATTCTATGAATAACTAACTTAAAAGACTGGACTCAATCAGAATACTCAATATGTAGAAAGAAATAACGAGAAACCAAAGTAACGGTGCAGACCTACCCTAAGATCAAGTATTACATTTACTGTTTTTAAAACAGAGTGAAATTAATAATAAAGCAAAATCATGTTTTATTATTAGGTCTGACCTTTTGTAGACTTGTAATTAAAAGGAAGGTTTGTGGAGCTGAAAAGTTTCCACTACTGTAACAGGTGTCTCTTCATTTCAGGCTGTGCAATGTCATGCAGTTATATTTATCAACCATCCATGACTGAGAGACAACCTATTAAAATTAGCCAATTTGGAAGTACAAAAATTTACATTTCTCTTTACCTTTACAACATGTCCATTGCCTACAATTTGAGCACACTGCAAATCAGACAGAGTGGATGAAGGAGTTGACTGGACTGGACTATGCTGTTGGCTGGGTTTCTGTTCAGGTAAGCCTGCTGCTTTTCTTCTTTGGGCTGCAATCTGAGACAAAACATTATCTGCACTGCCACCTAAAAAAAAAAAAAAAATAGAGTCAAGGAAACCATAATTTTAAAATATTTGTTAATTCTCAATTCACCTCTCTCCACCACTCACTTTCTTTTAAAAACTGACTGGATGAATTGTAAGCTTCAGACCGTTCAGCAACCTTCAGGAAAAGGTAACAAAAATCAAGCACAGGAGAAGAGCTATGTCAGCCTTCTATACACACACCAAACTGGCTTTCATACTCTTGGATACAGGTTTCATGAGCTGCTTCACCATATTGTCTTTACAGCTGCCAGATACAATGCTTGCAGCTTTGTTTTTAACTGAAAACCGATTTTTATTTTAAACAAAAAGCAAGCAACATGGGTAAGAGACAGCTCTATGCAATATATGTTGCCATGAACAAGCATCCACCTGATCTATCGTGGATGGACGCAATAAAATCAACATGTTTTTTCTGTTTGAGACTTCTGTAACAGATATGAGGCTTTTGTTCCCTTATGGAGGTGTCCAAAGTCCAATCCTGTTACAACAGAATTTACAGAAGTTTTGCTTATACAACAGTAGAAGCCCTCAGAAAAGGTTTAATATCTTCTACAACCATCACAAACACTTTTTTTCCCTGAACTAGATACAAATGAGTTTCTTATTAAAAATAAAAGCAGCACAGTACCTGATCTGTTATGCAGTTCACCTCCATGCCTGTTAATTCCTGCAATGTTATTGGATCCACCAGAAGAATGGGGAGAATGGTTGAAGTTGTTGGAATTTGAAGGAGATGCAGGTCTTCTTGCAAATGTTGGTAATTTGACTGGTCTAGTACCTTTGCTAACAGATGTCTGGAAAGTAAAAAGAAAAATAATTTTCATCTTTCTTGTTTGAGCAAAACAAAGATCAAACTTCAACTATTTATTTACCATAGTTCTGAAACTTCCACTGAAGAACAAAAGCAATATCAGAAATAAGATTATTTTACATATACAAATATATTGAATATATATTTATATAAATATATATATTCCACAAAAGAAATGCCACCATAATGAAGGCATTAATTTTCCTTGACCCCTGGCCAACACAAAATGAGCACATGTGATGCACCTGAGATATGCTACACACATATTACGAGCAGTGGGGGGAAAAAAAAAAATAATCACATGTGAAACTTCCTTCCTGCAGAATCCTGGTTTTGTCTCTCCCATCTTACAAAACGGCTACCACCTACTTCTCATCCATCATATCCCCGTTTCTTACTAGTTAAGCTGCAACAAGTGACGTGAACTTTCTTTCCTTCACTTGCATCTTCATATCCCCTTCAATCTAAACATCTACCTGCATCATTTTATTGACTACTGTTAACTGATGATCTAGCTATACACTAGCCAAACCCTCAGCCACATCCACATCCTCCTTCAGTTCTTTTGCTTTTACATCACTGGCCACTGCCAACCATCTGACAAACAGCTCTTGCAGCTCAGCTTTTTCATGTTTCTAGTCCTGTTGCTCAAATCACTTCTTCCAAAGCTGATTTACTAGGTTTCTCTCCTTCTGTTTATTCCCTTAACAAAACCCTTCTTTCCCCACAGAAGGATCGACAGCTAGTTCTCCCCTACTTGCCCTGCTCCTCGCTTTATATATGGGTGCCAATTATCCACTTATGTTATTACAATCATCTTTTTTAGGATGATGAACATTGACCTTCCTGTGATCTATCACTTCCCTTCTAATACTCCACCTTATTCCACCTAGATCACCTCTACTGGTATTAAGCTAACTTTCACTTAAAAAAGGAAGACAGAAAAATATTCCTCCTAAATTGTCTTCATTGTCCCATTCCTAGAACCGACATGAAATACAGTTCTGGACTAGTAAAGTAAACCCTTCTCTACGGTTGGCTGTTAGAATTTAAGGTCAGGGGAGTAAGCACTCCTCCTTTTTCTCCTACTAACTAGGAAAGCAAAGGTTGTCAAGGTTGTTTTGCTTCCTGTCTCAAGACAAATCAGCTATTTTCCTTTTGTTTTGCATTTTCACTGAAAACATTGTAGAATCAGGCAAGCTTCTTCTCTAAAAAATAGAATTTATTCAGTTTTCCCTTTTTACTTGCACTTTAAGGCTTCATGCCTTCAAGCCTATTTGATCACTAGCTGATACAATTTATCTATTACTAATCTTTCAGAATATTATGTCTCTATATTTATGTCTCACTTTCTTCCCTCCCCCACCAGTTCCTAAAAATTGAGAAACTTTCACCCTTTTCTTCTGCCCCTAGTCTTCTTCCAAATCAGAGCAGTTTCCACCACACTCCAATGACTCTACCTATTTTGGCAACTAAAATATATAGGTGAAACCAGCAGCCACCTTAGCAGTTTGCAAAAAATTCATTAGGGCTTGACTTTATCCTGGTTAACAACAATCAAGTAATTTCATTTCATACAAAACTTTTGTTCCATTTATGTTCCTTCCACAGAGCTGGGTATTATTCCTAAACAGTGAGCTTAAAAGGACAAGCCACTACCGAGACACCAGGTTTAAAGTAATTTCTAATCAGAAACACAGTGTGGCTCACTAGTCAGCATGGCCTGGACATAACGCAGTATTTCTGTACACATTTTGTTCACCTACTATATCAGAGTTCCCACTGTTGTTAAAATCATGCTTGATTGCTCTCTGCGGCCAGGCAGTTCTCATCTGTTCAGCTTTGCCATCTTTCCTGAGTCGCGTTCGGTCGGAATTCCAAAGCTCAAAACTGGAGGGCGGTAAGAAAGGCGGTATCACTGCTTTCAGTTTATCGCTGGGCAGCCTGGTAAATGGAGCACTGCTTCTCAGCTGAGAGGGGAAAACAAAGAAGAGGAAAAAGAAAAGAGCCTCTTCTTAAGAAATATTACTGGGAGCTGATGATGTAGTTTCAAAATTGTAAGTTAAATAAAAAGATGGAGACAAAGGCATTTTTAAACAAAATAAAATGTAAACAAGACACAAAAGCAGTATTCGTGAAGATGCACTACACATAATAACAGAGAGAATGCAATGGACATTCTGGCACCCATCAGTACGTTCATTCATTTTGCACAATGAATATAGTTTATTAAGTGGCAGAAACTGTCTCTTCCTTCGTTGGGCTGAATCTTGCATCAAAGTGATTTTCACAGGAATGTTAATTAATTTCCAAAGAAATAACAAGGTAGTCCTCTCTGTTCCCAGATAGGACACCTGGAAACAGTGAACAACTGTCTGCTCCTGGTGTATGTGTTTTCCAGAAAGGGAAAAAACCAAAACAACTGATTTGGCTCCCTGGAGTTCTGTCAGCCACATCAAAAGTTACCCAATCTTCTTAAAAAAGAACATAAAGGATAACCAGCCAAATTTAATGACACCTCCAGGGAGTCAGCTGTAGGGGAATTTAAAGCTACAACATAACAAAAGAAATAGAATACAAACAAACATTCTAAAATAAATATTTCCTGGTTGCCTCTACTGGTAATATCTCACTTTCACACTGTCAGTTCCTGTCTAGTGACTATAAACAACTGATAGGTCTCTTTTGAATGGTGACTTGGATAGGAGATAAAAAAAATAAAAGTGATGGGAGCTGCATAACCTTCTGAATTGGGCTGAACACACCAAGAACACTGTGACATACCATGGTTGTCAATAATTCATCATCCTTTCCTCCTTTTGCAGTGTTTACACCTGAAAAATATATAAATGATATTTTATTGTTTACATGCTCCTACTTTTATTCTCATTGTTTTTATTCTCATTTTCTTCTCAAAAATAATGTCTCATTGTTTTTATTCTCATTGCTCCTACTTTTATCGCTTATTGTTTTCAAACATTCAACAGATTTACCCTCAGTAAGCACACAGAACCAAGATTTTCAGTGACACTGTCATGTACCTAACTTAAAGTTAGGCCAACAGTCTTATTTCACACCACAAACTGTGGGGGGTTTGCATGGAGAACTGTATAATTTCAGTAGATGTGATTTATGATTTGGGATATTCCAATCTCTCTTTCTTCTCAGAATTATTTATTATTTGTTTAAATAAATTGGGTTTCATTACATAAATTAGTTTATGAAAGATACTAACAACTTTTGAGTGGCCTGTCTCTACTGTCCAATTTAATGGTGCTTGCAACAGAACATTAACATCAGCGTTTTCCTGCTTAAATGATGCTGCACTGAGTGTACAGCATGATCAACAGTCAGGAGTACCAACATCTCTCTTTCTATATACTACAAATACATTATGGATCTTTTCAGTTGTATTAAGCTAAATAAAATCTAAATCAATAAATTAGAAATAGTATCATCTTGACTATCCCTCAAGAGCTCACTTCCCACAAGACAACTCTGGCTTTACCACTAGCTTTGTTATTTGTGATCCGAGCTGTAGCAGCATCCAGGTTTCCAGAGGTGTCCGTATCACTCTGTGAAACTGCTTTTATGGTAGAATTTAATGATGGTTCAGGCTCATCAGGAAAAGGCACAAACTGATCGGAAGGAAATCCATGGCGCAATGTCTGAGTCAACTTCAGTTTGCGGAATCGATTGGACATCCTGCTCCACCAGGACTAGATTGATAAGAAGACACAACAATTTAGTTCCAACTACCAAAAAAAAAAAAAAAGAGGCAAAGAAATGTGCAATTAAGTAATCCTTAGAGCAGCAATAAATCTGTCAAGGAGTTTTTGAGATAAACTACAAAAGCAATGTTGAAGCGGTTTGCAATTATCAACAGAATCCTTCACCATAATTTGTATGCATAAGATTAATCTCTTTCCTTATTTTTCATCTGTCAAATGCCTTACAATATTTTTCCACACTATCTAGAAAGACAAGGTAGATAAAAGTATTAGGGCAATTTGAATAGGAAATTTTTACAGCTACATCGCAAATAGTTAATCTGCCCATTAACTTCCAATTTCACCATGTGAAAATTTATATTTTCTGCTTCTTAGAGGTGTGCATAGAAGTTTATCCAATCTGTATGAAACCTTCTCCTTAAGATTTTCAAAATCAGTGTCAAACTGGAAGAGTTCTGACAGTATTCCTGTCAGACTAAAGATCCACAATCCATACAGTGTTGCCATACAGATAACTTAAACCCTGCCAGACTGGAAAGACTATAAACTGAAAAAGAGCAAGGCAAGGAAGTATCAGCTGTGAAAACAACACCAACTGTAGGACTACTGCATCTACAACCTCCATCCTATACACATATCACATATGTCGAAACTGTTACATGAAAGGACCATCTTTGCTCAAAATATAATTTACCCAAGTATTTACAGACTTACACATTTTCACAGGCAGACAGTGCAAGATGCTTCAAGTATTTAGCAGGACATTTCTCTAGACTACACAAGACCTACAGGCTATATTAGGAAGACCTAAGCAATCTGTGTTAAAGATTATGTAGCCTGTAGGTAAGTAAATCAGATTATAACTATCTTCTGATTATTTCTTAGTAAAGCTTCTTCTTCCCTTTCTGAAACACTTTCAAAAAAAAAAAAAAAATAGTCATGTGAAAGTGATGATACTTCATCAAGTCAGCTTTATGTGATAACAATCCAGGTAACACACTCTCCTAGTTTACTCTTTATTCTTAGCCATTCCTTCTCATCATACATATTCCTCTCGCTCCTTGGCATTTAACATTTTTCAAGTGCTTACTGATATATGCCTTCCCAACTGTCATACAGTAGAAGTAATATAAACTGTAAACTTATTCCCTGTAAATCAATCCTTCCAGCAGATGATCATTAAAAAGATTTTAAATCTGCACAGAGCAATAGTAATGGATAGAGTTCTCAGACCTTTATATCTCTTTGGACCCATAACTAATAAAGATTTACATTACTTTCAGCAACAAATGATGAAAAAAGGCAAGAGAGACAAATAGTTCTGAGAAAGCAATGAAAACCACACAGTTCAGTGTTTATTCACCTTTCAAAAGGAACTGAAAGGGAAGAAAAAAATCCATCTAGTTTTAACACGGAGTACAATGAGCTTACAAGAGAGACTGCTTGCACAATGCGGTTTGGTTTTGTTCACTGAAGCTAGCTTGCTCCTGTAACAAAGATCACTTCTAAGTTCCTATCATCTTTGTTACTCTTCTTCACAGTGCTTCTGCCTTGGCTAACATATGCTGACACCACAAACTAACCCAAAATGGAGTAAGTACAGCCACTGTGTTACCATATAACGACCTACTGCTCTCAACAAGAAAAGAATAATAGTGGAGAGGTTTCATCTTGTCCTCTGGCATGCAGAGTATGTTGGTCTGAGCTCTGAAGTTTCCAGTCTGCTGCTGCAGAAGGCTGTGGTCTTTCCATATACCCTACCACATCACACATACACAGAAGTTGCAGTAAAGGGCTTTAAACTAGACCAAAGCAGACAAGTAACAAAAATGCATTTGTGGTTAAAAATAGTGTCTGTCAGAAGGCTGAAATCTAGTAGCAGCGGGAGAAGGCAACAGTATCAAAGAACAGAAAAATGGTGTTGCCACTTGAGAAATACCTTAGACATCTGAAACAATATTAGGAATGAAAGAATAAGGAGAAGAACTGGGAATCTCTGCTCTCAAACAACTTTAATCTAAAAAAGAAATTGAATGTGACAATTCACAGTGCTCTAATACTGACATTGAGAGTATAACTTGCTAAAGAAGCACAGGCAGGAAGAAAAGAGAGGAAATAAAATTTTTGCGTATGGAAAAGACACAACTTTGCTTTAAAGTCCACAAAATGGTGAGAAGCAAAGCAGTTAACACTTTCTGTGTGAAAGGCGTAAACAATGAGATCATGGTTATCCACTACCTAATCAGTAGGTAAAGGTACAAGGGCCTGTATTACACATAAATTACAAATAAAAGAAACACACAAAATAAAAAATTTACTTGTTAATGACAAAAGTGATCAAATAGGAGACACAGAAAAGGGTTTGTTTTTTTCAAACTTCAAAATCAGCCTACTGTGATCAGATATTTTAGTATGAATACCATTAACAGGAGGAAGGTATGAATGAATGTGCATTTGCTTAAGAGAGTAAGAATATTTAAATGAGCTTACACAAATTAAAACCAGACAAGACTGATTAATATTACCCTAGAGTAATTATAGGCAACATGACCTCTGAACAAATAATGATTATCTTCAAGATAAGTTAAGAGGATGGAAGAAGTTACAGAAATCAATCAAAAGACAAATACGTCATCACCCTTACCCCAAAGAGGAAAATCTGAAAATTTAATGATCAAAAAGCTTAACTTGAAAGGACATAATGGAAAAAACTTTGCATATCACCACAGCTCATAGCAGACAGCTGGCATGGGTTTGTTGGGAATAAATCCCACGAAATCAATCTCTCCCTGTGACAGAATACTGGTCAAGTGGGCAGAAGGGAGAAAAGCTGTAACATAGCTTGACTGTAATAAAGCTTTTATCACTATTCCATATAACATTCATCGAACAACTGAGGAAAATATGGTTTAAATAAAATTAGTATAGGAAAAGCAGCATAGCCAAAAAACATATTAAGAGACAAATTACCAACAATTTGATCTCAAATTGGGAGGTCATACTTCGTGGAGTGAAACAGGAGTTTGGAAATGTTCATTAACAACAGCAACAATGAAACATATTTTGCAGAGTCTATGGAAGACATCTATCTGGACAGTTTCATTAGCACCTTAAGATGCTCTAAATTTTAACACTGAAAAATTGACATTATTCAGTAGGGGTCAAGCTGACATGTAAGAAGAAGAAATCAAGTGTCCAAATTCAGAAAAGGAAGTAAATAGCAAAGCAGTTGTACTAAAAAAAAAAAAAAGAACATCTGAGTCATAACATACTACAAACTAAGTATAGATGCACGATGTCTTACTGCTGCAAAATAGGTGAATTTCACTGATAACAGCATGAAACACACAACTGCACAAGTAGTTTTTGTACACCACTATGTGATACTGAGACATTAGCTGCAATCTCATGACTTGTTTTGAATCCCTCACCTTGACAGATACAAATTTGAAATAGTAAGAAGTTTAGGAAACATAACCTGCAAACAAGGAAATTTGAATTAATTACTTTTGTTCAGTCTAGAAGAAAAAAAAAGATTGAAAAGAATATGATAGTCCTTGAAGTATTTATATAGTTCTTATAAAAATGAAGGTGGCCACTGAACAAGAATCAACCAACTTAATATGCAGCAAGAGATACAGATTAGATCGGGGAAAAAAATTCTAACAGCAAGAAGCGACAAGCAGTGGAACTGGGTGCTGATGTAGATCATGGGACCAAAGGATCTTCTTCACCACAGTGAAGGAAGAGAGAACAGAAACTTCCATCAAGGATGTTCTTGGCATGTTCGTTCTGTCTCCTTACGTAAAGGCAGGTAAGCCTGTCAAGTTCCCTCTCATTTTTACATTTCCATGATTCTGTAGACCCTCACATTCTGTCATTTGCACTGATCTAGACAGAAAATTTATGTACTGGCTGAGTCACCATAAATATCTTTGGTTTACAATTCTGGCTCAGCACAGAGCAGTTGCCCACATGCAAGCACTGTTGCTACAAAACCCAGGAGAGGTCCCTCACTTCAGCACTCTCTTCACATGCTGGTCCAAAGAGAGATGAGTCTGATGACACACTTCCCCCCAGGCAATCTGTAATTGTCATTTATAGCCTCTCTGAACATTTATAAGGAGAGTAAGATATGTAACATACTTGTGGTCAGACAGAATGGTTAATAAAGCATTAAGCAGTGATGGAAGAGGGGGCTACATTGTCTTTCAGGTTACGTGTGTATATATATATCAGAGAACTATACAGAATACAGTTTCTGCTGAAAAAGTGTTTGATTAAGACTTAACTTGTAAACACTGTAATATTTTGTAGTTTTGAGACCAAATACTTAAACATTCCACACATCAAAATACTAAGTTAGCGTCAGTACTCACATGTACATTTTTATCATTGACAGGTCTTGTAATTTTTTCTTAATTTCACTTCATAATCTTTTATGACCCTAACTCAAGCCTTTGCATCATAACACTGCAAGAGCTGCCATGTGACCTGTTGTTGATCTGTATTCCGTAAAGCCAAAAGCTGTTGTGACAATCACCTATATAAGTAACTGCATTCTTAAATAGGTCCATCTGAATTCATACTGAAGTTGTATCGTATCAAATAATAGAATAATCATATGAAAATAACCACTTGTTGTTTCATAGTTAAAACTGCAAAACAGATTTGAGCTAAAGTAGAAAGGTCTTTAAAATCCATGTCAACAATAGCCTGGAAATTACCATGTGTGTTTCCAAGGCCCTGATAATATTTACACTAAAAATGTGAGATCAGGGACCCGAGAAAATTCTGAGGTATACCATAATCAAAAATTATTCACCTAAATAAACAACAACAACAACAAAATAAGCTAATACTTTTCCCTTCTTTTTTTTGCAAACATAAACAAAGATACTGTGTCTTACGTTGTAAGTGGCATGCACTTTTTCTGACTCTCTGGTTTCCTACTGGACTACCGCCAATTTCAAGTTAAGATACAGCATGCCAGAGGACATATAAACCTGAACTGCACACTCTTCCACTCGTCATATTAAAATCTCTGCTATGATCTTCTTAATTTTCAATGCCAAAAGCCTGTTTCCGTTTATGGTTGAAATTAAGTCTACCCTCTGTCCTAGAAGTAGACAAGAGATACAGCCTCTAAAGTCTCTTGGGCTGTTCCACACAGAGTCCCAGGAGTATTTGCAAGTACATTACCAGAACTTCAGTTTCCTTCCAAAATCATCCTTCCTTCTTCTAGAGTCTACTAAATACCATAAAAGTAAAATAAAAGAACTACTGCTGCAATTTCTACATAGAACAACATATAAATAGGCAGTTTCTCACTATGTTAGGAGACACTAGCCAAATTCCCTTAACACATCCACTCCAATTTCAAAAAAACTTTTTTGCTAATTTTTTTTTTAACTTAGCAATGAGTATAAAACCAGCCTACTAAAGATGGAGTACATTTGGATTTTAAAGGCAAATTTAAAATTAAGATCATAATGGAAATTCAGTTCCAAACTTATGAACATGGTATCTTCCACTACTTAATTATGGGATCTATTTCTAGGCACTCAAATGCTTCGATGCAAACTCTTCCTTAAGTCTTCCCTTTGCCTTGCCATCTGACAAAAAAAAAGCTGAACACATATTTCATAAAACCAGGAAGTGCTGTCAATGAGGAATTCAGACCACACACCCCCAAAAAAACCTGTTACGTATTAGATCCAAAGTACTTCTTAGCAATTACTTTCTCTGCTTCATACATTACAGGAAACAATCACTGGTTATTTATTAAGAGTGAATGTATTTACCTTTAGACCTCCTTTGTCATCTGGCAACATTGGGACATTTAAGGATTGCCTACTTCTAGAACAAGGCAAAGATGATCTGTTGTTCAGTTTATTCTTGTCTTTGTCTACTTGCATGCATGCTGATGCCAGTAACCGTACAAGCTCTGTGTCTAAAAGAAAACAAATTAAGGTAGTGTTTATTCTGTTTTGCTTTCCCAAATTACGACTGATATGCTGACACTCTCCCTATAAATCCCACATAAGCTGTAATTGATCTACCTCTCAAACACAAAGCAGATGAACCCCCAAAACCTCCTCTCTTGACCTAGGTTTCCCATGCCTTCTCTCCACACAGTGGGCTGCAGTCTTACCATCACTCTCTAAACGTATTTATCAAAATAAATAAGCATGCTATTCAGTTGGAATCAGTCATGTGTGACCAAGTGAACTGCCTCCTCTCGCACTTTGCTGAAGAACAATATTGTGATGCTCCCTTTTCTCACCTGACACAGAAGAGAGTAGAGAAAAATGAATATTCTTTCTTCAAGCGTAGGTTGCAGAAAAGAAGCTTGAAATTAAATCCCAAAGAGAAAGGAGATGTTCAGCCTGGACAATGAAGGGGCTGAAAAGACATGGGAAGAAAAAAAGGTGGACAAAAAAAGTAAGGAAAAAAGAAAGGAAGAGGAAGAAAAAAGAATGAGCATGAGATGAGGACAGGAAAGCAAAAAAAAAGAAAAATATTCTGTAAATCTGTATTTTGTACAGAAGTCAGGAAACACTTTCAGAAGGGCAGACAGAACTGACCTATATATATACTGACAGGTAACAAGATAAACTACTCTGTCGTACAAGAAATTAGTTATGAAATAATTCACTGCATTTATTTTTAAAATTTCATACTATTAGTGATCTACTTTTGACAAAGTAAAGGTATCTGCTAGTGACCAAAACCATCACAGTAAGTAAATACAGAGAAAACAAACATTAATTCCATCAGCAGTTGTATTTTTTGGCTTCAGATAAAGCAATTCAGGTACCAGGCAAGGTTAGCAATAACAAATTATATAGGCTAAACAAACTACAACAAAAACTAAATGTGTTTCATTGAAGTCTCCCCAAAATGTGCTGCCTTTTTCTAAAGTACTCCCACAAAAGCAACCTGAACCCTGAAGTGTGATTTATTCTCAGCCTTTAAAGACCTAGTGGGAGGTTCAGCCAGGAGTCACTAATTTTGTTCTGATTGCACTCTCTTTGTCCTGTCCCTTTACTGCTGTTTACTGAGCAGAAATTTCTAGCTCCAGTTCACAGCTCTGTGCTAATGACACTACAGAATACCTGGGCTACCACAGTCAAATGCCACTGAACTGGCTCTGGTGACACAAACACCACATTTTGGAGCATCTTCAAAAACAAAGGCCAGAGGAATGCACAAAATCCATTATCCCATAAATGTATATACTCATCTAACCAATTAACTCACACCCCACCATTTTCAGGCAGTATCCTTTCTTGGTCCAGTGCAGCCTGGACCTCAAAGGATGGACCTCAGAGGATAATTCCTAGGAACTTTAATGTATTTTCTAGATTGGAAGGGATGTTTATCTGTTTATGTTGTACATTTCCTCTGTGCTCTTTGAAATAACATACCTGGATCATTTAGTAGCATTATCAGGTCAAAAGCTGTGTATCCGTTTTTTGCACGAAGATTGACATCAGCTCCTTGATTTAACAAATACTTTACAACATCTTTGTTTCTTTAAGGGAAGAAAAAAATGCATTGCTCATGTTAAAACCTTCTTTTTAGAAAAAGAAACCCCTAATACTCCATTTTCATCCTTTTATACCACTGCTCCTCAATTAGAGATCAGAGTTTTACCTTTTCTATAGCTAACCAAGCCTAAAATTTGTTCACAAGCTATTCAGAAGCTCTCATGATTCCTTTGTCAATCACTGTTTACTCGCTATGAATTACACTAATCAACATGCAAAAAGTCAGCCTAAAAAACCTAATCTGAACAGTCAGTTTCTTAAACTGACCTTTTTCAATTGACTCTGGATTTGTTGCCAAACACCTTTCCAGTGACAAGCCATTAATGCCTAGGGCAAAAATGCAGGTGGAAAGACAAAGGTCAGTCCAGTAGTCATCATGTGCCATCACTAATACTTCAACACAACTTCATATTCAGAACAGGTAAGAAACTACGTACAGAAAAGCCGAACTGACTGAAGATAATTTATAAACTCCAAACAGTACTTTACTTTAATTAGAGATATAAATTATACAATTAAGAACGCACGTTATCACTTCTTTGAGGTGTTTAAAATGCAAAGCCAATCAGCATTAAAAGATGACCAACACAAATACCTTCCAACAAAAGCTCATAAAAGCTACTTGCGTAAATGGAACTCATCATCCCATTCCCATTAGCCCCTTTCCCTTCTCATACACCTGAATAAATAAGCAGGCCTTGCCTCATGAGTTAAAAACAATACTGTAATTCAGTCTGCAAAATAGGCAAACAGGCAAAAAAGCCAGGGAAAATGTATTTAATACAAAACTCCTCTTGAGCAGAGACTGACCTTGTATAAAAACAGACATGCATAAGCAACATGAGCAAAAATTTTCCTAAGTAGCAATAGGTGACTGCAAACTCTAATACTAAAGCTGACAAACAGATCTCAACCCCTCCAGAGCATTACTTCTTACTGTACAGACCAAGTTTTCACTTCTGAACTCACTCCAGATAAAATAAACGTAAAATGGAGGAAGAATGTTCCTTCTCTGTTCTAACAAAATTTCTGCTTATCCTCACAGCTGTTCTGCATACTTCCCACTACTTTTCCTCTCTTCCTTAAAACTGTGTCATCCCCCCATCCTGCTTTCCAGTCCTGCACCATGAAGGCACACAGAGACACAATCCTTTAGTGCCCCTGGCTCACACAGACCTTGCCTGCTCCCTCCTTCAAACTAGAGACCCTCCATACCACTGTTCTTTCAGAGAAAGGTAAAGCTGAGGCTCTGCAGAGATTTCCAGTTACAAAAATTCACAACTGGCCCATGCTGACCAAGGAGAAAGGCTAGAATATAAAGTATAGAGTTACAAGGGTAAATATTTATTCATGCACATGAGGTGTCACAGCCAAATTGGGGCATCCCTAATGTGGTTTTACACAGGGTTCTTGTACCCTTTGAGCATTTTGGTACAACACAATTTGACTAGAGTAGCTAATGTAACACCCATCTACAAGAGAGGCAGAAAGGAGGATCCAGGAAACTATAGACCTGTCAGCCTGACCTGAGTACCAGGGAAGGTCATGGAGCAGGTCACCTCAAGTGCCATTAAAAGTCATGTAATGGACAAACAGTGGATCAGGCCTAGTCAGCATGGGTTTATGAAAGGCAGGTCCTGACTGACAAACCTGACCTCCTTCTATGACAAGATGACCCGACTATTGGACGAGGGAAAAGCTGTGGATATTGTCTACCTGGATTTTCAAAAAGCATTCAACACAGTGCCCTATAGAATTCTCATAGAAAAACTGGCTGCTCATGGCCTGGATGAGTGAACGGTCTGCTGGGTCAAGCACTGGCTGGATGGACGGTCCCAGAGAGTGATGGTCAATGGAGCTAAATCCAGCTGGCGGCCGATCACAAGTGGTGTTCCTCAGGGCTTGGTGTTGGGACCATTTCTGTTCAACATCTTTACTGATGATCTTGATAAGGACATAGAGTGCATTATCAGTAAGTTCGTAGATGACACCAAGTTAAGCGGGAATGTCAATCTGCATGAAGATAGGGAGGCACTACAGAGAGACTTGGATAGATTGGATCGGTGGGGCAACATTAACGGGATGAGCTTCAACAAGGACAAGTGACAGGTCCTGCACTTGGGCCACAACAACCCCATGCATCGCCACAGGCTTGGGGAGGTGTGGCTGGAGAGATGTCTGGAAGAGAAGGATCTGGGGGTTCTAATTGACAAACAGCTGAACATGAGCCGGCAGTGTGCCCAGGTGGCCAAGAAAGCCAACGGCATCCTGGCTTGTATTAGAAATAGTGTGACCAACAGAAGTAGGGAGGTGATAGTCCCCCTGTACTCTGCACTGTTGAGGCCACACCTGGAGTATTGTGTCCAGTTTTGGGCACCTCAATACGAGAGAGATATCAAGGTGCTGGAGCGAGTGCAGAGGAGGGCAACGAAGCTGGTGAAGGGCCTGGAGAACAGATCCTATGAGGAGAGATTGAGGGAGCTGGGACTGTTTAGTTTGAGGAGGAGAAGGCTAAAGGGAGACCTCATCACACTCTATAACCACCTGAAAGGACATTGTAGAGAGGTTGGTGCTGGTCTCTTCTCACAGGTGATTAGCGATAGAACAGGAGGGAATGGCTTTAAACTGCAACAGGGGAGGTTTAGACTGGACATTAGGAAAAAATTTTCACAGAAAGAGTGGTCAGACAGTGGAATAGGCTGCCCAGGGAGGTGGTGGAGTCACCATCCCTGGATGTGTTTAAGGGTCGTTTAGATGAGATGCTGGGGGATATGGTGTAGGGGAGAACTTTGCAGAGTAGGGCTGATGGTTGGACTCGATGATCCCAAGGGTCTTTTCCAACCTGAATGATTCTGTGACTAATCGCTAACACCCACACTACCAATTACTAATCATAGTAAAACTTTGCAAAGCAAATGTATTCCTGCAGCATTCTTGCTGCTCATCTATTGATCCTGGAGTCAGGCTTGCTAACGTTATTTATCTATGATGCCAGACAACATTGGGAGAGTTTCAATGATGCATTAGAGGGGCTATGATGCCGGTGTTATCCTGGTTGACTAAGGGTATCTTTTATCCTTTATGGACAGCTCTACATTTCCAATAAGTCAAGTCCTTATTTCCAGGGCTGGAATATTCTTCTGGTTCTTCCACTGAGCTGGTGTCCTTTACTTTGTTTTACTTAAGCATGAACAATACGAAAGTCTCCAGTAAAATTCCACTACCTCAAATGTTAAGTGTCTTAACAAGTTAATACAATTTCATACTATAAAGTATGACTGATTGATATAATAGGGAAGGGGATCTTCATAACACAGTCCTCCAGGAAACTGCAAGGGCAGTATCTGAACACATACAGTACTCTGCTGTGCTCTGTACTCCCACAAACAAGGAGTGCTTGAGTACTGGCAAGAGGACATGCCAGCAGCCCTGCACATCACCTTCTGCTGGCTGCTTCTACTCCAGCTGTGTGCTGCGGTGGCTGCTGCTAGTCGAAATGGCCGCACCAGAAAAACTTATCTTCAGGCACTTCTGTGAAATGCCTATTGTTGCTATCAGTACTGCACTGGTGAGGAAGCAGAGAATCTCATCTTCTGTAGGTCCCAGGAACTACTTCAGAAAATTTTCACAAAGCAATGACAAATTGACCTCCTATTTTTCCCCTTTGTTGCACTTTCACAGTACAGTGAGATATGCTGACTAAAAACAGAAGCTGGAGCAGGATATCTGCATTTGTACAATTAATGTGAGCATTATCAGGCAGTGAAGTGAGTCTTAACCTTGCTGAGGGCCTTGTCTACAACAGAGAAAAGTTCATCTTCCTAAATGGAATATCCTGTATTCAGACAATGCCAAGTATATGGCACAGATCACATGTGAAGTAACAAGCCAATTTCTGGGGTCTGACTCTTTAAGTGCCTACCTGCATTTATAAAGTAGCTTTAGAGAAAATGACAACCAGTTCTCCAGTGGGTGCATTTCAGAAAACTCCATGAAAACTAAAGGCTGAATAAGGGAACATAAGAATAGTTTTAAAACTAGAAAATATGGCACATAGAAGGGTGATTTGCCTTGAAGTTTCACAACTTGATCTAGGCCTACAACCCTGACAGGAGGTGATACTATCTTACAAAACACTAAAAAACATCAAAGAATGAAAGTTGAAATCTGCACCAAAGTTCCTAGTGCCTGCCTGAAGCATTATGTTCCCAGCACTTACTGAGCAAGATTCAAGTTTCCAAACGTGCCATTCCTTCTGAAAACCAAATGGCATTCAGGTCTGCTCTGAAAAGCTGAGGGCAGCGCAAGAGTCTTGGAAAACTGAGATCACAGGTCTCCCAATTTCTTGTAAGACCCCTTTGCTTCCACAGTCAGTATCAAAAAGATTTCTTCTATTGGGATGTAAGAAGAAACTTCTTTACTGCTAAACCCAAAGAGAACATGTATCTTACCCGTGGTATGTGGCCTGCATTAGTGCTGTCCAGCCATGAACATTATCCTGTTTGTCAATATCAGCATTTTTCTCAACAAGGAGCTGAACAAGGGGCAGCTGTCCAGTTACAGCCGCAATCATTAAGGGAGACGCACCGTCAACATTGGTAATATTGACCTGACTTGGGTCTTCATCAACAATCTCTTTAACCAGCTGAAAGTTTCCTGCAAAACAGTGATAAAACATAATCTACATGAGCAACAGAGAACTGCTTAGCCACTGAATTAATCTGTATTTTGATTTGCTGACATTGGTCTACATTTCGTGGAAATAAAAAAGAAAAATAAAGTACAAGAGCAACTGCAACACTAAAGCTAAATATTTGTACTGATTTGTCTTTTACTTAATCAGTACATCTTCCCAGGCTACATAAAATTGTGGTATACACGAGACACTGTTGTGCCTCATTTTCCCTACCTGTACGCTTACAATACAATCGCATTACAAGAATCATTTTCTGAAATGAACAACTAAGCTATAAAGGCTGTATAAACTGCAGTGCATCCCACATGTGAAGACACAAGTAGGGTATATTTCTATTAAATTGTCATAAGATCATGTCATGCAAGGAAAACTGATGATGCTGAGACACCATGATTTGTCCTTCAGCAGGATGAAGATCCCTGTTCCATTTCCACAGGCTGAAAACACAGAAAGCAGCAATTTTAGAATCAAAGAGAGTGGGTACAAAGGCACTCTGAAAGGTGGTGGACAGGCCATCCCTTGCCTTAAGCAGGTAGAACAATGACCTATGTCACACTAGCCCGTAAGTTCCTCTTACAAAGGTGGTTCACTGATTCTAAAAACCTCTATCGATACAATTCCACAACCTCCCAAGAAACCAATATATTCCAGTCCTCAATTTTCTTAAATTCAGACAGTTTGGAATTTTTTAACTCTGCCTCCAATACTTAAACTAAATCGCCAATACAAAACTTCCCTATTTCTTGCTCAAGACTACTGCATTATTCCTGTCATCTTTCTAGTTCTTTAAAAGTGAACCTAATGTTCACAGAAAGAGGCAGGTAGTCATTGAGTTCTTGTCTAGATTACAAAAAACAGTACAAAACACGCTACTGAACATATTTTAAACAGGGTGGTTTTATTTCTAAATCTTAACAAAAGTAGGAACAAGCACTATGTATGAAGTAGTCAGGGTTATCTTGAGTGCTTAAGCTCACCCATCTCACTTTTTTGATGGCATATGGCAGGCAAAAGTAGGGAAGTTAAGAGGAAAAAGAGATCTCTGTGACTGAGTATTTACCACCATAGTAACAGAGGCAAGAAAAAGCAAATCATCCACTGCCATGCAAATGGAAAAATTCTCACCTTTAAAAAAAACTTCAGATGGTAAACTGCTTCATGACATGGGCTGCCTTCAACTCAATCATAGGCATGAACATTTTCCTTGGAAAAACAGTCAGAATCCCAGAATCCCTGCAGGCACTTGAATGCACTCACTGAAACGAACACCCACCCATGCCACTCAACTAATTTACTGAAACAACAAAGATACAAAAGCACAGAACTACTTTTCTTATGTCTCAATTTAGTAAAAGACAGCAGGTAGCTTTTTTAACACAGAGCCGCATCACAGACTTTGTTAAATAGAAACTGTGGAACCTACAGAGACTCCAGAATTGACTTTGAACTCTGGCCTGGACACTTCTTAACCTAGTAAGCTGTTCTTTTCACAGTGCTGCCATCCATAGCCAAGTGTTTCAGAAAAAAACTAAAGGAGTGTGCTGACAAGTATTCATTTGGCTCTCCCCCTAAGCCTCCTTCCAGCCTAGCGCTAACGTTTATAAATCTCAAACTAAAAGTCACAGGGGTACAAGAAGAGCAGCTGAACTCTCTAAAATCTAACAGACGTGAGGCTTTCCTAGGAACAGGTTTTCGTGGCTTAAGTGTGAAGAGTTAACATTTAAGAGAGTGCTCCTGATACTGCTACCTATAACCTCTTTCTTCTCCATTATTACGTCTGCCCATTTCTAGTTCTGGTAGTCTGAAAAGCCATAAAGTTCCTGAGAAAGTGACTTACAATGGGTAACTGAAAAGCAACTGTGAAATTGTTGTACCAAACCCAGGATGAGATCTGAACACTAAGGCCAGGCTTGCCCACTTAGAACACACCTCTAACTTTTCAATAGGAATGCAGCCACAATAAAACTTGGAAGATAACTGTTGATTTAAAGATGCACTGCTGAAATCCTTTTGGACAGATGTTCAGAAAAAAATGGCATTTTCCTTCACAAAAATCACTCATTTACAAATAATAATAGTAATAATAAAAAAGATCTAAAAATCCAACAGAAACTCTGACAGTTACTAACTCAGAGCTCTCTTCAGGTTGCAGCTCCCTGTTGAAAGCAAGGTGAACCATAACCATATTAAAGGCTTCATGATTATGTTACAGTCAGGAGTGGGTACACGGACAAAAAAGTTGGAATGTGAGGCAGCTGTGCTCAACTCTAAAGCTTACTTATTCTGTATGCATGTATCACAGTCAGGAGGGGGAGAGTCAACTTTCAGTGCACTATGATCAGATTTTCTGTGCCACGGACATAGAAAGCACAGCACCAGTAAGCATTATTAGGCTCACTGCATGTGCAAGGATGTACTACCAATGTTTCCTCACTGTCTGGAGCATCTCAGTCCCAAGTAAGGGCAGACTCACTGGATAAGAGACCCCCCCCTTAGGTCTCATGGGGCACATCTCATGGCTTCACTGGACATAAGATTTAATCTCACATGGGAATGACATCTTCCAATATTTGGAAAAAAAAAATATCCATCAGGAACTTTACTACCGAGTGACTATTTTTTTTTCTGACTGCTTATATAATAATACTGCTGGCAATAGGCTAAACGTGCTATCATGCTATCAAATAGCTGAAAACATTTAAATGGCAAAATGCCAACTGTAAGAGCAAGAATCAGATAAGATTCAAATACTGAATCTCTCTAGCCTGTCAAAGAGATTGCAAACAGTGCAGAGTTTTCTGACCTGCAACAGTACCCGGAATCTCAGCGGGAAGTGAATAGTCTTGTTTCCCATGCCAAAGCCATCAGATAGGAAGCCTCAGGCCAAACCCTTCCCTTCAGCACTTTTTTCTATGCTGGAAGATCCAGGAAAAGAGGTAACCAGAAAGCAGCTTGCCATCCACTGGGGTGCAACCCATCAGAACCCAAACCAAATTTAAGTCAACAGGATGGCACTGGCTCTTTCCGTTTGCCACAGAACGGTTTCACCAGTTGTGTGCTCATGAAAGCCACTCTTGCTCATGAGAGAACAGGCAAAATCTGAAACACTCTTTCCTTGAAAGAACTTTAAAGAGCAAATACAATGCTCATATTTTTTGCACCAATTAGCAATTTTGTTTTCACACTTCAAGTTTATGAGGAAGGACAAAAACATCGTATTAAAGGTAGCATGGTCTTAGAATAACTGGAACTACTGTAACACACCATTTTGGCATGAAGAGCACAACCAGGAGTTCATAAAGATTTTCTCATATTGGAACGTGAAGAAATAAACACATTTTTTAAATTAAAAGAAAAATAAGAAAATACCCAAAGCCACATGTAAAAACAGAACATGTCTTGGTTTCCCATGCTAGCAAACAAACATGCTCTGAAATTACAAGAACCAGAAGTGGTGAAAAAATCCTGTAAGTACTTACCTAATTTCAAAGCATGAAAGACATCAGGTTGCCTCTTTTCTGTATCTGGAAGAAATATAAATATTTCTACTAGCAATCATTAAAAAAATCAAAAATTTCTAGTAAAATTTTTATAGCAAAAACTATTTTAAAATTTACATAAAGATACCATAAAACATATGTTTAGACATACATTTAATAAGAACAAAGAAAACACTGATAACTTTTTTATTTTCTTTGGGAAGAATGACTCACCTGTATGGTTCTCTGTGCAGAGCTAATGCTACAAACTATAATAAAGCACCAGTACAGGCTTTTGCCTTTCAACTTCCATTCTCTATCAGGAAATTTTCCAGTATTTGGAAACTTCTGTGTTTCCTTCCTGGAAGACTAAAATATCAATTAAAGAAACACAGTATGGTTCTGTGGTCTGGTGTAATCCTCCACACAACAGCCAACAGTCAAATAGCACAGGATTATTTTGAAAAGTGACTCAAAAGGAGTTTTACAAACTGTGCCATTTTTATTTCCTCTTGAATATTGCCAGGTTAATTTGTGAAGGTCACAAAATAATAGTGATGATTTAACTACACAGCTTGCTATTTGTGCATTAATCCTTCAGCTCCCAGATCACCATCCCCATAATAAAAACTGTAATTATTAGAAATTTTAATATTTTCAGTGAAGGATCATTCCTTTGACATGCCTTCAAAGAACTTTGAAACTGCTGACACTAGGTAAGATGAGGAAAAAATAGTGACATATTTTGCACCTTCCACTCAAGCCTGAAAAATATATCCTCGTCCATCTTCCAAAGCATTACTGACACTACAGAATCAATCAGGTAAAAAGATTTTAAGGAAGGCAAGGAGGTGTTGAGATTTCCTGAGCCAAATTCTGCTGGTTTTATAATACAGAAAAATTAATGTTCATAGCTGGACTCCAAAGGAAGCAATTTGAAAATGCTGAACAAAAGCAACTGATGGAAAGTCCAAAAAGCCATGAGAAACTCTTATTTTAACAGCAGGAAGGAGAGCGGTGGGTCCTACATTTTCTCCTGGTTCAGAAACTGCTCTTATAGAAGGAACTGTGCATTAGCTCACCACTGGAAAACAGATTTCAGAAGATTAGTTTAGGAAAGGACCAGATGCCATACTTGGCATGTGAAAAGCCTGGAAGAGAGACAGCCTCAGGGAGCAGGAGACCACAGGGAGATGCCAGAAGGAAGGACTGCTGTCCAGGTAAGCCGAAGTAAAGACACGGACAGAACACCAGCAACACCCAGGCCATTTCGGGTAGTTCTGAATTTGCTACTGAAAACAGCCCTGAGAAGAGAGTTGTCTTCTTTTGGGAGGCAATTCACCCTATCTATGGCAACCAATCAGAAGACAAGTTCCTTTTCTGCTGCCTTCCGTATCAGAGAAAGGATCTTTTTTCTTCCCAGGATATACAAGACTCCAAGAGGAGTTTTAAGCCATTGTCAAAAACCAACGCAGAAATTTGTGTGGAACGTTAACATTTTTATGCCCCTCTCTGCCCCACTTAGTTAGTACCCTTCTGCTGATGGAAACTCCTGCTCAGCAGAGGTGACAGGAATACTCATCTGCTTTAAAGCAAGTCCACTCTCCCAACTTAAACAGACTTCTCCAATACTCTCAGTCGTACGACTACAGAAGACTTCCAAGACTCATCAGGCCAACTTTGCCTGCACATACGTTCTGTATGTGCAAACGCACAGGCAAGGTATAAAGCGCTGCACTAGTGAATCCCACAGATGTCTGATTCACGATGGCTATTCCTCAGAGAGTGGTCATGAGCAAACGTGTACAGTCAGCCGGTTCGGTCTGATAGCATGGCTTAACCTATGAGTCAACATCTGACTAAGTTAACACCTTCTCTGAAGCAGAAACAAACATCAGATTTTTGTCCTTGCTTCTTAAAGTACAAGGGAAGCTTGACCTGCAGGAATGACACCAAATACAAATAAAAATTAACAATTTTGGGGATTGCAGACATGTCTACACGGCAGTGTAATACAGACATAATTAGGTAAGATTTAAATAAGCCTATTTGCGTATCACAAGTGGCAGAGAGCTTAGAGTGGACTATTGTCCATTCAAACGTCCAACACAATGACCAAACCAAACTGTCTGATTTCATGAACAGATTTAATGCATTTCTGTTAGCATAAACAAACTTCCAAAGAAGAAAGAGAAGCAAATCCACAATACTTTAACAGAACTAACATAAGACATTAATAACAATATTTTATAGAACCAGCTAGAAAGGAAAGCTAATTTGGAAAGGTATCTGGGAGAGATATCCACAGTACACAAAAGATTTTTTAAAACTAAATTCATTAACATTTCAAACTGACAGGTGACAGCAAATAGGTTTACCCTTTATCTTCAATAAAACCAAAAATCCTGGGAAAGTACATACAAAAAACTGTCAACAGAATACAAATTTGCTTAGTAATTAAAAGAACTTGGAAAATTACTGGTAAAGACATACAATATACTATTCTGTCCTTTTGGTTGTGTGTATGATACTGGACATACTGGTTAAGACTGAAGGAAAAATGTTGTCTTCTAAGTTTGCTCACACCTTGCTAAGCTTTCAGATCTCCTAGAATAAGACATTACCTCTCTGTACAAAATCTTCAATTTCTTATATCCTTCCACCCTCATGGCTAAAGCTACATGACCACCACACATTCTTTAAGTACAGGGTCACTAAATGTTTCTTTATCAATTCTCTTGTCCCATTCAGTGCACATAACGAATGCATTACAGAGCAAAAGTAAAAACCATAAAAGCAGCATTTAACTTCATTTTGAGAATTGCATTGAAATAATGTTAATTTAATGTAGTTTTGTACATACACGAGCAGTCTGCGTGCCTATTTGTGCGTGTGCACAAAGAAACAGGCATATTCCCATTTGAAGGGAGGAGGTTGCTTATAAATTTTATGGAGTCCTGAAGTTAACTAAGTATTCCCCTCTCCTGCAAGGAAGAGAAAAGTAGGGGACATGCTGACTTGTTATTCATCCACATTAATACCTGGTTTTCTTAGAATATAGTCCATTACCAAAGGACTTTGAGGAGGTTTCATATATTCAGAGAGTGGTAGAAGAAACTGTTAGGTTAACCTCATTTGGTTTTCTGCATGTCACAGGCCTTGTATGTGATACCCAGTGGAGACAATCCAACGATGGGTTTTAGAAAGGCATTTAACCTTGAATGCAACTATGAGACTGCACACCTCTACTAAGTCACTCCAAGTCTAAGCTTCACCACAAAACATAGTGTCTTACTATCCATTCAAATTCTTCTAACTTCAAACTCACGGGTCTTTTTCTTTGGCTGCCATATAAAAAGGTCCTCCAATATTGGACGTCCTGTCCTTAATGTGGACACTTCAGTAATCATGCCTCTTAACCACCTCCTCATGAAACTAGACAGATTGAACTTCTTCAGTCTCCCCTTACAATACAGGTTTTCTAGATTTTCTATCTTTTAGGTTTTCTTTGAGTCTGTGATAGTCTTTCTTTGATATCCTACTCTGTTTTTTATGTCCCTTTTTTAGTGCCATTTCAAGTAGGCCTTTGTAATTTTCTTCCCTAAATGACCACCTGGATCATGTGTTTTAAAAGTAAAAAACATTGAAAACATTTTAAAATGTTTCACATTATTTTTACTGCAGGACAGGAATCTCGTCATGCTAACGTGGAGGTAATCTGCTGAAGTTGGGCATTCCTCCCTCACCCGAGGTAGGTGTACCTACTCCAACATTTTCAAAAGAGTCTAGTTGCATATCATAAAGAACATCATGTACACATAAAATAACCCCTTCAATTTCTAAATATACAAACAAAACTTCATGAAAGCGAAACAAAAAACGCTCCTTACCTGCCTGGGGTCTGATTGTTGTGAGGGATTCCAGGTAGTCCTTCATGTCTTTGTGTTTGAAGCCAACAGAGATTTCAAAAGGTGTTTTATGTAGTACATTCAGGTGATCAGGATTGGCACCCTTCTCCATGAGCTGCTGTGCCAAGCTCACCTTTCCACTAACAGCTGCCAGCATTAAAGGACTCCAGCCCATAGTCTTCACAGTGTAATTACAATCAGCTCCCCAGTCTAATAGCAGATGTACCACTGCCTCATGTCCATGCTGAGCAGCTGCCATTAGCGGAGTGATATCGGGAAGGTCATCTCTGCTGCTGTTAAGTACACTTGTGCTAAAATGGTCATAATTGTCTACAAAAGCTCCAGATTCCAGCAACAATTTCACCATGCTGACGTGGCCACCTCTGGAGGCCATTGTGAGGACACTGGCTCCTAACTTATTCTGTGCGTTGAGATCAGCACCATTCTCCAGCAAGATGTGAGCCACGCTTAGATGTCCAAATCTTAAGAGAAAGAGATAAGGAGGAGAATTAACACCTTGGATGGCAGAGGCTTCTCAAAGAAAAGCGACATACTCTGAACACAGAAAACTTTGTTACCAAATTGGCTTATTGACTAATATACTATGTGGGATCATGCATGCACTGAAAAAGTAGAATAAAAACTTCAAAGAGTCAAAGCTAAAGAAAAAAAAAAAAAAAGACCGTTCTATAAACTTGATAGCCAGGCTTTTGTATTTGCATCATCCCTTGCTTTCCAGTTGTGAACCATCAACGAACCCCCACAATGGAAGAAGGCTCAGAGAAGACAGGCATGTGCCCATGAAGCTCAAAGAACACAGCCAGTGGCCACAGCTGTTGTAAAGCTGAACTTCTTTCAACACAAAGGGGTCCAGAGGGTGGCCTTTGTTTTAAAGAAACAGCTCTATCAGCAGAGTGGGACAACTGGCTGTGTGAAAGGCCTTTCCTAAAACAATCACAGAAAGTATTACCCTCCTGAGTCAGCCAGACTGTGTTAAGCCCAACACAGAGCACCAAAACTGAGCAACCAATGAAACCAATTTTGAAAAGAGGAAGGGGCTTGAGCTGGCTTCCAGCCACATATTCCTTCCTGACAACTGGGGACACCCAGCATCATGATGGTGAGCGTACAGGGACTGGTAATGGGCATGCCATTTGTCCTGTGGTTCAACTCTGTGTTGCAGTTGCTACGTGAGGCTTGTGTTATGACTTCAGGATATAGCTGGATCACTAGGCTAAATGAAAATCCTGTGTAACATCAGATATCTTCCAATAAGGAAACTTAGTATTAAAGCATTAAACCCTTGACACCAGTTTTACCAGTGACCCAGCTTTGATACCACTTGACTACCAGAAGTTTGTCAGTGAGTAAAAGACAATCATGCAAGCCATAAACCCAACCATCTAGCTAACCGTGAAATAATGGAAACCCTTTACTGCTCCTCAGCTGAGGAATCCCATATCTTAATAAACATAATACACTGACAAGATGTGTACTTTGTGCTCTTGTTGCAGATATCATGCATTACTACATGTTTGTGCAGTGTTTAACACAATCAAACTTTGATCCTCAAAGCAGCCTTTGTATACTGCAGCAAAGCAAATGTTAGTTGAGGAAATCCGAAAGAATGCTACTAACTGCTAACAGGAGACCAGAACTCCCTAGTTTCATTTCAGAAAGTACATAGCTGCAGAAGTAAGCCTGAGGGGCCTGTCTAATCCCTAGGTCTATCCTGGTAGCCTTCACTGCATCACCTCAGTAGAGCCTGCAACCCTGTACATGTGATTAATTTAATGCATATATGCTATCTCCTGTCCAATTTCAACAGGGCTAACCACAGCCAGAAAATTAAACATGTACATAGTTCAAAACCTACGTTTGTACAAACACTACGTTTCCTTTTTGGTTATCCATTAAAAAGAAGAAAGAAACACGCTCTCCCACTTTATGCCTTCTCCACAGGTTTCAATGATACCTACTTTTCAAATGGCAGCAAGTCATTTCTTTAAAACAGTGAAATGGTTATTCTGATTTGAGTTTATTGTTCTTAGAGAATAAGAGTACGGTTTTCATTAAGGGGAAAAAAAAAAATCCAGGAATGTTCCTGCAACTTTTTTCCTTTTCTTTTTTTTTAACCTTCATAAAATAACAAAATTGTTGAACCTTGTCTTCCTCGTTCTTACTGGGAAACCAGCTGTGTGACTCATTCTTTAGGAACTTTCTATGGGCTTTAACTGAAAAGAGAAATGAAACAGACTCTTTTCTTCCAAGTACTTTAATGTTATGAAAAAAAAAAAAAACCACCAAAAAACATTTCTCCTCTCAATTAAGCAATCCATTATTATAGAAAGCACTACCCTCCAACCTTGCAAAACACATCTGTAAACCCAAAGGGTACTTGTATATATAAACACAAACACCAGCATTAGCAATACAGGGACCTCCCACAACCCAGCGGTGGGTTACATGAGGCATGGCGTCACTGATGCGGAAAACAATCCAGTTTTGTCATTAAAACCCTCAGCAATGATTTTCCATAATTCTCCAGTGAGCTGCTTAGGAAAATATGGAAAAGCCAAGTGAAATTAATTATTTCTGTTTGCTTCAGTATGTTTTATGTCAGAGGTGAGTTCTCAACAGGTAGGTAAGACACACACATACCAAAAAAAAAACCAACAACCCAAACCCATGAAGTAAGGGTGTATACATATCTTATTTCCACAGATGGAAAGATGGGCGCAGCATTTTCACATTCAGGTCACCTCTGACTGCGATTCTGCCCTGGCTTTACCCAAAAACCCAGCACGCACAGCTTCAATCACCACATCCTTCCCACTGAAAGGGAAAACCTAACACCCCAGCGTAACGCTTACCCAAATTTAAAACCCAACAACCCCTCCTCACCCACCCCCGGGGAAGGCAACAGGTGACCCCTCGGATCCCCACCCCGCTCTACCAGCGACGAGCAACCGCGGCCTACAACATGGCACCTTCCCCGCCCGCCCTCACGCACGCTAACCCGCCTTGAGCCCCCGCGGCGCTCCCAGGCGCCCTCCCCCGGCCTGGGGAGCGGGATTTTGAGGGCGAAGGGGCCGAGCGCCGGCGGCAGCGGCGGGGCGGAGAAGGGAGGGCCGCCGAGGCCCTCCCTTCCCCGCCCCGCCGCTGCCGCCGGCGCGGTAACCGCCCTGCCGTTGACTAGGCCGGTGCCCCGCGGCGAGG
The DNA here is from genome assembly GCF_031877795.1 of Strix aluco. Taxonomy (NCBI): domain Eukaryota; kingdom Metazoa; phylum Chordata; class Aves; order Strigiformes; family Strigidae; genus Strix; species Strix aluco. The sequence goes on along the minus strand of NC_133931.1, from coordinate 68,632,571 downwards.
CGAGATGGCGTCCGGAGACGCCCCCCTTCTCCCTGATCCCTCCCCTACCTGGCCGCCTGCATGAGGGGGCTCCATCCGTAGTGATTCCTGCTCTGTACCGAGGCCCCCTTCCGCAGCAGGAACCGGACCAGCTGCTCGTGGCCCCCCGCCGCGGCGAACTGTAGCCCGGTGTTGCCGGCCTCGTCGGTGCAGTCCACGGGCACGGCGGGAGCCGGCGAGGCGGACGCTTCGCCGCCCCGGGGCTCCGTCGCCGCTGCCTCTTCGGTCCCGCAGGAGGAGGGGGCCGCCGGGTCGCCACCGCCGGGCAGCCCCAAGAGGCGCCGGGCCGTCTCGCAGTCGCCCTGCTCGCAGGCGCGGAGGAAGAGCTGGACCTGGGGGGGCACCCCGCACTCCCCCATGGGCAGCGCCGGCGAGCCCCGAGCAGCTCGGCCGCCCGCGACCGCCCCCCCGCCGCCGGCGGCTCGGCGGCCGCTGGGAAGGCAGCGGGGAGGAGGGGACTCCGCCGGCGGGAGGAGGCCGGCCGAGGGCGGCCGCAGCGCCCCGGCCGCTCTCGCCAGGCGGGGAGGGGCAGCCGGGAGCGCTCCTCCGAGACGGGAACGGGCTTCCCCGCCCGGCCCGGGGGCCTCGGCGCCTCTCCCCGCCAGGTCGCCCTGCCCTGGCCCTGCCCCGGCGGTGTCACCCCTCCTGGCCCCAGCCAGCGCCTGGGTCACCGCGGCTCCTGCCCCTTCCCCAGGTGTTTCCTGGCATCCACTCGCATCTGGGCTGCAGCCGTTTTCCACGCCGTGTGCCTGCTACCGTTACTGGATCCCATACAAAGAAGCGTCTCTGCATTAGGTGCTTTTCTGCGTGGGGTCACGGCAGCAAGCCTTCGCTCCGGGGCTTACTCGCGCTCACCCGACAATCCCTTTATCCTGCTTTCTAATATGACTTCTACAGCCTGGTGTGGTCTCTCTCTGCCAGCCCCACTCCGCTTAGTTCAGCCTTCACTTGCACCTTCCTACTTTGTTTTCCCTTTTTAGCTCAAAACCAGTCCCTTCACTGAAATTCAAGATTCACAGTTATTAGTCAAAAAACAAATTTCCCAACCCCTGATAACCAATCAGTTAGGCTTATGGTTTAAAGAGTTTGGGCATAAAATTGTGATTTCTTGTGGCATTTCTAAGTATCTTCTCTCTAGCTTGAGCCTCCCTTGTAACCTGAAATCTTTTCCAGGTTAGACTGATTTACGAAGAAAAAAAATAAATAAAGCACTGATGAAATAACTCTGGGGCTCCAGTTGACCAGTCACTGAAGGATAGTATCATGTCCTAGAGGTTTGGGCAGTTCATTCTTTATTACAATCAGTGACTTCAATATCAGAACATGGCACTTACTACAGTGGTGGAGGGTTTGGGGATGAGAGGACTAGAAGAGGTTTATGGGGAGTGTAGTGAAACCACCAAATGACACTAAAATGAAGCCATCCCCTGGTTTTAGGCAGTGGCATCCTTATCTCCCAAGTTACATGGCTTTTTGCTTCTGATCCAATTGCAAATCCAGATTGCCAGACCATTGCAGCAAAGGGCCATAGAAATTACACTTGGAGAGAGACTCCAGCAAATGAGTACTGGCTGTGTTAATGGCCACTTAAACCAATCCTCTGGGAAAGTACCGTTTACAGCAAAGAAAAAAAAATTACCTTTGCAGATTTATCATTACAGTAAAACTGGACAGTACAATTCACTCTATGTATAGATTTCAGAGCTTGGAAAAAGGGAATGGCAGGAGTGATTAATGCAATACATTATTCATGATTGAAGAAAACTGGGTCATACTTACCATATCAAAGTGCATGTTCGTATATAGTCAAATTAGTGACAGGATCACTCCAGTTTATCTTGGATATAAGCTATTGAACATGTCGATCATACAAATCTATGTTATGTAGCTGATGATTATGCCATCAAATTCTACTAACTAGTATTTTGAAATTCCGGACAAAGATATCATGAATGTGATTAGGAACCTAACAGCAAAAGATGCAACTCTTATTTTAAGAAACTCACAGGTAAGCAATAGGAAATATTTGTTGGGGTTTGCAAAATGAGAGAGGAAATTATTTGTGCTAAATTCTGCTGCTGTCATCGGATGGTCATTACTATCTTCAGTTAGCATCCTAGGCATTTATACAGATATGATCACTCAGTGATTTCTGTCACTGATTGAGAATCAAAATACCATGAGGCAAGGGAAAAATAATCAGGTCTCTTCTGAAGTGAACAAAGTGCTATAGAATATTCTCATGGTGATGCAGTACTAAGCTCTCTGGAAAATATAGGACTCGATTTCTTCACCAATGAAAGAACAACCTAAGCCTTTCAAACTGTTCATTAAGGTAAGATAATGGAGAAGACTTAGGTTGGAAGATAATACAGGAGAAAACAATACCAATATTCTCAAGTGTAGATTGTGCATTAATCCTTTGGGAGGTTTGTCCAAACCTCATCTGGGAAAAATGCATTGCTTTTGACGAAGAAATTCCTTCATGTCATCAGTGCGCTAATTTGTATAGGTCAGTGTTGGATTGCTCTAAGGTTAAAATAATTTAAAATGACAGAGAAAAAACTGATGAATGAGAAAATTACTTTAGACTAAAGGAGATGAGAAAAGCGCAAGGAACAGAACAGGCCCACCACAAAAAGCAGAAAAGGCAAGAGCAAACATGTGAGGTCAACATTTGTGAAAGTTTTCTAACAGAAGCCTCCATTGTAGATGGTAACAAAACACCAGCCGGGAGATAAATGGGCCAATGTAAGCTTTATTAAAGCTAGTCATAATACAAGGTGACACGAGGTGAGATAAAATCAGAATCATCGTTCTGCAAGACACAGAACTCATCATTTGTGAAACAAAGCCTAGGAAACCATTAGGGCATGTAATGTACCTGTGAAGTAAGTATAATATGGCAAATATGCAGTGATGTAGAACTACAAATTGGCCAGGTAACGTGACAAAAAATTCTGTTGCTCTTAGGGTAGTAATAGGATGTAACACATTTGGACGTACCGTTATACCATGACACATGAGCAAATTTCTACCTCATATATAATTCAGGATCACATAATATGGAAGATTATAAAATTACCATCATAATCGAAAGCATCTCAGAAAGGGAAAAATGCAAGTAGTCAAGCAATCTGTTTCAAAGAAATCCAGGAAACTAGAGATAGCTGACTCAGTCATAATCTTCATTATGAGTATCTGGGTATGACGGCATCTCAAATCCCCAAATATGATGGCATTATTTTCATGCCAATTCAAGGAGTAAAGAGCTTATTTTCTACTGTAAACCCTTACTGATCTGAATCTCAAGGAAGTCATACTTATGAGTTAAAAAAACCTGAAAATTTTAGTATGTGTTTTGTGTGAAGACTCTCATCTCTCTGCCCTAATGAAAAGACAGACACATATATTAGAAATACCATCACAGAAAAGCAGATGCTTCGCCAAGTATCATTAGACTAATATATGTTAACTTTGGTCCCTTCAGGCACAGAAACAGAAATAAACTTGAAAAAAGTACTAAAAAAAAAATGGTGGTAAGTGCCTACAGTATAGGATGACTAAGATTAATTCCACCACGTAATATACCCTTGAGTTCTTGGTTCAGAATTTTAATCATGGTGTATATAGCAACTCTCCACTTTGTCTACTCTAACCAGCTGCTATAGCTTTGTGAGGAATTTACTTCATTTATGTGTTGCAGAATATGCCATAGCTTTAACCAAACTTTCAAAAATTATTTGCCACTCAGTATTTTAATTCACTGTTCCCGCACAAGAATTTATAAAAATCAGTCAGGTTTCCAATATAACAGACATTCAGTAACAGGTCACGTCATACTGTATTTTGTGCACAGAACTGCAGTTTTGTTCCAATATTTTTTGACAGCTAAGCTTGCTAGCCACAGCTTCCTTTATGTACAACATCTCTTCTACTGCCTGCAGTTCATGCTTGGTATTTAGCTAAGAGTACATTCATATATCAAGAAAACATACCTATAGCAAGCAAATATACCAATCAATGCCCTTGCCATGCATATCCTTCCTACTTTTAAGCTATCCTGGCTTGCATATGACCTTTTGAACAAGGTATTTTTTATGTTTGTGTGTGTGTGTATGTGTATATATGCAGACATACATATGTACATATGCACATATACGTACTACCAAGATCTGCAAACTAGTACAGGTTAGGTCTTGCCTTAGTAATCCACTGAATGCCACCTGTTTTTATTGGCGTATCAGTATAAGAATTATGCAGCATTCATCAGTCTGATAGAAGATCCCTGAAATAACTGACAGTTTCTATCTCACTCATCAAGTCTGTGGTTTTAATCTATTTTATTTTTAGGCCTCTGTATCCACCGTTCTTTCTCTCATCTAAATTCCAGTTACGCTCTGCCTCTGCGCTATGCACCCAGCTTAACTCTTGACCCAAAGCCTACCCTGTAAGACAGGGTCCGCGCAGAAGCACCAAGGACCTCAACACCCACCCTTCTGTGCAGACCTGCAGCTGGGAAAGCGGGGTGCAGCCCATTTCATGTTTTGCTTGTGCTACACAGCTGTCTCAAATACAGACACTTTCAACACAAACACATTAATAAAAAAATCCTTGGCACGGGTAGGACAATGGGGCGAATAATAACATTTAAAAAATACAGGTACACTTGTGCTGACAGAAGAGAGAAAGAACAGCCAAGGTGGGAGTTGGAGGGGGCTGTTTCTTTGCAGGACAATGCTATTTTACACCCACTTAAAGCGATGGTGAACAATGATCCATAGATCCAAAGCTATTGCCAGTGGGTATGCTTTATAACTTGGCTGAATTTTCTTGACAAAATTTCCTATCTATCTGCAATGTATCATGTTCTTTTGATAATTTTTTCCCTTTTCTTTAGAACTCGTAAGTGTTGGCTGTTGCTAAAACTAGGAACACTATTCTGGAACACGTTATTTGGTACTTTCTTTTCCCCTGAAAGTATGAATTCAGGAAGTTTTTTTAAAATGCAGTATGCTGATACTTCTCCACACCCCATTTCCATTTTAGAATTTTGCTTCATTTTGACTGAAAATACAGATCTAACCAAAAAAAATTAAAATAAAACATCGTATGAGGAAGATTTTAAAGCTTTTGCAAAATTTAATACCTCTATTTTTTTCTGCAATGTATATGTCATCACTACAAAATAAGAATAACTTTCAAGAATATTAGATGTGTAAAATAGTTCATCTTAACTTACTGCTTTAAGTTTTCTTTGTCTGTGAACCAATTCCTTCAATAAGCTCATATATTTTAGGTAAACTAAATATTGCCTGCAATTTAAATGGATATTTCAGTAAGCAACAGATACATTCTTAATTTCAGCTATTACATTTGCTATAATGTAAGTTCCTGTGGACAATTACATATTGTCCATAAGAATTGTGTTTAGTATTCTTCTCTTAGTACTTTTTGAAAGGTTTAGTTAATATTTTGTTTCTTCATTTGTGAAAAAATACGATTTCACTTTTTTAAAAATAAACTCTTCAAATGTATTCATTATTCCACCGATCTTCTGTTTTAATTTTGACAGCTGAAGTCAGAATAGATCTTCCTAGATAAGTAATGATAGGTTTTATATGACTTGTCATTTATTTATTTCTAACTGAAACTCTTGAAGCAACTGAACTTATAGCTCACTAAACATTATTAATCTTTAAAAAAACTCTCAAAACCAATTGTTTTAACTTCCCTTGTTATTAAGCCTGAACAAAACGAATTGCTTAAAAGGAACTTTTCCATTAAAACATTGCTACAAGCTTTATGGCTAGCAGGGAACTCATTTGCCTTATTAATTGTAGATTTTTTTTCTCCAGGGCTTATTTTTACATTCAGAGCAAAAATCTTCATAATTTAAGTAATTCAGCTCAGAAATTTCAGTCTTCTCATCTTAATTAAAGCCCACAGACTTTTAAAAAGGTTTAAGAAAAAGGTCTTCCACTTCACATTCTTTACATCTTGTCCAAAGTTATTTGTGAATGCAACTGATTTATTCTTAATGATTTTTGCATTAACACCATTATTGTACTTTCCCTTTCTGAATTTCCTCAGATTTATGTGCTTGGACATCATCCCCGGGGAACTACCATTTACTAGTATTGCTTTCAATCCTCACTGTGATGATGATCCCAGCAAGCCTTCCCAGCTACTTTGCTCTAAGGTCTTTATTAGTACTGAGAGCCACCTCCCTTACTTTCCCACCAGCTGCAACCTTTCTTGCTTCTGTGGAAAAAAAACTTCAGTCATGTTATCATATTGCGTTTCTTCCATATTGTTCAAATACTTAAAATACTTAAATAAAATACTTATTCTAATACTCAAGAATGCCTGCAGCAGAACTGTCCTGTTCTCTTTCTCACTGTTCTTAATGAACACTCAGTCCTACATTTTGCTCTTTACATCTTCCCAATCTCCTCCAATAATTTATTTCGGGAGTCCAGGAGGATCTCCTTCTCCTTTGACCCATTTCAGGAAGTCCTTGTTGGGCTCCTCATGCTTAATATTTGTTTCCCAATTCTAAGTAGTTTGCAACCTCACACAAAGGGAAAAACCCAAGAATATTTGTTCCAGACAACCAGATCTAAACCAGAAGCATGTTCCAGAAATGCTGGCTGTATCTTTTTTTTAGTGCCTATCCCTCCACCAGCCAAAAACTAGGGAGCCTGCTAGAAACTCAATACCACTGATGCCAGCTGGGCTTCCTTTATTCAGGAAGGACGGAGAGCAAGGAGACAATGCAATCACTGGACATGCAATTACTAGTGCCACTTAACTCTTCAGACCCAAAACTTGCTAGACACAGCTTCCTTTATGTAAATATATATTCTCATGTCCAGCATATTGGTATTTAGTAGTTGTCTACAATGCATATTTGCACACACATACTTTGCTAGTATTATGCTTAAGTTATTCTAGCTGGTACGTGTGCTTTGAAAGTAGATTTTATGCATATATAATTATCTGTGATAGGTGTGTAGCTGAATAAGAAATAATGAAATATCTATACACACACACTCATCTGCAAATCCACCTAAACTACTTGATTTATGCTAGTTTGCCAGCGTCAGGATGACTTATTATTATGCAGCACCCTTCTGTCCAGAGCAAGGCCTCCACAGTAGTTGACAGTCTCTGTGTTTGTTGTCATATACGATAGTTATTATCATGTAAAACCTGAAACAGTTCATAGCTGTATGCTGTGACCCTGTCTGGTAGTGACGAGGTTTTTCCCCTTCCTTATGTCAGATGTGTTTTCATCTACCTGCTCAGCAAAGCTGCTGAGCACTGCCCAGTACTGCATACCAGGCTGAAGTCCTTCTCTGGGACGACAGGAGTCCTCTGCAGAGGATAGTGGAGTAAAGAGTCTCTTTGAAAAATGCATACAGCAAACGACACCCCAAAACCAGAGGTTCAGCTCCCTGCTGAAGGTGAGAGAAACTCTTAGCAGTTATGTTATACTTAAGGTTTTTCAAAAGCAAAATCACAAATTCTCATGTAATCTCATAGCCTCAGGATTGCAAGTTTGGACAGAGCTGCATCCTCTTTGGGGGTGAAGTGAAAAAGCAGTATGGATGTGTTGTTGAGTACGAAGCAAATTAGAAAGTTTCAACTAAATGCCACAGTTGCTTTTTTTCCCATAATTCAGTCAAGCCATGAAATGGACTGCCCATTATCTGGAGAATAAATTTGGGTTTCTCACTTGTCTTCTGGATTTCTGAGCTGTGAGGCCACACAGGTTGACTTTTTTCAACCAAGAGCACTGCTTTCGCCAGTGGAAGAGTTTGTCATTAACTCCCATGGCTTCATGGCCCACGTTCTGTTTACTTCTAGAGGCAGCAGAATGGATGAAGCCTGCTTTCCTACTGACTTGTTTCTTTCAGTTCCAAAGCTTTTCTTGGTCCCTTCGTGACGAATAACCTCCCATGCCATCCTCCGGCAGCCCTGGCTACCTCTGTCGGGAGACAGCAAGCCTTGGGGCCGTCCCCGTCATCTCCAATGACCAAAGCAGCTAGCCGTGGCCGTGCCAGCCCTGTGTCAGCCGAACCCTCCCTCGCCTGGGGGTACCCCTGCGTGTCGGCCACACAGCTACCAGCGCTCACGAAGCTCCCTCGAGCTTCAGGCTGACCAGATCACCTCCTCCTCCTCGAAGGGTAAGAGCAACTGTACGACGGGGACGTGCCTCCCCCCCACATCACAGTAGTGCATGGCCCAGAGGCACCGGGCTGGCCCTTCTCCGCTCCCTCCCAGCCCCGGGACCGGAGGGGCAAGGTCCCGGGGCTGGGTCAGGACCATGACCGGCTCCACCAGTTGCGTCCCCACTGAGAGCCCGCAGCGAGCGGGAGCCGGGTGCCTCCCCCGGGGCTGCTGGGGCCCCCGGGGCCGAGCAGCCCGCCGAGCACCGCGAAACCCCAGAGCACCGCTCCCGGGGAGCCGGCCGGGGCGCGGTCCCCCCTCGCTGGCAGGCGGGACGCTCCCCCCTGCCCGGGGGCGCCGGCGGGAGCCGCTCCCCGCCCCGCGCAGCCCCCCCGCCCGCCGCTCTTCCGCGCCGCGCCCCTCGGGGCTGGCCGGCGGCGGGGCGGGGAGGGCGGAGGGCGGAGCCGCCGGCGGAGGAGCCGGGCGGGTTTCCTGGCGGGGGCAGCGCGGCGTGGGCAGGTCCGTGAGAACTTCGCCGAGTCCGCCCGGGGCGGAGGCGTGCCTGTACCCGTGTCCGTGTCCGGGAGAGGCGCCCCCATCTCCGCGGCCCCGCCGCCTGCTCGGTATGGCCGGCCGCCTCGGCCGCGGGATGTGCTGGGGCAAGCGGGGCCGGGGCTGCCGGGGCGGGGGCGCGCTGCTGGCCCTGGGGCTGCTGGCCGCCGTCGGCTTCCTCGCCTGGCGGCACGGCCCGCCGCCCCGCCACGCCGCCCGCCGCGCCCCGCCGCCGCCGCCCGCCGCCGCCGAGCTGCTGCGGAAGCCGGTGTACACGAAGCCGGCCCTGGACCCGGGGGCGCTGGGCGAGCTGGGCCGGGCGGTGCGGCTGGAGCTGAGCCCGGCCGAGAAGCGGCTCCAGGAGGAGAGCGTCCGCCGGCACCAGATCAACACCTACTTGAGCGACCGCATCTCCCTGCACCGCCGCCTGCCCGAGCGCTGGCACCCGCTGTGAGTACCCGCCGCCCCGCTCCGTCCCGCCCCGCCGGGCTCCGCCGCCCGGTGACCCGGGGGCAGGTGGGGGCGGCGGCGGAGGGGCCGCGCCCGCCCCGGTGCGGCTCCACCGGAGCAGCTCTGCCAGGCAGAGGAGCGTTTGGTGGCAGCGGTCAGCGCGGGGTCACCGTGTCTCGGCTGCATCTCGCTCCGAAACGCGGGGGCTTTTAAAACGTTCTCCTTTCTTCACCCCCTCTGCAACCGCTTTCGAGTCACAGCGTTTGCCCACTAAGTTAAACCAGTCGCGGATTTTGCCTGGCTCCCGCCCTTCTGCCAAGGTAGAGGCAGTTGCGTGTTGGTGGTGCCTGTGCAGCTCAAGAGAGAGTGTTTTCCCCTGGTAGCCCCAGCAGTGGGGTTGGAGCCCTTGGGCAGGGGACGCTGCCGTGCTTCTCCTGTGCTTCTCCTGTCTGCTGGGTAGGTCACCGTAGGCAGCAGTATACTCTTCCAGTTGCTCCCAGGTTTACAAATGTTAACGCTTCCCAGCCTTGTGTAGTATTCAAATGTCTTACACCACACAGTATAAAGCAGATTATTTCATCATCAGATTTACCAGGAGCTTTGTAGAGATGCTCACAGAGGTGCATAATGTTCTTCTAAACTGGGACTTTGCTTGATCCTGGATACTTGGTTGCAGGGACAATTTACATTTACAAATCACATTTACATTTATAACACTAATGCCGGATGATGACATAAGCAGTTGTAAACTAAGGGTTAGATCCTGTTTGATGAGATGATTGCACTTTACAGGCAACAGTTCGGCACAGTTGTGAAGTCAGTGCTGCGCAGCGGATCGGGCTGTATGGTCAGTTCTGGCCTAATGCAAATACTCAGTTTAGCGGAGGGGTTCACCTCCGCACGGGCTGTCCTGTAAGTGAGCAGCCGGCTGGTGAGAGGAATGGGTATGTGCCTTCGGCCAGAGGGGTCGGGGCAGAGCCATGGCTGCTACTGGCCGAGTCCTCTCCTCTGTTTCACTTGAGCTTGGCTTCAGCCAGTTTATTTCGTCGCAACAGGTTTGTGTGGTATGGTAGCAAAGAGCTGTGGAAAAAACAGGGCTCTGTCTCTGACATGTGTTCACATCAGTGTGTCCTGTCCCATGGTTCACCCAACTCTGCTTATAAATGCTGTATCTAAAACATGAATCCTATGATAGCTCCTAAAAAATTGCAATGCAAGCTCATGATCTTTTTACTGTAAATTTAAGCATGACAGTAGGCTTGTTTTTCTTGGTTACCTTTTATTCCCCTCTTAGAAACAGGCTATAGACCATAGGTTAAAAAGGACCTTTTTAGTTGCATTTCTACAGAAAGAATTTAAATCATTTCAATTAATTATTCTGGACTCCTGCCATTTCTTTCAGACAGGATGTTGGAGGAAATGGAAGATCACAGTTGTTGAGCAGAGGACGTTATAGATGGGAGAAAGATTCTTGAAATGAAAATAAGTGGGCAGATGGATTTTGCTACAATGGTACATCCTTTTTCATTTGAATAGTTGTATGTTTGAAATGACAAAATGTATCCAGACCAAAAGGATTGCAAGGCATCAATGACATAATCTCAGAGATAATTGCTTTCTGAGGATGAGGCTGTGTTGTACCGTTGTAGAATCTGCTGGCAGATCCTTCATGTCTTTTCACACAGCTAAATCTCAATTATGGCAGAAATATCACAGAACATCTGTCCAGCTCACGCAACAAATTAAAAAAAAACCAAAACAATGTAGGGCCTATATAGGTTGAAAAGTCAAGTCTAGGAAAAATATGGTTTAGTTTCTTTATTTTAAGGTTGGTAATGCTTGACCATTCATGATCTTTGGGTGAGGCTACAGTGGTAGGAAATAAGTAGTAATGGTACACTTTAACTAAACTTCAGCTGTCCACAAAGATGATGCAAAGGCTGAATTTTTACATGTGATCAATGAAACAGTTTTGGTACCTGAGGACCAGAAGGTGACAAAGAGACCATTTTTTTTTTTTTAGTGGAGTCTCAGAGGAGAACCAGGGAACTGTGTGCTGGCAAGCCTTGGATCTCTTCCAGGCATATTATTTACAAACTGTGGTAAGGGAAAGAATTAGTAGCAAATAGGTAGGTATGATCTGTTGAGAAAGAGTCAACTTGGCCTTTGTCAAGTATGACGTGTCTCACAAACCTATTGGAGTTCTTTGAAGGTTATAATTATACGGATAAGCAGGTGTGGTGTTATTTCCAGAGGCTTTTGCTGAGTTCCATAAACAGCTGTGAAATAAGGTGGAAATTTCTTGCATTTATCAATAACTGAATAAAAACTGGGAAGCACTTGTTTTCTCTCTCTTTTTTTTTTTTTTTTTTTTAAAGTAGTGGAGGGTCACTGGTAGTTCCACAGAAATCTGTTGGACCCAATGCTGTTCAACTTGCAGCATGGATTCCATACAGAAGTGACTAATTAATTTACAGCTCTTCAGCCTGAAAGACAGACAGTCTACTGAGAGGGTGTCTCTTGCTGAGCCGCTGCAATACTAGGCCAACACATGAAGTGAATAGCAAAAATTCTGCCGCTTCCTGGTTCCAAAAATCCATTTACTGTAAAGTATAAGGAATTTCATCTACTGGAAAACTGACATCAAGTGTTCATGAGATACTAACAGATACTATGCTTGGAGACTTTATTCTGGGCTATGAGCTTTTGGTCTGTTTCAGCATATTCTTATGTGTGCGGAGGTGAGACTGGAAATTTTAGATCCTAGGAAAACAGGAGGAGGAAAGAAAGGGCAATAAAGGTAGACAACATCCCCACCACCTGGATGCCCCACTGCTTCTTTTAACCTTCATGCCCTCCCACATTCATCAGTGAACTCACTCTGGGTGTGAATTGTGAAAATCACAAACATGAATCTAGTGAAAACTAGAATTTTGCTAGTAAGATTGAGAATATCCAAACCAGTAAGCCTTTAAACCTGGTCTGCAAAATTATGTATACAAGGTGTTGCTTTATCAGAAACTGATGACAAAAAATTTTTCTCAGTGCTATGTTTTGTACATCCTGTACCTGCTATCAGACCAGAAATGTGACAGTAGTTATTTGCTAATACCTGTGTCTGGTAAATACTGTGCAGGAAGAGAAGAAGAATAATAGTTTGATTGAGAATGCTCCCCATATAATGTATTGGTTGATGATATTTGATTATGAATCCTATACAGATGTTATTTACTTTATTATAAAGTTTCTTCAACTTTAGGTGTTTCTCCTACTAATATATTCCTGCTAATGTAAACATTCAGAAGACCTTTATTCCTCCTTGTTCTCAGAGACCACTGTAAGGTGTTTTTCTCAGAACTGATACCATTTCTACTGAAACACAGACCTGGAGAACTTCACAATTTGTATGATTTCCTTTAGACAGTTTCTGCTTCCTTTAACTGTCTGCGCTTGAGGTCAGCAGCTGATAATAACGTGTTTCATCACACAGAAACTTTTTAGTTTTATTGATGGCTAGAATTGTCTCTGTGTGTGTATGCATATAATTGTACCTATATGTGTACATATATATATTTAAACATATAAACAAACATATATACATAAACTATTAAGAATGTTCTTTTTATAAAATATTATGCATAAAAATGAAATTACTAAATGGTGATACAGTTTGTACAAAGCTCGAAGTGAAACATGCCATAGGGTCAGAGAAGATGAAGGTTGGAAGGAACCTCTGGGGTGTCTAGTCCAATCTCTTGCTTGAAGCAGGGCAACTTCAGTGTTAGAGCGTGTTGCTGAAGGCCATCCTTGTCTAGTCAAATTTGGAAAGTGTCCAAGGATGGAGATTCAACAGCCTCTCTGGCTACCACTTTCAAGGCTACATCATTGCCACAGAGAATTTTTTTTCCCCCAATCATAAAGTTGTCTAGATGGCCCAGGTTGTCTTCCCAGTGTTTATCCTTTATTTCTTGAGTTTATACACATATGGGAAGCAACCATTATAGCAGGTTTAAAAGAAGCAAGCATCCTCTGTCAGATATTGACCTACTGAGAGCTGTGTTGGGGCTGATGGCCTGGGCTGTGCATTTTGGCTGCTGCTGCTCTGCCTTCGTGCTGTGCAGCAGCAGGGCCACATCCTGTCCTGTGGGGCTTCTCATCATGTACTCATTTTACAGGACTGCGGGATTAGGCAGACAATGGATAGGGTCTTTTAGACAGCTTTTACAGACTATTATGGTGTGTAAGAAATGCATTTCCAGTTTTTCTGCATGGATTCTTTTAGATTGAGGACTGTTCTCAAAAATTTTTCCTGATTTTAGACATTCTACCTTCTTTTATTTTCTTTCTATGTTTCTCACAGTAGGGGCGCATTGCACATTTATTTCGGGGATGGTTTCTGTAAAATCACACCAGCTTTCTTTTGGCTGACTCTTGTTACAAAAGGAGCAAGGCAGGGATGGGCACTTTTGTGCCGACTCAGCGTTTTGTGTTGTCTCTTTCATGGTAGAAGCCTGAATCAGCCCTTGGGCCTCATTTCACTTGTGCTTGCAAGCAAATGGGTTTGTCTTTCCTGTCATTCCTTACCTGGCAAATGCTTTTGAGTAGCCACAAAAGCCCCCCAAATATTGAATATGGTCTGCATAATAATTAGCAGCTATAAAAATAGTCTTAGAGGTTTGTTCTTTAATTCTAGATAATTTTCTATGTTTTGGAGAGAGCGCTTTTTTATATATGTATGTTTTTATATGTATGTATATTAGTATCTATGTATAGATAGATATACACAAACACTGAAATTCCTCTGTCACCATCATTTATGCCTATAATATTATTTATTTTTTTGGGATACTGTCTTTGAGTTTAGCATAGCAATCTTGTGCTAAGATTTTTTCCAACTTTCAAAACTGCTTTTCCTGTCTGTTCCCAGATTTGAAGGTGATTGTCTTACAGTCTTACTTGTTACCATGGTTTGTTTTGTTTACTAGGTTTTAAATACCAAATTATGTAGACTGCTCATCTGATAGTATCTTGCCAGCAAATTCACAGAATAATCCTCAAGACTAGGTTTTGGTCCCTCTTCTACTCCAAAAAAAGTCGCAGCATCTGATTTTGATGGGTGTTCTGCTCCTGCCAGGAGTTTTAACCTGATGCCCTTCCAGGAAATGGCACGGCAGCCGGGTGTTTCCTCCTCAGCCCACCACAACCGCCTGACTATGCCCTGGAGTTTCTCCTTCATCTGTTATCTCAAGGTGAAGTAACTGCAGTGACTTTTTTTGCAGCGCCTATAGGGAAACTGAACTCTTTGGAGAGCTTATTTGCAATGGCTTGACCTTGTGGGTGCATCCCTTCACTCTGAGCATGCAGCTGATGGCACGCTCCATGCCCAGGCCTTGCTTTGGTGTCGGTATTCCCGTGCTTTACGTTCAGAGTCCACAAGACACAACACTCTTCTTCCTATGAGCAGATGTTTTGCTTAAAACACTCTTAGGTGTATTTGATTTAGTAGTTTTGTGACATTATGGTCACTGGTTTGAGGTTGGGTTTGTTGTTTGTTTTCTGAGCTTTTCTGGAATGGATAATTGGTTACTAATAACTACATTAATCATAATACCTTTTAGTCATTACTGTATTGTTAGTTGATGGGATTCCTTGCATTTATAAACAGGCTTTAGACCTGCAGAGCAGTGTGTCTCTGGGACATCTCATTCCTACTTCGTACAGTTAAGTGGGGGAGTAATAAATCTGCATCATTTTTGCTTGTTTTATTTGTTTTAAATAAGCAGGCTTGCAGTTTATGGCAGTACAAAATACAGCAATGCTTCCACAAGCGCTTTGATATTTAGGATATTTTACTATTTTTGCTTCCTATCTTCTGAAAAAATCTGTCAGTTTTCTTTGTCATTATGCTTGCATGTAATAGTCACCTGCAAATGTTTCCCAGAAGAGCCCACATGATTATTTTTGGACCATTTTTCTTTGCACCTTCTGATAGAGATCCTCAGCTTACTCTGATGTCTAGATGAGTGTTTGGTTTTGGTTGATTTGATTTTTAACCTGAGAAAGTTCCCAGATCAGTGATAGTAACCACAAATTATGATTATTTTTTTTCTTCATTCAAACAGTGCTTTTACAATTGTAAGGATCAGGTGCATCCACACCCTGCTATTAGTGATGGTTACAATAACTTCTTTCAGTTATTGTATTACTTTGCAAAATATTTTTCTTGTCCTGAATCAAATTACTCGCATCAAAGTAAGTTTCTGAATGTAGGTGTAGGAGATCATATGGCTCTGTGCAGGTGTTAAGTGTATCTCACTACATTGGAAGAAAATTCCAAACACAGGTAGCCATTTGAGGAAAATGAAACCACTGTTTCAAATCGGCAAAATAAAATAAAAATGCATTGTTTTTTCCCCATGGACACATGCAGAAATGCTTTCTCATCTGCACATCTGGAATCTGGGCTAGGTAGGAGCTTCTATTGCCTTTTCTAACAATTTGGAATTAGGACAATCTATGGATTTCTTGAATTTTTGAATTTTAGGATATAGGTTTAGTCCACCCTCATAGGTGGGCTTTCTAGACATTTTTTTCTTAATGTATTTTTAATCTGTCTTGAACAGATTTGCTTTTCTTTCTTTTCCCCAAACTTCTTGGCAAGTATTCTTTTCTATTTCAGACTTCTCAGCTTTCTTCCTTGCTTCTCACAATGTTTATACTAGCCAGCACAGTTCTTTATTATCTGAAATCTTAAAATGATGTTTGGCAGTCTATCTTGTCATGACCTTATTGTCACTGGCAGAATTGGTTTTTAAAACATCAAATAATCTGGAAAACTATTTCACAATCTAGCTAGCCTCTGTTTCAGAGACTTGATCATATCACAGTGTCGTAGACTGTACTGGGGGGGCTCTCTCCTAATGTGGTTTGTTTCAGCAGATGCAATTTAGGGAGCATTTACCCAGGCTGCTGGGCTGGGACTGGGTGGTGGGGAAGTGTGGGCCAGCATCACTTTAACTCATGCTGCTTACGTGTTTCAGCCTTGCCCCAGATAATTCGGCCATTCTGGCAGTTATCAGCACCTTGTTGCTATCTGCTTTGGTAATCGGACCAAGACACACCTTCCGTAAACGTCAGCACCTTTTTCTGTAATATCCGAACACACATGGGGTATGTCGGTGTGCAAAACCAGGTGCAGCCTTTCCATGCTCCGATAAGACTTTTTTTTTTTAACGGAACTGACGGTTCAAGGTAGTTCTATGTGAGAAAATAAATTAGTATTGAAAGTTGGGTTGCATTTGGAGGAGGTAAGAATAACCTGATTTATCATATCCTTTAATTCCACTGCAAACGTCGCAACTCTGTATCCCGGGTTTTGAGGTAATAGGGCTGCGTTGCTTTTGGCTCACATGCTGGATTTCATCTATAGGTTGCCCTCCCCCAAGGAGGGGTGAGGAGCAGCTGTTCAAACACACGTTCAGTCTGGAGTAGGTAACGTGGCCTTGGTAACTCTGCAGGGTGGCTCAGAAACCAGCCCTGTGACCTGTGTCGTGCTGCTGAGCTTGGGGTGCTCATGGGTGGACCTGCTGAACCCTGAGCTGCTGCTGGGAGCCAGAGGAAAGGGAGAAGTAGAAAAGGGGGGAGAAGAGAACCCCAGCACATCTGTGTCCTGTGCTTTGGGAGGGTGGGAGAAGGAGGTGTTTTCTCTTGGGTGAAGGTACCTGGCAGACTCCTGAGTCCACATTGCTGCCTCTGCCATTTATGGGGTGGGAGTGGAGAAGGTAAAACTAGATTGAGACACCCATGGCTGCTGCCATTCATCCAGATCGGCCGTATTTACTTATAGCCTACAAAACGCCGCATTTGATCACATTCCGTACTAAAAGGGTGTCTGCTGTTTAATTCAATGTCTTAACTCAGTTCAAATTAGGAAGAGAAAAGGAGGTTGTGTTGTGAGTCAGTGTGTCCACAGCCCACCGTAACCAACCCAGCAAGCCTGGTTCTTAACCCACTGTGTGAAACCCAGCCTGAAGTAGGACCCTAACAGTGTTTGCTAGGTGACAGTATGATGGTGCATATATGGCAATGTCACGTACCGTAGTCACATAAATCATATTAAATCAGATACAGCAGTGACATGTGCTGTTTTGAACTTCTTGAGAGAAGCTATGCAATCTTGAACTTGCCTGTATTCTTGGGCATTCACATTGGAACTTCAAAAGCAAAACTTACGTAGTATACCTTTAGAAAGCATTAAATAACTTACGGACAGATTGTATTCTTAACAAATCTTTGAAAACTCACAGAACATTTCATATTTTTTCTGAAAATATGATATGCATACAGAACATTGAATTTGGAGATTAAAAATGTATTTTCCCTTGCCGTATCATTGTTGCAGTTGTGGTAAAAGTCTTACATAAAAGTATGTCAGCAACCATTGCTAATTAACTCATGGCAGCATGCCCAGTGTGCACACATTCATGCTCTCTCTCCCTGTGTATAGATAGGCATCTCTAAGAGAAACAGCTCCTTACAATGAAATAAATTGAGTGATTACATTAATTGACACAAATGTTCTCCAAATAGACCATTTAATTTTGTTTAGGCATTTCCTGACTGATGTCTCCTTAGTTTCGAATAAATAACCTATTGTAAAGCTTGTTAAGAGAAGACTTTGTAGTTTAGCAGATTTCAGTATTAAATTATTAAACTGGTCAGCTGTATAGTCTTGGTTAGACTGTGACTTGCAAATGTCACGTAAAAAGGTGAAATGAAAAACCCACAGGAATGTGGATGTGTGATGATACACTTTTACATGCTTTGCTTCAGTTTCCATTCTGTGGAGTTAAATGTTTGAGTAGATGCTGTAGTGAAAGATCCAGAAAAGATGGTGTGTAGTGAACGTGGATTTAAGTCTGTGTTCAGGTACCTACCAGCATTATTCTCTCTCTTCTCCCGTCTAGAAAGGGGAAAGATGGGGAAAGGACTCTTCACCAGGGAGTGTAGTGATAGGACAAGGGGTAACGTTTTTAAACTGAAAGAGGGTAGATTTAGATTAGATAGAAGGAGGAAATTCTTTCCTGTGAGGGTGGTGAGACAGTGGAACAGGTTGCCCAGAGAGGCTGTGGCTGCCCCCTCCCTGGAAATGTTCAAGGCCAGGTTGGACGGGGCTATGAGCAACCTGATCTAGTGGAAGGTGTCCCTGCTCATGGCAGGAGGGTTGGAACTAGATGATCTTTAAGGTCGCTTCCAACCCAAACCGTTCTATGGTTCTGTGATATGACTTGAAATGACAGTGCTTCTGCATTTATTGTCCATGCTTGGAAATGTCACATTTACAGGCAACTCATTTTCTTGTGTCTGTGTTATGTTTTTACAAACTGTTTGGTAGTTATGATGACTAGGTTCAAGGTGATGTATCAGGCAGTCAATAGTAGGGACTGTAGGTAGTTTTCTGTTGTTTAACTTCAGCCGCAGAAAAGTTAAGTGTCTGCTCTATGGACAAGGGGGAGATGGGGGCCCACTGTTTATCTGTGCTAGATAAATGGCTTAAGGAGGGTGAGGTAAATTGCCTTCTGGATCTGTCTTTACGGACATGTAGAGTCCAGACAGTTAGCTCAAAGATAGCACCTATCTTTTAGATGGCTAATGTGAGATGCAATTAATCCTGTCTTAACGTGATCCCCTATATTGGGAAAGGACAGTGTTACGCATTTGAGGGTGGCATTAAAGAGTGCTTTAGTCAGAAGCCAAAAGCAGCTTGCAGTATAGGCAGTATAAATATACATTTCCAGTATCTGCAAAAACATATTTTGGGACTGCTGTCACTAGTTTGTACCCTCCCTGTCATTTTAATGACATATTGTAACTGATACGCATTTGTTTTTCTGAATAACCCAAAGTAGGAGTGAAATGATTCACTTGGAAAGTAGGAGCTTGGATACTTGGCTGACACATGGAGAATAAAAATACATCCTGAAGTTTGCAAAGGTGAATACAGAAGATGCACTGCTAAAGTGATTCTGTTGCAAATAGAAGTTGGGAAATGGAAAAACTGAGTTATGACCACTAGTCTTTAAGTCAGGTTTCATAATTGTAGTGGTTTTTTGAAGCTTGTATAACTTGTGAAGTGGTAATGTTAAGCATTCATATGCATGCCACTTAATTGTTATTCAACAACACTTCTAAGCATTTCCATTTCAGGGATTCATTCTTTTGAAAAAGATGTTCTTACACTATTATTTTTCCAGCATTTAAATGTTTTGGGTTTGTTAACTCCCCAATGGGATTATTTTTTAAGACTTAGCAAAACTCTTTGAAATTTCTTTCAGTACAGAAAGATAAGGGGCAGCTGCCCTGCCGCCATGGTGAGTCACTTCTATGCACTTGCATGCTGCCTTCCACCACAGAGCTAGTAAATAAAACACCCTTTTTAGTTTTGGCCTTTTTCTTGACTTCAGAAACCTAAGAAACGTGTACTGTGGTATGTCCCGTAGGAGGCTGACCTTTTTCCACAGAGTAGAGTATGCTCAATGAAGAAGGCGGCAATGCACAGTGAATCACAAACAGTCTGGGGATTGCCTTGCTCTGTGCCAAATTATGTTTTCAGTCTCCAGCATGTAATTT
Source organism: Strix aluco (assembly GCF_031877795.1). NCBI lineage: Eukaryota > Metazoa > Chordata > Aves > Strigiformes > Strigidae > Strix > Strix aluco. The sequence goes on along the minus strand of NC_133931.1, from coordinate 68,612,726 downwards.
TCAGGCAAATCCATTGAAGTCTTTAATCTATAATTAGGCTTATAAGCTTCTTTAGACCTTTTGGATTTTCTTTTTAAAATAATGGAACATAACATTATTATTCTGTGAATCGTTCTGACATATTTTCCAGAGAAAACTTTCCTGGAGGTTTTCTATTTGTTTCTTTTTTCAGTTTTCTGAAGTGGGTAGGTAAAGATCCCATTTCCATCAAGAAATGAACTGAAATTACCTGGTACAAGTGACTGTGATATATAAGAAGAATCTTTTCCTAGCAGTACTGAGCATAAATGTTTTTCAACAGGCTAAAGTAAATATGTATTTCTAAAATTGGATTCATACAGTAAGTTCTTCTGTGTTTTTTTTTAAGAAAAAAGTTAATTAAAATGTCACTCCTTTTTCATGTGTTAATGCATGAACATTTGGCAAAACAAATCACTTCTGTCACCAGCCACTGGTGTGAGGCAGTTCTCTGTGTGAATGCGTTTGCCTCAGGACAAGCTACAGCCTGGAGGGACGGGCATTTTTGTGTTTCACTGTGTAAGTGTATGTACCTGTCTGTGTATATCTGCATGTGTGTATGCATGCATATGCATCATATACAATGAGTGTTGTTGCACAGCATTCGTTTCATGTTTGAGAAGCAGCCTTCTGTGTGCAGCCTCTGCCCAAGTGTCATTCCCCCTCATTGCTTCCTCATTTTCAGGTATTTATTATGAAAGTACTCTACAGACTTTTTTTTTTTTTCCCATAAGAATTTTAATTTTAGAAATATTCAGATTCAGACTTTTTTTTCCCTTTCTGTACCACAGATCTTAATAGATATTGCCTGCTCTTTAAAGAAGCCTAGAAGTCTTCTTTTATTGCAAACACAGCAGCATTAAATAGTAAATATATTCTCCATGTGCTATAGATAAGCAGTTTTCTTTTAATGTCATTTTCTGGGTGTTTTGGGGAATTTTGGTTCCCCTAAATTGACCTAAGGGATTTTGCTGCCACGTTTTCTGCTGATCAGTTCTGGTTTCCCTCTTCAGCTCCCTTGTAGCATAGGTTTTGGATGACTCACTGCTGTTCTGTTTTGGTAGGAGGGATGTCCTACCTGTTTCGATATCTATTGTGACCTAGCAGTCTACAGAAGCTGAAGTATGTCCTTCTGCCCCTTACAAGCTCCGTGTGACTCCAGGCGGTAAGCTGGAGGCATAAAAAAATTCAAACATCTCTAAACCATTTCTGTTGGTTTTTAACAAAACTGCTCATACAGAATGCTCTAAGAAGAGGGGAGAAATGGTAATAAATACCATCATTATTTTTAAATTCTTTCAGACCAGGGGAATCTAACAATTTACACATTTGGCTCAGCTGTAAGTTTCTTGGCATCCTTATGTTCATTTAGGGAAGTTCATGTATATATTTATAGGAAATACATTCTGGAGCTTAATCCGAAGGTTTGCAAACTTCCTGGCTCTCCATAGAGCCAGAACATGCATTTCTATGTCTGTCTGTGTTTTTTGCGGATTTCACTATTATATCTTGGCAGTTCTGTAGTCTAACCAAATTCTACTTCAGTACACTTACGTCTCAGTTCTGTTGCTGGTATTTTTTTCTCTTTATATGTTGCTGTTCCTTCACAGTTATATTTTTACTGTCTAACACTTGTTTTATTTTCCAAAACACAAGTTATCAGTAATTTATGCTACTGTTTTTATGGCACTTAGGGTTTGTTTGTTTTTTTTCTTTTGGTAATCTGAGTCACGTTTCGACCATTGCTCGTTCTTGTACTTAAGGTGATACTGTGCAAAGACAGCTACTGCACAGGTACCAGCCCAGAATACCTCCTGTTATTTTTGGTTTTAGACATTTTGGGGGGTTACAGAATTTTGGTCAAAATGCTGCTGTAGAAATGGGACTTCTAGAAGACCAACTTCCTGAAAGTGTTTGCATGACTTTTCCATGTACATAGAGTTCTTTTAAGATCCTTTATATGTTCTTGCTTACAGTTAGTAAAGAGCATACAAAATCTTCATTCGAGACTAGTTTTCTGAAAGTTAACAAATGCTTTTGCACTTGTACTAAATGTAATCCATTCCCTTACAGGTGCAGAGAGAAGAAGTATGATTATTACAGCCTGCCGAAAACCTCTGTTGTGATAGCTTTTTATAATGAGGCTTGGTCAACACTTCTGCGAACTGTTCATAGTGTTCTTGAGACATCCCCAGATATACTTTTGGAAGAAATTATCCTTGTGGATGATTACAGTGACAAAGGTAGGAAGAAGAAGTCTAAATAATGTTGATTGATGGGCTTTTATGGTCAGCCAGTCCACGGGAGGAAAAGATATGCTGTTTGGGTAACATACCATAAATTTGTACAACATAGGTATCTAATTGGAAAATACTTTTTCTTGTAGTGTGCCAGTGAAAAATTTGTCCTGTGCACCAAATTTGGTTTAGAATGGGGAAGCACGTTTGTTGTGTTGTAACATGAGTGCTTGCATGTAAGGATAACCCACAGTCTGGTACAGAGCATTTCAGGTTTCCTAATTTGAGCGAGCAAGTTCCAATTGCTCCAGGGTTGTCCTGGTGTTTAGTATAGCGAGAGCTACCTGGTTATCTGTTTTCACTTAAATTATGTGACAGAAAGTCAACACTGGTGTTTTCCACCACACATGAATTGTGTTAAGAATAAAACTTTTACATGGAACAGGTTTTACGTAGCATGTGAGAGGCACTTAACAGTTTGGAGACTAATTGCAGAGGCAAATATGAAGCATTCAGTTTCTTGAAAGTAACTGTGATTTGTGTCCATCCAAGTTCTGTGCTTTTTCCTTGTTCTTTCTTAACAGAGGCAGTATAGCAGAATCAGAGTTCCAAATTCAGGTGTCTTTAAGGCACTGCTATAAGTAATATGCTACTGAAAAAAGAGCTTTCTGTAGCATGGCATAAACCAATTGTTCCAGAACTATATTCTTTCTTCATTTCTTTGTTACAGAACATTTGAAGGAGTCTTTGGAAAACTATGTGGCTGGCTTACGCAAGGTGCGTCTTATCCGTGCAAATAAGCGAGAGGGGCTGGTTCGAGCCCGGCTGTTGGGGGCGTCCGTGGCGAAAGGAGACATCCTGACGTTCCTGGACTGCCACTGTGAATGCCATGAGGGCTGGCTGGAGCCGCTGCTGGCAAGGTGATGTTGTGCTCTGGGCTGGTTTTCTTTCCCGTTGCAGAAGAAGAGACACTTCTGCAGTGGAAAAATGACTCTTTGCAGATATTTACCGAAGGTTACTGCAGTCTGGTGCCTGGGGCACTGTGAGCGTTTGTCTCCTGGCAGTGGGGTAGTGAATAGAAGTGTGGAAGATGAGGAGGTAGATTTGTGTTTTCTCCTGAGGACCAGGCTGCTCTTTTTCTTCAGAGAACAGAAAGTTTTGTTTTCAGGAGGAGAAATCCTCCCCTAGCTTTCAGACTACCTTGGGAAAGGTGTCTGCTTCTATCAGCCTGGGTGGTGGATGAGAAGAAGGTCTGGAAAGATGCGTGCCCTGAGACATATCCCCTGTTGCAGGGCAACATGCATATAAGCAGATTGGAATAGAAGTCAATAAACTCTCTTCCTAGGCCTGAGTGAATCCATCTTTCCAAACTGGTTCTGATATAAAGCATCACAGGGTAGGATAGGAAGGAGTTAATGTTATGTCAACACTTTTACTTGGACACCATCTGTCTTGGGACACTGTACTTTACAGCTATGTAGTTTTTTGTCTATACTGCAGATTTGCTGGGCAGTTCAGAAATCTTACATTAATTAAAAAAAACCCAAAACCAAAATCAAAACAAAGAAACTCCAAAAAGCCCCAACAAAAAGCCTTAAAAGACAGAATTCTAGCTCTCTGTTACAACTTAGAATATTTATGATATTCTTGAAGCCTCACCCACATGTAGTCAGCAGCTACACATGCACTTTTCTGGTTTTGGTTTAGCCACTGGTACACCTCACCGCAGCACCCTACTGCCCCTGCATCACATGCACGAGGCTGTATTGCTTTTGCCCCTCTTGCTGACAGGTTACATCTTTACCCCCTTGGATGGCATTAGCAGATACTGGTATCAGTATTCAGTACCTGAATCAGACCTTCTAGATATTGTATATAGAAAACCAGCTCTCTTTAAAACATAATTTAAAAAAAAAAAAATCTTTTCTTCAAGGTCAGTGGTTTGATTTGCATCCTATAAAGATTCCCACCAGGTACTGTAGACTTCAGAGAAGGACTGGAAAAAAACAGCCCTATGCAAACTGGAGAGAGATTTCCAAAAGCACATGCTGTCTTAAGGTGTGCAAGTCTTCCTGATTCCTACTGGAACTTGCATTCTCAAACTCCCTATGTCCATTTGAAATTGCATCTGGAATAATATTTTTTTTTCTCAAAATTGTCATATTTAACTTGTTTATAAATGTCACACTGAGTGTATTCCAGATAGCTGTGGGTTAACTATGAACAGTATAGATAGCATGAAGAAAGGAAAAGGGATAAAAAACAAAGAGTAAGCCTGGTTTTAACGACTGTCCTCTGAAGAACAGTACATAACTGTGGAGACGAGTCTGTAATTTCTTCACTACTTTAGCAAACCACTAGATGGCAATCTTGAGGAAGGATTAGGATAATTTAAATCACCACCTGTAAAAAGTTAGCCCTAGATGTGTCTTGGAATTTTCGCTCTTGCTGCAGATGCAGACGTATATCTCTGAGGGGATGTTTGCATGGCATATTTGACTCGGATGTATGGGAGCAATACAACAGTGTTAGCGTTTTGTAGTGCAAACATAGTTGTATTTGTAAGCTGCCTGAGGATTGTACCGTCCAGTTAATTCTTAATTTAAAGGTGATGGCTTTTCACTTACCTGATTCTTTTCATAACTGAAATTGTGACAGCTACCTAGTTTTTACTCCTTTTCCTTTTACAGGAGCAACAAAGCATTTTTATGTTTTACTGGGATTATTTCCTCTGTGTACATGCCATTTTCATTGCTTTGTACATAAGCGTTATGCAAGTGAGACAAGAGATAGGAATATTTTTATAAGTCCTTTCGTGCACTGTACCAAACAGTATTTCAATGGGAGATCATAAAGAAGGAAACAGCTGTGTCACATCTTCCCTCCAGCAGCAAGAGACCATTTCATACTTAAGGCAGTCTTTTTCAGCTCAGACAATACTTCTTTGCAACTGCTGCTGTTCTCTGCTGCATTTAACCACCCCAAGCTGCTCTAATTTTAGAGTCAGAGCCCCTTGGTCAGCCTGGAGGTTTTAAGCTTAATAATCCCATGAGGAACTAGCTCCCCTTGAATGACAGATACGTCACAAGTCTTTCTTGTTTGGCAATGTAACACATTCAGTTTTCCTTCTCCTCTGGAATATGTAAATCAGAAGATGCAGAGCTAAAACAAGTACCAGCATCTTAATCAAGTCACTTTGTTTCACTGAACTAACAGGAGATGTCTAAGACTAGTATAGAGAAGATTGCTAAAAAGTGGTTTAGCAGAAAGACCTTAGTTTGAGCTTGCATGTTGGAAGCTGATCTCTCCTAGTACTGAGACCTTTCCAGAAGTTGAGGTGAAGACAGAGGATCCCACTGTCTTTTTGTAAGGGCAAATGCTTTTGGAAAGGAATCCAGAAAACCCTGCATAGTGTTGAGAAATGGGAGGAAAGAGTTTATCTCTTTGCAGAAGTAGACATGCAAGAAATGTCATCAGCACTGATGTATTCTAAAGATAGCTAAGATCTTTATCATACTAAGATCAGCCTTGCTGATAGGTTTGTCATTCTGCAGTACTACCTTGCTTCTCCTTTTTATCTCCTATATTGTCAGAGTCTCTGGGGACTTCCTTCATGTATGTTTCATTCTTGGAGGTCTAATTCCCATGCCGCATGTTTTTTTTAAGTTCATGGCTTCTTTTTGAGTTAGTTGTAGTGCTCAGTATAACTTTGCAGGTGATCACAGTTGCAAGAACAATCATGACTCTAAGGGCCAAGAGGCTAGCTAGTTTATTATTCATTTGTGCAGAACTATACAATCATGCTGCTTCCTTGATATCTTGAATGCAGCTACCTGTACAAAACAAAATAGACATTTTTCTTGAGAATGTGATGCTGGCTATGGCAGCCAAGCCAGATGCTGAAGCTGTTGTCTCAAGCCATCTGACATGCCTTACTTCACTGTCCAGGAAGACTGATGCTTGCCAGGTGCCTACAGTGGAGTCCATCCTGATGCATCCTCCCGATGCATCCTTAGGAGGAAATTAGTGGTTATTCTTGTAGCTGTTATCTCCTTGTATTGCAGCATGAATTGAAAAGGAGCAAAGCTTCATGTTTGGTATCTGTTAGGCGTTCTCTGTTCTTGACAGTTCTAGTTTTTGAGAGAAGTTTCTAATGGAAGTCACTCTCTTCTTTTAAAAACATACTAGGATTGCAGAAGAAGAATCAGCTGTTGTCTGCCCTGTTATTGATGTTATTGACTGGAATACATTTGAGTACTTGGGAAATGCTGGTGAGCCACAGATTGGCGGATTTGACTGGAGGCTGGTCTTCACTTGGCATAGTACCCCTGAAAGAGAACAAAAACGGAGGAAGTCCAAGACCGATGTGATCAGGTTAATTTTTATGCATCTTATGAAACTGTGAATGTTACAAGTGGTTTTGATTTAACTTGGAAGTGCCAGGTGCTGAAAAATATTTGAGAAATGAGCATATTACTAAAAATTACATGTTTTGTTTAGTTCCCCTTTTTTCCAAAATAGCTCCTGTTCACTATGCTCCTGGAAAAATATTGCTCTAGAAGCTGAAATTTCTGTGTAATCTTCCATATGGAATCCTTATTGCACAAGTAGTCTCTTGACTCCTACAGGCAGACTCCCACAGACGCTTATCAGCACACAGAAAGGTTGTAACTGATTAACTAATACTGAAGGATGTCCTCTGTGCAAAGCAAAGAGGTCCACTTTGTAAAAAATGTATCATGGTCAATGATGAAAAAAGGAGAGAAAAAAAAAAAATTATCAACCAGTAAGAAAGCAAAAGTAGTTTCAAAGACTTTATCTGTGCTGTAGTGATAGTGGTGGTTTCTCGCACTGTTTTCAAAGGTGAACCAGTTTGCTAGTTCTTTATTGGGATGAAATAATACAGCTCTATCCACCATAGTTTCTATGAAGGGCTAACTCACAGGAGCTCATGTGGATGTCTTCCTTGTGGGTTTTATTTTCGTTTTATTTCAAGACAAGTTGCAGTCAGTCGGTATTATTTGTCACTACATGCTGTATTTTTAGGAGAGGGAAGGTAAGAGTACAAACAATGCATCTGGAAGATGGACACTAGACAAACTTCTGACAGTTGAAGGTCTGTTATGTTCAACGTGGAAGTTGCTGTATTTCAGCAGTGTGTTGTAAGAAATGAAGCAGCTGTTTGGCATTTTTAACATCATGATTTTGTTAGTCCTTGCTTTTATTTATAATCTGTTACCTTATGGACTGCAACAGATACAGGATGATTAATTTTTCTCAGTCTTTTCTAGGTCGCTTATCAGGATAATAATACCCAGTATTTCACAATTATTAATGATCTTATCCTCAACTGAAAGAATATTTTTTTTTTAAATGGGAAAAGCGAGACAGTAATTTAGCCCTTCTCAGCATATATTAGTCCACATTCTCATTTTAAAAAGTTTCAAAATAGAGTAAATGTTTTTAAAGCCTTTAGTTTAAATATGATGCTTTTCCTCTTCACAACAAAAATAATAGTCTTTGGCGTGCCAAGGGGAAAACGATGAGGGATAAAGCTTCACAGTAGCCTGAGGACTGTGAGCTCAGCAAGTGTCTGGAGAAAGCAGCAGTGCCAAGAGCGGTGTCACTGGCAGCTGTCTTTGGAAAGATGAGACCTGGAGTGAGACAGAAGAGTTTGACTGGTTATGGAGTTTGGTTTTTTTCCTTCTGTCTCACCTCATCTCATTCCATTCTTTGAAACAATATATGACAGTGTAAGACAGTGTTGCTTCAAAAAGATGGCTGGTAAAATTAGTTTTGACAGATTAAGAGTAACTGGTCACTGCACCTAGCATTTGTTAATATTTACCTCAACAGCAATTTAACAAAATTCATAAAGTGTTAGCTGAATTTAGTTCCAACCAGTATTATATGCTTGGCACTTTAAAGAGAATAATTTTCTAAGACTGTAAACAATTTGGAACAACATTGAATAAATACAAGTTTATTTATGTGTACATACATTACCCTACTGAAAGTACATCCCTTAAGTCTGCTGTTGCTCTGGGTCTTGTGGTCTTTGATGACGATCTGGTCTTGACCCCTGATTTAATTTTTTCCCAAACTTAGTTATTAGTTACTAAAGCACAAATATTTGTTTACTTATTACTTAAGTGAAATATATAAGGATACTGCACTTCGAATTTCAGAGCTGACTAATGTAATTCTGTCACAAAAAAGTTATGTTCTACTATGTGAAGGTAAGAGACTAGTCATTTATTGTCACAAAGACACTGTGATTTCAAAAATTAACACAGTGTTTATCTTCTCTGATTTCATTGTTATTTTTATTTTAATACATTCTGGAGCTTGTTTCTGATACAATTTTTTACTACAAGGTTAAATTCAAATGGCCTGATGATAACAGATCAATGGCTGACTGTTACTTTGTATCCAGAAAAGACTGAGAAAATGGAAAATAAAAATATATTGTATTTTTTAGCTGTTGCATTGGTTTGTTAATTTTTTTTTCTTTTTATTCAATTCAGAGTTACTGTTGTCTTTTATAGGTCTCCAACCATGGCAGGTGGATTGTTTTCTGTGAGCAAGAAATATTTTGATTATCTTGGTTCATATGACACAGGAATGGAAGTCTGGGGAGGAGAAAACCTTGAATTCTCATTTAGGGTAAGTGTCTCAATTGAAAGGTTTTTTTCCTGAGAATAAAAACAAGTTTCTTATTTCTTTCTTCACACCCTTTTCCTTAATGAGAATATTTTGGGAGATGTTTATAGGAATCTCTTTTCCTTGTTCTCACACTTCGTTGTAACTTTATTTTCCTTCCAAATAGCCATTTAAAAATAATTTTTAAGAATGTGTCTTGGTTTTGAATGCCAGTATAAAATGTCAGTAGTGGTTGATATTATCAGATGAAGTTTACTTTCTGTGGCTTGAAGAGGATCGTTGGAAAGAAACATTTATAATTCTCTAATGTGACTTGGAGCTCTCATTGTCGCTGATGGACTGAGCAGGAGGTAGATGGCGGCAGTTACCAGTGGGGCAGGACAAGCCAGCCCCTGAACTTCTGTAAGGGTTTATTCTGTTTCACTTCAGGAAAAGTTTGTATAAAGGTTATAAAAAGTGGTGGGAAAAATCTCCAGGAACTGTAGAGGTGTATCCCACTGGAGGGTGGACCAGTGCTCAGGTGTGAGGCAGATAGCTGGAATGAAAAGGATTTATGGTAGGGGAAGAGATAGGAGATACAAGACAGTCCAGACTGATAAGCAAAAAAGTCTTGTCCTCCAACTCTGCTGTTGCCTGTGCTGCTGCTGATTCCCACTGAGTGCTGGCTGCCTGTGGTTTGCCCGGTGTCACACTTACCTTGCTTGAAGCAGTCTAGTAGTGGCGTAAGAGGTACACTGCAGGGCCGTTTTTGGCTTGCAGGGAGTAACTTAGTATCCTGTATTTTCCTTGTTATCAGGTATGTTTTATGGTCATATTTGCATGTCTGTGTGTCACTGGATTGTGGGACAGGAGGGTTGAAATTTTTGTTTTGTTTATTACCAGGTGACAGCAGATTTCAGGGATAAATAGCATTTTAGTGTTATAAACCCACTTTCTTGAGAAAGGAGGCATCAGCAGACTGTCTCATTTGATGTCTGCCTGTTAACCAGAGAGGCATGGAGTCTTCCTAGCTGTTGTTCCTGTCTCCTGCTGCCTGTAGTACAGAAATCCTAGCAAAGGTGGCACAAAAATAAGGAAAGAAAAGGGTAAGGGAGGATAATAAGCACAGACCTAGAGTTGACATGGTTTTTCTCTGGAGGGGGATTTCTCAGCTAGAATCACTGTTTGATCTAATTCATGACCACCTGCTTTCTCACATAGAGAAAAGTTTCTGGTGCATAAGTTTAAACACACAGCCTATTTGTCTTGGGACAGTAAATTCAGCAGGCCTTTGCCTGAAGCTCAGAGCATCTTACCCACCCCCAGGAGCTCCAGGAGCTGCTGAAGCAGGAGTCTCCCAGCTGTCTCCAGTTGTGGTGTAGTCTGCCTTGATGTGTATGTTCCAGTGGGTCCACTCTTTCCACTGGAAGGGATTTTCTTTTCATGGGATAATTGTTTAGTCACAGGGTCAGGAGCTATGAAATAGCTCTTGATGAAATTATTTTTATGCCTCCTTTTGAGAGGCTGCTCAGGGAGCCAGAGGTAGCAATAGATTGGGTTTGTACTTGGGGGCACAAAGAAATGATCATGCTTGTCATCAGTCACAACCCAAGGTAGATTAAGCAGGAAAGCAGCCTGGTGGTGAACACCATCCCCAGCTAACTCTGGCAAGGGAAAATTTTTTTTCTTGCTTCCCAAGGGATTGGAAGGGGTGGTGACAGTGAGGGAGTCATGCAGCTTTGGGTACAGATGCTTGCTGACCTTGGGCTTGCTGTGTCTCTTACTTTCTCAGCTATGACACTACTGCAGCAGACAAATAAGCAGAGACAGGAGACTGTCAGTTTAGCAGCAAGCTACATCAGAGCATGACGCTGTCTCCCACAAATGTAGCCTAACAGTAGCCAGCATGTTGGATATGTTCGTCTCTGGAGCAAGACTGGCTCTTGCAGGCACTTGTTTGTGTCTGCTAGTGCGTGTGCAACCAGACTGAGCACCCGTGAGGTTGAGAGAATGCTGCTTTTGAAAGCAGTACTATATGCTCTGCCTCTTAGCAGAAATTTGCATCTCTCCCAAAGCAGCAAACTTGGAAACAGACACAGTTGACAGAACTGGACATTACAGGATCTGCTTCACGTTGCTGAAGTGTTTGCAGTCTTCTGTGACCCTGGCTGCCACAGATTTGGTGGCACCAAAATGGTTTTCCCCTAACCAGCAGAAGTTAGGGGTAGCACCACCCCAGATGACAGTGGTTTTATCCTCTGCAGTGGACTGTGGGGGCTTTCTACAAGGAGCTGTAGAAGCCTTGAAGACAGCCCTCTCGGCATGCAGTTCTTAGCTTTCTGTCTTTCATGTCTTGCTTTTTGGGAGACCAAGGCTTGCAGACAGGACAAGCCTGACCCCTGCCCTGTATGTCATGGAGTGCCCCTGCACTGGCTGCTGCTTTAGGCCCAAGCTATCTATTGATCTCTACCAGGCTCTGGCACCAAGTCTCATTTTTGATGTGGTTCCCCTGAACCAGGTGTTTGACACCATGGGGCACAGCAGCATGTATGAGCAGTGACTTTGCTCCTTCATCATGGAGAACAGTGGTCTCCGCACAGTCCAGAGAAAGCATCAGAGGCTGCCTAGCATGCAGGAGAGTCACAAAGGAGCAGCAGCAGCGTCCGCAGGAGCCAGTGCGCTGGGGGTTGTGTGCAGACACGCTGCCATGGCCCGCTGGGGCTGAGCAGGCACATGGGTGCACCAGCCTGGGGGCTTGGGGTGATCCTCCAGCAGTCACAGGCGTGCAGCGTGTCATGCACCGGTCCAAGAGCAGGGATGTGGTTCATGGTGGGTAAGAGAGGCGCTTAAATGAGAAAGCAGAGTGGGAGCTTTGGTGCGAGGTGCCTGCAGGCAGATTGAGAGGCTCTCTTCTGGGCGGCCTACAGTTTTGCAGAACGGACTGTGCAATGGCCAGTGGATATGCCTGAATGTGTTAATTTTACTAGTGCAGATTGCCAGTAGGATCTGGGCATTTGGATCCAAATTGTGGACAACATGCTTTCCTCTATTTGATTTCAAGACCGTGTACTCGTGCTTCCTGCGGTGAGGGTTTCTGTGGGAGAGAGCAGAGTGCTATGATGTTGCTTAACTGTGTTCTTCTGGCTGCCCATGGTGCTGAAGAAGGTCAAGAGGAATAGATCAGTGTTAATTCTGTTGTCTCCGTGGTTTCTAGACTTGCCAGATCTGAAAATTAGGAGCAGGGATACTGAAAAACATTGTAAATTAATTCACTGTTCTTCTCATCTCTGAAAACACCACCATGATGACATGAAAGGACTTGTCCTTAAGCCTCCTCTTTCTCATACTTCAGTTATAATAAACTGAAAAAATTCTCTGTGGTTTTGAGAGGAGCAACAAGGACAAAACTTCGGCTAAAAGCATGATGACTAAGAGAGATGGAGGCTGTGTGCTGAATGCAGGATCGAGTCAATGTGCCTTGATTTCAAATTGCTTAATGCTATTTGGCTGGATAAAATTTCACCTCGTGGGCATAATGGGCATTGAAACTCCTCTTTCTGAGGGATGCAGAATGTGCCCTTTCATCTTTCTCCTCCTGTACATGGAGCGAGGGCAACGTGGTTCTAGTTTTTTCCAACGCTGCTCTTGGTCCTGCTAGTGGCACTGCAATGTAAGTTTATTTCTGGGGACCACTGCTCCTTACACCTGTGGTCTGTCCTTCAACCCACCATCACAGCATGAGAGGAAACCACGCATGTGCAAAAAGACAAAATTATTTACTGGTAAGTCCTTTCTTCTGTTGGAAATTTCATTGCTGATGAGCCTGGATGATATGCCTCCGATTGCCTCTCTTTTCTGATCTTTTTGTATTGTTTCTTTCTGTCCGGATCTGGAAATATGTCTTGCGTCGGGAGCAGCCAGGATGGGTTCATGCAGCTGAGGAGGCTCCTCTGTCTACCCAGCTCCCAGCAGATTGTGCATGAGCACCACACTGGGCGGTTCAGCCGCAAGCCAGCAAGCAAAATTGCAGCAGAGGGCGGGGCAGGAACAGAGTCTTTTCTGCAGTTTGGCTTTGTTTTGCAGGTAGCATACTTTTTTTGGGTTTTTATTTCTTCCAGAGAGTTCTAAAATGTTAGAATGGAGGTGGTAGAGCTTATAGAGCTTTTCTTACTTCATTGACCCAGCATTAGGTCAGTTGTCCAGAGACCTTGGCAGGGATAGGGATCCCAAGGCAAGATCTGAACATTTACTGTAGCTTTTCATAATGCCACCATCTGTCTCTGAAAGGAAAAGAAAAAATATTGATAGTCTGCATGCATCAAGAGGAAAGTGAAAGTAAAAAGGAATGTCACCTTGTTTCCTTTTTGCGGTGAAGAAAAAAGTATGCTTTTATAATGAGAGCTGCGAGGTAGCCAGACCTAGTAAAGAAACGTATTTTCATGCACATGAACATGCAAAATATAAGTGAAATCTAATGTGCTTCTCTGTTACAGAAGATTGAAGTAGTTTTGGGGGAGAATCTTCTCCAGAGTCACTTATTTAGCATTTGGTATCTCTATTGAATTCCTTGCTTCATTTTACGGATGTTCATTTGTATCTGATTTTGTATAGAGGTCAAAATGTTTTCCATTAAAATAAAAACAAATAAACCTTTTGAGGAATTGTTTAGCTGAAATATATTTAATTTTTGTTTGTAATAGGAAGATAAGTTCTAAACTTTTAATGAAAGAAGCAGTGAGCATTTAGTGAGCATTGCTTAGCAACTTACAGTTTTTTTAGAGAAATTCAGATTTTAATTATTGAAAAATCAGCTGTTCTGGCATTCTCTTTTTGGCGGCAGTTTAACAGAGATATGGTCAGTCTGTTACTCCATTTAAATCAGACTTTATAATGACAGTAGAAGAATGTGCTTCCTTCTTAACTGTACATTTTTATGTCAGTAGTCTTTATGGTCTGTTCCTCATCTCTTGTTTAAAAACAGATCAAGACAGTAATGATCAATTAAAAAAATGCTTACATGGAATATAACAAATATGGAAGTTGTTAAACTTGAATTTCAGTGGTGCTTAATATTTGCTGACAAACATCTTGTGTGATAATTTACACTTTAAAAAAGTAATCTTGGATATAGAAATAATGTAAGAAAGCTATTGTTTTGAAACAAATCTGAAAAAGGGAGATCTTAAAGTGAAAGTGGATAACTGGTTTCATAGCAGCTTTCAAAATGGCAGTAGCCTAACTTACATGCAAAAATATGCAAATTGTTTAAAAGATCAGTACAGAATTCTAGAGTTCTTGTATAATTCCTTTAATCATCTTTCTGTTCAAATGACAAATACACTGCTTCATCAAAAAGCAACAAAAAAGAAGAGAGAAACCTCTCATGAAAAGCAAGAAATGAAATTTAAAATCCAGGAAGTTTATCCAGTGCTCCCTATAGTTTAATAATGAATTACCTATACCTTTAAGGCAACTGTTTGTTTTAAAAGTAAACATATGTATTAGAGTGCTTACAATTTTGTTATAAACACAGTATTGTGCCACATGTAAAGGTCTGACATTATTACCCAAAACCAAATCAAATGAGACAATTCATTACTTTCTAAATTAAGAAATTTGGCAGAAATCCTAAATAACTTAAAAAAACCTCCTGAATCAACCCAACCCAAACCACCAAACCCCCCCAAAAAACAAAAAAACCCAGCCTGAAGAAAACATCCATCTTGTGTATTCTGAAAGCCTTCATATGTAGTGACTTTCTGGATCCCTTAAAGTCCCGGGAAGAGAGATAGAAGTCTCGCCTGATCTGTTGTCATTAAGTACAGAAGTTTTATTTGCTACTTCATAGCTTTCACTCCTGCTGTGTTCATTTGAATAACATGTAATTAAAAATGTAGTTGTTATACAAGAAGGTTGTTGGGGAGTAAACCTCTCTACCCCTTAAACGTATCTCAGCTAATTTCCTTTGTCCTCCATTTATGAAGGAAAGGTGAGCTGCCACCTATGCATGGTTGAATACACAAGGGGCATTAGCTCACTGGAGTGCCAGTTCTCAAAAAAAAATTGTGCGGGAAGTCTGTCAGAGCTATTGGTGAGAGCCTCAAGCCTGTTCAAGTGCAGCAATGTGTCCTGCTTTTCCTCCCATCTGACAATTTCAGAAACCTTGTTTCAGGCACCGGAAACAGGTTTCAGCCAAAACAGGTTGTCTACCACATTGTGCATAGTATTAAATGGAAAATGTCTAGCCATGCTTTCCTTTCATTACATCAACCTTGAGTCAGTGGCTGTGTGGGTGAGCTGCCAAAAGTCCACAGTTTTCAAAGGAGATGAGAATAATTACAGAAATTTTTACAGAGTTCTGAGACTAGTGTCCCTGCTTGGTGGTCATTTATGGGCTTTATCTCCAGGGCCATGTATTTCCTGACTTGGAGAGCCAGAGGCATGAGGATGAGGGCAGAATGAGTTCTGCCGATTCCACATTCAGGTTCCAGTACTTTTCTTGACAGCAAGTAGGAATATTGGTTTAGATAGAAGAGGTTGTTTCACTGATCTTGACTGGACCACCATGGGTCAGTTACAGATTTACTTTGCTTTTTCCTTTCGTGCATTGGGTCTTGGGGTCTTTTCCCAGCTTTCCAATGAAAAAGATTAGTTATATTTTATGACCAGGCACCCATACCTCTCTTCTGACATGGTGAACATAGAAATGGAAACATAACTTGCCATTCTCCAATAATATGATGAGCTTACATGGTTCATCAAGTAAGCTTTCCTGCAGAATACGAGAGTAAGTCTCTGTTAAGAAATCAGTCGCCAGTTTCTTTGATGAGGCTATTCGTATGGCTAATTTGGACTAGAAAAATGGCTCTTTTGTTGATAATGCCCATATAACTTGAATTGTAGACCACAGTTTGACCTGCAGAAATATTGTGGACCATTTCTTATCATGCCTTCAGAGAAAGTAAAGCTAAGAAAGGGATAATTGCACACCACATAAAACCAGAGGTGGGGTTATCTCCTTGTTACTCCCAGTGATTTGCTCTGAGTTCACAAGTGTGTCTTATTTGATGAGATTAAATGACAATCAATTATTGTATGTGTTGCTTATAGTACGCTGTGATGTTCTTGAGAAGGTATTATCCTTCCAAAGATTTATTGTTACTGCATCCTTCAGCTTGCAAAGATTCAAATTAATGATGCACAATGTCAATTCTTTGTTCAGATATGGCAGTGTGGAGGAAGTCTTGAGATCCACCCTTGCTCACACGTAGGTCACGTTTTCCCCAAACAAGCTCCCTACTCACGGTCAAAAGCTTTGGCAAATAGTGTGCGTGCAGCTGAAGTGTGGATGGATGAATATAAAGAAATTTACTACCATCGAAACCCACACGCTCGCCTGGTGAGTTCAAGTTCTTGGAATTTCAGTAGAGTTCGTTTTCAGTGTAATAACTATTAATTTAGCTCATATTTAACATGAAGTGCTTTCTATGTTTATTTCTTCTGAAACTTTTTCCCAAACATAGAATAAGTGTATATATAGTTAATTTTTAATTCCTTTGAAAAAGTGAGAAATTCTGTAAGACTAGAAGAAGGCCACATTTGTGTCAATATTAAATGAATGAAAGAATAAAGTTAAGCAAGGTGACCCAAGTCAGGAGGAGCTGTTTAACCTAAAATGTGCACTGCTTTGAAACAGCTGATACAGGATTCTATCAATAAAGAATCAATAAAGAAGAGACACACAGTTAACAAATGCTAATCAACAAGGTTCAATGGACAGTAGATCTTTAAGTGGACAGCATGGTAATAATCTTTAGCAAAATTACCTATCTTGTGATAATCGTAAAACTTTGGCCTGATGTAAGACAAAATGGATTTTTCTGTTTGATTTACTGCTGCACAACATTTGATTAAAAAAAACAAAACAAAAAACAAACACCAAAATCAATATTACAAAGATTAATTAAAATCAGTCCTGGTAACTCAGGTGAGAATGTTCCTAATGAAATGTTTGAAGTATCAGCTCTGTTTTTTAAAAAAAAAAAAAAAATGTTTTTGTTTTCTGTGAGGTAAAAAACTACAAGATCACTTGTTTGCAAAATTTTTCAGGAGATAAATACTGTGAACATTGAGTGGGTCAGAACAATAAAGCTGTGTGCAAATTCATAGCTTGGATATATTTATTGTGAGGGGCCTGTAGGCTGGAAGACAGTAACGCTGAAATATCTTCCCAATGTCTAGAAATAAATGAACCTCTGCCACAAAGTCCAAAATTCAGGCCGAAAAGAAATCACTCTCTGCTGTTGCTTGTTTCTGGAGGTGCTTAATCTTCCGGGGCGTTTCTCTTTGCACGGAAGGTTTTCTGAGTGCCAGCTTTCTGGTTCTGTGCATGGGGAGAGCTGCCCTGTGGTGGGCTGCTGGGCACCCACCTCTAGCTACACTGGACCAGAACTTAGGGACCAGGCAGGAGGACAGGGAGCTCCCCACATGTTTGAGTGGCCTATCCCAACAGACATGCCAGGGGAAAAGATGCTCTTGAAACCATTAGGCTTTTAAAAGAGATGCTGGAGGACACTGAGGAAGCTGAATTTGGTTAGCTTCCATCTCGTGTTCCTTTAGATTAAAGTGGATAATTAGATTATTATGGTCCTCGCATTTGTAATAATTGTTTAACATCGTAAGAGCCATCTAGGTTTTATTATTAGAGTCTGTCTTTGAGAGAAATACACATTTTGTGTATCTGAAGATGGGAGCTCACAGGCAACCCCAAGCTGATTCTGCTTGTCGTATGCAAAGAGAAAACAACAATAAGTGCTGACAATTTTTCTTCTGAAGTTCTGGGCAGCTGATGTCTATGATGACAGAAATTTAAAGGGTAGTTGCATGTTAGTATTGGGAGTTTTGCATATTGGCTTGTTGTAACGCAGTGCGTATAAGCATGTAAGTGCATGCAGGGTTTTTTTGCGTGTGTCAAAGCTGCCACCAATGCACTCTGGTTTCCATAATACTCTATGAACCACTTGTTGCAGCAGTAAAATTCAGACCCTTCTACTTCATCTAATCCAAATACTCAATTCTATAGCATAATGGAAAAATGATTGATGCTATGGCTGCAGCATTTGATTCTATAAAGTTTTGCTTCAAGATTAATGTTCAGACCTCAGAGCTAATATGTTACGCTGTTTGTTTATTCAAGCAGGCATCTCTGCCTCTATTTTATATCTGCTTTGTGTTTTCAGTGATACTTCCACAGCTTGGAGAAATGCAAATATATTTGTAGTTTTATGAAAGAGTGTGTCAAGTGACCTGTAAAAATCTGGGGGCTGCAAACAAAGCTCGTGCCTGACTATCTGAAGTCCCTAGTCAATATAAAGATAGATTTTTTGAAGACAGGTGTGAAAAGATGTGAACTCTGCTCCAGTCTATAGACAGGGAAAAGTCTGCAATGAAAGCTTTTCTCTGGAGTTTTAAGATTTCATACTCTCCACCCCATAAAACTATGAAGTTCAAAGGAAACGTTAGCAGATTTTACTAATTTCATCCGTTAAGTATAAAACTGTACAGGTAATTTGTAAATGGATGGTGGAATAATTTAAAATTCTCAAGATTCGTTCACTGCCTTTGAGATTTTCAATTATCCAGCTAAAGGAAGTTTTATTTTTAAAAACACCTTCTAGGTTCCCAGCAATCTGTATGCAAGGACTTCCCTACTTGCAGGTTTGGGGAGTCTTCTCAGACAACTGTCTTCTAGAATATTTTAAAGTTTTACGTGCATCATTCCAGTTCTTTTTAGTCAACATTTAACCAATGTAAGGATAATGAAATCAAATTCAGCACCCAAACATGGGGATTTTTCCTGGCTAAAAGTCCTACTCATTGCTCTAGCATACGGTTCCTAATAATGTATACAGATAATTTAAAAGAGAGCATCTGTTCTGGTTGGGTTTCTTAAAATTCTTTTTTTCTTTTTTTTTTTTTTTTGTTTTGTGTCTTTCAGGAGCCATATGGAGATGTGACAGAAAGGAGACTCCTTCGAGAGAAACTGAAATGTAAGGACTTCAAATGGTTCTTGGAGAATGTGTACCCAGAGCTTCACGTACCCGAGGACAGACCGGGCTTCTTTGGAATGGTATGTGGCTGCAGAGAAGGGGCCTGCTTGTGGTTCTCTGAGCTCTCTCCTATTAACTCAGTCTGAAGGTATTTTTATGCTGAAAACAGTTTGGGATTTTGATAGAATTCAGTTAGAATTGGCAGGCTTTAAAATGTGGTTTCTATCAGAATCTCTATTGTAGGGGATGCTGTTTCTAAAGGAGTTGTGTGAAAGGGTAGGAGAACAGGTAGTGTTGACATGAATTACACCTTCCAAGTGACATCTTGGGAGTGTTGAAGGCAGCAAAGGATGACTTTTTAATTTGTCAAAATGTTGCATGGCAAAAAAAGAGAGCACCACAATGTTCTGGGTTTTAGTTGTCAACTAGAAAATAGAGTGTGCTTTAAAATATGTGTTTGCACACTTTATCTGATGAAAACTATGATGTTCTGATGACAAGAGAGAGAGCTGGTGCTCCTAGATCGTATAGGATTCTGCATGTCAAAACTAGCATGTTGATTTTTAATCTGGAGGTCACTTTAGACCAGCACAGGATCACGAGCCATTTTCATTGATTCAATATCAAATCTTTTTTAAGAGTTGACGACTTTCCATGCTATTTGTAGTTTACAAATAAATATAAACTATAGCTCCATGTATATCACATTACTATAATCTCATTTGGAAGGGATGAAGGCAGAGATGATGCAGCAAATACCTGCTTCCTCTGAAAAATGAGCAGATACCTGCTGCATGTCTTATTAGGAAGACAAGACTGCACCTTTCTGCCAGGCAAAGATGTATAAACCTTCCTGATTACCAGATGTATAATCTTCCTGATCACCAATGCCACATTGACTTAGAAGTATTTTTGCTGGTAAATCGATCACTCGGCAGATCTAGCTAAGCTGCATTCCCACACTGCTGCATCGCATCCAGCCCATATCACAACAGTCTTGTCTTGCTGCCATTTGCACTTCAGTTACTCAGTCTCTGCTGGATCTCCTTCAATGGAGGGAAAAACCTGATCACTGTAGGCATACAAAACATACAGGAACCATGTGTCCCCTCAGTCTTCCCTAATAGCTTTGTTACCTGTTGAATGAAAAAGATCCTAATGTGGCAAAGCTGCAGTTTCCCACAGGGAGCTGTATTTCCCAGGGGTAGCTGTAGGAGTTCCCATAGGAGTGCATCAGTTGGCAGCAAAGCCCTTCAGAGCCTCTGAGAGAGTAGCCACCCTCCTCCATTTGTCTTGGAGCTTGCACTTGAGTTGGTATCACTGTGGGATCATTGGCATGAAAGGTACTATTCGCCATTATCCAGACCCCGGTACAACATTGGTTCGCTTTTTGTTGTTTCGTGACAGGTCGCTAACTGACAAGGTCGGAGACAGTTGAAGCAATAAGGTATTATAAGACGTACCTTCCAGGAGCATTTCAGTAACCTTATCGTCCCCTCCACCTCCATCCTTCACCCTCCAAAAGAAAGCCTAGACTGGTGGCAATAATAGTGCTTCAGCCTCCTGGGAGGGGGGAGGGACTTGCAGTTTCTTTCATGATTTAACTGCACGTGTCATCCTCAGGAAAGGTGTTGACAATACCTAGAAATAATAATTCATGTTCAGAGCTGCTTGAGGTATCTACAGTGTAATTTAAGTGTGCTCTATATATTTCTCTAAAAACAATTCTTAAATGCTGTCATGTAGTTGTGAGTATAATAAGAATACACCAATTTTTTTTGGCACAAAGAATTTAAAATGTGATTAAAGTAGAGTTATACTTCAAGAAAGTGACAGTGCAAAAATGACACCTACTGATTTGTGGATATTGAGTCCCATCTGCTAACTTCAATGAATCATTGATCATGTTCTTTACTTCTGCCTTAGCTGTGTAGTGCTTTTTTGGTTCACAAAAATACTCTGTTTAAAAGTGTCGCCTTTGTTAACAGCTCAGTTTAGTGTGAGCTTATTTAATTGTTCAAAGAGATTGCAAGGGATATGGGGGTTTCTCCCTCCCTTGAAAATCTTTACACTGAAGTTGAAAAGTCTAAGATTACCTGTAGGTCAGCCATATGTTACTGAAATAAATGCGAGAATTACTGAGCAGCACTCAGTGCCATGCACTGGCAATTAGACACTTGTGCTAAAATTTTTCTCCTGATACATAAAGTTTTACTGTCTGTACTGAACTTGGTTGTCTAAAAGGTTAGCTGCCTAAAACTTGATTTAAACATACAGAATTCTGAATATTTTTGCCTGAGCTATGTTTGCATTCTTATAAACTGCCTGAGGCCTGGAAATGGGGGAAATGCATCTCCTTACTAGTAAAATTAGTACCCTTTATACTAAAATCATATAGCATCAATAAATCTGGAATGCCACAATACTGATTTCACTCAGTATTCTGAACAAAATCATACTTTAAGAAGTGGTACTATCAGTGTCATGAGTGTTCTCGTTCATAATTTTTTTTTTTAACTTAAGTCAGATTTTGTCCATAAAAGTACTGGTACTGGAACAGTTCAAAACATAAAATTTCAAACGCTAAGGCTACAGAGGCCATTATGAGACAAAATTTTGGAAAACACTCAAATTGCTCTATGAGATAGCAGCATTAGATAAAAGGATAACTGCATGGACAACTTAAATTGCCACAACTTCAAGGGCTATTCCCTTTCTTGCATAGCATTTTTGTAGGAGTACATTGTAAGTCCCTATTCACTATTTTAATGAAGGAGCAAAGAAAATTTGGAGAGGTTAATCTGACTTCCCATCTGAGCTCCTAGTACCATTTTGTGCAGTGGCATATTAAAACAAGGTGAGCTAGAAGCTCCGAGAGCTCTGAATGAGAGTGCATTAAATTTCTTCTCAGGACACCTCAGCTGCCATGGTAGGGGCCATAGGCATGGTCTATCTTACATCTATATATATAGATATAAGGAAGAAATTTTTTACAATGAGGATGGTAGGGCATTAGAACAGGTGCTCAAGGTCAGGTTGGACAGGACTTTGAGGAACCTGATCAAATGGAAGATGTCCCTGCCCATGGCCGGGGGGTTGGACTAGATGGTCTTTAAAGGTCCCTTCCAGCCCAAACCATTCTGTGGTTGTATGATTCTGTCTCCTTCCTTGGCTCAAGCAGGTGCCATATTTAAGCCATACAGTGCCTTGGACAGCTGTACAAGCAGCGTGTTTCTGGTCCTTGGGCTGCACGTAGCTTTGGAACTTTGTGTGGGACATGAACTAAACATTTTGACTTCGATTTTTTTTTTTTTAATGGTAGGAGAGGAGCTGGTAGGCATATAGTGGGTTAAAATAATAAGATATCAGTGTTTCTGGAAAGGCTAATAATCCCTTTTAGGGTCTTGTGTAGAGCACTGATGCCCTTCTTTTTCTGGTATAGCATCTGATTTGGCCATCCTTGAATATGCGCTTTACCAGCATGCTGTACTTGTGCTTCAGCGGGTGTGAAATCTTAAAAAGACCTGAACCCCAGCTCCGCACTGTGCAGACTGCCTGCCTAGATAGCCCAGACTAGCCCTGCTTACAGATTTTGGCTGCCCTGGGGAGGGATGATATGGGCACCACTAGGGACTTTGAGCCATCTTGTGTTTAATATTGGTACTGTGACGTTGTTGCATTGTGCAGCTAGGTGAAGGTACAGGAACTGGGCAGCACTGTGATCTCTTTGTGTTACTGGTGGCTGTGGAAATGCATGGCTGCAAAGCAGCATAATAGTCAGAGTTCCTCTCCCCTCTAAGGTGTACTAAGTATAGCTGGCACTCAAGGTGCATATCTGAAGATAAAGATCCTGGTCAGTCAGTGAATTTGGCTTTGAACTTGGCATCCAGATTGCTTTTAGAAGACAGTGTTGTCACAGCAATTGGGATTTCATCTTTCCTTTTTATGTAAGTTTGATCACTTGGCAGTGGCACCATATTATGTTCTGATACAAGAAGTTTTTCTTTGTTCTTCTCAGTTTCTAGCTGATCTTCCAGCTGAATGTGAAGCAGCTAAGCTGATAGATGTCTGTTTTGTCTATCTAGCTGATGGCTCTTTTCACCACCTATCCTTAAAGGCATCTGCAACTAACTGAATCGGTTGGGAGATCAAAAACTTGAATTTTTCTATTGTCAGCTTCCTTCCACATTTTCCCCCAAGAATTTCTCAATGCTTAGTTATAATTTTCTTTTAATTTAGACCAGATATAATCTTAAAAAAAAAATCAGAAAGAAAGATTTTAAGCCTTTAAAACTATGAAGAATTTTGTTTTGCTGTGATATGAAAGAGACCATTCTGTAAATTATCTAAGTAACAGATGATATATGGACAGGCTTACAGAAGAAGACATCTTAGCTATGTGGCTTATGTAATCAAAAAGACTATTTCATGTCTTGTCTTACAAGTTCTCACAGGTATCAGGCTCCAAAACAGACTCGTGTAGGGTATACCTCTAAAACTGCATTATAATACAATCTGTAGAGCTGCCACTTGAGATTGAATTGGTACCTAAGGTTATGGCTGACTAGACCTGGAGATCTTGTGCCCATCACAGGAAAAGGTGCACCACTCCGCTGGCTGTACAGCCTCTGAAAGCTTGAGACAGACATTTTTAAAGAAAGTGGGAGAAATTCAAGTGTTTGATATTAATCTCAAGTGAACACACCATCACTTGAGACATGTGCTTGTATGTTCTTGAGCCTCCCAGAGAGATCTGGACTTCCTGGGGTGAGCAACTAAATTCCAACAGCAGTGTCTTATCATCAGTTCCTTCAAAGGATCTTAGTCATCAGTGTTCCATACCCATTTCAGCATTGCACTTAAAAAGTTAACAGAAATCTGAGGATATTCACAATCTTTTTTTGAAAAAGGGTGGTATGAAATGGCAGATGCTCAGTAAAATCATTCCCTGTGACTGCTTGGATTACCTTTGAGGTAAAAGCTTACACCTGGTCAGTGCCATGAAGCCACTGGTTTGCTACAAATTCACATCTTACTGTGTCCTACAGTATCATCTGCCCATATACTAATGCATCAGCACCAATGCCACTGTAGCAGAATAAAGAGGATTCTGATCTATTTTGTGGATGAAGAGAAAGGGTTGGCTGTGCTCCACTGGCTGTATTTATCAACTAATGTAATGAAGTTTTAATGTCAAAAATCTGTTGTTGATGCTTTGCATACAGTTACATGAAATGGATTTTATCTTAAAAAAAACCCCAAAACGAAGAATTATTTACAGAATGCCATCTGTATTATGTCCAGATGTTAGGAAACAACAGATTTAAATTTCTCCAAGCAGTAAGGGATAAAGGTCTGAGGCAAATATCTCTGTAGTTGCTGTTTGTTACTTGTCACAGCCTCCAAACAGAGTGTTAACTAAGTGGCATTGTAGAGTACACCTGAAGTGTTTCAATAGGAGGCAAATGTTGTAGAAAGACACAGCCAATAATCCTGGCAGAACTTTTTAGAACTGAACTATGAGTTTTAATGGCAAGGTGATCAACATTTTCTCTTGCTTCTGTTTCTCTAATGCAGCATTCTGCAAAAGAATTAAGGTAAGTCACGGAGAAAATTTTGTTCTTATTGCATGACTTGTTTATGGTGGATATGGGAACAAAGGTAGCTTCAGAAATGAATGGATGATTACTGTTTTGATAGAGCTGTTGCACATAAAAGGAACTTAAACAGTGTATTCTCATTCAACAAATGAAAAATATTACTGTCACAAATTCTCTCATACTTTTTTCTGCTTTGGAACAGAGGATAGATTTTACTATTTTTTTGCATAAATGGTGCTCTGGTCAGATTTTCAAATCTGATTATTTTCAAATCTTTGTCATTTCAAATCGGGTTATTTAACAGCTTAGTATGCACTATTCCCACAAACTTGGTCTTCAATATTTATTAGGCTTCCTGATGAAGTGTTGGGTGTAAAACAAACTAGAAGAACCAGTTTGAAATATGGACTGTGTACGTTTAGGAATATGTCTGCACGTATCACAAGCATTTATGCGTGAAAGAGAAAAATGAGAGAACATACGTGGTAGCATCCTGGGAGTACAGGCTCAGTGTTGAACTATCTGGAATGAAGCTTAAGTTAGTAATCTTTTACACAGCTTTCGTTTTGTTGTCTGTATTTGGCCATTGCATAACATGCGTAGGAGTTACCGTAGTTCTGGAGGTGCACGGCATTTTAAAATAGATTATTTAAAATTCCAGGCCACAAAAGGGAGCACATGCTTGAGCATGTGCTGGGGGCTGACAGCAAAGAGCACGCGCTTGGAGTGGTGGCAGAGGCGTTGGGTTGTCTGAAAGGGCACCACGGATAAGGGCTTTGCTGCGTTTATCTTCCCTTGGAGCCATCAGACAGTCAGGCAAAGTCATACGTTATTAAACATACTAATGAGAGACCCTCTGATCCTGAGGACAGCTGCTGACAACAACCAAAACCAATTTACGTTTTTAGAGATACAATTACCATTTTTAAGTGGTTATGACTTTAAGTTGACATTTCTTGATGTAGAATGTAGAAATATGAGAAGCTTATTGTTTGGTTTATGTAGTTCCTTGGTACTGTTAAAAATAATTTGTAAAAGATACTTTTCCTTCCTGTTTTTATAAGTGTATTTCTTGCCTAGTGCTATGAAGGTAAACAAAATGTTTTCTTCTGACAGCTCGAGGAGGGGTACAGTGATCTAGTGAGTTCCCATCAAGCCAAGCAGCACTTACAGAGAGGGTGTCCAGGGGTTTCTTTCGCTTCTGGTAAACTTGGGCACTAAAACTAAAGATGAATTTTATCATACACTAAATTCAGATGCTAGTTTATCCAGTACTGAAAAATTACACCAAATGCATAGTGGAAACATGTTCAGAGAGGAATTAAGAGGCAAAGCCGGTAAGGGTAGAGTTTCAGTCCTACACTTATACATTTGGCTCCGACAGGAGAGCCTCACAGCTCCAGGAGCCCTGCAAGGGGCCCCAAGCTGTGGCGGCTCGGTGGTCCTCCCCAGCCCCCCAGTGTATTGCTGTTGCCTTGGGCTGGCAGCCCAGGCGTGCAGAGCACTGAGATTTTGGCTGTCTTTCAGCAGGAGTGGGCACAAAGCAGTGGAAAGAAGACGTCAGCTAGCAATAAAAGTAGAAGTTGGGAAAGCAAAATATATGTAGAACACAAGTATTTAATTTTCCAGCTTGTGTGGTTTGCTCTGTGGTGGGTCCTGTGAGGTTTGTCTTGTTTGTTTGGTTTTAGCCTTCTGCAATCCCTTCATGTCCGTTCATTCTCCACATTAAGAACTGGGGATACAATTATCGTGACTAGGGAAGAGCGGTGAAATTACACCTTGCTGAGTAACTCTTCTGAGATTTACTCTGTTTATTCTTTTTGTCTGTGATATAATTACACTCCCTAATGGGGACATTCAGCTTGAACCTATGTTTACAGAACCTGTTTGGCTCTGTGTAATTTTAAATTTGGTTAAGTGGCTAATACTAGGAGTCAGTAATTGTTATGGCGTTGCTTAACTTACTTTCAGTTACTTTTGCCTCCTGGATACTTAAATGCAAATCCTTGTTAATTAGCCTGATGTTTTTAAAACCAGCTAACAATATTTTAAAATTTAATCTAAAAGTTATGCACCTATTCTGTCAGAGATAAGTAACTCTAGTAAAGAATGTTTAATATCACACCTAGTATCTCATTCCAAAGATACATCTTGCCCACTTTCATGATTTCTGGTCTTAAAATCTGTCTGCTTTTCAACCTCAAGAGGGTACTGGAGTCCTTTCAAAAACTAATCCTTCTTATATCTCCCATTTGATGAAGTGAGAAAAGTATGTAGTCTTCTTTTCATAAGAAAATTGAACAAGTAGATCCTGGGCTGGGGGAAAGACATGGCAGACACTCTTGTTCTGCATGAATTGCTCGCTCTTTGGGTTTCAGCATAGCTTTTCATAGTTCCTGTCTACTTCATCTGCAAATACACTGGAACATGGTGTCACTTCTAAGGGAAGCCATTGTGTCTGGCTGCTTTAATGCCCAGGGTCAGGATGGTTCCAACAGTTTTACTTCACATTAGTCAGAGAGATGTTGCCATTGGATCCATTTGATCTATTCCCATTAATTTGCACCAGCTCTGAGATACAAACCTCACAGCCCAGCAGGATGGGTGTAAAGTGACTACAGTATACCTTCCTTACTTTGGATTAATACTTTAAAATATTATTTTGTTTTGATTAGCTGAAGAATAGAGGAATGGCAAACTTCTGTTTTGATTATAACCCTGCAAATGAACATCAAGTAACTGGACACAGGATCATACTATACCCGTGTCATGGCATGGGACAAAATCAGGTAAGATTCATTTTTTATTTTCATTTTGACTAACACTGTGGTTGTAATGTAAAAAAGTATGGTAAAGGCATTGCAGTAGGGCTGAGAGAATATGTTGTCACAGCAAGGTGATCTTAGATCTACTTTTGGTTCTTGCACTGAATGCTTTTAACTTTGATATATCTTCAGGTTAGATTTTCTTCATTCTAAAGATGTGTCTACCCAGACCAGGGAACTCATGCATACCTTAATTATACCTTTCCGCAGAGCTCATTAGCAGGGGTTAATAGCACAGCAGTGCAGCTGTAGTGCTTATAGGCCAGTGTTCACTCACCTCCAGCTGGTCTTGGGCAGACCAGCACATCTCTGGGCTTTTGTCTGTCCACATCTCCAAAGCCCTTAATAAGATTGCAAACATCACCTAGCCTGTCTCTGTCATCGTGCCTCTTCCTCTTGGTGCTTGTCTAACTGTGCAAGAGGTTTTTGGATGTCATTTTCCCCTGTACTCCACTCTACAGAAATGTCCTCCTGGGCTTGGGATCCACAATCCTGGAGAGCAGGGATCCCCTCTAATACTTTCATTCTTGTTCTCTTGGTTTTGACTTCTGAAGTTGAAAATGCTTGCTGCTATCTTTCTCCATGCTGATTGAAACTGTGTGCAGCAGTGTTTAGTTATGATAGCCATAAAGCTGTCTGCGTAACGCTGTGGTAAAAGTGTTTGGGGCACCATGTGCCAATCTATAATGGCTGTTCTGCATGGTTTTGAGTGGCCACCTTCTAGAATTGAGGTTTGGTGTTTGATGTGTGACATGTAACATGTACTTGTCTAGCTTGATTTTTGGCTTCTAAAACAGATTAGACTATATGGCATGCCCCTAGTTGTAGGGGTGAAGAAATATGCAGGGTCTTGTTGAGAGTAAGTGCATAACTGTGTGACAGTTTGGGTGGCTTGACTAGGTTTTTTTTAAGGAAATTAATCCAAACATTCAATTAGGAAAGGAAAAACAAGTTTGGAAATGAACCAGAGATGTGGCATATAAGCAGTGTATCTGTTCTTTTTCTGAATCCTGCTTTAAAAAAAATATAAAAGCTTCAGGACTGAAAACCAAATCTGTATTGAGGAGAAAGCTTCTAATATGAATTGCATTTTACATGAGAAAAGGAAAACAACAGCCTGAGCACTGTGCTTTGGATCTTAAAAGAAACTAGATTTGTTTCTGATAGCAAGTTTATTGTCTTAAGTATTAGAACTGTTAGTTAGTATTATTTATTAGTTTATGTCTTAACTTTCCTAATGTTTCTGTCCTGAAGGGCAGGAGGAGAATCTTGTGTCATAAAAGCCAAAGTTCTTGGTATTGACAGATGTATGTCAAGAATGCTAAGCCGTACCACGCCAACCCATTTTACCCCCTCAGTTCAGCTCCATGCCCAAGTAAAGCATACTTCTATACACCTATATAGATGATAAGTTCATAATCAGATAACCTAGTTAAGCCACTTTCTTATGAGGAAGAGTTGATTGGTTTTGTAGATTAAGAAGTATTTCATGTATGGGATTACATGCTCACATGCAAAAGGTATTTATAGATTTTTTTTTTTTTCTTGCATTACAGATTAGAGAGAGGAGAGGGGTTGAATCTTTTTGTATTGCTCTGAGCAAAAAAGTTTATTTAAATTTTATCCCTTCCACCAAGAAAAAATAATGACATAGAATAAAAGGTGAAAACGAAAGAGGAGTACAATTCAGAGATGAATTCTCATGAGATGACATTTTTACAGTTATCCTTTGTTTAGGTAGCACTAAAAGATTAACTGAATTTACTGCAAAGATACCACATCACTGGATATTAATACTGTTATGTCTCTGCATACCTGCAATAGCAGGCACTCAACTGAGAGCTGTGATGCTCTTGGAGCTGTGCAATTAGTGCTCCCTCTGCTGACATCCAGGCAGCAGGAG
Organism: Strix aluco; assembly: GCF_031877795.1. Lineage (NCBI taxonomy): Eukaryota > Metazoa > Chordata > Aves > Strigiformes > Strigidae > Strix > Strix aluco. Next base: position 68,583,452 of record NC_133931.1, on the reverse strand, counting down.
GAAGGAGAAATGGAGAAACTACCAGACTGCAATATAAACCGATAAAAGAAAATATGAGATGACACAAGAGAATTACAGAGCCTGAGGAGGGAAGGCCAAACACAGGAAGTGGGCAAAACAATATTAGTGATATGGGCACAAGGCATGGGATGGCTGACATGGGAGCAAGTGAAAGGGGGCCAAGGTGACAGAGGGCAGAAGTAGTTTGGGACAGAGGTAGGGCAACAGACAAGGAGCAGGGAATGTGTGACAGAGGAAGGAGCAGTTAGAAGCTACAGGAAGGGAGTGTGAAACAAGCAGAATCACTGGAGACCCCTTTAGTGGAAAGGGGCAGGGGGACTGAATGTGGGGGCAGAGATACCAGTTGGCAAATGGGGGCAGGGATACTAGTTGGCAAATGGGGGCATGAGTAGGGGTGACAGGTAGTAGTTGCAAGAACAGTGGACAGCAGGAAGAGCTGTGGGTGAGGGAACAGAGGGAAGCTAAAATAAGACAAGACATAGAAGCACAAGTGAGATGGGAAATGGAAGTCAGGATTGCTGAATTTGCACCTCCTTCTTCTGGCTCACAAATAGCTGTGAAACCTACCAGCAAGATATTTGTCTCCATTTCCTTCCCATCTCCTGTCCCTTTTGACAGTCGTTCTTAAAAGGTAACAGGCTGGTGGTGTGAATTCCTTAGCTCAGTTGGCAGGTGACAGTGGCAGGACTGAAACAGTCCAATCTCCCACATGTACATCCCCCACTGTCAGCTGATGGAACTGATGGTGACAAGGCTGGTCATCCTCTAGTTATATCAACGCTAAGGAGAGCAAGGCACTTCACCACACAGTTTCACAGATGTTTGCTGACAACAGGCAGCCTTTAACTTCTGTTTTGCCCTTGGGAAGGAATCTGCCATCCTAATCCCAAGCTCTACAGCTTTAGCAGCAAACCCTCATTACAAAGCTTCACTCCCGTTCCTGTCCTACACCACATGTCACAGAGAGCTCCAGTTTCTCTACTCCATGCTATTTAACACTTTATTTTCCATGCTGGCTGGCTCCCAGTCTTTCTGTAATTCCCTTGCTCTGTCTCTCCCCTCACCAGTAACTACCTACACTAGGTTATGTTTTGCACCTTTTCATGTGCCTTTCTTCTTTCCTGGCTAGCTCCCGTTTTTAATCCTCTAGTTGTCTCATCCCTTCCTCCTGTTGCAAGTTTTGTTCCAGCATTCATCACTTTCTTCCTCAAATAGTACTCCCTGCTGCACATTCACACTGTCTCATGGTATCAAGGAATAAAGTTTATCCTCAAGAGTACAGCTCAGTAAAGTTATTCTCCAAAAACATCTTGATAGGATTTAACGTTAATGAAGGTTAACTTGGTCAGCCACTGGTCTTACACTCCAGTACATCCATCCTCTGGCATGGTATGCTAGTGGCAGGTGGCTGTTTATGTAGAGGACAACTGCAAAAGCTCTTTTCACTGGAAGCAGTTCTCCACTGAGAGTGACCTCTGTGTTCACTGTGTCGAGAGGAGAGAGCTCTGTGCTCTCGATTATCTATAAAGGCCAGCACCTGCTCCCATTTTATGTCTCAGTAAGTAAAACCACTCTCAGAAAACTAAGGTCCCTGATAATTTGCTGCTATTTTTCCTTGAATCCATGGCCAAAGTGAGAGGGTACCCTTTAGTCCTTTTGAGTTGCTTTTGTGTCAGCCGTAAGAAAACTAACTGTGGGTTGTTTAAAATTAGTATGTTCCATTATAGCAAGAAGGTGAGGATATGACTGTAATACGGGCTGAGTGTGTATGGAAGAGAGGCAGAAAATATGCAAAATATTGGCTAGTTGGTGCTTGTACCTCAGGCTGCTGATGTTTTGTGGAAGTGTCTGCCCCAGTAGATGAGAATGAAAGGCTTTGAAATTCAACACCCATAAAGTCCATTGACCTTCTTGTTATGGCTGGGAAGTGGTACAGAGGGCACCAATGTGTGATGGCAGGAAGCCAACCTGGTATGGTAAGAGGATGGGAAAGGCACTAAGCAGCCTGCTTTGTCTGACAGTACCCCCCAATATTCCCATTTGCAACTGATAGATTTGAGGCAAATAGGGAGAGACAAAAGCTTAGCAAAGCCATTGGGTTTTCTGCGAAAGGGGTATCAGACTTAGTATAGCCTCTCTGCTGGTTCTACCCATCAAGTGCAAACTTCTTCCTGCAGGCAGAAGAGCAGTAACCAGGCACAGAGAGGGATGACGGTGTTTTTTAGGGTCTGGTGAGGTATCCAAAATCTGCCTCCATCTCTCATACCACAGAGCACTGATGCAGCTGGGATTGCTCAGATTCCCATAGATTGCTCAGAAATGGTAGGCACCGGATAAAAGGCCTTATCAAGTTTCTCAGTAGCACTTAAGGGAATCTACTGGTTCTCTGAAGGACAGAAATGCAGTAAGGCTACTAGTTACTGGGCCATGAATCAGTTTGAAAATGCTTCCTTTCTGTCCACATAAGCCACTGGGCAAGGAAAGAACACTATTCACTTTTTCAGGAGGAAGAGATTTATATCATGTATTACCGGAGCTTGAAAAAGCCCAAAGCCTGAAGTATTTATTCCATTTAAAGCAGTATAGGGTAAAGAACTGTATAATGTTCATTGGGCAAGGAGGCAGGAGGGCTTGGTTGCTAATACTGTAACCGTAATCCTTAATGTTATCTGGAAATTAACCATTTTACTTGCTCTTCTCTTCCAAAATCTGTTGCAAGTCTTTGAGAGGCCATTCCGGAAGGACATCAGTAGTAAGGAGCGCTCTGACCTAGTAGCTGCTCCATCTACCCTTGATGCATCTCATACAGTCAGCAGCTTGCAGGCTTTCACTGATGCCGAATATGAATTGCTGAAAAGAGTTATTATATCTAATAAATCCACTAATGAGTAAGGCTCTAAACGTGGACTTGTAAAAGTGGCAGCTGTAAAAAACTATCCATCCAGACACAAACGAGCAGGAGTGAAGCATTTTCGTTATTCATGAGTTGTAGGCTTAAAATGAGTGCCCTTGTAGCTCACTGTGGTGCCCAAAGTAGCAGGCTTTCCACATGCCAATCAGATACTGAACCTGGGAACTAAAGCCTGAAGACCCAGGGAATAGCCCCTGCCTATTAGGGTAAAAAATAATAGTAATTTAAAAAAAAAAATTGGGCCAGTATTATCACAATTGACTTCTGTTGATTATGAGACATTTCTGGCATAAAGCAAATGTCGTAAAGGTAGTGCAGCCTACCTCATAGGAACAGGTCCTAGCACTAGGTTTCAAGGGGAAATCGGGGTCTCCTGGGTATTAGGTTGGCAGGTAGACTTGAAGTAGCTTTCTTGAAGTACTCACTTCCCTTTGCAGCTTACCACAAATGAATGGCGTCAAACAGGTTAATTCTGGGGGGGTCAGTCACTTGCACCACTGACAGGAGGAAAAAAAAAAAAAAAGGCCATGAAGCTCTACAGGCTGATGCAGTGGACAGCACTGGTCTGTGTTTGGCTGCGACAGCCACCTCAGCAGAGAAATTCCTGATTGTGATAAAAGCAGGGACAGATTTCATGAAACAACTACCATCAGCGTAATCTAGATCAGAGCTCTTACACCTGGAAATGGATGACTGCAGACTTTGTAATCACATGGTCTTGTTTACATTAAAACCCCATTTGCAGTTTCTCTTTCAAGGATAATTAGCCTTGGTGATTGTTAAGGATGGTTTTGTGGTAAGTTCAAGTATATACAATATTTCTGAATTGGTACAGCCCGCTTCACATGGCCTTACAGTCTCTTTCTCCAGGGGTGAAACAAAATAAAAGAGGATTCCTTCTCTCACTCATCCTTTGATTGGTTTCCGCTAATGCAGCTATAGTATTGGTAACAAGCAATTTTTTGACGTGTATAAAGTTCTCCTCTACTGAGTAGAACCTAAATCAGATCTAAACACACATCCATGCACTGTAGTCATCTAAATTATTTACAAGTGTGCTAAACACAAACAGCTCTCAAACTCTGCTACTCTTTAATGAAGTCCAAAATCTGGCAAATGTCCATGATAAATACAAAAACGTTAAGGAAGTCTTCAACCATAATTGCTATGGAAGCCAAGACATTTTAGAGCATGTTCAGAACACCTCTGTAGAGTATTATACAAAAAGCAAAGCCAGTAAATTGTCTTTAATAAAGTTCTGTTCATGATTAAAAGCAGCTGTAGCTGATCTGCTTCAAATAGTATCTTAAAATGTTATATAATAAAATGCTAATCACCATGCATCCTGAGTATTTTGTAACTGGAAATGAACCTTGACCAAATTGCATTTGAACTATGCAGTGAGCAACTCCTTAATTAAAAGTAACATTGTTTTGTGACAACTGAATTAAGAAGGCATAATGTCAGGCTATAAACTGTTTTCCATCCTATTTTTAAGGATGATCTAGAATGTGAAAGTAGAATATTACAGTCGAATTTTGTAAGTTATTTAATGCTGGAATGTCTGTTTTCCAGGACATTTATTCAACATTTCATACATTTTTAAGTGCTACCAGAGTAAAGCAGTGTTGTGGAGAGATTGATTTTTGTAAAATAGTAAGCAAACAGCAGAAATTAAGGCTCCTTGAATATTTTTGGCAGAATTTCTCTCCACGACAGTAACTTTAATATGTGAACTTAATTATAGTATCTTAGTATATCCTCCTTTATAAATACTTTGTGTACATATGAAATGACTGTTGTTCTTTGTTTCTTCTCTTGGGTTTGCAGTTTTTTGAGTACACATCCCATAATGAAATACGTTACAACACCCGACAGCCAGAAGTCTGTGCAGCAGTCGATTCAGGGACCGACTACCTGACAATGTACTTGTGTCAAGAAAATGTCCACAGTGTTCCTGAAAACCAGAGGTTTGTTTTTAGAGAGGTACGTGTGTCTGCTTGGTTTTGGTTTGGTTATTTGTGAGAGTGGGTGGAAGAATTGTTGAGGTTTTTTTCTTCTTACTGCCTACACATCATGCAGGCACCTGCATAGATCTCTGGGAGAAATATCTTGGTTTTTAATATCTGAACATAGAACCAGGTAGAAGCAGTGCATACATGAAGAGTATGTCAGTCATAAAGAATAGGAAGATGAGATGAAGGGAAGTGCCCTTCTTAACCTCAGAGGGGTTGGGAAGGTTGGCAGAGGTCTCTCTTTGCCCTGTCCGCATCTAGCACTTTTTGCGAGCTGCTTAGTTCTCTCTCACATCTCACCCCTACTGTCTTCTCCTGAGAACTGAGGTGCGTCCATATAGCCCTTCCCAAGCCAGTCTCATGGCTGGCCTACTTCTGCTCTCCTTTCATTGACTTCTTTTATTTCCCGGTATTCATACCACCATTACTTTACACTCTTCCCTGCTTTTGAGCAGCTGCTTCTGCTCTGCAAACCATCTCTCATGACCCTCCCCGTGAGCACCAGAACTGCTCCCTGAGCTTTTCTGCAATGTAATGTGCAGTTGTGTAATTTGATGCACCATCAAAAAATACCTTCCACCCTACTCCTGCCCCTACACAGGACACATCTTACTGGCTGTGGGGTCTCAGCCGATCTGTGCCTCTCTTCTTCAGCCTTAATGCCTACACCCCAAAGGGTGAGAAGTATGGAGTATATTTAATAAACATAACATGTGATCTTAGAAAACCTTGTGTTCAGTAGTTTTTGATCTCTGAAGGAGTTCCTGGGATGCCTGAGAGAAAATAAATTGGATGAAAAATGATGGCCTTGGTCAGGTTCTGGAGTGTTATTATTTGGTTAAAGGAAAAGGTCACATAATATATCAAAATGGTATATTTACATAATGTGTCTGCATAATGCATCTAAACTTTTAGAGGCTCCATGGTTGACAAATTTCATGCTTAGATACTACCACCAGTGATAGATGGCAGAGTAAATTCTACAGAAGAATGTGAGAACTATTGTCCGTTCACTAAATCTAGTCCAGACTGAAGTTCACAGTGATATTACTGAGTAAAACAAAATATTTAAAAGGCTGACTTTATAAATGACATTTCATTTTTAATGCTGACATTTAACAAAATTTTTCAAGGCCGTATGCATTAATCCCTAAGATGACATATATTGAGTGACCCTCAGTCACTTCAGGAAATAATTGAGAAAACACAGTTTTGTAACATGTGTTTCCACTGCATTCCTAACCATTAATTTTTAAAATAATTCCCAAAGTTTCAGATAATACATCCTCTTTCTTTCTCATGATGAATTTGTGTCTCTGTGATTTGAATGTACTGCTCTGCTCTGATTCCTCCTCTTCTTTTTGCATTAAATCAGAATCACCAGTCCCCACCTTTCAAGGCAAGTGATGGGTGAGATGTCAGTACCGTATTTCTCTTGCTTTGTGTGGAGAAGTGTCAGACACTGGAAAAGCTGTCCTTATGGATGTAGCATAATCAAAGATTTGAATAGCCTTCCCAGCAGCTTGGCAAGAATTAAGTTCTTACGGGCACTGAGTGAAAAACGAGTGAGGCAGATACGATACTGATTAGTCCACTCAAAAATTTGAGTTATCGTGACAGAAATGGGAAAGTCATTCAGCAGCTAAGTCTGTCAGCAAACCCGTGAGCAAGCACACACTGCTGGACATCAGGGGCTGCGGCTCAAGGCACAATTAGTGCGACACTCCTGACGACGGAAGGAGCAGACTTTCAAAGGAGTCAGGGTTATGCTCAGAAACAGGGCATTTTTCTTTGGAAGCTGCCAGAGGCTTTGGAAATGGTTACATGTGGGAGTGTCACCCGGGCCAAAGGAACGGTCTCAGAGCAGGGCAGTTCTCCACAGCTGGCTATGCTGCCTTCTTGCAGCTTGCTATCCTAGTTGTCAGTGCTCCTGGATTGGAGCAAGTGTCGTGAACTGGATATGAAATGTTCTTGGAGACTCCCATAATAGGAGGGCCTGAGGCCTCAAAATGTATTCTTTAGGGAGTCTGAATGTGGGGGCCTGTCAGACCTTACACCTCTCAGGCAGCTGTGCTGTCTTCCGGCAAGGCAAGCTAACTCCTCACATATCTGCAGGCAAGGGGCATGCTTAAATACTTTTGCCTTTTCCACTAAAACTAAACCCTGTGAAGAAAGGGGATTTTTTTTTTTTTTTTGCTAAAAATATATCCCACATCTACACTTGCCTAACAATAGTTACATTTTACTTGCAGGATGTGTAATAAGTTGATGAATTTGGGTAATGCCTGTACTTGGCTTTGATCTTCTCTGACTATATTCTGGTGCAGTAACAAAAGGCAATGAAAGTGAATAAAGTTAGCACATCCTTTACGGGCTTAGACGTTAAGACACTGATCACTCTAAAGCAATGCTAATGTAAGTTTAAAAGTAGGGTCTTCTGATAAAGTTTCAGAGATCCTCAAATTAGGCATTTTGGCTTCACTGCATGGCCTCATGAAAAGGATATGTGTGGTATTTATTTGTTATTAATGTTTTCTGTTACTTTTAAAACACAGTGATATGCCTGTAATTTTTAGGACCTGAAAAGCAAAAATTATTTATGTCTTTTGTAGGATGGTACCTTGTTTCATCTACAAACCCAGAAGTGCATACAAGCAGAGTCAAATGCTTACAATGGTAACCCAGCACCATTGTTACGACCGTGTACCAACTCGGACTACCAAAAATGGTTCTTCAAAGAAAGAAGTTGATTGAGATGTCATCTAGGATATAGCTGAATATGAAAATGAGCTCTTTCTAGTCAGCAGTTAGCCTTTTGAAAATCACATAAGTGATATATTTTTGTATGGAAAGAACTGTAATTAGTTTACAAGCCTTGGATTTCATTTTCTGGAGCATTAAAAGGCACTAAGCATTGAGAGCTACGTAAAGTAGGTCCAGTGGTTATATCATGCTACAGAATCTGCTCCTTTTCTCTCTTTGGCAGCTACATAACTGCTTCTGAAGTGTCTTAGTTTCTTTACACAAGTGACTATATTTTTGAATCTACTGTGTGAAAGTAAGGCAGTCAAAATAATTGCACTAATGTTATCTGCCAATAACTTAAAATGTTTATTTTTCTACTAAAACATTCTGCAGTTGGGCCTTTTAACAGATACTAGTTAGTAATTCTTCTTGTCTTTTAAATACCAAGAAAGTAAGCGTAGGCCAGATTCTGCCCTAAGTGACTACCACAAAACCCTCACTGTGTGGATTTGCACATGAAGGCAGAGTAGGTCTGCATGTTTTTGCACAAATAACAATCTAGATGCATACAGATTGCACATGCTTGACAATACTATACATTAAATGTTGTGACAATTTTAGATGCTCATGGCACTTGACGAGTTTCTAATCATGCTTAAGTCTGGTTTTGGAGTAAAATGGGGATTTTCTCATCTTAAATAAGACAACGATATTTAAAGGTGATGCTCTGGGGAAAGTTATTTAGGTTCACATGGATCTAGCTATGTGACTGTGTCCCAGACTGCACAACTTACTTTAACGTGATGTGGATTTTCAACATTCGTAAACTTGCAAGATCAGACCCAGCAATAATTCTTTCGACAAATTTCAAAATTACAGTTAGAGAAAATGAATCTAAGAAACTGTATCTTTCTTTAAATTGTAAAAGTTTAAATGGTTCATGTAAAAATGATTATATGAACAAAAATGTTTTTGCAACTCATTGATATGATAGGCAACTGATATTATTACAAAAAGGGTTGTCTTTCAGGTATAACTTGCATTTTGGGACTCCTTTTCTGATAAGTTGGCCATGTCAACACTTACATCCCTATTGAAAACATGGGGTTCAATCTGCACCCGTACAAGATGTTTTCTGCCATGGTGTGGGACCTGCCTTACCCAGTCAGACAAGTAGTGTGTACAGCAATCTATTTTGTCATTGACCATCATCATTACAATGTTGATTAAAAGGGTTTCAGCTCATAAGGAAAGTTTCTTTCTGTATCAGCTAGAGGTATGCTTATGTTTAGAAAATTTCAACCTTTTCCCCCTCAGAAGTCTTGGCATCTGTTTCGATTACTTTTGGATGTGTTTTGTTATTTGCCTTTGTTCATGTTTTCTATTAAAAATGTACAGCCTTTTCTTTGAATTCTCATAAGCTCATGCCATTTTAGCATACCTATTTATATGATTAGGGTGTGGGACTGGGTTTCTGCCTGTAGGAGATGCGTATGTAGGTTCTTCAGAGGTCTTTCTAAACTCATGTGTAGATAGAATGTTTTTGTGAGCACCTTTACAGTTTTGTCTCTGTGGGATGGACTGATGAAATTGATGTTAGAATTAATAAAATATTTTGTGATTCGGTAGAGTGGGAACTGTGTTTACAACTATTTTTTTTCTTGCGGTCAGTGGTTTTAATCATTGTTCTGATCTCTTAGGCTCTGATCCCTGCAGCACCTGGGAGAAGACAGCTTTATTTTACGGTCTCTCAACTTTCCTTTCCTGAACTCAGTAATGCTTCTGTACACCTGTTAGCAGCAGTGGTGTGCACTTTGTGGAGTCACAAATCAAAACTGGGTGGCTGCTGTGATAGCTCCAGCAACACAGCAAGGATTTTCTATTAATTTCTGATTTGCCTTTTTGACTCTTGATTGAATTACATTAGTAAGTTAATGAGAGCCCAGCTATTACAGTTGTAGACAAAACTCTCATTGACCTCCATGGTCAATGAGTTTAGTTTTTTAGTTTCAGGATTCCATCATCAGGTGGTGGTATGCAAGTGAAACTTAGTAATTGGAAATTATTTTCCATACGTCTTCCCACTCTGCATTTGTTTTAGAGGGCTGTATTGATGTTTTGGTCTTCTGGTGACATGCAGCTGAGCTGTTTTCTCATATACCTGCGAACCTGCTAGCTTGGGTTGCATATTTGCTAGGCAAACACACTTATGTTGAGTTCAAAAACAGACACTGAGCGTAGCAACATCACCAGCTTGCTCCCCTTATGTTGGTCTTTTAGTCTATCTACTTACCCTTTTTCCTCCTTGATATCATTTCTCAACTCACTGGAATTGTATAATGTTTGGCTTCAGGTTTTGAGGCTGAAGGACTCCATCAAGCGTCTGAGTCACAATGCACAGCTTCAGACTTCCTTTGCGGGAGGTCAGGGCTACCTGCTGAGGAATGGATGGTGGACTTTGGGCTTCTCCTGAGCAGAGAAGGGGCTGGATCCCTCACAGAAATGGAAAAATTGGAGGACTTCAGTCACAAATCAATACTTCATCTGGTTCTGGCCTCCTAGGGCTCTCTTTGAAAAAGAGAGAGGAACACTTTCCACATGGTCCAAATCAAGAGCCAGTAGGTCACCCCTTTCTTAGTATTCATTTTCCTTTTTATACTTAGAGCCATGTGTTTCTTTTCCCCTTTGCAACTAACCATGTGAAGCACCCATAAAGCCAAAACTTGCAACTCAAGCTTCTTGATAACCTTAGATTGAAATAATGGGATACTGGCAGCACAAACTGGGAAATGTCAAGGGTCCTTCTTCCATTTTGTACCATCACTCTGTTCAAAAAAAGAAAGGACATTTTTTAAATACAGAGAGATCAACTGAACAAATTTTCCTATGAAGGTATCGTCCCAGTGCACAGTACGTCACATAAAATTCTAGGATAGAGATGAGGAAATCTGTCTTTCAAATGGATTTTATTTCTTCCTGATAGCCTATCTAAAAATACAACCCATCCTGTGTTTACTAGCCTTTTTTAGGCGTTATACTGGATCAGCATGATTTTGTATTCTCCCAGGTTCCTTCCCTTCCCCTTGTCTGATGTTCCTTGGATGTCCCTAGATATGGGGCATACTTGGCACAGAAGATTAAGCCAGGAGAAGTATTTCACAAAACTAAACTGTGCAAAATGTTTTCCCAATTTTCCATCTCCTGTGCTGAATACACCTTGTGAGGGGAGTAGTAATATGCAAGGAGTCTTTAATAAATTACCTGATGGTATTATCCCCAAAATGAGAATTTGGGGTTGTAAGCACTGATTGAACTTGCTGATTTTTTGGAATTAATAAAAGAATTCATTTTAAAAATGCTTATTTCTTAGTCTTTGTATTCCTTTATGAAAAAAATAATAAATTGCAATCCAGATTGCAGTCTGGTGCCTAGTTCTTTACCACATTTCTTTGAACTCATCAGGTAATTTTTTTTCTTTTATTCTTCTACCATTCTCCTTTCATTTAAACGTTGTGGGTCTTTGATGTGAACTAGAACTTACTGGCTTTTCACTTCAGCAGAAGACAGTATATGAACCTTCCTTCTAAGAAATAAACCACGAAAATCTCTGTATGTGCAGTCTTGACCAAACCTTTATAATGGAGGATTGTTAGAGCTTGCACAAACACCAGGAACAACAGTTATTACTGTATTCGCATCGGTCAACATGAATTGGAAGCAGCATTTCTTGCTAGCTCTGCTGAAACAAAGACTCAAAACTGTGTTCAATTTTTGTTATAGGAAGTGATAAGATTTACTGGAAGGGGAAATTCACATTGGTTGGTTGTGCTCCTATTCCCTATGTATGAAAACACAGGCAGTTACACAGTGATACTGCTGGGTTGGTAATGCAAAAGCTGATGGTCTTTTCATTTCATTTGGCTCTCTTAAAGCCTTTAGATATGGAGATTAATTTGAAGTTGAGCTTTGTGCTGATACCCTGATGTAAAGACATAGCAATCAAGATATCTAGAGAGACTATAGAGTTAGGATCATGCAGTTGTATATATACACTTGAAACTGTGGGGGGTTTTGGCAGTGTTTCAGGATGCTGTAGAGGCTCATAACAAAGACGGTTTGACTATGCTAGCAAGTTAGCTGAGGTAGGTGGGACAGTCCTTGGGAGGGAGGGAAGAGAGGGATAGCAGAGCTCTGTTGGGGTGCTAGCAGCTGACTGCAACAGTAATAGCTGGGTTTGAATTAGAGCATCGCAGTATTCTTTCACTTCCCATTTACCAAGGAAAACAGTTATGTATGTATATGCAATACTAAAATTACTATGCCCAAATCAACAGTTTTCAGTCTTTTTTTCCATCCGTTACTGACGTTTATATGAATAGACAAAGCCTGTTTAGACCAGTCCTAGTCAGCACTGACAGGAATGATGTGGCTGTAGATGACAGACTTTCAGAGGCTTCCAGGATTTCCAAAGGGGGTTGAAGACAAAAACAGGGCAGGACCTTCTCTGTGACTTCTCCTAACTCCAAAAGCAAGAGGAAAGAAGATGGAAGATGCAGGAAGTGAGTCACTGGCTTGATGGGCAGCATTACATGTTTCATGTAGCATCAGAGCATCTCCCACAGTGGGAGAGGACTTGTAGCAGATGCAATTTCTTTCTTGGTCATAAGGAAAAAATCAGTTTTCTGAGTTTCTTGAACTTGTCCATGCTCTGAAGATATTTAACTTGCAGGTGAAGAAAAAGTGGTCAAGGGAGTCATACCAGTACAGATACCTGAAATTAATGAATTAGTACTCTCCGATGAGCAAATATAAAGAATCTATAAAGAACAAAAATGTTAACTGTGCATACACTGTGAGAAGACCTAGTAATAACAGAGAGAAATTGGAAATTGTTATTAGTGGGATGATACTTGACATAACTGTTTTTACTGAAATATAGTTGAAGGATACATGTGATTGAAATGCTGAAGTGACTGGGTAACATGCTGGGAAGAAAGTGACATTTGATTTTCAATCAAAGAACAGGATTTACAATTCTTGTGAACTGGTGGAATAAACAGATACAGAGGGTATCTGGTGTAGATCACCAAATAAGAATATAAAGCCTTTTTGCATAACAGGTAAAGGATATGTGCTACTTTAGAGGATTTCATCCTAGGGGATGCACTTCAACAATTTCATGGTAGCAAAATATTCTGGGGATTTCTAAGGAAAAAAAAAATGCAGCTGGGTAAGCAGCTGTATCTGACATGATCTTTAATAAGCAGCTTGATGCAATTTTCCTTTAGGTCTCCTTTTATTTAAAATGAGCTGTTACCTGGGCATCTGTTATGCATAAACAAAGGATAGTACCTATGAAAGAAGAAATTTCTCAGTGATGAGGATTGGAAAGAAGCAGGGTTTACAAAATATGACTCTATGTATATATCATGTTGGAAACTTACATGTGTACAACATGAATGTTTTTTTATAGGATTGCAAATGAAATATTTGTCAGAAATAAAGTTCTTTGTTAAATCTAAATTGAGCCTCAGTGTATCTGAACAGAACAGAACAGAATCATCTAGGTTGGAAAGGACCTTGAAGATCATCTAGTCCAACCATTAACCTAGCACTGGCAGATCCCAACTACACCATATCCCTCAGCGCTATGTCGACTCGACTCTTAAACACCTCCAGGGATGGGGACTCCACCACCTCCCTGGGCAGCCCATTCCAACGCCTAACAACCCGTTCTGTAAAGAAATACTTCCTAATACACAGTCTAAACCTTCCCTGGCGCAATTCGAGGCCATTCCCTCTTGTCCTATCACTTATTACTTGGTTGAAGAGACTCATCCCCAGCTCTCTGCAACCTCCTTTCAGGTAGTTGTAGAGGGTGATGAGGTCTCCCCTCAGCCTCCTCTTCTCCAGACTAAACAACCCCAGTTCCCTCAGCCGCTCCTCGTACGATATGTGCTCCAGACCCTTCACCAGCTTCGTTGCCCTTCTCTGGACACGCTCGAGTAATTCAATGTCCTTTTTGTAGTGAGGGGCTGAAGTGCTAAGGCGCTTGGACAATAGGCCCAAGCCAGAGTTGACCTATAGATGAATACTGTATATTTTATAACTGATAACCATTGTGCTAACAGGTATTATACTAAGTTATAACAAACCACCTAGTCCAATGTAAAAGGTGGAAGTGTTGAAGCCTGAGCAACAGGCCCTGAACTGAAACTGTTAACTCAGTATGTAACCCCTAATGAAATATGCATGGAGGATGTAGCTATCTTGAATGTGTCTTTCCCTTCCTTTGTATGTGAATAGAACAACAGAGTCATGTCATGCAGGTGTCTGTCTCCAAGACCTGATGTGATGAATGTATCTTTCCCTTCCTTTGTATATTAATAGAATAACAGAGTCATGGAGACAGGTGCCTGTCCTCGAGGCCTGGTGTGAGACCTTGCGCATAATCCAATCAGATAAGCAGAGAAATTCCCTTAGTTTCTTCCTTGAACCCTGGCCAGGCTCTGGGGGGAACCTAATGTGAAATTTAAACCAGGTATTTCCGCTTAAAACAAAGGTGCCAGCTATTCTGGCTTGCTGATTTTTAGCATATAAGGCTGGACCCACTCACAGCAACTTTGGAAACCTCACCTATGGGTGGACGCACCACGTAGGATTTCCCACTTGCCAGGACAGGCTCTACAAATCCTCACTGTAACCGGGGCTCCCCATCGACTGCGGATCTGGATGATGGTAACGTATGCAAGTGGTGATGTATCTTTCTTAATCACTATTCTCTCTCTCAGGTAGTAATGATGTGATGCATTACCCTGTATTTTCCTATTTGTTTAAGTGCACTATTCTGTCTTTTCTTACTGTATGCTTTCTGTATTATTCTGTTATATTATTTAGTTATTTCTAGTAAAATACGCCTGCTCTTTTCACTGTGGTGTCTGAGTTTAATTGATATCCCTAATCAGCAAAACAGGGGCCCAAAACTGAACACAGTAATCGAGGTGCGGCCTCACCAGTGCCGAGTACAGGGGTAAGATCACTTTCCTGTCCCTGCTGGCCACACTATTTCTGACACAAGCCAGGATGCCATTGGCCTTCTTGGCCACCTGGGCACACTTCTGGCTCATGTTCAGCCAGCTGTCAATCAACACCCCCAGGTCCCTCTCTGACTGGCAGCTCTCCAGCCACTCCTCCCCAAGCCTGTAGTGCTGCTGGGGGTTGTTGTGGCCCAAGTGCAGCACCCGGCATTTGGCCTTATTGAAACTCCTCCAGTTGGCCTTAGCCCATCGCTCCAGCCTGTCCAGATCTCTCTGCAGAGCCTCCCTACCCTCGAGCAGATCAACACTCCCACCCAACTTGATGTCATCTGCAAACTTACTGAGGGTGCACTCGATCCCCTCGTCTAGATCATCAATAAAGATGTTAAACAGGAGTGGCCCCAAAACCGAGCCCTGGAGGACACCACTCGTGACCGGCTGCCAACTGGATTTAACTCCATTCACCACAACTCTTTGGGCCCGGCCATCCAGCCAGTTTTTTACCCAGCAAAGCGTGTGCCCATCTAAGCCGCGAGGAGCCACTTTCTCCAGGAGAATGCTGTGGGAAACGGTGTCAAAGGCCTTACTGAAGTCAAGGTAAACAACATCCACAGCCTTTCCCTCATCCAATAAGCAGGTCGCCCTGTCGTAGAAGGAGATCAGGTTTGTCAAGCAGGACCTGCCTTTCATAAACCCGTGCTGACTGGGCCTGATCATCATTTTTCATGCCTCACTGAGTATACGGGAAAGATTTTGAGAGGCTTATTTTGCCTAATCCTCATTGTTCAATACATGGCCTTATTTACTTCCCCATAGTAAATCCCTAGCCTAAAAAATAAAGGATATTTTCTTACTTTTTTTAATGGAACTTGAATGTTACAGTGTCTTAGTGGTTCCCAAATATTTATTAAGCTTCACAGTATGACCATGAAGGAAGAGCACCGACAGGGTTCCTTTTACCGACAGGGGAGGCAGTGACAAAAAGATTGTCAGAAGTACCACGTTATTACATACCGTAATGTGAAGTGTAGCCTTGCTTGGTTTAAATGATATCCAGCAATACTCCAGACTTCTCCAGTTCAGATACAGGAGCTGGAATACATTTGACCAAAGGTGGTCACCTTCAAATCAGAAATGCGCATACAGATGAACTATCACCCCAGGCTTGCGTTACAGGTAGAATGATGCACAGCTGACACACAGAAAGGATCTCCTGCCAAGGGCCCCCAAAATGAGGAAGGTGTCATCAGAGACTACCTCTGAAAAGTCTGCTTTAGGTTTCTGGACAAATAGGGGTAAATGTTGTCTTCCTGGGTCTGCTTTTGGAACTGGTTTTGTACTCCATGGTCAGCATAAGCTCCGTGACATAGCAGTTGCTAGGCGTGTTTCGCTGACCTACCTCCCCAGCATCTGACTCGGTG
The DNA here is from genome assembly GCF_031877795.1 of Strix aluco. Classification (NCBI taxonomy): domain Eukaryota; kingdom Metazoa; phylum Chordata; class Aves; order Strigiformes; family Strigidae; genus Strix; species Strix aluco. Next base: position 68,567,302 of record NC_133931.1, on the reverse strand, counting down.
TTGCACTGCGTGGGCACCACCAGTGCCCAGGCGCTGCCTCCCGTGCCAGGGCAAGCCTCGAGCTTTACGCTGAATGGAACTATGCAACAACTCTTGCCGACCCATGTTTGGAAAGAAGCAAGGAGGTGTATTTGATTCTTAAAATAACAAAGGGATGTTTGTTTGCTGGTGCATCAGTAACAAAGAAGGATGTCAGGCATTGCTAATAGTATCCAAGGTATTAATTCTGTTGTACCACATAACTTGGACTCAAGCTTTTGTTCAGCAAGACTGAATTCTCAAAAACTGGGAAATTATTTTTTTTTTTTTAAAAAAAAACTTGGAAAGCCGATGATGTTCCAGAGTCAGTGTGAGTGTGTGTGCTAATATACTGCCAATATCGTAAAATAACCTCAGTGATCCAAGTAGCTGGATCCTGGTAGCCAACTGCTGGAGACAATCACTGAATGATACAAGATACAAGCAGTGAAGAATGATTTTCTGCAAAACAGATTTTGACAAACAAACTTGGTATCTATTGCAGATCAAGTTGAGAATGGTGAAACATAATTTAGCACAGGAAATTCTGATTAAAAATAACATACAAAATCAATATGGCACCTATTCCTGTCAGCATCCTAGGAAGATCTGTTCTTGGTGTCATGATAATTAATTTTCCGGAGTGAAATAAGTTACTGATAAGTTTACAGGTGACAAAGAAACTGCCGGACAGGTCACTTCTACAAATAAAGTACATATACTTTGATTTATCCTAATGCAACATCAGGGGCACAGAAGCAAAGAAGTAGGTCATGCTTTGAGACAGTATGGATTCAAAACACGGTGTAGATTATTCCACGAAGACGCAGCCCCACAAGGCCAACAAAATGGCTGGTTTGCCTGTAGGGATTAGCTCTCCTGACCTGCCCAGCCCTCCGAGGCAGCTGGTGCCGAGGGAGGTGCTGAGGTTGCTGCTGGTGGCCCGGTGCTGGCAGGTTACTGAGTCAGAAGGGCCAATTCCACATAAAGCGGGAAAAGGAGAGGTGTCTTGGAAACACCTCCAAGAATGATTCCTGGGGGTAGGGAAAGTCGGTCTAACTATTTTACAAAAGCAAAACGCAGTGATTGATCTTAGCCCATGTGCATGGGGGAAGACCACTGACACTACGTCCCCTTAAGCTGGTAAAGGCAGGATGGGAACCACTGGCTGGAAGCTGGAATAAGACAAATTGTTATGGAATGTGAGATACACTTCTTAGCAAACTCATTAATGATTGAAATGATTAATCAAGAGATGTGGTGGACCCTTCACTACTAACGCCTTTAAGTCAACACTGCTGGGTGTCACTCCGAGGGAAAAGGCTGTAAAGCAATGAATGTCACAAGACTACTGACTGAGGCCTTTTTGCCCCAAGTCACATCATGATGGTCTTCGAATTTATTAATCCATGAAGATTCTTTCCCATTCATTGCACAGATGCCACCGTCGCATATCTGATACAAATTACATGTATTAGATTGATCTTCAGGGGTTTGCTGTGAGTGACTTCAGGAGAATTACGTATCAAAAGCGAGGTGTGTAGGGCAGGGTTAGGCAAAGCTTTGCATTTCGCCTCCTGCCTGGGACCCACCTGCCTTGGAACACACCGCGACCTGCTTCGCCTCCCGGGTCTTCTCAGTAGGCTGCAAATGAGCGCAGCGCGGCGCGGGGGGACTTCGCAAACCACGGTCGCGGGTGGGAGGTGTGAACGTGTTCCCCGGGGCGGGGGGACACGCCGGGAGCGGGGCAGAAAGCCTCGGCGGGTGGGCGGGGTGCGGGGGTAACTGGTTGGGAGAACTGGCGTGGAAAGGGCTCGCCTGCCCCAGGCGCCCGGCAGAGCTGCGCCGACCCCGCGGGGAAGCCGGAGTCCCGCCGCAGCCGCGGTTTCGTGCAGCCACGAGTGGCGCCGGGCTGCGGGACGCGGCCGGTTCTGCGTACGGGGGAAAAGGAGGCGCTTCCCAACTCCCGAGCCCTGCTCCTGCGGAACGCCCGCGCTGCCGCCTGCCGCAGCGCTGCCACGGCGCGGGCCGGCCGCGCGCCTCTGCGCGCGCGCGGGGGACGGGGGGGAGGACGGCTGGCGGAGGCGCCGCGCCGGGGTGGGCGCGCGTTTGCGTGCCCGCGCGCGGGCGGGGGAGGCCGCGCCGGGGACGGGGAGCGCGCGCGCGGAGCCCGCTGCGTGCCCGCGCCTGGGAGCGCGCCCGCGCGCGCGCGGCGGCTGCGCCTCCGCGCGCGGAGAGCGCGGGCCGGGGCGGGCGGGCCCGCGGGCAACCGCGGCAGTCGCCGGCCTCCCCCTGCCCGCCGGTGGACAGCGGCCACAGAAACACCCCCCCCCTCACCTCCTCCCCCCTGCGAGCAGGCGGCCACCTGCGCTCGCGTGGAGCCCGGCACCTGGGTGAGGTGCCCGACCCACGGGCACTGCTCGCTGATGCCGTGAGGGAAGCTTGGCCCGGCCCGGCCCGGCCCGGCCCCGCCGCCGCACACTGCGCTCTGCCCCCGGCCTCGGGCTGCGCATCCTGCGCGGCGGCTCTGCCCGACCCGAAGGACGCGGGCGGCGGCACCTCCCCCCCGCGGCGGCGGCTGCCCGGCCCGCGGGGCGCCCGCTGCGCTGCCCCGGCTCCCGCGGAATGCGGCACTAGCACCCCCGCCCCGGCTCGGCACCGCTCCCCTCCTCCGCCTCCCCGGCTCTTAGGGGGGGTTGTTCCTCTTCAGCGTTTTCTGCCGGAGCATCCTTTTTTTTTTCTTTTTTTTTTTTTTTTTTTTTCTTTTGGAGGAGGAGGAGGGGGGAAGGAGGGAGGTGTTCAATGAGGGCTGCTCGGGCCCCCCCTCCGCGCCTGAGAGGTGCTGTCCCTCCCTGAGCGGAGAGGGGGGAGAGCAGCCGGGGAGGCAGAGGCAGGTCCCGCTCCCTTGCTCTGCCGCCGGGGAGAGCGGAGGAGGGTGGTGGGCAGCGTGTCTGTGTGTGCGTGGTGGTGTCGGGGGGGTTATTTATTTATTTATTGCTCCTGGTGGTTGCAGCTGGCAGACCTGGGAAGGAGTAGGCGCCATTGCCAGAAGGATTATTGCCAGGGGAGGGGAGGGGGGGAAGAGAGAGGAGACCCCGAGGCTCCCGGGGAAGCTGAGAGAGGCGGCTCTTTTCCTGCCGCCTTGGCTTCTACCGCCGGGGGATGCGCCCGGACTGAGAGGGGCTCGGCTCCCTTCCGCCGCTCTGTCCGCCCCCCCCCCCCCCCCCCCCCCAAGTCCTCCTCCTCCTCCTCCTCCCCCCCATCCAGCAGCATGCATCCCTCTCCGCGGAGACCGGCCGCTGCCACCTCCAACACTGCCATGCTACTGCTGCTCCTGTGCCTGGGCTGGGCGCCGCCGGGCTGGGGCTGGCCGCGGGGCAGCTCCCGGGGGGCGGCCGGGCTGCCCCCCAACGCCACCACGCCGATCTCCATCATGGGCTTGATGCCGCTCAGCCAGTCCGAGGAGGACCAGAAGAGCAAGATCGGCCGGGGGGTGCTGCCCGCCGTGCAGCTGGCCATGGATCAGATCCGCAACGAGTCCCTGCTCAACCCCTATTTCCTGGACCTGCGGCTCTACGACACGGAGGTAGGGACCGGCGCGGGGGGAGGCGCCGCCGCCCAGTCCCGGGGCGCTGCGGGTGCCGGGGCGCAAGGGCAGCGCGGACGCCCGGGCTGGGGCTGCGGCTGCCGGCGGGGCCGTGCGCGGCGCCTCCCCGCCCGCCCTGCCCGCCCGGCCCCGCCAACCGCCGGCAGATGCGGAGGGACCGGGGGAAGCGGAGCTGGCGGGGCCGTACCCTGCTCGCCCCGCATATCCGGAGCGGCTCCCCCCTGGCAGCCGGGGCTCGCCTGGCCGCTCGCCCCCGGGGGGCCGCGGCTGCCCGGCGCGGCGGGGGCCGCTTGCGGCGCGGGGGTGGGCCCGGGCGGGTGCCCGGGTGGCGGGGGTGCCCTTGGCACGCACGTACACGGGTGGGAGGAAGGCTGCCTCTCGCTGGCGCTCCGAACCGGCGGCCGCATCCCTCTCCCAGCCACTACCCGTTCAGCAACAGATGCACGCCGGTCACTTTACTCCCCCTCTCCGCCAACGGGCGCACGCTGCCGTCCCGATTTATCCCATGCGGCGCTGGGACGCGAAGGGCAGCGGTCGCACCCGCAGCTTGAGGAGGAGGCGCGGAGGCTCTCGCAGGGTTTCTCCGGGTCTCCCTCCTTTCTCTCCTCCGGCTGGCGCGGCGGGAGCACCTGGGCGCCCGCCCCGGGGGTGCGCGGCGGGCGGGCGGCGGGGCGCGGAGACGCTCCCCGGAAAGAGTTAAATTTGCAGCCCCGGGGGCAGTGGCCGGCAGCGCGGCGGGGTCCCTGCCAGGTGCCCCGCTCCGGACCGCTGCCCGGGGCCGGCCGGAGGGCGCTGCGCTGGGCTGGGGGGGCCCTGCGCGGAGCTGCGCTGGGAAACAGCTTTCCTTTACCTGGCAGAGCGAGGGAGAGGCAGGGAGCGAGGCGAGGGCTTTGTTAAGTTGGTTCCCACCACCAGCCACCCACAACTGCATTTGCTTTTGGTCACAACTTCAGTAACCGGTGTGTTTGCGGAGGGCACGCGCTGAGCCAGTATCGAGGCTTTCCTGAAGATGGCAGTCGTTTCTTGGGTAATGCTGGCGTCGGGGGCTCCTTGCCAAGACAACCCCCGGTAAAGCGAGCGACTACTGAAAATCTTCCTGGCTGTAATTTAAGGGAGCCCCTGTCTTCTCCCCTTCGACTCTCAGGATCCTGAGAGGATCTCAGCTTGCTACGGGGAAAGCTCTACTGCTTCGTGATAGTGTCTCCATCCCCAAAATTCCTACAGAAGCCTCTCCTAGTGTGGCTGCTTTTTATTGACATACATTTGTCATAGTATTTTTTCAGATATCTCTGGGCAGAAATGCATGGAGGGCAATATTGCTGAAGACGTCATTTAGGAGAGAGCGTGCTGCCACTGTGTTGTGTTGAGTGAACAAGACTGAGATATTGAAAAGGAATACGGGCAAGATCATCCTAGAGTAGCTGTTTGTTTCCTTAAAAAAGAATGCATCTCAGGGAACTCTGCAATCGTAATGAAAAGAATTATGGGGGATTTTCTGAATGGCATTACCTGTTTCATAAAGTGAAGTACGTGTTAGAAAAAATCACAGTTCTCCTGTTTTCATTACATTGTTCTATTTAAATCCTTCCCTTGGATAGAACTGTTACACAAAAATAACACATGCATAGGAAGTAAAGCCTGGGCAAGATCTTCCTTCTTCATACAGTAATATCATAATCAATAAGGTGCTGTGCTTGATTGCAGTCAAAATATTTTGAAGTTCTTAATACAGATTTTGGGTTCTGGAGTAGGTAGTTAGCATTAAAATATTCAAGAAAAAAACTGCCCTGTTTGTTCTGGAACGGGTATCAGTTTCTTAAAAATTGCATTCTTACTGTTTTGTACTCTAGGGACATAAAGAATCGGGGTCATGTTGCCAGCTTGCTGTGTAGCTTTGAATGCTTTTAAGCAATTAATAAATGGATGATTATGGAATGCTAAGTCAGGCGAATGTATGTATTTGGACTATGGTTGGATCATTATTGCATGCTTAATAGTGACAAGTAAATAACTTAGTGTTCATGAAGAGCGCTAGATTGACCGCACCAAGACGGAGTAGACTAATGGCTGGAATAGCCATTAAATACATAATGGCAGTGCACACTTTTTTCACTCGGTTCAGACATTACCTTATTCCTTCAGTGCACTTACGGTAAGCAGGAGGGTAGATGGCTCGTCATGCCCACTTGGTCCTCAGCCTGTTTTCTGAGGTCGCCAATAAATAGATATGCCTGAAGGGCCTGCATCCTTATCATTACATAATCACAGACCAGGGAGTAGTTCTCCCTCTCCGGGCTTCGCAGGTGGTGCTTGTGACATTGTCGGCTCTTGAAAAGAGAATGCGGAGCCTTGAACACGTGGGATTTTTTAATAGCTTGAGAAATAAGTGTAGTATATTTATAATGCTTAGGAAATGTATGGCAGTGATTCAGAAACTCGTATGTTCTCCCTCGTGTCTTTCCAAAATCTCCCATTGTTGCAATCTGATGTTTGTATTGCAATTTTGCGTAATACTTTAACAAAAAGCTCGTGAAAAATAATAATGAAAATAAACAAATTGGATTTTTTTATTTATTATGCATTCAGGTAGTTTTCTGTCAGGATTGATCTGAATATTTTGTTTGTTTGGTATTTCTGCTTTGTATAGCAAAGTATTATAATGCCTTTACTTTCTGACCAACCATCTGAAGAACTGCAGTGTGCCTTCTAAGTTCAACTGTTGTTTGTCAGCACTTGAACTCACTAACCTTTGAGCACATGAGCAGCAGCCCTGGTGTTTTTCAAAGCATTTAAACTGAATTAAGCACTTAAGTACAATTCTTAGTCTACATCTCAACCAGTTGTGATTGTGTGAATTACATCTTTGTTACAAAATATGACCACAGGTTACAGCAAGTACATAAAAATGCAGAGGCTTCTGTCTCTATTTTTGATTGTTAAATGTATTTGGAGTGCGATCCTGATCCACTTCGGTGAACTCTGTTTTGCTACCCCATGGCCATGTCTTTATCTGTTTGGACATTCCTGTGGAGGCTCAGTTAATAAAGCTCAGGTGTAGGCATTTGCAGAACTCTGATCTAAGTTAGTGACTTTAATTTGTGCTGTTCATTTCAATGAGAGCAGGAGCAAAGTCTAGATGAGACTCTTAGGCAAAATTTTGTAATTACGTTATTTTAGAAACGAGAGAATTTATAAAGTGATCATCTGTAAAGAGTCTCATCCAAAACCCATTGAAATTAATGGCAGTAATTCACTGATTCCAACAGCCCTTGGACCAGGTCCTAGAAGTTAAGGGTGCTTGATAGTTTATGGCTTTGGATCAATAACCGTGATATAATATTTCTTCTTTTTCCCGTCCCCGTGATTGTGCTTTAGTTGGTAAAAAATGCAAAGAAATATTTTGCAAAATAATGAAATAGAAAAACTCTACATACACTAGAAGTAGTTCACAACTTCATGTAAGTCAGGAAAGGTGATTTCTGCTTAAGCACCCTGACACACATCTGTTACAGGAAAAAAAAGCAGAATAACCCTAAAATAAACGAATTAAACATTTTAGTAGACAATATTATCAGTTTCAATAGTGTTTAATTTGCATCAGGCAAAAACTGACCATGCTCAAGATAGAGGAAGAGGCATAGTGGAAGAAGACAAGGGCTTTAATGGAAGTTGGATATCTGCCCTTCTGCATCTGGACATCTTTCCTCAAACACGGAATATATTTTGTGATTTCTTGTTGGAGCAGTGCTGCAAGTGGTGCACAGACAGGCTGAATTTGTTTTGAATCTAAACACGTATAGTCAAGAGGGCTGTGTATGCAAGTTAGAATTCTGTCACTTGTTTCTGAAGATCAAAGTGAGTCTTGGCAAGCTGAAAAAATATCTTCCAGACGTAAGTGGGGTATATTATCACAAAGAGGGAAGAATATTCGTACTATGGGGATGAGATTATTTCATTTTTTCTAAGTACTACAAATAATTTGTGGTAATCCTGATATAATCTCATCTTTGTGTAATAATACACTCTAATACCTTTAAATAGCAGGTTGGCATAGAAGGGTGAGTCTGGAAAATGCACAGGGTTCCACCAAATCTGAAGGAAAATGTGAACTTACTGACATTTAACACATATTTGCCTTCTCCTATTCTGTAATTAAGCGGAAAGTGCCTTGCCTAATTTATCTGACAAAAAGTTATAGTCTAGGTATATTATAAGTAGATCTTCTCTTTATTTTCTTCTTTTACTAAAAAATTATCTGTACTTTCAGTAAAACCCTCCTCCCTCAAAGTTTAAGAAAGCTGCACAGGTCGTGCACCAGTCTGGGCCAGCTATTCTAAGTTAAAAGAGCGCTCTGACCAGCTATTCTAAGTTAAAAAAGACCCTTAGCCTCCAAATAAAGATGCCTTTTCCGTAAAGTCCAGTCATGAATGGTGTCGACAAAGTCGACTCATATCTTGTTCCTGCAAGTGGGAGTGAAGAGTCATATTTACTTTTACTAAGGATGGGGAACATATTCTGGAAACAGGAGAGCAGATTTGTGTCAGTGCTGCAAAGTAAGTTGTTTATCCAGGAGTGTAGAGCTCAGTGCTCAGTAGCACCTGATGGTCCTTAGAGAGGGACAAACAGCTACCAGGTGCCATCTCACAAACTCTGCCCTAACAGAATTGAGCAAGGGCACCCCCCCAGAAAGAAGCCCACACAATGTGTTGGTTAGGCCCTTTGTCTTAGGAGGCATAGATTCAAGTCACTCGGACAGCAGCAGCTGGATTTGTGTGGGGAAGTACGGTGTACCAAAGCCAAGTCGGGACTCTGGGGGTGAGCCCTGACGTGCCTGTGAGTCCTCTGAGTAGTAAATTGTCAGCAGCCTTATTTTCATTTTTAAAGTAGTGCTCAAAATGGGACAGCTAAGGTGTTGTCATGGTCATGTAAGAGTAGCAGTCAGCTGAATACACAGGAGATGTCAGGGTCTAAAAGAGGGTCCAGTTTACAGCAGACTGAACTGTCAGACATTTGGTCTTGTATCGTCAGATGAGCTTCTGTCTGGCATATGTTGAAGTATTTGAGTAATTTCTTACCTTTAAATATTACCAAGTACTTGTGCTGTCTGATATATGCAAAGAGTGTTGCATTAAAATGTAGTACACTGCGTGTGTGCATGACGATCACTGTCTACTCTGCTGGTGACGTTCTGCTTGGAAGGGACATATTTCTTTAAATAGTCAGTGTCCCCTTTGACTTTCGCGTAATACAGCTCCATTTGCGACATAACCTCTTTTTGCTTTAGAGTTTTGTAAACTTGGAGGGAATAATCTAAAAGTTAAGTGTTTATGTTAATTCTATGCTGACTTCTCCACTGATGCTAAGATGTGGGTGGGGAGAGGAGAGAAATCATGTATTCACGGCACCCACTCCTCTGGGTGCGGATCCCAGACCTGCAGAATGTATATCCTCTAAATATCTCTGCAAAGAGATTAAAGCCAATGTATCATTTTCTGGCATATGTCTTGCAATTTCATGTATAACTTATCCTATGCATACTGCAAAACACACTGTTATGGAATCTTTTGATTCAAATGCCAAACACGCTCTGTCAGCAGGGATAAATTATTTTTTGAATAAATCCAGGAAGGAGTTTCCATTTACATTAGAAGAAAGAGGGGGAAGGCCCTATCTTCTGGTATGGTTATCAACCAGAGTGAATTACTCAAGTTTGTGGAAAAGATGGGGTGTATATCCTGGTGATAACTGTGAAGAAAATGTTTGTGATAGGAGAAGGGAGAGGAAGGAGCTAGAAGAGAGAGATTTAATAACGGCATTCACACAAAAAGTTGTCAATGTAATATTTATATTGTTTTAATTAAATGCACATAACTATTTGGGGTGACAACATAAATAGCATTGCATGTCAAGGCTACAAAACACCATCTGACACTTGTGATCTGAGCATGATGATGCATGTGTGTCTCAAGCTTTGTTCTCTGCTTTCAATTTCACTGTTTTATGGACGTTTTCATGCCATATGGTGGAAGAACAATACATTTGAGCAAACTGCGGAAGCTGTGAACCAAACATTTCTTTCATGAAACTCAAGTGGAGGAGGCCATAGCTATTGCAGGAAAGGAGATACTTTTCCGTAGGAAGGGCTGAACCATTGCATACAGAGGTCTGGCTCAGGGAATCAAGTGGTGGAAGTTAACAGAGGAAAATCTTTCGTGATCCATTTTAGCTCAGATAATTTTTGGAGCAGCTGGAACTAGCAGAGAGGTACATTGAGGCCTGGCAGCATGGGTGTGACTCAGTCCTGTGGAGATGTGTGTTGATACGCAGCAGCCCCATATATCCCAGGGGCTCTGTTTCAGACTGTGGGATTCCAGACTGAGAGGGTACAGTGCACATACATCACATTTTTTTGAATTTATTTTTGTACTAGGAATCCTGGAACTAAATCAGTGACAGAGCCTGAAGCTTTTCAGGAGCCAGATGCTCTGTTCTCTGATTTGTGGGTCTAGCTAAGCTAGAAGTGAGATTTGCAGTACTTTCGTGGTCCCCAGGCTCCAGCATTAACGGACCAGTAGCCTGACTTCTGAAGCAAACTGGTTCAGCCACAGCATTGCTCTGACTTAAAGAAGGTAGTGCCCCTAAGAATAGCTGGAATATATTTCAGTCATGCTGGGTCTCCCCTCGCTGTGCTACTGATACTTGTGGGTTGTCTTTGCTAGACAGGGATTCCTCTGTTTGCAGAGGATTTTGCTGTGGGTAAGTTCTGCTGGATATGGGGGCCACTTGATACTGCCTACTGAGTGGAAATGGGACATACTGACTGGGAAACACTTTTTTTTTTTTTTTTTCTTTTTCATTGTGATAGCATAACCATGTAATCTCATTGCCAAGTCAGTGATTGATGTCCAATTTCTGTGCCATTAGCTTTTCATTATCATCGGCCTTTAGTTCTGACGATTTTATCCATAGTATTTTCCAAATAAGTATTCTCAAATGTGAAAATGAAAGCTAGCAAATTAAAGGCAAATATCCACCTTCTCTGAAAATAATAGTCACAAAGAACAAAGAATATAAGGGCTAATTCAGCAGGGCTGTCCAAATTGTTACTGAGGCTCCTGAGAGATAAAGGCCCAGATAATGGACTAATTGCTTTAAAGTGAACATCACAAGTTTGAGGGATGGGACTTAGGTTTCCTACTATGGCCATGGCACTTCTCTTAAATAATTAACAAGTTCTAAGATCAGAGGACCATCAGGATTATCTAGCTCTTACAGCATATAGGATATATTTCACTTGGGGATTTCTGCCTGCTCCACTGTGAACTAGAATATGTACTTTAGAAAGCCCTCCGATCTTGTCTTCAGGATCCCGCAAAATCCTTCTCCCTGGAAAACTTTTCTTTCTGATTTTCTTGAAAAGTCCATTGCTATTTCCAGCTTAAACTCTGCTGACCCTGTAACTGCTGATGCTACTCTCCCTGCAATCCCTTCCCGGCTACAGAGCTGGGCAATCACCCTCAAGGTGGGCTGTGCAGGGTGACCACGGCTTTCTGACTTTTTTATGGCTATCCAGGGGATCCAGCCTTGTATGAAGAGCTCTGACGGATTAGATCCTGCTGGAATCGGAAGTCTTCTTCTTTTCAGATTGTGACAGACCATACGTGAAAACTTTGTTAGCTGGCTTCTTGGCAAGCTGGGTATGTCAGATTCATGTGCTCCTTCACTGGGTAGCTGGTTCTGCAGAACATCTTTTGAATTCTTGGCTGAACCCCATTTTCTTTTCTACATCCACCTTTTTTGTAAGATCATTTTGCCACAATCCCCGTTAGAGGAACGCACCCTGTCTGCCCGATTAAGTTATTTCTAGAATCTCATTTTTTTTTATTAAAGAATCACTACCATATATCTTTAAAAGAATATATTTGTTCAATCTTTAGTTTCGTTAGAGTAGTTCTGTATATTAATTTACCATTTACCTATGGTAGACCTCAGCTTCTGCTGCAGCTGCACTGAACTACAGAATTATGTGAAGATTCATACACACAATGGGTGTCTAAGTAACCATTTTATGTCCAAAATGTCCAGGGAGAAGTAGTAAGAGGCCTCTTTTGGGATGTTAATTAACTTCCTTTCTACTGTTTACTACTCCTGCTTTCACAGGGAATTTAATGTTTTTCTAGCAAAGAACACGTATCTTTCTTTACAATTTTTGCTCTATATGAAGTGACAGTTTTTGGCAGATTAACATGGGGTACAAAATACAACACGTAACGTTTTTCAAGCATTTTGATTATCAGACATACACTCTTGTGTATCTTAGCAGCATCATATAGAGATATTTTAGTATACACATATAGTATAAAAATATTAAACTCTGCATTTCTGTGGAGTCTTTCGTATAATTTTAAAGTTCTGTAAAAGCATCTTGGGTTTTGCTTTCCTCTCTCCCCTGTGAATTTGGAGAGCTCTAAGTATTAATAATTTACAGGAGGTTGACTGAGATAGAGAGCCAACTTTCTCTTTTTTTCCCTTCCATTTTCTCCCTTTCTAAAAATGATAAGCAGGACCAAATTCCATGTTGATGGTGAGAATCTAATCTGGAGGGATGTGCTAGTGGCAGGAAGACTTTATGCAATGTAGTAAAAGAAATTAAATAGCAGTAGCTACCACTATGTAGAGAAAGTGATAGAAAAAGTTTTGTATTCGACATCTCCAGTCCATTCCTCATTTCTTGCTGTGAAGAATGCTAATGGTATCAGCTCCAGATCGCTTTTTTTTTTTTTTTTAAAAAAACCAAAGAGTTTCAAGTTAGGCCCCTGAACTGAAGATTTACTTTCCAAAAGCACCAAGTGATTTGCATTTTCTGTCAACATCATTGGGAATTGCTGGATGCTCAGCACTTCAGAAAGCCAGCCCACCTATGAAAATGCAACGTGCTTCTGTGAGGAGGAGACCTAGAATTGCCACTTTTAATTAAGAACAAAGGCATTCATAGTTACTTGCTTTAAAGTTTCAAATTGCCTGGTGGAATAAAATGCTGGTTTTGTTCAGCCTTTGGGATACAGTTCCTTTCAGGATCTCTGTCAGTATTATCAGGATTAAATATCATTTAGAATTATTTTATTGCTTTTTAAAGATGTTGTGGTTGAGAAATATGCAAGGTACAGGTATTTTAAAAGCCAGTCATTTAAAAAGAGTAATTTTTGTGATTAATACATATTTGGAAGTAGTATGTTTGACCTTGGCAAAAATAACAGCTTGTATGATGTAAACAGAAGGAGTGACATGGTGGGAGTACTATGTCCCTAGGGCCTTGTTACTCAAGGCAGGTCTATACTACTGGCACAATTATGTCACTGGTGGGTATCAGGAGGTGTTATCTCAGCGTTAACAGAAGACCTTAGTGCAGTTACAGCAGCAAACAGCTCTTTCTAACTGATCTAATAAAGGTTATTTCATTTAAAGGGAATAGTTTACTGAAGGGTAGAAAGTGTGTTTTCCTTGACCAATGAGTTCAAAAGTTTGCTATTATTAGAAATAATTTTTTCATCCATTATAGAGCAAGTTACAGATTAAGCCGCCTCGGAACATTAAACTAGATAGACTGAGGGTTTTGGTTTTTTTTTCCCCCCAAGCTTTTTATGCATTCCTGTGGCTTTCTTTGGAATCTTTTACAGTTTGTCATCTTCACTCTCAAAGTGCTGCCACTAAAATTTGATCTATTACTTCAGGAATAATCTCAGTGATGCTGTATATACTAGTAATTTTATCTCTTTTCTCCAAGCCTTCTGTTCAGAATGGAGGAAATGAATTTGATCTTTGTGCTGCAATGCCAGGGAAGAGGGAAAGGAAGCAGAGATGAGATTTTCAGGCTACATATGAGGAGTGAGACACTAGGATTTGTGGCAAAAATAAATTTTCATTTGCCTTCTCTGGGTGCATCTCGCTAGCTACAAGCAAATATGGTCAGTCTTGATAGGGCAGTTGGAAGTAGATAACCTGGTCATTTGGGTGATGCTGTGGGAAGTAAATAATTTTAGCTGAACAGCCGGCTACTTAAAAAGCTGGGACACGTTAAAGCAGTTAATAGTGTCTCAATATTGAAGCTGCTCTTGGCGTAGGTAGAGGCTTGGTCTTGATGTAAGAACAGGAGTTGCCATCCAAAATAAATCATAATGGTTTTCAACGCATTACCAAGGTTTCTTAGGATGTGTGAGTGCTCTGTACTCTAATTACACCGAGCGATTAAGCAGCAAGAACAGAGACACATGGGACAAGAATGGTGAATGATAACCTACTTTGAAAAAACTAACATTTGAGGCTGGGATTAGAACATTTTATAAATGTTAATGGGTGTTACTCAAGGGGGAGGAGGTTTTGTGTGGGTGGCGTGAGGTGACATATAGTTTAAATATATAGCCAGCCTATAACACGGTTAATACAGTCTATAGTCAACCTTTTACATGAACTAATAACTCTTTAAGTGATTTATGGTTCAGAAATACTGATCAGGGGATTGAGAACTCAATTTAAAATGCTATAAAGGCAGAGGATAATGTGGTAAGGAGAACAACGCAGAAAAGATTTCTCCTGTTGCCTTTGGGAAGTATTTGCTATAGGCAGTACATTTATGCCAGGTGTTTGGGTTTTTTTCTTTTTTAAGTTCTTAGGGACTGTGCTCCTATGAGGGAGCACAATTTCCTCCTGCAGTTTCCCTCTCTGAAAATTACTATGGTCACCATTACTTATCTGGTCACCAGCTCTGTCCTAAGGTTTTCAGCTAGCTCTTGCAAAAGCTATAGTGATCCTTACTGTGCTAAAGAACAATTATTTACCTTTGGTAAAGCCTCCCAAAATAGTGGGGAAGGCAGGGTTTAAAATGAAATGGCCTTCATTTTCTGACACAGAAATCAAGTCTCAAAATTAGTACTATTTCAAATAATTGTGGAAATTCAGCTTCATGTTTGAGAAATGAATGTAAGATGCAGTGAGTTGATTTATCAGATCAGGATTTCACAATTGTTATGTTTTGGTAATAAATTCTGAGGGTGTTGAGTAAAGTCAGTTGAAAGACTCTATCTTCACATGTGTGACAGGGGCAGAACAATGTGCTTTTGTAGGTATTAAGCCTTGGGGGATGTTATTCTAAACGTCAAAATTATACCTGTATGATCAATCATGTGCATGGCAAACATGTCTAGGTTTTTCATCAAAATTAAAACATATGGGCATGTTTTGACACAATTATTACAGGATTAATTAGGAATAAAAATACTATGTAACAAACAATTATCTGGTTAGATAGTTAAATTTTTCTGTTGGGAAGCATATTTTAAGGAAGCCAGTAACATGAGGCTGCACTAGTACATGATCTTGTTTGTTCTTTTGTCATTACTGTTAAATGCAGTAATGCTGAGGAGACCTAAAAGTAGCACAAGGAGAAAAAAAGACTGGTCTAGGTTGAAGCTAGGCATGTATCTATAGAATGAGGTGATGCTCCCTAAAATGTCTGCTCTTAAAATGTATGTCCATCTATATAGTGCTGAAAATTATTTCATAGCCTCTGATACACCATTGCTCTCTCATGAATTTAAAGCCATTGGTTGGTCAGTGGGGTTTGAATGAGGTGTGATGGCATATTTGTTTTTTGAACACAGAAGAGGATACTGGATATTTGAACCACATTCTTTTGTTACCTAAATATGAGCCAAAGCTATGACTCATGGAGCCCCATGTTCCCACTTAGTTGGTGAAGAGATTTAGGCATGGGAAGAAGAGCAGTTCAGAGCACCTTAGCTGCTGAGGTTTGACAGCATGAATGCCTCCCACTTTCCTCCCCTCTTCTCCCTTGGTGTAGTCAGTGCTGAAATAAAGCTGGTAAAGAAGGCTGGTCCAAGGACTATTCACCAACAAAATCCCGTTTAAGCCTCTAAGAAAGGTATTAAATGGGATTTCAGCAACTTCTTGGCCTATACTGGCCCTCTGCTCAGAGAATAATTTTATCCTGAGTTTAAAAAATGTTTAAAAAATATGTTTTCTGTAATCACATTATAGAATCATAAGACTAAGCAGCAGAAAGTACCTATTAAGACATTGTGTTAAACTGTTGCTGTTCTGGACTCTGCTACCAGAGTGTGCTTCCTACTTAGTGTTGTGCCCGGCTAATGTGCTAAATTTCTCACTCCAGGGAAATCCCATAATAAATTTTGACCCTGCTGCATGTGATTTGGGCATAGCCTTGTACAGGAAGAAAAACAGTATCTCCTTCCCCGCAGAAAGGGCTCCCTACAGCCTTGCTGCTTTCTGACTATAGGCAATGGTGATGAAGAAAAGCAAGGGTTGTGCACCAGGTATTTTTATTTCACCTCATGTTTGTGTCCAAGAATGCATGGAGAGGAATAATAATTGATTGGGCTCTTTTCTTGCCCACCCAGTTGCACAAGTGAGTTGGCATAAGAGTCACTGTGGACGGTTATTAATAAATTGAGCGTATCTCCTTCTTGGGGCTATTTGCTGGGCTCAAGGCAGACAGTTATTGCTTCTTTATTCAATATTATGTTGATCTTTTTACTTTTATTTATCTATTTACTTCCATGCCCTCATATCATGCAATATATAAATTGTAATTAGAACATTTATAATTAGACTTTATTTGGAGATTTTCTGTAGAAGCTTTTTAGTTGCATGTCAGTTTCAGAATAATTTATTGACCTGTAACATTGTGTTTTGAAAATTAAAATTAAAAAAACACCCTTACTTTCTGCAGCAATCTAATACTTTGTTTTGAAATGTCAACTATTCACAAAATAAATTGCCAAGCTCTGAACATATAATTTCAAATTTGATTTATACCAAATTAAACTTCTGCCTATGAGCCCTTCCATTTGTTTTCTTTTCGGATTATTGAGTCATGAAAACCTTTGAGGTTTTGGGTTTCCATCCCAGCTTGGCCCAGGGCATTTCTTTTGAAATCTTGAATTTCCACAAGATGGCAAAACAATTTGCTGTTTAGCTGCATGTATAATGACACTGCACTGAAAATTGGAGCTTTTTTTTTCTTGGACAAACAAGCATTTCCCAGGCCAGATGTTCTTCCTCTACTTGTCTCTGGGCTTAGCTCTTGCATTTCCCTCCCTTGCCTATGACAGCATCCCAGTAGGTGTTGGGGGCTTTCTGTCATGGGGATAGCTGACTGCTTGAATGGGGGGAAGGGATCACCCAGGTGACTGTGAAAGAAGCAATTTCAATACGCCACAGGTGGCTGCTTACACGAGAGCAGAGTGACATTGCTGCTGTGAGGGGGTCAGGGAGGATGGTGCTTGCCTGAGGGGTGAGGTTGGCTGGGGAACAGAGGTGCAGGTTCTTCTCTAGTGTGGTGGTCCTGTATATATTCCCTGCTCACCCTGGTGAGTTTTGATTATCCTGCAGCAAAGAAGATTTTCTCCAGCATCACTATTTTCTCTGCATTTCTGCATGCACAGCATTCGTTCCATTCTGTAGCCTGGCATATTACTTGGAAAACTGCAAATAGTGTGATGAAATTACTTAGCTAGCTACAACAATATGTGAAATGCCTGTCAAAAGCTATGTGACTGTACATGGGAGGAATAGGCCTGAATTCTGTATATGCTCACAGCTAGCATTGATTTTAAGGGAAGCATGGGGTTTCTGAGAAGAGCAGAATCAGGCAGAGGATATACAGTTTCGAGCTGATGCAGCTTTTGCATTGGAATTATATAAAATATTATCAATACTCAAGACTGCATATTCCTTGTTTGGTCTGTATGAAGCCAATTGAAAATCTGATATGTGCAAGATAAAACAAACTGAAGCAATCTTCTGACCCAATGGTCTACAGATTGCTGCAAATATGAGTTCAGTATGCAACCACTTCAATCAATCCCTAGAATATCTATTTTCAAAGGAATCATACTAGTTTGTTTATTGATTTGTCACCTATGGATGAATATTTCTGCTACAGAAATGTTTAAAATGACACGTTTAAAATTAGACTTGGCAGAGCAATTTGCCGAGAGATTATTCTTGTGAAGTATTGATTCACAGCACTGCTGTGAGCTGGATTACTGTCCAAATTGGAAAAGCCAGCCGTAGAGAGGTCTTTATCCTTTAATAACAATTAGCTCCTTTCTTAGAGGGACACAGCTGACTGAAGCAAAGGAAAGCTGCAAAATGTCGGGCAACCAGGGAATCTAAGGCCTGCTCTTCAGGGATGTGGGCTGCAGGGGAAGGGAAGGAAAAAAGAGAAAAGCACCAAGAAAGATGGTTTTCTGGAACTGGAAATTAGACACGCTGGTGCTGTTTGTGTTACTAATAATCAGGTTCTCTGAGGAACTGGATCGCACTCGCCTCTCTCTCCTCGGGCTTTCACCTGCCAGCTGCCTGATTGATCGGAGAAACCTAACGGCAGGCGTGTTGCCCGCTGTCCATTTAGCCTTGAAACATTTATACAAGCATTCGTGGATGTTGAAGAACTATGAACTCCAGGTATCATTCCACGACACGCAGGTAAATGGACGTAGGTGTAGGGTTGTGTAACATTTGAGCCTCTTCTGTGAGCATGCTTTTGAACGCTTGTGACTGAATCCCTTCCTGGCAAATCCTGCTCTGCTGAAATACAGCAAATGTGGCTATCCGGAAAAGTTTGGGCTGTGAGGTGGATGCCTGACTGCGATGGGGACCTTGCAGTGCTGGTGCTAGAAGCAGGAACAAAGAGAGTGTGAATTAGGAGGGATTGCAAACACCTATGGCTTTTCAGGTGTTTCTGAGGTACTGGGAAAGCATTCCCCAAATTCATGGTTTGCTGAGCTGCTCTGTTCTTCTACATTGTCTTATGCGTCTTGCTCTTCCTCCTTTCTCCGATGACAGCTCTATAGATCGCTGCCTTCTATTTCTGCTTCTGTGTGAGCAGGACAGAGGTCTGTGCTGCGCCATCAGGGCAGGGTGTTTGCCTGTGTAAAGCAGGGGAAATTTTGGGGAAAAATTACAGGCTGATACAAGAGCTGAGGGTTCTGAGGAGCTAGATATAAAGAGTATTGAGATGAGATCTGTCATCGTAACACTTTCAAATTTGATAAAAGCTGTGTTTTTTTACTTTTTCTTCTAGGACTGAGATATCTTTTAATCTTCTGTGCAGAAATTAATTCAAGACAATTTATTTCTAAGGACTGTCTTTTAGGCTGGCCAAAACAACTGCGACAAAATTAAGAGGAGGGACTCACGTACCAGGGTGATCTGGGACTCTAAACCTGTTCTTAAGGGGATTTTCACTGATTTTTTTTTTTTGAACTTCTGTCTCCTGCATCAGAGGCGGGTTGTGGAGCAGATGGCCTCAGACTCATGCACATTTACATGCATGTGTGCATACAGGCTCCATGTACAGCAGTAAACTGCTTAATATTTTGAAGTTGTAAAGTAGTGCATCTAAACATATTTGGTTATCTATAAACCTTTAAACATGGACTATACTGTTATGATTAAGTTATTAAAATTTGACATTATTATACCAATAACAGTTGCACTGCATTATATAATGGGAAGAAGGTATTATATGTCTTCTTTTGAAGCTCTAGAAAATTATGCAAGGGAGAAATTCTAATGCAATTTTAATTGTGAATTTGGTTCATAAGCACTTATGTGTAATTTTGGAAGTGCTTAACATATAACAAACATGATCCTATATGCTATAAAGTTACTTGAGGATAGCTTCCATGTTTAATAATGTAACACAAATGTATCAACTGCATATACTCATTAAGAAAATGTCTTGTAAATTACTTTTAATACAATTCATTGGTTTATTTATTAATTTATAAGCTCCTACTAGAAATGTAATTATAGATATGCAGTCCTGAAAAATGCATATGTCAGTTTCTTATGTTAAAAAGATGAAGATGTAACAATTCAGCCTAAATAACTGGGAAGTGTACACATAAGTTTAAGTGGGCAGCAATTAAAACCTACTGGTATTTGCTCAGATTCAGTGCTTTTAATCTTGTTTTATTTGAGCTGGAAGGTGTAGGTGGATGTTTATTTGTTATTTGTGTTTTCATAATTTCCAGTTCTAGGAGCAACTCCAAAATATTTTTCCCCACATAAACGTTCAATAGATTCAAATTGCAGAACTTCAGCTCTGTTGCACTGACCCCTACAATTTGAATTGAAATATTGAAGTAATCTATAATTATCTTTTTGAAACAACCCATGAAAAAAGACGTGTAAGAGATTAACAAAATGGGGGGCATTAAGATTTCTGATTTTTCTTCTTGGTTCTGAGAGTAGATCGCACAGTCTCAAATTTTAAGTACTGATTACAGACAAGGTACAGAGGTCCTTGGATTTAATCGTTTCTCAGGGACAGTATGGATGCAAGAGAGCTGATTCTGTTTATTAATGTTGTGAGCCCAGATCTGCCATATGTGACCTTATACAACCTTTCAGTTAACTTTCTTTTAAGTAGAAAATACAGATGCTTGGCTCCTTGGATGTGAGATCTTTTGGGACTGGGACAGATAATTGACTTTTTGGCATAGTTAACTAGGAAGAGAGAAAAGAAAAGTTACATCCAAAAATATTTGTGTTGCATTTGCTGAAATAAGAAATGGAAAGAACTCACATCACCCACTATATGATGTTGCACAGGACTTGAGCACAGGGGATCAGGGTTGCACTTTGTTCTGTGTCCCTGTGGTTTTGAATCCACATCCTCTGCCTCCCATGACAGAGCACTGCCTTAGTGCATGGTAGGGTGTTTTGGGAAGGGTTCTCAGTCTTTTTCTTTACTACTGTTTTATTTCAAGTAATTAAGCTGCCACTACTCCAGAATACGCATGGTAACTATGAGGCAAAGGGAGCACTCTTGCAAGAACTGCCTGAGTTCTTTGTATTAAATGAGGCTGTTTCAGTGGGAGCTTTTGGGAAAACTTTCTTCATCAGAGTACTCTATAACCTGGTGGCTTTGGCACTGAGCTGAGAACTGAATGCTTTCTTTGACTGATTTTTTTCAGGTCTCCTATGATTTAACATGCATTTCCTAATTACCGTGTTTTCAATTCCTTGGAAGTTGGAATCCCTTGAATACTCATGATGTAGCACCTCCATGTAAAAAAATGCTTAAATATTCACTGAGAATGAAGAGCAAGCAAGTGAAAATGATCTAGTTTGGTAGATGGCTGCTTATCCCTCAAATGGTACATCGATGTCTGCAATGTTTATTTATTTATACCAGGACAGTGTTAACAGGACTGATATGTCCCTCTTTTCCAGCCACCCCAAGTAGGGGCATCTTGGAGAGGGATGTGATGTGTTTCCCCCCTCTAACTGAAGCAGGGCTGAACTTGAGTTGTGTGGAGAGCCCTAATCCTTGAAGTGTTGGACAAAGGGTGTGGGAAGGCAGAAAAACTGCTTCTACAGATTTGTGAATGCAACCATAGAGCAGCTTTTTAGTGTAGTAGGGGAAATTATGGTCTTGAGATTTTTACCCATGGGGGTGAGCAGTCAAGTATAATTGAGCTGTCTGCATATCACTTTATTTCTGTCTTTCACCGTATGGCTGACATCTGGAGGCTCTCCTTCCATGCCATCCTCAGGGTGACCAGGCTGGTGGATTCTTACAGGCTTAGGCAAACCTAAAAATAGTTTTACTGGTGGATAAAGAACAATATTTTGGTCCTTCAAAGTTATTCTTCTGTTCTTACCTAGTTTTCTCTGAGTTAGCCAATACAAGGACTGTGAAGCCAGTGCTGTGATTAGCGATGATGTTAACAGGAAATGTTCACGTGCTGTAACTGGGACATGGCTTGAGCATACAAATAGACTTAACTCTACCACTGGGATTTTCTGAGTAGTGCTGATTTGCACTCAGATTGCTTGTTGACACTTGGCTGAGTCTATCCTAATGTGTATCATCTCTGACAGGAATGATACAACATGTCCCAGTCTGACTTAAAGGCTGGTTGTCTTTTCTTTGATAATAAACTGGTTCCTTGCTAATGGAATGACACAATAACATTATAGCTGTGTGTCAGCTTACTTAAGGCATACCTTTATGTGCTTATTAAAAGAAAAAAACCCAGCAATGGAACAGTCACTGAAAGTGACATTGATAAGCAAATTATTTCTACAGTGAAAATTTCAAGGCATGTTTTTCATGTCGTACCTAAATAAGAAAAGAATTTCTGCTTCAGGCTCAAGATGCAGTAAACCGAAGCATTGCACTAAGTTTTTTGGATTGTACGTGTACAGGAATTTCTGCTTAAAAGCAAGTAGAAAAATAGACATTTTGCAATGGCATTAACATGCACCACATTATTATTATTATTATTATTATTATTATTATTATTATTATTATTATTGTTGTTGTTGTTGGTGGTGGTATTATTATTTCATAAACATTAAAAATAGCTACTGGTTTTCATGTGTGCAACTCATTGCATATGATCTGTAACTTAATCTTGTATGTTCATGTCTTCTGAGATGCTCTATGAAACCATCTGCCAGGGCAGGCATAGGAAACAAAAGCATCATATCATTCATGTTTGGTAAAGACTTGACGTTTTGGAAACTTTTGTAAATTGGTGTCCTAGGAAGTTGTTAGAAGACCACACGTTTGCTAAGCTGGTTCTTGACATCTAATACTCACATGAGAAAGGTATTGTATTTTGCCTCTTAGAGAATACTGTTTCTCAATACAGTATTGTAGGCATGAAAATTGTGAACCATAAAATACTTGTCAAAGCTAATTTTAGCTTTCCTAAACTGCCGTATCACTATCCCTATTATTAGAACTGTCTAACTGAAAACAAGAAGAAAAGGTGTTCTGTTATCTATACTTTTTTCCCCAAAAAAGTCTTTATTATGATTCCTGGCAACAGCTCTTTGTTTTCTAAATCATATATTTAAGAAAAAGAGTAAGTAGATGAGCCTGGCTAAATTCCTTATAAGCTATTCTTGTGAACTGCCATGAAAGGTATCCAGTTTAAGATGTATTTTATTGTTTCACTGTTCAGTGCAGCAGAGGTTCAGAGATGTACAAAGGTACACAACAGTTACCTTATGTTAACCCTTTCTAAATGTTATCTGGGCTAAGTCTCATATAGCAAAAAGAAGTGTAGTCTTTCTTATCTTTTGGCCCCAAAGGACTCAGTCTTTATTCATTGATATAATTCTTTTTACTGTATCTTCTTAGTGTCACCCTTCATTTATTTCAGGCCTTTGAAGTTGCTTGGTGGAATGCACCTTATATATATGGATGATGTATATGCAGACATCTGATGTGAGAAAAATGATTTGGGCTTGGCATTTTTTGTTTTCATGTTACTGCTTCAGAGCCATAAGGATTTTTGAGCAGAGGAGTTGGTTGGTAGATCTAGTGAGGGCTGACAACCCAGGAGAGGGATTTGGCACTGTGAAGCTGGGGGTGTTTCCAGGCATGTCCAGGGCAGGAGGGCTCTTCTAGGACTGAGTTTCACCTGACCTGTCTTTGGAGGCCTAGGCTGTAGATATCTCCCTTCAGCTAGTGTGGCGGGTTTCCTGTGCTGGCAAGGAGTAGACACTTCTGTGTGGAAAAATTCATCTGACCTATTTTAGATGACTATTTTAAGATAAAAAGAATTGTATCCTAGAGAAAGCTTATTTCTCTCCGTGAAGTATAAAGGGAGCCTCAGCTGGCTAGTATAGATGTAGATGTCTCCTATGTGGAGATCTGTATTGCGTCAGCTAGAGCTTACCCTAGATAGTCTGTGGGAATTTTAATGTAAAAAGCTGTAGTAACAATGTGTTTCCATCACCTCCGGCTTTCAGTGGGATTTCAGCAGACGGTCCAGAGAACTCACTTCCCACCACCCCCACTTCATCTTTACCAGTTACAAAAAATCCTTCTTTGGTCTCTCATGTCTAGCCAGAAAACCTGGAAACCAGGTCAGCAAAGCCATATCGTGTGCTGGGAACTGGGGTGGTGGCAGTGCTGCGGCCAGGAGTGAAGACTGGGAAGTTCCTCCCTGCCGCCACCGTGGGCACCCAGGCCACCCCTCACCTGAGCTGATGAAGGGCTTGTTGCTGCCACATGGCGCATGGCTGTGGCATGGGTATGCCACCCCATTTATAGCTTTTTCATAGATGGAATTTTGTGACTCTGGGGAAACATCCTGCTCTCTGGTTTTGCTTTTAATTCTTGTATCAAGAGAAAATTGTGAGGAGAACTATTCATGCAGAGCGCAATTTCTTTCAAAATTGCAAGGACTGTGAAATCACATTAGTGTCACCAAGCCTTAATTTCAAAAGCCCAAGGAAGGATAGTTTAGGTAGTCTTGATGTAATTTTTGAAATTACATGCACTTATATTTTCCTTTCAAAATTAATTAAGATGGTAGAGAATTTTGAACTATATTGCATATTAAAATTCAAAATATAAAAAAGTCAACATTTAAATTACTGTTTTTTGAAGATTCAACATGGCAGTCAACACAAAATGGATTATTTCCAGCATTCTCTTTCATGGACAAATTCAGTGTTTGGGATTTTCTGTTCCTAATAACGTGAAAACCCCTTGCAAAATTATTCATAAAATCACTTGCTCCTGTTCTACACCTCCCTGCTTATGTCTCCTTATGGATGTTTTGCTTGTGTGAACTTCTACTTAGACATATATATTTTGTAATCTTTATTGTAAAAGTTTCATAAAATGCCTCTTTTCAGATTCTAAAATGAGATCTCTCAGAATAATCAGATTCTGGAAAAATTAGTGCATTTGAGTACACTTTGTTTAGAGCAACTTCAGCGCAAGTTTTTATGCTGTTGTGTTGTGTTTGAATGAATCCAAGTGTCTGATGAATACTATTGCTCTTGGAGCAATTTGTGTGATTTTGATTCGTGATTTGTGCAGTCAGCCTCTAAAGAAACACCACCATTCTGCTGTCATTCTCAGACACATTTTGCAATTTTCCTAGCTTTCAAGGTAAAGCAATGATAAAACAATCAGGGACCTGTTTTGCTTCTGAAGGAAAGGAATAAAAAAAAAAATAAATTGCTAAGTTCTGGGTCATTTGTGGCTAGGCTAAAGTGTGTCAGCCTCACAAACTACTCCAAGAATGGTGTACTGCTGGACAACTAATACAATGTCAGGAGAAGTAAACCAGGGTTTCTTTCAAAGTAAGAGGTATCAGACCACTTGACTGATTTGAGTAGTTCCACTGAAAGATTAAACATTTTGGTTTTGCATCACAATTAAAGTTTGTTAATTTTTTTTGCATAGGTAATCATTTAAAATAAAAATGTCTTCCACTTTCAGGTATCATCTATCCATTTCAGATACCAACTGATACCATATCATTAGAAGCATTTCCTTGTTTGACACAGAGGTACAGTAAATATTTTAAACATACAGAAGAAATCTGGAATAAAAAAAAGAATGAAGCACTGTTCTCTGAGGCTGTTCATACCCAGTTCTTCTGGTTATTCTCCAAATCTTCTATGTCTATCATAGTCAAAGTACTCAGTCCTGCTGTCCATTTCTTCTGTCTGTGGCTCTTATTTCTCGCTGCAGGGGTCTTCTTGCTCGCAGTTAGCATAAGCATTATCTGGGCTCACATCATTACTGCTCCAGAGCTCCTTTCTCCTGCCCGTGACCACTGACTCTTGAGTGCTCTGTGATTTCTCATCTGCCCACAGCAAGCAGGAGAGGCAGGGATCCAAGAGAGGAGTCATCAACAGGAGGCTGATGAAATGTGAAGAGGAAGTAGGCGTTTCACAGGGTTTTAAAAAGAGAAGGAACAGGAAAAAGTGTTGCCCCAATATCTTATGAGCAATTTCCAAGCACAGGAATCCTTTTGGAGTACATGGCTTGGTACCATCTAAACCACAAGAAATTCAAAAACCCAAATGTTGTGAACAGAGTGCTATATTTGAAGAAGTGGGGTTTGAAGCTGTAGTGAGGGATGTGAACTCCAGAGGTATTTAGCAACAGGAGGAAGAGAGAAATGCATTTTTATTCACATTTTTATCTGGAATTGGCTTCTTGTTGCTGAGTGGATCCAGTATTGCTACAGTACTTTACCAAGGGTATTTCATAGATTGCAGGCTGGAATGGAAAGTTTTCTGAAAATGATGTTAAATGCATCATTTAAGGGAAAACATGAGGTTTTTCTGATTTTTCTCCGTTTTGTGATTAAATGGTCTCCAATTAAATATTTGTTCATTTTTACTATGAAGGCAGGGACGCTGAATTGCATTCATCATTTTGTTCCAACAATGTTCCAATTCCAAACCAACACTAATAGAAATAAGAATTCCTCAATATGTAAGAAAACTCACATGAAGATCTGACAGGTAGCTGGAATTGGTTTATAATATTTATATGATACCTATTAAATTATTAATTACTGATTATATAATTAAATACTGATACAAGCAATCATGTAGGTACTTGTATTACAATGGGAAAAATACTCCTAATTCAATTTTCAATTACACAAAGGACTGTTCTACTGAATCCTGACAAGGTAAAGGTGCCTTAAAAAGGTCTGATCTTTAAGTCTACATAGACAGAAACCACAGCCAGAGGAATGAAATTCAATGTAAACTTCCCTCCACAAAGCTTGAAAAACAGTGTTAATAAAGATATTTAACCTGTGGAATGGGTAGAAATGCAATGATAAGATATAAAAGTCAGAGGGTTGTTTGTCTTAAGTTTGGTGTGCTGGTAGCTGCAATGTGGTGCTGTAATACAGGCATGCTTTTAAGCCAAGTGAAGTGCCAAGCCTTTATGCTTGGGACTAAGATCTATTTATTAAGAGGTCATATGGAGAACTTTCTATATGGGAAAACATGGGAGGAACTGGCAGGAATATCGGAAAGCCTCTCCTTTGTAACATAACCTACATACCAAACAGCAGAGAAAACCAGATGACTGAAAAGCAAAACAAGACATTGAGGCCTTGAAAGGGATACTTGCATGTAGATACTGGTATGTCAGTTATTTTAATACAATAATCTTGGCAATGATGGGCATGGTGATAGAAGTGTTAGTAGTCTGAGTGGGGTGTGCTTGTAACAAGAACTGCGGGTTCTTGGTTTCTAATTTTTGTTGTTACTGCTGTCTGCCCTAACTTGGTCAAAACTACCAGTGGATTAATTTGTGAAATATGATAATTTTGGCTTCATTATCCTGAACTTCCGTGGACCACTTACTCTATCCATCAGATGACTCCTACCTCAGGTTCACCAGTCTCCCTCAGAACTGTAATTTATCTTTTTGAAAGATGTGCAGTTTTTATTCAGTGTCTTCCAAGGGTGAAGAATTCACTACATCTTCTGCAAAGTTGTACCAACAGGCAATTTCACATGTTATTTCTGGTAAAACTTTGCTGATTTCATATTTCAGTTGTAATACATAAGGCTGTCTCTGTTAGATCTAAGATCATACTGTCATCTCTGTATACTGATTGTGGATCATGTTCATTTCACCACTTTCTACTGGCCGTGATAAACAGATGAAGTGCTTATATTTTCTTGCTGCAAGGCAAAATTTCCAGGAGTTATATCATTCACTGAATTAGCTTTCTGGAGAGAGAACAGAAGAGTATCACCATTCTCTGTTCCCCTACTTGACTCCTACTTCATCCTTACACTGTAGAAGCATGGTTCCCATAGCAATTGGCTCTGCTGTTCCTACTGACGTGCTGAGGTCCAAAGAACAATATCTGATATAGGAAAGGAGCCCTATTTATTTTAAAATTGTATATGAAAGTAAAAGTGTCTCTAGAAACTTTGACATGTCCTTGAGTTGTCAGCACATAGAGAGCACTTACTCTTCCTTCTTGGAGTAACACTAAGATACAAGCTGTCTTCATAAAGTATAAGGAGTTTAAACTGTAATTGTTTCAGTGTGAATTTTCTTGATAGACAGAGCCACAGTATGACCTTTTTTGCTTGAGAGAAATTTGAAACCCATCTCCCTGATGACAAAAAAACCTCATTAGCATGAGAAACTGAGGATATTTTAAAATTTTAGTGTTTCACATATCAGTAAAAGATTGTTAATCTTTATTTACAGACATTGCATATATAAATATGCAGTTCTCTGAGTAGAAATGACACTCCAGACATACTGCATACTTTGACTTTAAGCTTACCAAAAAAGCCTGTATGTGTAAATATGTGTACCTATGTAGTACGTTTGGAAAAGGTGTGGGATTGTGGCTAATTCTGAGTACAAAATCCAAATGACTGTTTTCTTGCTTCAAGTTTTGTTTCTCCAGTATGAGAGCTCTTATGCTTTATAGACATTTCTTTAAACCTCTGGAAAAGAACTACTAATAAAATCAGCTAATTTGAAGTTATGGTATTTCTAAAGCTCCCATTACTTTTTATTTAAACAACTACCTTCTAATATACACTTAACATGTAGGGCTTTCTGCCTTGATTGTTATCAAGAATACTTTCATTCTTACTTTTATCTAAGTACTGCTAGTTTAGCCTTATAAAGTTCCTAAATATTTCCTCCTCCTTCTTAAGACCTGATCCATAACCAGGTTCCATATGTATGGATAGGACCCATCAAAGCTGAACTGAACTGATGATGATGGATAGAAAGATGATGTCTGATTCATCACACATATTTTTAGATATGTGTGTCTGAGCTGGTCAGCCTTTATAATCAAGACATTTAGATGTCTGCTTTAGGATGAGACGAATCCTGTCCTAGAAGAGTCTGTTTCTTTTCACTGTCTATAAAACTAATTTAGAATATTTAGCATAACTGTCTAAGTTTGGTCAAACGAATCACAGTATGTATCTGGGCATATGGATAGGGAATTGCTGTTTGTACTGTTCAGATACATGAAGATCATTAGCTTGTTGACCAGCTGCTTTGCAAAGTTGTGCATTTATAGTTTTCTTACTCTTTCCTATTCATTAACTGATTTTGTTTTAATCCAGGAAATACTTCAAGCCTGTATGTGTAGTAATAGAGTGCCTGGATACCACCTAGGTTTTTACATGAGACACCAGCCATTTAGTGTCTGAGAATTAAACCCACTAATGAAAATACATCTTTGCACCCGAGGGACTGCTACCTTCCAGCATCTGCCTATACTTAACACATGTTCTTTTTACCTCCACTGTAGATTTCATGTTTCTCTCATTTTTTGCTTCTAGTGCTTCTTCCAGCACTGTGTTCAGATTTGGTTTTGTTACTGACTGTCTTAATTTTGCAGGATGCTTTTGCTAATTAATGATTTTACAGCTTTGAAAATTTAATCTCTTCTGTTATTTTCTAAACATATTTCTAAACTAAGTTCCTTGCTATTATTTCCTTGTCTTTGTTAGTATTCTCAGTAGCCCCCAGTTTAATAGCATCAGCAAATTTTCAGTGAATTAACCAGTTGTTTATTCCTTCCTTACAAAAATTAAAATGTTAAACAGGACTGTTCTAACACTGATCCTTTGCCATTATAATCATAATCACCTTTCCCAAACTTAGAAATTTGTTGTTTATCGTCATTGTAGTACTTCAGCCACAGTTCAGGCTGTCCTGTCACACATGTGTAACTGTATGTAATTGATTTGGTGAGATAATATAAAATGATACGCTAAATTGCAAATATTCTAAGTGAGTTCAAGTTTAGTTTTCAATTAAAATTCCCACTCAGTGGGCAGATGCATCAGGAAAGCAAATACACTAAAATCAAAGTGCAATGCATAACAAATGAAGTGGAAAATAGTAGATACAATATTATAAACAGACATTAGATAAATCAGTGATACATCTATATATGAGTTGTACTTCATTATAACTATGAATACAGTAGTAATAGAAGGGGTTCAGAGATGGGCGATGAGGCTGGTCAGAGGCCTGCAGATGCTTCAGTCAGAAAAGACACTTGCACAGCTGGGATCTGACCAAATCCCCATGCTGCCTGATTTGAAAAAGTAGGTGAATCCCAAGTATCACGTTCCAGGAGACTTCAACTGAGTTCCCCTAAAAAAACCCCTTCAAGCTTTCTTTTTTTTTTTTTTTTTACTGTTGCATTTTACTTGGGTTAATTAAATATTCATTGGCTCAGACATCACAAGTAGAACCCCGTGCCTGTGGTTTCTGGCTTCACTGGAATACCTGTATAGATTCTCGGTATTGCCTGTCTTCTTTGAGTGTTAGTCAGTCCACTTCTTGTATTACCTAATGCATAATGCACAGGTGAGTCACACCCAGACAATTCTGTCCTGTACCAGTTCCTCTGATTTGTTTGAACTGATATATAAAATTGGTGCTTCCATTATTATTTCATGTAAAAGTTGCCTCAGATCATCCTTTCCTTCTTTTGACTCAGGATTGCCCAAACATGGCTTTTTTAGAGCATAAGGAAATGTGGGAAAACTTTGGGTCCTCAAAATAAAGCTGTTGTCTTGGAGATTTTCCATGGCATGCAAGAAAAAAACAAGTAGGAGAGAGCTCTGAAGTGAGTGCTGGAAGTGGTGAGGAAGGTGGTGTGATGAATGGTCAGGAAGCCACTTTAATGCTTTCATTTAAAAATAGACTTGTAGTCTCTTGTGTGGTTGCAGAGTAAAACTTGAAAAGGTAATAGGCATGCATTCAGAAATCAAAAGGCAAGTAAGCAATAAAAATTTATTATGATTAAGTTTAGTTTCATGATATCTTGGAGCCTGACTCATGACTTTTGAATATCTGTAATGGATGATACTAGAAAAATATGAAAGAGATTCATAGTGTAGCAGTCAAGTAAGAAGCATAATACCCTGTCAGCCCTTTTGCGGTGAAACTTAAATTCATGCCTTTTTTTCCTGTGTAGAGTAGACGTTTTCTTTATATTGTTCCATTTGACTTTGAAGAAATACACCTTTTTAACAACTTCAGACTTACCTTAATGAATGTAGTTTTTTTATATGAAACTTTATTTTGGGTTTCATCTTTATAATGGTAAGAGATTGAGCATGTTTCCTAAGAGGCTTTTAAATTTACCTCTGGTAACAGTGTGCAATTCATATAGGTCTGATTGTGCTAAAGCAGAAATATGAGTTGAAATTGTGTGCATAACAGAGCAAGTAATTCATAAACAAAGAATGAAGTTGGTCAGAAAAGAGTCCTCAAAATCTCTGAAAATAGAAATGTAGTGTAATAATACTTTATAAACTTTGCTACAGTGAATGGATTTTATGGGTCAGAAAAAATACAGAGACAGCTCCTTAAATAGAAAAACAGAATCACAGAATCATCAAGGTTGGAAAAGACCTTGAAGATCATCTAGTCCAACAATTAACCTAGCACTGACAGTTCCCAACTACACCATATCCCTCAGCGCTATGTCGACCCTACTCTTAAACACCTCCAGGGATGGGGACTCCACCACCTCCCTGAGCAGCCCATTCCAACGCCTAACTACCCGTTCTGTAAAGAAATGCATCCTAATATCCAGTCTAAACCTTCCCTGGCACAACTTGAGGCCATTACCTCTTGTCCTATTGATTGTTACTTCATTAAAGAGACTCATCCCCAGCTCTCTGTAGCTTCCTTTGAGGTCTCCCCTCAGCCTCCTCTTCTCCAGACTAAACAACCCCAGTTCCCTCAGCTGCTCCTCATAAGACATGTGCTCCAAACAAATTATAAATACTCTTTTTCAGTTCTAAAACATATCACTTAGTTAGAACTTGCCCCTCTAACTAAATATATTCCTTCTATAGACTGAGAGGACTGGACAGTTAGCAATGGTGTCCTTCAGAGTTTGACCGACACTGGAGCTGAATTTGTGTAGTGCCTATATTATTCACCTGGAGGATGGGATGGAGTGCACCCTTAGCAAGTTTGTCGATGACACCAGATTGGAAGAATGGTTGATGACTGGAGTCAGGGCTCTATAAATTAAAAGGGAACTCAACAAGATTTGGTTGAAAGGAACCAATCTGGGGCTCTTGGGTATAAGACATTGACATAATGGTGTGAGTCCAGCAGAGGATTACCAAGATAGTTAAGCGGTTTGGAGCACATGACATACAAAATTTAGTTTAAAATTTAGTTTTGAAATACCATATGTAAGGCAAGGCAAAACAGATGATATCTGGTAGATCACTAGTATGAAGGTAAAGTGCAACTACCATATTGAACTATCTTGCTGTACCCTCAGCAGGTTTGCAGATGATACAAAACTGGGAGAAATGGCCTATATACCAGGTGGGTGTGCTAGAGGGGTCTTGACAGGCTGCAGAAATGGGCAGACAGGAACCTTACGAAGTTCAGCAAAGGGAAGTGCAAAGTCTTACCCCCGGGTAGCAATAAACCAGGCACCGGTACACACCGGAGCTGACCAGCTGGAAAGCTTCTTTCCAGAAAAGGCCTTAGGGGTCCTGGTGGGCAACAAGCTGACCATGAGCTAGCAATACGCCCTTGTGACAAAGAAAGCCAACGGCCTCCTGGGCTGGCTGCATTAGGAAGAGTGTTGCCAACAGGTTGAGGGAGGTGATCCTTCTTTTCTACTCAGCACTGGTGAGGCCACATCTGGAGTGCCAGTTCCAGGCACCCCGGTACAACAGAGATAGGGACTTACAAGAGCAAGTCCAGCCAAGGGCTGCAAGGATGATGAGCACCTCTCGTGTGTGGAGAGTCTGAGGGAGCTGGGATTATTTAGCCTGGAGAAGAGAAGGGTCAAGGGAAAACCTATCAATGTTTATAAATGTCTCATGGGAGGGTGTAAAAAAGAAACAGCTAGACTCTTCTCATTCATGCCCATTGAGAAGACAAGAGGCAATGGGCATAAATTGAAACACAGAAAATTCTATCTGAATGTAAGAGATTTTTGTTTTTGCTGTGAGATTGGTTGAACATTGGATGAAGAGATGTTGTATAGTCTCCATCCTTGGACATACTCAAAACATAACTGGACACAGTCCTGGACAACTTTGTTTTTCTGACCCTGCTTTGAGCAGGGGGGTTGGACTAGATGATCCCCATAGGTCCCTTTCTATCTCATCCATTCTATGCTTCTGTGATTGTCTGACAAGATGAGCTAAGTTGACCCTGAGTGAGAAGCATTGAAAAAATTTCAGGAATATCTGAAGTATTGGCAGACTGATAATTTCCTGCTTTGTTCATGGTGAAAACCACTGTATAAGAACTAAGTATGAGGTTACCTAGATTTACTATTTAATAGGAAACCTGAAAGATAATTGGAATTTCTAAGGATTTAACTTAACGATGTTAAAAAGTCAAAGTTATGCACGTTACCCCACTGCCTCTTCAGCTAAAAATTTGCAAAGTGTTAGTAACGTGAAATAGTAGAGCTTAAAAAATCCCAACACCTAAACAAATGGCAAGACAAGGGAGAGAAGTGCATAGTGAAATGAATACAAGGAAGGACATTACAGTCTTATAATCCATATATAACTTGAATTCTGTAAGAACAGTAGAAATGAAAAAGGAATTATGTTAATCAGTTATGAGCAAACCTGCATTTTGCCAGTATTTATACAAATCTGCATTTTACCATAAATATTTTTGCAAAATCACAGTGAAGTAAATGAGTGAATTGTTCACTGCTCCTGCACTGTCGCAACAGTCATCTGACAGATGAACAAGTTCTCTTAATAACAGGCGGATGAAAAGATAACCCCAACAAAGCAAACAACCTGAGAAGAGTTCTGTGTTTCAGTATGCTGTTAATTCCTCAGCCTGCCAGAGAAGTAATTTTTTTACAACTTTTACAAGTCACTGAACATCTTAACATAACTGGAACCACTCAGCAGTCGGGTTCATCTGTTATATTAAACCTGACTCAAATGTCAATCTGTATGTAAAATTAACAGTGGTAGAATCACAATTACTCATCATGAGACTCCAAATGTATTTAGGTTGGAATTTTTAAGATACATCAGGAAAAAAAAAAAGTGGAATCTTTATTATTTGAAAGCAAGATAATTTATAGGAAAAAAAAAGAAAATAACTTTTCTGGTAGTTATAGAAGAGTCTCCAGTCTGGAAGTCAGTGTTGTTCTAAATCGGAAAGAATGGCATTTCAATATAAAGGAAGATCATTATTATGTATTTATTGTTTCTGACAGTAATAGCAGTAGTAGGTGTAGTAGGAGTAGGAGGAGTAGGAGGAGGAGTAGTAGTTGTAGTAGTAGCAGTAGTATATTCTCACACAACATGTAGTCCTGGGGAGAAGCAGCTGTCAAATTCCCATCATCCTGAATCATCAGACGAGTACTGTTCAGTTCCTCTGTACAGGGGAGCCCACACCACCGGCATGTGTTAGTTTGCAAGCAGTGGCTTAGGTGAATACTCTCGTGGGCTTTCTCATAGGCCACAGAAGTCTACAGAGTTATACAGTGCTTCTTATATGGCACTGGTGGTGCCATCATCTGGTATAATCCAAGGTGGGATCTAACACTCTTCTTATGTGGGGCACTGCAGGATGAGAATTTAATAATGGTTTACACAAGTCTGGTAGGAGCCTGCATGGACAGTGTTTGGAGAGTGAAACAGGGGTGTATCAATGAGACAAAAAACAAACACAAAATTGTGTGAAGGAAATTCTGCCTGAAAACCTATAGATGTATCCTGTCTGGTGAAGGCCTGGTCGAAAACAAAGAGTCTGTGGAAACAGGGGCTGCTTCATTTGTTTCTTGAAGACTCTGTACGTAACAGGTCTGGTAACTGACTTCTGGTGGTATCCTGTAGCTTCAAATGGCTTTTGTGGTAGGACTTCCATAGCTGTTGAAGTGAATTAAGTATTTTAGAGTAATATATTTTAAGTCCTTCTGAAAGTCAGAAACAAGCAAACTTGGGGCCATAATCTTTGAATATTTCTGTTGGAATCTAAGAATAGAAATGCAACATATTCTTCCTGACATCTGCACAGAAATTCAGGACACAATCTGTAAATTTACGTTGATGTTTTTTCCTTGGTGTTAGCTGAGGGATGGAATTAAAATTTAATATGATCTTCATGAATTCAAGAAACAGTCTGGAAAAAATAGGTACAATTCAATAGAGACGTGCAGAGTTCCAGCTTTAGCAATAGACAAAGTTAATAAATACTTTCCTTACTTGTCTTTAAGTCTTTGATGCATGTGACTTAATTTGGCAGTTTTCCTCAGTTTTAGGTAAAGGGTTAACTATATCTTTGTTCATTACTGACAATGGTACATATATTTTAACAAAAATGTGATTAGAGAGGGTTTGGGACCATCAATTCTTTCTGTGTCAATTGTCACATATTTATGTTGGCTATAACACATCAGCTACCCAGAGAATCACTAAATCTTAATCATTATGTATTTTTATTTATTTTATATATAGAGAGAGTCAAGATCTCTTACCTTAAATGCATAAGGTACTTCTTATAAGAAGTTGTCATCTGGTGAAAACAAAGACCTATTAACTTTCACTTATATCTAAAGTATGATTGAGAAATGGTCAGTGAAGAACCTACTATGTTTTTCTTCGCTTATGTCTTTTATGACTAATTTCTGCCACTTCTTCTCAGTTCTTCAATGTTGTACACCTCATTCACTGGAGATCTGCATTTCTTCCTGTCTTACCATGCATGAATTCACATATTCACATCTGGCAAATTCAGCCAGATGTCACTGAAATTGTTCTTAGCTTCAGTGCTGGAGGTACTATCTCAGCTTCAGATACACAGGAGGTTTGTGATTGCTGTGATGTTCTGTCCTGCTGCTTCTATATTCTCCATGCACAGGGCGTTCTGTGGGGGAGCTGCCAAAGCAAGGGAAATGCCAGGGGTATAAATGTACTTGCTGCATCATACGGAACAAACAACCCCGTGTTCCCTCTCCTTTTTTGTTGTGAAACAGCTAGGAAGATTAAAAACTACAGAACAGACCTTTCAACCTGTGGAACTTAAATTTTTAAATATAGTGGGGTTTTATTGTGCCAGGAGTAGTGAAACGTGGAAACCTCTCGAATCAGTTCATTTCTAGATCATTAAAAAAAAAAATCCACAGCAGGGGGCTACACGTTTACCTGTTTAGAGGGCAGTCATCTTTTCTGCACCTCCTCTGGTTCTTTGCACCTCTGACACCAACCCCCTGCCTTACTTTTCACTGTATCTGCTTAATTGTTCTGTCTAATTTTTGCTTTCCTTCACTACACCTTTCTTTCACACACAGTGCTGTTTCACATTTCCCTTGTAATTAGCCAAATGGTTATCTATAAGGTTTTATATTCTGTGCATAAAAAAAATATCAGGAAATTAGCTTTTTACATAAACAGCCACACTGCCCTGCAACAGCCTGCTGAATTAGTCACTTGAAATATTACTGGAAACATTGATTGCTGCACTATTCCTAAATGAAATACAAATTTACGTACTTTATCTTCTCATGACAATGGTAGTCTTAAATTATACTTTTGAGCATACTTTATTTTACTGTAGTTTATTTTGGGTAAATGGCTTTCACACATACATCACATCATTGTTCCTCCAGCTAGCCTCGCTTGCAGACATAGACTGGATATTGTAAAATAGGCTTGTAAATATTAGAAGATACGGTGTCACTGAAATTAGAGGTGGAAGAAAACTGTTTTGCTGCAGTAGTGGTCAGGTAGTGATCTCCTAGTTGAGGATATTCTGACAATACACTTTCATGCTTACCACTCAGGAATATCATTATTCAGATCCTTACACTAAACCATCTGATATGAGTTACATTCAGAAGTAGCCTATTCCATGTGTAACAGAATGCAAAATGTTACCTCTTTGCTGCTGATAGATGATCCAGAGTTAACATTTGGCATAAAAATGCCAAAGGAAGTGACTGATCTTTCAATCAAAGGACACAGATAATTTTTGGCAGCAGGAGGCTGATTCTGGATGATCGTGTGTTAGAGTTATACCAGCGACTTACTTAAAAATTACCAGTGAGCCAAATAAGAAAATAAATAAAAGAGATGTCATTATGAAATCACCTTCAGGTGCTTGACTGGCTTAGATTTTGTAAAATGTGAGGTGGAGAAAAAAAAGCAAAGTCATTGTGAAAGACTTGTGCCTTGGTGAAGAGAGGAAGATTGAGAAGGAGCGTTTCTACCAACAGAAAGTAAACATACAGAGTTAATCTTAGGAGCTACTGCACACATTTTACACAGCAGCAGTTCTGCAGGGATTCAAGCAAACATAAGTGGCATCACTGCTTTTGTGGTAAGTTTTCATGTCCCATGGATTTTTCTCAAGAAATTGAAGTAGCATCATTGTTGTTTAGAAAGCTGTGTGATCTTTGACTGGTATTTTAATAAAACGTGTAGTCAAGCCTCTCTGCAGATCTGATAAGAAAAAAAAGAAAAAGAGAGAATGGATACCTTGATGTATGCAGCATGGTGTCAGAAAAGTCATAAAATATATACAGCCTTACTTTGCAACCTCTATTTCAGTTTTGGCAGATTTGAAAGGTAGACAGTATGCTTGTCCCTGCTTATATTTTTTTCAAGTTCCCTAATTTGTGTATGTTTAATAGAACACTACTATCAGAAGGTTATCAAACCTGATGTTGTACTTATTTTTTATTGCCTTTCGAGTGATAAATTGGGGATGGAGGAATGGGAAAGGAAATGAATTGGTCTTTCTGCAATCTGAAAGAATGCTGCCTACTATCCATTTGTACCCCACGAGGTGAAAACGTTCCCGCACCAGACAGAGTCTGATCTCCATGGTCAATTGAGCAGATAGATCCATCAAACAAATTTTCTTTGTTTCCTGGGAAAGATGCTAAATATTTCTGATTTAAATCTGTACTCTATATGCTGATTCTGATATGCCTAGAATAGGTGTTGTCCATGCAATACATTAGCACAAAGAAGACAACATAGCTTGTCAATCACACTGATATGCATGTTAATCACTACTTTCCTAGATTCCTTGTCATCCACAAGAAATGCCTTGATGGCATTGGGACCAGCGGCATCAACACCAGTACAACATCCAACTCAACATGCTGTCAAAAACCCTTCTCATCTTCCTGCAGCTCTTGCTCCAAACACTCCTTCCCCTTCCCCCCACACAAGATCCTGATGTGAGATCACAGGACAAGACCAGGCATCTGCGCATCAGGTCAAGAGGAGATGTAGGAGAGGCATCAGGTATGAACAACCCTCCTGCGATAAATCCCCCTTTTTATAACTGACATTTTTATGTGCCACGTTCATCATAGACGGATTAGCTGCTGCGACTGAACAGACTCAAAAGTATTTCTGAACTGTGCCTGAGAGCTGGTTGGCTCCACCAGGAAAGCGACTCCAGGCTACAGACCTTGCACTTCATTACTCTGAGCGGAGGCCATATGCAGTAGTTAATGCGATGGTACAGAGGGGGTGTTCCTGTCCCACTGGCATGGAGATGAACGGAGACCGTATTTCTACCAGAGACTGGTGTGTCACAGTGGGGCACAAGGCGCAGTTGCCTTCTGCTCTGCCTCACAATTGCTTTAAATGCCCTCATAATCATCCGCTCTGCAGGACTCTTTCACTTCGGTTGACTGCTACATTTCCTCGCCTTCTTTCTTTCTCCAGAATAAGCCTTCAAGCCCATCTGTAGGCTGGTGAAAGAACATCAGTTTCATCCTCTGGAATAAAAAAAATCCAGGAGGTGTCACTTGAATATTTTTCCTTATTTAATCAGATACAGTAATGCAACAGCATTAACTCAGTGAAGCATAATTTAATAATAACTTACATTCTGTAGTGGTTTTGATCCAGCTGTCTGAAAACACTTTAAAACATTAATACATTAAATTTAACACTGTCCCTCTTGTGAAGTAGGTAGGCATTATAG
Organism: Strix aluco; assembly: GCF_031877795.1. Lineage (NCBI taxonomy): Eukaryota > Metazoa > Chordata > Aves > Strigiformes > Strigidae > Strix > Strix aluco. The sequence goes on along the minus strand of NC_133931.1, from coordinate 68,528,867 downwards.
CCTTAATTTTACAGATGAGAAGACACAGGCACAGAGAATTTAAATGCCTTGCCCAAGGTCAAATGAGAGATTCCTGCTAGAACTAAGAAACTGGGAAGAGGAAGGAACAGTGTTCTTCCATTAGCGCTGCAGCAATCTATCCAGCTGCTGGCTTTTTATGGAACAAAATGTGTGCATCAGTGAAATCTATATACATTAACAAATATATTTGTTTATCTTCATAGGTGTAACAAGGCACTAGTATAAATGACTTGGTAATCAACAACATACTTTTAAACTGAGAGAGTGCATCAGAGTGAGGAGTAGACCAAACATAACATTTTGACCAGCGAGTTTGTTGGTTTTTTTTTTTTTAGTGTTATCCTGAAACTAGATCTATAGTTTTATTATTTTTTTCTTTTTTCTTTCATACAATTGTTGGTTTTGAGAAATAAATGCACTAAATAAATAAGCGTGTAACCCTTGCAGTGGCTGACACAGGTTAATATGCGTCTGGACTGCTGCCTCTGGAGATGAACACAAAACCAGTTCTTGGGCAGTTCTGCAGTGGTGTTAAAACAAACCATAGGGAGGTACAAAATTGAGACAAAAGTTTGATTACAGAAGGCTGTCATGATGCTGGGGGTTTGTCCTAAGAAAGAATAAGATCTGGAATGCTGTTAGGGGCTGGTTTGCAAGAACAGGGACCTCTGAGACATGCTTGGGTAGATCTGGAAATGTTAGCCAGAATAGAGGATGTGTAAATCATTTTATTCTTCAGAACTTTCCAGGGTAAGTTTCTGATTAAGCATGCCAGTCAAGGAAGAGCCATGCCATGGGTCTTATGATTTGAAAGAGCCTAAAGAAGGGTTGCACCACCGCATTTAGAAGTAGTGCTGATGGGTCTGTGTAGAGATGTTATTCCTAGGTTTCTGAATAAGGTTGATAACATCAGAGGGTGTGGGCTGAGAAGTGATCTGCCCAAGTAGCCAAGTCACAGCAGAGGCAGATTGTCACACAGCAAGAAGGCAGGACATGGACAGAAAAATGATGATGCCAGTCTCAGGATAGTAGGTAATAAATGATCCTTGTCTCTATGTTGCCTATTTCTAATCTTAACAATATCCCTTAGCTCTGCCTCTTGCAGCGTGTTGGGATGGCACCTTTCTGACTATGGGCACTTGGGCAGATACAAGAATGGGTTTCAAGCCACTTTACTCTGTAAGCTTAAGCACTTTTCTTCAGAAGAGTAGGTCAAGTCTCCATGCAAAGCATGTCTTAAATAAAGTTTATTTAACAGTAATGAGGACTGAAAACAAAAATTTTGATTTTAGTGTATTTCAGGTTTATGTGTGAGAAAGTTACAGTAAAAAAATAGCTTATATGATCCACAGAGCTGAAGTCAGTTTTCCATTTCTTTAGTGCTATTTATCTATTTCTATATATCCATTTCTTTAGTGCTATCCCCATTGCATAGGATAGAGCATGCATGTGTAATCTAACTTCTGTTCTCCCTGGGGCCAATCAAGTGATGTTTTCCTAAAGAGATTTTCTGTGTGGCTCTGACAAATCACTTTCTTCTCTTCAGCTATTCCGTCTTGTTACATGGACACATACATCCTAGAAGCACTTGCAAATTTCTGTTTTTCCTCCCCTCCTTTTCCTGTAATCAGTCGTCACCAGCCACTTCCATAAGTGTATACTGGCTTGTTGTCAATATGCCCAACTTAATCTATGTAAATACATATAAATGCTTTTATCTCTACTCTCTTTCCCTTCCCACTTAATTTCTTCTGAGATTCTTTGTGCCTACTCTGATTTGTGTTGCATGCAGCTCTGTTCCAAAGTTTTTAATAGGTACATTCACTTATCCTGTACATCTTCGCTGCTGCCTGATACCTGCAAATTCCATGTCTTTCAAGCAGTGCCTGTTGCATTCATTTGCCTCTGTAGAGAGGTTTTAGATCTTTTTAGGAATCATGAACAAAACCATTTGTCAAGCAAAAAAGTCCTGCTAGATTGATCTTCCCTTGTTCTCTGTGGAGAAGAGGACCAAAACAACATAATACTCAAATAGAAAATACAGTCTGACTGCATACGCAGCAATTACAGTTCTTGCTTCCCAATTGCGAGTAGCAAACTCCCAGCTCCTCAAGCCAAAAGACAAAGGCTCTGTTTCTGTCCATTAAAGTCCAAGCTGTGGGCTAGCAGAGGTGGGGGAGCTAGAGAGGAGTGATGATCCCAAGTTAGGACCTAGGGTAAGTTTATAGTTATCATTTACTCTTCTTCTGTGTATTTTTTCATACCTGTTCCCATTTGTTAATCTATCATATGATGCTCTGCAAAAGTCATTTGTCCACAACCCATCTCACTGTTCCTAGTCGTGTAAAAACACCTCAGGCCAGGGCTTCCTTCCCTGAACCTTTCTTCCTTAGCCCTAAATCCCTGGCAGAACGGGACAAACAGGAGACCTTCGTTCTCTGTCCATGTAGCTAATGAATACTATGTCCCAAACAAACCGTATTCAAGGGCTTACTTTTTGTTGCTGCTCCTGAACAGTACTTCATAGTGTCTTGGACTTAGGGCAACATGTGTTGTCATTGAGGAATGAACAGTAAGAAACACTGGTTAAAACGTTAAAACTGGTTAAAACACAAAAACCTCCTGAAACCAGCAAGGAAGAAAAAAGAAGTCACCTGTGCCTTGCCTCTTGTCTCATTGAAAGAGGCAACTGTTCGCTTCCTGCTGAAGGTTCATGTTTTATGTAGACTAATGAATTACATGAGTGTGATTCATATACTGTGCTAGTTGATGATGGAGGAACTGAAGCCCCAAGCGCAAGGCGGGGTTTTTTTTCTGTGTGAAACAGCAAATTATTTTTTATAATCTGATCTGCATAATTGTCTTAATCTGTATTGATTTTTATATAAAGTTCTATACCACAAAAGACACTTCTCTTCCTCAGGGACTAACTACACCACCTTTTAAAGTTCTACATCTCCATAGAAATGGCTTTTATCATGGAAAGTCATGTGTTTACTGTTAAGTCAAGTTTAATGTTATCTAAATGAAAAATACAGAAGGTTACCAGATAGCTGCGTAGAAGGTCCAAGTGTTTCTTTACCCATAAGACAAAAGTAATGGGCAGAGAGTAGATATGGCAGCCAGAGGTTTATGCAGAGGCATTTGCTACACTGCTCTCATGAACTTTTTTTTTCATTTATAATGCACTTAATGGTGTATTGTCTTCTCACTAATATATTGATATGTCAGAAAATATAATAACAGTATGATATATACACGATATATAGTGTATAAATATATTGTAGCATTTATTATAAAATAAAAATAAAAATAAAAAAAATAATAAAATAAAATAAAATAAAATAAAATAAAATAAAATAAAATAAAATAAAATAATGTCAGAGTTGGCTTCAGACTTTCAAACACCTTTAAGGAACTTGTTTAGAATATTTTTTCTTTCTGGACGTATATGTGAGCTAATACAGAAAGATGGTTCAAAGTTGGTTACAACTCTGTTTTTGACCAGAACTTGGTTTCCTTTTGTATGCAGTTAGAATGCTGTATTTTGAAGCAGCTTTGGTGTCCAGAATGTTGTAATTTTAAAGACAGGTATTAGAGGACCAAACTGGAGTTTATTTGCCACTAAAGGGAATCTCCTAATTTCTGTCACTCAGAGGTGAGCTGATGATGGAAGGAGAATGGCAAGGACATACATAATCCATTGGTTATCAGAAAGGATGTATTGTGCAGACCAAAAACTCAGGAGAACAGAGGGCAAGTCTGACAGTACCAGCAACATCCAAAAGTGTCTGCATCATTGTGCCCCCTTACAAGTTAAAATCTTTCCAGGAACACTTTATGCCTGCCCCTGCCCTTGGGGGCAGTAGGCTTCTGCTTTGCAGTTTCCTTGTGAAGCTTCCTTCAGGTCTGGTTTTGGAGGCTGAACCTGGATCTTTTGGCATCAGAAGTACAAGCTCACTGAGCTGCTAGAAGAGCAATTACATCAGCAGGTTGCAGTGCTGGGCTCTTGCACCAATTCACCTGCCAGCAACAGAAAACTTGTCTTTCTATTTTGGGAAGGTCCAGGATATCTTTTTTGAGAATGCAGGTTTTGCTTTTGATCTGAGAATATTTTCTGGGAATTTCAGTGTGGTTTTAAAATGGAAGTGGTTTTAGTCAGGTTCTTTGCCAAAGGGAAATCTTTTCCCCAGTTGTTCTCTGCTGTTCTGGGAGCAATTTCAGTGCAAGCAAGGTGTACTGTGGGCAGAAGTTGTCCTTTCCAGAAGCTGCTGTTCAGTAGTTTGCTGGCTGCTGGCTGGATTGCAGAGATCTAAGTCCAGATGCACAGATGACGTGGAACCAGAGCTGGTTTCAACATTTTTCTCATCCTGCTATTTTGGTTTAATGCAACCTTAATTTTAATAAATGTATAAGAAAGATAAATTCTTTTATAAAGTGGAAATTATAGTAAAACTTAGATCAAAGGTTTTGGTAGAAGACGGAATACTGGTTTTGGCAGATGTAGCATAATGAGACCTCACGAATTCATTATATCCTATGCTCTGTTCTCAAGGCATAAGTTATTTAGCAACAATAACAATTTTTGTGCTGATTTTAAAAATTGACCCATTAATAATAATTTCATTATATGTTACCAGATTCTGGCATAATTTTGTATTTGCATAGTCTGTTAAAGTCCATGTATGCTTTTGCTTTCAAGATGAATGATTTAAAATACAAAGTTTAACGTGTTTGCTCAGACAATAAGAAATGCAAAATGACATGTAATGTTTGACAATTAAGAGAATACTGTCACAAAATGAAACAATAATGATTTTGAATGCAATAGGAAATGCGATCCAAAGCATTATCCTCTTCTTGCAGAAAGACCGATGATTCTGAGTAGGAACCATGTAAAAAGAATCTTTGTATGAAGGAATTTGTTCCGCATAACCATATTTAACTTTTCCCCTGACAAGTTCTTTGAAGATGCCTATTTTAATGGCTGTTGAAAATCTATTGAAGATCTGGAAGATAATCAGCATTAACAAACTTGCCTCCTCTTCCTTTTGTAGGATTGTCAAATACAATCTTAATTTGCCACAGGCATTGTATGTTTATTAAAAGTGACATTTTTCCCATTTTCCTCCAAGCAGATGGCTCATATGTGCAAAGAAAACCAAGTTAGAGGACGAAGACTGTATGTAATACCTTAATGCTCCTCAGTTGCAATATTTCTGAATTTTCTTAAAGTGAAGACCTGAAACAGACTCTTCCAATTGCTACCTGTGTGGCAAAAGTTTTTAATTAAAGCAACATGAACTGCCTGCATAATTCTTGGGTGACTAATTTTCAGATTGAGCACTTCATCTGTGTGTGTGTGTGTAGGCATATATGTATACGTACACATATACATGATTACAAACTTTCCACGTGATTGACAACATTTTTTTCCCCAAAAGCCATATTTACTAACCATAGAATAGGTTAAGTTTATGTTATAGCCTATTTCTGTCTTTTGTTATTAAGACCAGATGTAATGTATATTAAGCTTGATCATTATATCCTGGACATTTGCGTTACAAATTTAATTTAGTACAGATAGGCTTTTTTGAGCTACACTAAGTGAAGTCTTATGCATGCACAAGAGGAATTAGTGAGATTAGCGTCTGTGAGCACTCTGCAAGGGATTCAACATACAGCAATAATTTGGGTCACAATGCCTTATGAAGTCAATGATAGTAAGAATTTTTAGCATAAATTTAAGCTGATGCATCATTCCAACAAGCAAAACTTTTTGGACTTTTGACCCAGTAAGTATTGCCAGCAGATCACAAATGTTTGGTTCACACCTCCTTCTGGAAAATCTATTAATCGGTCTGGGAAGAGTTTGCCAAAAGTGCATGTAGCCAGATTAGCTTCTTACATGGATGGCTAAGTGTAAACAAGGGACTTAACGCTAGCGTGTAGGTCATGTATCAGAGCTAAGAGGTTCCAATACAAGACCTTAATTTCTTTGCCTCTTTCTTAACTAATCTCATGTTGTATGCACATCAGGTGCATGTGTCTAAGGAATATTAGGAGTATCAATAATTAGTTTTTTCTTTGGATATCTTTAAGTGAATAACAGCAAAATTGATCAGAAACTTTAATTTGGTAAAAATGTGAGTAGTGCGTAAGGTCTTTGCAGAATTAAGAACTCACTCTTTTGGTTTTCATACATTCTTTTCAAATGCTTTATTTGCTTCAAAAGGATTAATCTTAATAGCTTTAAAAATGAAAGCCTAAAACTAGCAGGAATTGTTGGCTTAGGACCTACAACAGGGAATTAGTGGCTTCCCACTCACCACTAATGAGTGGATTTTTTTTAAGCTCTGTTTATTTATGAGCACTGTTGAATATGAATTCATTTTAAACAAGTTATTTTAGGGAACCTGCTCTGCTTGACTTCAAAAAATACTCAACAACCATATTAACAAATGCCATTTGCCCAAATGGCAGCATAACTTCACATCACATTAAAAAGATGCAGCATGCTTAAAGAAGAAAATATCCAGATTATTAGTAGCTACAGACTTCTGAAAAGTTACCTCCAGAAATGAATCTTTTTCTTAGCATCAGGTACTTTTTGGGCAACCTAAGATATGAGTACATACTCTTCATGCATTGTCATTCTGTATTCAATATACTACATAAACATTCCAGAAAATTCATATTTAAGGTGGTCAGTAAAGTGATCTGCTGATACTGAAAACCACATGCCTTAAGAATATCGAGGGAAAAATAGATTCAGTTATTTGGGATAGCGTAAGTGTTCCTCTGTAGAAGCTTCCTTTAATACCCCAGGGTTATTCCTTTTTCATGCTGGCAAAAAGAAATTTGAACAGAATAAAACCAGACTAATAGTGGAGTGAATCAGATCCTGTATTTTAATATATGAGGACAGAAGTAAAAAAAATTTTTGGTTCTTGGCTTTTGGAAATTGACCAGTAACACTCTTACTGTAGGGTTTTCTTCCAGATTTCCTATTTTGAATCCACAATGTGTAAGAGAAAACTATTTAGCTAAGCTTAAGAGATTTTTTTCGTTCTTCCACAACCTTGGGTTTTGTTTTAAAATTTTATTTTTTGTCACTGTTACAAAATGAAGTTTTCTTTTTCCTGTAATGTTTTCATCTTCTTGACTTCATGGTTTTTCCCTCTTCATGTTTGTCTGCTTTTGTATTTTCTATCAAATGCTCTTTTCCACAGTTCTCATTCTTGTGCTGTCACACTGGCATGTGCTGTTTCTGGCATGCAGCATGCTATGATGAGCATTTCTGGGTAGCTCTGGTCAACGTAGACACTCCAGGCTAATGTAGGAGTCCAAGCCGCCGCATGAGCCACAGGTGAACTTGATTAAGCCGATCCCCAAGCAGCCAGCTACTTCGTTTGCCCCTTTTGTGGACATGCTTTATTGCTGGGCTGGGATTCTTAAATAAGGGCTTGCCTGCATCTTCTTTCTTCACATACCTAACAATCCTGAAAAACAAATTACTTTTCACTGGGAAGCAGAACCGCACAGCTCTGGCCATCTGCTGCTGCTTAGCAGGGGAGCGATTCTGGTCCTAGAACAGCGTACCAGAAAGGTCAACTAGTTTCAGATGCTCAAATTACTCCATTGACAGGTTGACCTGTAATTGTCTTCTTTTGCTGTAACAAATTAAAACTCAGTTACAATGGGTAATAATTTGCTCCATTATCTGTAAGGTGGAGGTGGGATAATTTACTGCATTCCTGTTCTGTACTAGAATTGCCCATCAGATTAATTTGGGGAAAAAAATGACACTGCTAAAATGTATCATTAAGTGGATTATACTCCAGCTCCTGCATCATCCAAGTGGATATCTTAATTTGCATTTCTGAAGTGATGTATACAATAAAAAAGTGTTCCTGTTGGTGTTTTTGCTAAAATATGTAAACATAAGCACACACAGAAGAGCTGATTGTTGTTTGGCACTGGCAAAGATGTACCTTGGGGACATAAGGCTCCAGGTCATTAAAGAAGATGTATAGAATACTTATATATATATTAGTTATGTATTATATATTTCCTATATAAACTTTTTTTAAAAAGTTTTAATTAGTGCATGCTACCAGAAAGTATCGAAAGGTGTTGCTGCCTGACAAGGAAGAGAATGTCAAGCTTATAATTGAAACAATTTAGGTTAATATTGCAATATTTGAAAATAAATATATAGAAAATGAACCATTTACATGCAACATGCAATTGTGTGAGTATCTGCAAATGCAGCACTGATTTTTTTCCTTGTTTGTCCCTTGGCAGTTTCCAGCTGAACTGCTATGCATCAGACTCCATCATTATGTCTGGCAGCTGCAGTGCAACATGGTTTTAGAACTTTATGTGATTTCAGCAGTGAAGCACAGCAAGCACTTTACTGGCCAAAAAAAAAAAAAGCCAAAAAACTTGGATTGAGATATTTTCTGTATCCATGGTAGTGATGCTCGGTAAGGCAGGAAGCTTCCATTACATTGTCGTTACTGACAGCTCGCAACAACTTACCCAGTTCTGAGTTGCCTGATACAGGATCAGCTCCCTCTCCTAGCACCGCTTTTTGTCCAGTTTTACCCGTGCTTCTGGTACAACAGTCAGCTCCCTAAAGATTTCTTTTCTGAATCTCAAGTGCCATGGTACTGGAAAGAAAAAAAAAAGTACAGAAGCTATATAAAAGTGTCCATCAGGTGTGGATATGGTTTCCTTCAGATTCCTTGAAACGGTGACCTTGATGGATGTCCCAAGATGAGCAGATTCTTTCCTTCTTCCCCTCAAAAGAGTATTTGAATGTGTATTATCAACACTCCTTTAGATGTAGTATGACATGAAAACCCCTGGATAGCCTGGACCCTCAAATAATTCATAGAGAGGCTATGTGATCTGGAAAAGAAGCAGCAAGTTCAGGAGGAGTTGGGGAGATGACAGATATTAGCCAGAGAGGGTTCTGAGATAGAGAGAGTATTCTTCAACCTTTAGTACTGCTGGCATGAAGGTTTTTGTTGTGTACTTATGCTTTGTTTTGTTTCAGGGGGTAGCATGTAGGTAATATATGTGAAAATGATAATATTTTCCTTGCTTCTCCAGGGACAGTGCACACGCTTCTTATTTTTTCTAGCCTTTTTCATTAATAGCAAATGTATACTGTTTGGATTTATGCTAGTGGGTTGTTCTGGTATTTTAAAATCTGAATAGCATATAGATGGCAAAGCCACAATGTGACTGGAATGAAATGTAATTTGTGTCTCTTCGCCCCCCCCTTTAAAAAGAAGAATGAAAATTAAAGCAGTGAAGGGTAGAAAACACAAATGAGAACTGGCTTTAAGCATGTGAGTAGACCCGCTTATGTAAATCTCTGAATCAGTCTTCAGAGAAAGTACTACCATTCAAAGCTATAAATACGTTTTAGCTCTTTCTCAGTGAGGATCAATATGAGGAGGTGTATAACTCCAGTTTCAGTTCAGAACAATTTTATTCCATTTTAATTTTAAACGGAGTTCTTAAAGTTAGATAGTGCCCACATTTCAAAGTGTATCTTTAGGGTTAGTCAAAAGTAAGGTATGTTTATATTTCAGGTGTAACTACTAGTCAAGCTGTATAGCACCTTTTATGGATTTAAATATTCTCTTAGGTCCCTTCCTACCTTGTGCTGTTGGATGAAAAATTCAAACAAAAGCTGAACTGACTACAGCAAAACTGTTAAACTGGCAGATATGTACAGAAAATACTAAAAAATTTTTAAAGCAAAAATACTTCAGGAGACATTTGCATCAGCTTTTTGAACATATTTGCAAGTAGGTGTTTGTAGTATACTTAACTTTTAGGCAGGAGTCTCTTTTAAAATATGATAGTATGAGCTCTGTCCAGTTAGGCCTACACTTTATTAGAATAGTAGACATGTTGGTTTGAAGGCACCTCTGGAGGTCATTGAGTTTAACTTCCTGCTCCAAGTAGCACTCTTGCCCACACTGCAGCGGGTCAGCCACAGCTCCATTAGCCAAATCTCAAAAGTCTTCATGGTGGAGACTCCGTAGCCTCGCTGGGCCACCTGCCCCAGTGCTGCTCTAGGAAAACATTATTCCTGATGTCCAGCTGAATCTCCCAGGCTGCAGTCTGCAGCTATTGCCCACTGTTAGACCATCTGCCAGGACTGTCATCTGTGTGGCTCCTTGTCAAGTACTATTGGGTTGCCACTCAGCCTGCTCTCCTGCAAACTAAACAAGCCCAGCACCCTCAGTGCCTCCATGCTGGGTGGACTGTGTGCTCCAGGCTGCTGACCAACCTGGTAACTGGACTTTTGCTGGAGACCCAAAGCTAGATAGAGTATTCCAGATACAGTGCCAAACAGAAGAGAATAATATAGAGTCATAGAATAGAGTCATAGAATCATTCAGGTTGGAAAAGACCCTTGGGATCATCGAGTCCAACCATCAGCCCTACTCTACAAAGTTCTCCCCTACACCATATCCCCCAACATCACATCTAAACGACCCTTAAACACATCCAGGGATGGTGACTCCACCACCTCCCTGGGCAGCCTATTCCACTGTCTGACCACTCTTTCTGTGAAAAATTTTTTCCTAATGTCCAGTCTAAACCTCCCTCTTATAGTCTAATTGCATCTAATTATGTTACAGGCTAATTGCATCATGTCAGAGTGTTTGAGAAAAGTTTGAGAAATATGGTAAGATATTTTCTAAAATAATGCTGTTCTTACAAGTTCCACAAAAAATGGGGTATTCTTTCTTGAAGCCTTGCCAGCATAAACAGTACTATGTAGATGTGAGAAGTCAATGCATGAGTCTTCTTTATTGTAATTGTAAAAAATGACTAAGATGCAAGGCCTTTCTTCCTCAGACTTGTGTTGAAGTTCACATGATTAAGTTGCAGAAGGAAGGCAACACGGAAGTTGATTGCAGGCTAGTTTCATTTTTGCTTTCTGGCTGTGGACTCATGAGTATTTGCAACATACACATCTCTTGCATTGCTGTTTGCAGGGAGAACAGCACAGGGGAGATTTGTGGTATCTCTGTGCGTGCAGATTGCCTTCCACCTCTTCCAAAAGAGATGTTCCTAGTCCTCACACAGGTATTGAAGATGATTTGAGGGATTTCCTTCACTACTACTTTTGACACCCATTTTTAGTTGTCTAATTAAATGGTGATATTATTAAAAACTTGTATTTTTAAAGCTGAGATGTTTTATTACTCAAAAAATAGTAACTGTGGAAACCATCTTAATTCTGTACAGTACACATTATAATATTAAGAAAACAGTAGATGCACCCTATCACAAACTTTGTCTGTAAGTCATGTAAACTTCTGTATAAATTGTATTTGAGCAGAATCTCTTCTATAACTGCTTCTAACCTCTTGACTTTCTTTGTAGTCCTTTGTCCAGTTTGACATTTACAACAGCTCTCATTTTAATAAAAAAGTGGAAATATATTTCCTGTTTTGCTTGCTTTTTCTTTCAATTCAACTTCAAAGGATATTGGTTTCCTTTAGAAATATATTCGTTGTGAGCAACCACATCAGAACTGGGGTTTAAATGAAATATGACTTGCATAAAGAAGAAGGGTCAAATCTGCTTGTAATTACAAAACAGTTTAGGACTTGGTGTCGAAAGTGCTTATTTTTTTTCATCTTATAACCAGAAAGGTCCTGAAAAGAGTGCTTTTTCATATGATGTAACTTTAGTAGCCAAAAGGATGTTCCTATCCCAGAAATCTTGTTCTCTTGGTACAAGATGTATGATAATGGTGGCATGCAGCCAATGGGTAGAAAAGCACAAGCAATTAGTGGAAGAAAAAAAGTTAAACAGATTAACAGATGTGTAAGGATTTGTAAGTGTCCTGTTGGGACAGATTTAAAGGAAGTATTTGAAAGAGTGTATTCTTGTGCATAGACATTTTTCTGTAATGTAATGAATGGAAGTATGAAGATTTTTGTAGGGAAGATGACAATTGGGCATAAAAGGTTGCTGTTCTTAGCAGGGAGGAGACAAAGACTTGATACATTAACTGTTTATTGAATTATTTGATGAGTTATAAACTGTAACAGCACTAAATGAGAACCCCCCAGCCCCATATTTTATACAGTGAATAAGGTAACATGAGTAAGAGTGAGAATAGGAGCTAGCCATAATAATAAAAAAATAATTAAACAAAAATATTCTTGATGAGAGGAGGGTGGAAGGAGAAATTGTACTTCAGACATATTTCCCCCAACTCTGGATTCAGAGCAAAAAGTAAAAATTTCAATTTTTACAGGGAAAAATCTCCCCCCTATACACATAGAAAACATAATTTTCTGGAAGACAAAAAATTTTTTTTACAGTATTGAAATTTTATTTATCCAACTATGTGACAGAACACTCCAATCAATCTCACATCCTGCAAAATTCAACGTGACACAAAATCTTACATACAGAAGTGACTGAATGGCCAAGCAGAATCAAGAGTAAGAAGAAGACTGAGTTTAGAGTCATATTGAGCTGAATAAGCTGTAGGGTAAGGAAGGACTAGAAAGATGAAGAGCTAAGAGTTAGAGAAGGATAGAGGAAGGGATAAGTTAAGGTTGAATTTCTGGATCAAGTGGAGGGATCGATAAAGAAAACCAACTACCTATCTCAGTTGCACTGACTGAAAAAGTAGTAGATGAGAAGGGGATGGAATAAAACCTCACTGGGAGGCATGATTGATGGCATATTTTGTGCTGGGTTGTTGTTTTGGTTGTTTTGTTTAATTTTTTCTCTCTTGCCTTCAATTGGAAGGACTTGTTTGGGCAGGACCTCGGTGGACATGGGAGGCGGCTCCTGTTGGTGTAGGTGAACAGAGGTCTGCCTGGAGCAGGGTGGCAGCAAGAGGCAGGGAACCTGTGGAGCAGCGAGAGCATCCAGGAGGCTGTGGGGAGGAGCAGGGACCAAAGCGCCAGTGACAGAAATGACAGAAAAAATTTCCTAGAGACAGAGGAGGCTGGGCACAGTTTGCTGCAACTCAGAGTCACTGAGTTGGCCAAGACTGGTCTGTGAAGACTACATTTGCTGTTGTGATAACAATAAAATTGAAGCAGGCCCAGAGTTGTCTCTCTCAGCTATCTTGATGATTTCCGACAATTGGGGTCATCTGTGTCAGGCTATTATTTCTTTCCAGAGCGTAACTTTACAATCAATATGTTGTATTAACACTTCCAGTGCTAGTTATGAAAATAAAATCATTTAAATATGTAGTTAGAAAATTGTGTCTATCATCCCTTTCTCTGCTGTATACACTAAAATATATTTTGAATGCTTGATACAGATTCTACCTGGGATGTAGCAGTCTCTGTAGCTTTCAGGCTAACCTTCCCCCTTCCCCAGCTCCAAAAGACAGAAAATGCATCCCAGTTAGATGAATTTGAATACACCAGCCAAACAATTAATATAGAAGAAAAATCTTCAGTACTGATGCTTCCAATGCAATAGTAACTACTGATATTTTAAAAAGTTTTCTTTGTGTGTTTGGTTTTGGGTTTTTTTTAAATATTGCTTTCTCATTTGTTGAAATCTCCGCTTGACAAAAGCTTTATGTTTTTTGGTTGACTGCTTTCAGTGGCCACTAAAGTGCTGATTTCTAATTCTAGCTGCTGGTGAAAATAAGTGACTGAACAAAAAGATGACTGAAAACAGTCTTCAGATAACTTTTCCAGATTACATTTTTTTGGAAGAAGCAGAATCTTCATAGGAAGCCTGAGATGGGAAGTTCTTTTAAATTAATGACCATGGTACCGGTTTCATGGCTCTTTTTGAGACAAGGGACAATACCAGTGCTTTCTCCACTTCCTCAAACATCCCAGTAGAGTCTGTAGTGCTGTAAGTGAGGGTAACACAGCTTTTTGATTTAAGAGGCTACTTACATCTTTTAGCAAAGACTCTTGTTACAGTAATGCACTCCCAGGCTGTGTGTTTGCTTTGAGTTCTGCAGCACTGGCACTGCAGTTGCACAGATGGGGTAGCCTGGTAAAATACATGGAGCCCTTTGCTCAGCTCTCCCTCCACCAGAAACCAGAGCACAAGAGGACTGAGGGGACCGCACATCCTGGGCCCCATCCCACCCTAAAATGACATGGGTTGGATGGCGATGGATGCATCTTACAAACTCATTTACTGCTCTTTCAGTGCTTCTTCACAGAAAAATGTTTTAACACACGTATTCAATCAAACTAACTTTGGCCATCTAAAATTTTTCTGTTAATGAGATTGAAAGGGGAAAAGAGGAAAGATTATGCCTAAAAAGTTTTAACTGCAGTTTAATAAGATTTTAATGGGTTTTGGAACTCAGTATATTGTCACCTTCCAGTTGGAAATATACCAAAGCCAATCTCAAGCTACATTTGCCTTCTAAAGTATCCTGGACACTGCCTAATAAAAGTTAGTGGCCTGAGCAGATCTTTGGGCTGACCCAGTGGCTCAGTTCTTATCGAGCTGCTGCAGTGAGGGACAGGTGAACCTAGTTTACCAAGGCAGATGTGGTTTGGGTTTTGTTGTTGTTGTTTTGGTTTGGGCTTTTTGTGGTTCTTTTTTTTTTTTCCCCTCCCAAATCAGAGCAAGTGTTTATTTGTAAATGTTTTAGGATAATGTGATGTTTATCTTCTAGGAGTACAAAACACTGCTACGCTGCCTGTTGTTTTCCTCCTTATCATTTCAACATCTTTTTGAAAGTATATGAATATACATATCGTGCAAATTAGGGTTTATAAATCAGTAAATAACAGTATTTACATTACTGCAGATGCAGAGTTTGAGGTCAAGTTACAACTATTTAAAATAGTTTTATAAGCATCTCTCTTTACCTTGATAAAATAACATTTCTGGAAGCAATGACTGTCATGCAATGTAGATAACTTGTTTTGCTTTGTGGTACTATTTGCTATATCCAATGTGGCTAATCTGTGCAAATGCAACAGGAAAACAATTTGCTTGCTGGTAATCCTATTGTTCGGAAGGGCAGTCCTTGTATGACATCTTTGTAACTCTGCTTGTACAGTGGCTGGATTAAACAGCGACTCCCTTATTAGCAGAAGCAAACATGAAGTGTATGTTACATGGGAAATGAATTCAACTCCCACGAGCTTCTTACTCCTTGGGGTGGAGCTGTGAAACAAAGAAGAAAAAGTAATTTTACAAATAAAGATCTGGACATAATTTCAGAGTTAAGAAATTAAAATCTGCCAGGATGCATGGAGGGAGAAGAATGAGTGGGGTAATAGTCTGATACCAGTACTAGACAGATATTCAGGCCTATGACTTTAATAATCATGAATGTCTGCTGTATATAGAAACATTTATGACCTCATGCTGTAATGTAGGTTGTCCTTTATAAAAACCTGGATACATTAGGCAAAGGCTTGAAGTGATTTGCCTGAAAATAGCATTTGGAGATCACCCCTGCAGAAATATTACAACAGCAGTGTCTTTGGAAGAAGAAATCAAACCAAATTGATAGCCTGGGGGAAACAGAAGCTTTAAAATAAGATCGTATGATCTTCAGATGGAATCAACAGTGTAATAACTTTTACAGAAACACAGGTAAATTCACAGCTAGTGATTCACTGATTTTCCACTTCATATTAAATTATTCCTAACTGAAAATTGTTAAAAAGCTAGCAGTCACACAGGCAAGAGACTCCGTGTTAGATGCTTCCCTTTAGAATACTTTCAAGCAACAGTTTACAAAGAAAACAATTACTTTTTGACCTTCTGGATGCCTTTTGGCTGATGCACCTATCTTTGAAGGACATTTTGCTTTTTTTCTTAGTGCCATAGTAGTGCCAATGACATTAGCTTAGTTGTACAAGGCCTCAGGGGGGTTAGATACGTAGACAGATGACACTGTAACGTTTGGCTGAGGAAATTTTTGATTGTAACCTGATAGCATAATGAACAACAGAAGGTGTCGAGTGTTATTACAGTTAATGGGCCTCAGTTTTCTTGTCACGAGCTTGAACATATCTAATCTTTGCAGCACAGCTTCCACCATGACAAGGCAGAAAAAATTGTCACGACAGCTAAAAGCTTTGGGTTTGTTTGGTTTTTTTTCTTGGTTCCCCCCCACCTCCTCCAGATGAGGAGGGATAGGTAAGCGGGAGCATATCAGAATAACAAAGCGTGTAGAAAGAGTTAGTAGACTAGAGAAAAACACCAGCAGAAGGCAAAGACAGCCTTCTAGTACAGCTCATGTCACACCATATACGGACAACCTTGTTTCTAGCAAATGAAGCTTTGAAGTCAGCAGCAGCTGAAAATGTGATTGCAAGCATCAAGCCAGTGGTAGCAAATCAAATATTACTATGCAGTGATAGCCAGACTCCTGGGACTTCAAATATTCTTGCTAACCAGGAACACAACTAGCATCTAAAACCAGAGGTAAGGTCCGAAGGGCACAAGAAGACACACATGGAAGACTGGTTTCTAGCACAAAGAACAAGTGACAGATTCAAGTGTACACGTGACTGGTTCAGCAGGTACCTAGCAATATGGGTTGAGACAAGGTGACCAAGTTAAGGCAATAAAAATCATTCCAGACAACTTACCAAGAGAGATGCAGCCTGACAACTATTAAAAAAGTAACAAAACAAAGTCCTATAAAGAGCTGAATAAAGCTAACTGTAAACCTTTTATTTATAACTGAAAAAAATGTCATTGTATTTCAGTAAAAACAATCTGAGAAATAATAAAAATGTCCTTTATAAAAGCTATTAATGTAAAGGACAGAAGCCTACTAGCATAAAATAATGCTTTGCTGTTCATTAGTCTGAATGTTTTATGCAAGTGGTATTTACAAAATTTTGTTATATCTATGAATAAAAAGGAAATGAATAAAAAGATTGGAAATAGAAGGGGCTAAGATAATGCAGCATCATGTGGTTTTATAAACTTCAAATGACTACTTGATCCAAAAATAATTCCTCTGAAAATTTTACTTCCAGCATGTTGCCAGAAGTAAGCCCAATTTTACTACTGTAATTCCTTGTGTGTGGCCAGAGGCACTGGCCAGCGCTAAGTAACAGAGACAAGAGATTTATAGCTGAGATGTAAATACTGTGAGTGGCAGCAAGGTTATATACAATGGAAGTGCAAGTCATGTACCTCTACAACCATAATTCTGAAAGAATAAACACTGAGCTGTCGTCCTTAGGGAGTCATTTGAATTATTCCTATGACCTGGTTATGAGGATAGTTTATTTACTAGAAGACTTGAGCCTTGGCAAAAATGATGCAAGAAAAATAAAATTCAAAGCATAGAAGTATCTTGAAGGCAATCATGAAATGAAAAATATCACCTGAATAAAATCATGGGTGAATTGTAAAGTGGTCTAAAAACCTCTACAGACTTTACATCCAACTAACGTAACTTTTTTCTTTCTCCTTTTAGGGAGAGAATCAGCAGAGGAGCTCCCCCAGAGGGCAGCTACCTGGGAAAGACTAGTTTATCACTGCTGTATCTTGAACACGAGCTTTTGTGGCTCTTGAATTCTTGAAGCTCACAACTTTCAGGTGGCCCAAGTGCAATTTTTGTGTTGAAGCAAAGCCATGCACCTGCAAGCTGGCACAGCTCCTGCTGGGTATGGTGCATACTAGGTGCTGCAGGCAAGGGGCCAACAGGGCTATACAAGCTCCTGCTCCGTGGCTTACCTCAGTTCAGACCACTGCTACTTTGCAGTGGAATGGGAAGTTGTTCCCAGGTAGGAAATATTAATTACTTCCAAGAGCTGAAACTAACTCTTTGCAACGTGCTTTCTCATTGAAAGAAAGGGCAGATGGCAGGTGATTGCTTCTCACAGAAAGAGAGCCAGCCAAACTCTCTGTGATGCTGATGGCCATGCAGCAGCAGGGCTGGCTGCTCCAGGTACTTCTCCACCCCTCAGCCAGGGCTGCTTCAGAGGGAAGAGGTCTGTAGAGCTTTCCCACTTGTCAAGCTCCATATTAACTGAATTCAACCTGAGTTTGTAAATAGTTTACTATTTTCTTTAAAAATAAAATAAAAAAAACTCCACAAAACAAACAGCTATCTTGCCTAGTCTTAGTCACAGCTGAACAGCTGTGAAGAAGCATTTCTGCTAATGCAGTGCTAGTCACGGCAGAGAAACACAGCATTTCACAGGTGGCTCTCATTTTCTGGGTTGCTGACTTGAGACCTCAGTGTTTGATTTGCAGAAGCACTGAGTACTTGCAGCTGCAGCTGAAGTTAATAGTAGCTGGGCTTTGAACATGGAAGAGTACCATGAAACAAGTCTTCTGAAAAAGCAGTTTTCAGCACTTTCAAACTGAGCACCCAAAATTAGTAGTAAGTGTGTGTAGTTTTTTTTTTTTTTAACCTCTCTGGGCCTTATTTTAATGTTAAAGATGATATAATTTGTTCTTGCTGTAGGTATGTCATGAAAACAAATTTATTAAAGTATATGAAGCCTGTAGATGTAATAATGAACTTACAGAGAAATCACAGAAGAAATTAATTGCTTTCAGTATGAACTTGTGTTGAGCTTATAGAAAGAGAATGGAAGTAGAATATAGTAGAGCTGTGTGCTGAATCAAGTATGACAGGACAAAGAGTAGCTATCATTTTCTTTTCCTTCTGTCTTGTTCTCAGAATTGCATGAAATGGTTTAAATGTATGCTGGGATCTGTTAGGTCAGGTACGGTCCTCTCTACTTTGTGTAATTCACTTCACTTGAATTACTACTACCTTATCATGATGTAAATGAGGAAGAAAAGATCTTGAAGGAATGAAGTCCTTCACCCCAGGGCAAAGAGAGGTCCTGTACTGTTGTGGGCTATCATGTGGGCTGTAACCAGACACAGAATATTATAAGCAATTAGTTCTCATGCAAGGGGCCTGCAGTAGTGCCAGGTGAGCATCACAGTCAAAGCCTTAACTTCAGAAATTAGTGGTAGCTTATAAAAAATGTTACTGTAAGTATATGAAACATGGCATAGTGGTTATCCATAGCTTCTGTGGCTACTGATGCTTTTGCTTTATTATCAGGACAGTGTAGGGTCAGAGATGCATCAAAGAGTCATTGATGTGGCAGTCTAATAAGGTCACCTCCTGTGATAGGAGGAGAAACCAACTGTGTGCCTGAACTGCTGGGTTTCTTTTATTTGTTAAAATGTTAGAGGGGAAAGAGTGACCTGGCAAAGGATAAGGACTCCTTAAAGTTTTGCACTTTCTTTCTTCTCCATAACTGTGGCTGATGTAAGAAATGCTGTAGCTGATTCTGATTAGTATCCATGTATCTAATTGCAGTCAGTCTGTTTATGATTGTTTGTGCTTAGGATTTTATGGCAGTTTTGCATTGCAATTAGTTTAGAAGTTGGAAGGTGAGTTTTGATGAATCTGCTTGTACTGAGTTAAGATTTCCCCTGGATGTTGGAAATTACCATCTTCATTATAGTCAGAAGAATGAGGCAAGTATTTGTGGTTCAGCCTCTCCGTTTCTTAACCCATATTAGACTGAAGTGCTGATGAGAGTCGGTTTCTGGTAAGAAGACAGGCTGTCAATAGGAAGGGCTGAAGTGCAAGCTCACATTTTTGCTAAAGGCCAAGTTAGGGGCAGAACAATCGTGTTTGGTGCTCATACTAGTACCCAAGTGCTAACTTTTAAAGATCTTGCCAACCCTCCTTTCCCTGCGTCTAAAGTTTTATTACTGCTGTGATATCAGCCTGCAGATTGATGCAGTGATTATTTTTTTTTGATCTCCATACATTATCAATACAGAAGTCATTGTGGGTTTAGTGCTCCTAACTGAACCTGATGCCTGATAAAGTATGATATCTAAAGAATGCTTTCTAAAGCTGAACAATTTTTCATGCCACTGACTAAACAATTGAAATATTGAACATCAGCAGGATTTTGCAATCTAAGAAGTCAAGATCAATGTTATCTAGTACATAATAGATAAAATAAAAAAGTATGAAAGCATGCATAGATACCTTTAAACCTGTGAAGAAAACTATTTCTGACATTGGTAGTGTCCCTGAAAAGATAATTGGCTTCTTTAATTAGCAGCAAACTGAGTATATTTTAGCAGTTTTCTGCAGAGGCCACTGTAAACCCTGGATAACAGTTCTGAGTCCTCCTACCAGTCAGTGTTTCAAAAACACTGAGTTTTTGTTTCCCTGGATTTCAGCTCTGAAATGATTCCAAGCGTTGCCCCATGCAGCAGGATGACAATACCTGAAAACTGGGACAGCATAGTCACAAGAAAGATTGCATGCTTTCAGTAAAGTGCAAGTGAAAGAGACTTTCGAACTCCTAGTAATAATACTACTTCAGATGGGAGAATAAATTCTGCCAGCTTTTCTTATTACTTTGCTAAGCTATATTCTCTGAAATGAGTCACCATCAATTCATCTGGTTTGACCCAATTCAAATTAAAGTAGAGGGTCATCTGCCCTGATCTGATCATAAGCTGCACGGCTATCTGGCAGCTATAATGGTTGTGGAAAGGAAACTACATACAATGATTGACAAATATATTGTATTCCACCTACTGCCTTGCTCAGAAACGTGTATAACGTTATGTCAGCATATGGGTTTTTTACATGCTGGCTTTTTTTAGTATAAAGAATCTTTGTTGCACCTCTTCTTGTAAAATTTGTTCAAATCCTGGCTGCTCTCATTCCTGTTGTTTCTGCTTTTGGTTGATGTTTGTCCCTGAGAGGCTTTCGTACTGTCCAAATCTGTCAAGGTTTGAAGGTCAGTTGCTGGTAAATTGAACCTCACAGTTCTCACTGTTTTCCAGTCCTGGCCTGTGCTCAAAGCACTTACTGGGGTCCTGTAGTGTTGCATCAGTGTTTCTCTACATCTGCTGTTGGCAGGCAGCTGGGATTCAGTGATGAAGGGAGCTTTTTAATACCCTGTCACATCTTTGCAGATCTTAAATGTTTTCCTTCACCTTTTTGTTACTGTTGGGTTCATAAGCTAATTTGCTGTGGGCTGTAAACTGTGGATGGTGAAACAAGGTGCAGTGCAATACTGCTGCCTGCTCCTTTGGTTGGTGAATCTTAGTTCTGCTATTCGTTGTCTATTATCCTAATTTGCCTGGGTAATAATTTCTTGAAAGCTGTGTATGTTTTGCCATTAAACTGTCTGTGGTGTGGGAAGAATGTGAGATGTTCAAGTTATGGTGGTGATGTAAACTCTGCAAATCCTTGAGAGGCAGACTGGAGAGAAGAGAGCTGGAAGGTACTTGCCCCCTCCCTGAAAGTGTTTAAGGCCAGGTTGGACGGGGCTTCAAGCAATCTCATCTAGTGGAAGGTGCCCCTGCCCATGGCAAGGGGGTTGGAACTCGATGGTCCCTTCCAACCCAAACTGTTCTATGATTCTATGACTTTGAGAGGCTGTGTTTTCCATATATCTGTCCAAATATAAATGGATAGATTGTAACTGTCATTTCTCATGTTTGTCTAACCTATTCTTAAAAACCTCCTATGATGGAGATTCAGATCCTCTTCTAGTCATATATTCTAGCTTTCAGTGTTGGGCACAGGAAACTTTTTCTACCTTAAATCTGTGATGCAAGCCCATACTTTACTGCCAGCAGACGTGGAGGAGAAAATGATAGCCAAGCTCCTTTAATTTACCACTCACTTACTTGAAGACTCTCATGAATGATTACCAATTTTCACTTTCCAGGGCAAGCTGTCACAAATCCTTTAACCTTTCCTTACAAGCTATATTTTTTTAGTCTTCTGCTTGGTTCCATTACTTGCCCAGCAGCCAACTGTGGAGAGTCTGGGTATTTTTTTAGTTTTAGCAGCCACAGCTGGACGTGCTGGGAAAGACCTTGCCAAGTGCCACACAGAGCAAAAGGACTGCTCTGGTTTTCTTACGGGCAATACTCTTGTTTGTGTATTATGGTATGGTGCTTACTTTTTTAATGAAGTATACAATGCATCATAATCTGAAAAGAGATCAGGACCTGCCCCTGGCCCCCCCCTTCCCCCCCCCCCCCCCCCAGCATAGTAATTCATCCTATATCTATAGATCTGAAAATGTAAAGTTTCCATTTGTTCTTTCTGAATTAAAATAGAGGCTGATGATTTTAATGGGAGATCCTAAAAAGTTAGCCAAACCAAGCTATTCAGTGAGGAGGACTACTTTTTTCTTGCATAAAACAAAAAAAAGTGCTAATTTTCAATCAGTTGGATGTTGGTTGTGTTAAGCTTATAAATTATTTCTAACCTATTAAAGATGAGGTGTTAGAAGATCAACTCAAAAATGTATTTGAGTGGAGTCTATAGTTCAGGTGAGGACTTAGAAAGGTTCTGCTGTCAGATGGTTTCACAGTGAAACAAATGGCATTCATAGGCCCATATCTGTACAAGTGCGTGTGGATTTTTGATGTATTTATGGTAGTAAGTCAGGGAATAGACTACTTGGTTCTTCCTAGCTCTTCCTGAAACCCAGTCATGTCCTACATAGTGAAAAGACATACCTGTTCTGCTATTCAAAGCAGTGCATGTATGTTGGCTGTATTACTTTACACAGGAATTGTTTCTGTTATACCCTTGCAGACTAAATCTTCTGTGGCTTTATTTAATTTTGAAACTTTATAGCAAAGCTGTACCTCTGAGTCCATGTGTACTGTCAGTTTCCCAGCTGAGTGACATTTGGGATATGGTACTCGAAGTTGTCTGCGAATTCTGACTTGAGGCTGTCAGCACTGAGATCTTAGCAACAAGTATCTTTAGTTCAGACTAGCAATTTATGGAATACTTCAGAAAACAGTTTGATAAGCCGTCTTTCAAAATAATGTATCTTTTACTTCATTTTTTTAATAGATCTTTTTCTTTTGCAGAATGCGGCTCCATGTGTGTGGGATGGCACTGTCAAAAATAACATTACAAATTTCTCACCATTTTGAATTGGTTTTGTCTAGAAGATGAAGTAAGATCAGCTATTTGTTGGTGTGAACAACATCTATAATCCCATTGCGTTACTAACTACATAAGCAAGGAAAGCCAGAAAACGCAAAAGTCCTTGAAGTTTTTTGTGTCTATGACTAGTGATTTTCCTGGTGATGATTCTGATTGTGCTATGTGAGCTTCTTAGATCACTCACAGTGAAGACGCGAAAACCCCTGGTATTCCCAGTAAACTTATTACTTCTTATGCAGACAAACAATTGTTCTCTACATTTGTGTTTATATTTACACTAACAATTTTTTGTTAGCTTCTTAGCATTGATAAAGCAATTTATTAGCTACTTATGGGAAGAAATCTCTGTGCAATATCTCCTTCCTTCCTTCCATATTTCCCTATCTTCTAGAAAATAATTCATGCATTTAACTGATCATATTGAAACAGTGAAACACTTTTCCTTATCACCTGTGGAAGTTTATCCATTAAGCAAAAGGTGCTTGATATACCTAGCACATGAGAGGTTATCTGAACTCCTGAGCAAGGGCAGAGGATGCTAAAAAATAATATAGAAAGCACTTAACTGGGAATGAGGGGAGCATGGAAATGGCTCAGAGTTCTCACCTAATCTGCTCTACTAAACTCTACATTCAAATTTTGAGTAAAAAAATACATACGAATCTGAAAAGTTTTTAAAACTCAGAGTTATCAGCTATGTATCTTATAGTCTTAAGGAGAGGGTCCAACCTTGCTAATAACAGGATTTAAGGTGGGGAAGCAGAAGTACTGGCAACTGAGCAACTTGTGTAAAATAGTCCAGTAACTCATGAGTAGAGCTAAGATTTGAAATCTTGGTGTTGAGTATGACAATTTAGCTCTTAAATCATTCTGTGGTACAATGATACACTTGGAAAACAAGCTAGCACTGATTCTAAAACAATACCAGCTAATAAATGCGATGGAAAAATGTTTGCATAGCTAGTGAGTGTATTGCCCAGAATGAACTATATGTGGAAAGCTGCAAAGACAAAAAAAAGTGTTTAGGGCATCTTGCAGATGGTAATTTATGTAAAGTTAATTTAAGCCTATGCAGTAAACTATGGGTAGAATGGAGCTTTATACTTCTCCAAAAGATTGATAAGAATTCATGATTTACCCTCATTTCCAGTGGTGACTTCCCAGTTTCTGATGTCCCTGTTGCAGAGACAAGTTACTGCCCCTCCAGTCCTCTAGTCTGGGTGTGACTTGCCACCTGATACGTTAGCAAGCAGAAGCCCTGCTCTCTCCCTGCTGTTGCCATGTGCTAGGCACACTGGTGTCTCGCTCTGCTCCTTTGTAGAAACTGAGGTATATGCTGTAGTGAAACCTTGCTCCTTGGTACACATTCACGATGGGCACGATCCAGCCTATACAGTCCAGGTAAAAGAGTTTGTTACCACCGTATGAAGTCTAGCAGCTGACTTGATAACCCATAAACGTAAGAGATGCATCTTCCTCCTGAGAAAGTGGAGTAGCTTTTGGAATGAAATATGAAAATCAGGAATAATGCGTGCCTGTTTGTTCTAAAAAGCAGAAATCTAACCTTGGTTAGACCTAACATGACGTGCAATTGGTGCTATTTATAGATAGAAATGTGATACAAATGGAAATTTAGACAGGAAACATAGTGCTGAACAGTCTTTTTTTCCTGCCATCCTAATCCCCTAACCTTTTAATTTAACATTTGTTTAATAATTGGATTAAACAGAATAAAGAAAATTTTTGCTTAATGGAAATAAGTGGAAGCAATGAAGTGAAACATTTGAAAATGGCTCAGACAAAAAGCTTTAAATTACATTGTGGAGAATGGTGGAAAAAAAGACAAAACTAACATAGACTTGTCTCATGCTTGTTCATGTATATATGAAATGGGGCTCCTTTTATTCCTCTGTAAGATCTCTGTAGTTGTGCAAGAATATAGATCAAGATGAGAATATACACTGACTGGGGATTAAGTAGATAATCTCATGAGGTCCTTTAGTCCTGCAATTCTAAACTAGGTTAGGTATGTCCTAGAGTATTATTTCTCTCTGTTAAAGTTTTAAATGTATCTATTTAAACATTTCTATTGATTATAAAATCAACTGAATTTATTAAAATTCAGTATTGTTTCATAAACTAGAATTTACGAATTGTGGGGATTGGATGAAATTGGTGGGGGTTTGTTTTGGTTTGTTCCAATAGCAATGGTGATTACCTAATTATCTCTGTGGATTTCCTGTGAGAGAGAAAAAGCAAATGTCTTTTCAGCACATGTGTCTTTTACATAGCATTAAGATATGATTTCCTTCTAGTAGCTGGTCTGTAGACCTAGTAAATCTTTGATCCAGTGAGGGTAAGCTGCAAAAGTGAATAGATATAAGCTTTATGGCATATAGAGATGTAGTCTGGATGCCAGCTTGATAAGATCTAACCAGATTCTTAGACTAGTTAGAAATGTGTGGGAGAAACGACCTGTTATATATACTTTTTCTTTTTACTTTCGTATATGAAAGAACAGCTTTCCCTTGAAACACAGAAAGAAAAACGCAATATGTAGGGGAACTGATAAATAACTACCTTCTTCTCAGCCTTGTTTTTATGTGGATTGTAGTCAAGCGGTAAGATTTAGGTAGTTCCTGTCCTCTGTAGACAGGTCTACAATTGCCTCAATGCTGCTGGCACCCCAGAGTTGCTGATTATAGTCACGTCTGGTCTCAGTCAAGAGCCAGTGATAAACTACATACAATTAGTCTGCTAAAATATTTGTATTGCATGTTTTTTTTTTTAAATTTACAGTGATATAAACTGTAAGGTTCAGTGAAAGATGCATTTCTTGCTGCTGCATAAAGCCAAATAGCCGCCAAAAGGGAAGGCAAGGATTTAGGCTTTCATTGCAGCAAAGAGTTGCTTAGTAACTGGTCCAGTGCAGGGGATAACATTTAGTGTAGTAAAGAAATACTTGTATGTCTATTGGAATCTCTAAGAGGCCCGCTAGACTGTCTTCTATGTCGGGCAGGAACAGGAGTGTTGAAGTGAAGATGAAAAATCCTATATAAACAGATGAAAAAGAGCACTCAAATATAACTTGATTTTTTTTTTTTTTTTCCCCCAGAGCTGCTTAGCATATGTACTTAAGTGCCAAAGTAGTATTAGTGTTTATAGATCTCTTACTAGTTCCTAATGTTGAATGTGATATTACTGAAACATTCTTTCTCATCCTCATCCTTTGCTTTCCTGGAATTAGTTGTGGTGTTGAGGGATGTCTTTTGTATCCAAAAGCATCTTTCTTTAGTTACAAAATGAGGCAGAGTTCTGTTAAAGAAAAGTATTCATCCAGCCATTTCATTGGCAACAGCTTTTCTCAAGCATCCTGCTGCAAGGCCCTCCAGTGCAGTACATCTCACTTTCTGTAAACATCGCCTTACCTGGGCTTGTTCTCTTACAGTGTCCTTGACTTTTACAGTTGCCTGGTTTACCTCTCCTTTCTTAAAGACAGTTCCTCAGATATTCCTTCCTCCTACTGGTCTGTTGTCACCTCCTTTCCCTGACCTCTGTACTCGTCCCATCCTGTTCTGCTCACTGGTGCTCTGCACCTCACCAAACTTCCAAAATGTGGCATCAGTCCTCACACGCATTGCTTCTCCACAGGCATCCTTCCAGATATAGCTTTGACTTACAGTAAAACAAATTTGGAGAGAAAGCATTTAGCTGCCTTGATTTAGTCTATATCCCAAAGAATATTTGTAAATCAAATCGTTCTTCCTCTCTACAGTGGTATAGAAGTTTTATTGAAGAGTGAGAAATTATTATACTTCAAATGATGGGTAGAATTTCAAATTCCAAACTGAATCTCATCATACATGCTTCAATTTCAAATCTTCATATCACTTCTGCTGCACTGAGGGAGTCGTAAGCTTGTGTGTTGTCTGCTACAGCTTGATACAGTACATAAGGGAGCACTGAAAAGCTCCGTATTATATTTTTATACAACATGCAGCCATTAGATTTCGTTTAACTCTGGCTGGTGGATTGGTCATTAAAAATTATTCCATGCTTCCCTATGGACACTTACAAATTGTGACAAAATGCCTCTTGATTTCACCTTTGATAAGATAAATGGAAGATCTTTAAACTTATTATGCATGACCACTTACTGTGGCCTGTATAGGCTACATTCACTTAGTAAGTTCATAGGCTGTATTAGTGAGGATGGTCATAATTGTAGTATCTTGTCCACGGAAAGGATGATAAATGTCCCTGCCTCCAGCTACTACGCTGGAAAAAGGGAAAAACCAGTCAAAAATGTTGGATAGATAACGCTGCAGGAGGACTGATCTTCTTAAGGACAGCTTTTGTTTTAGAAGTCCTTCTGGAGCAAAAACTATAACATCTCATGAAGACTCTCATTTTCTTCTTTCTGATCTCTGCCTTCTTGAGAAAGACACACTCTTTCAGGAGCCTACAGAGATTTAAGTCTCGGACTGACCAAAATCTGCTAATGTCTTGCAGCTATTTTCCTGCCACTGTCTCTTTTTGAGTCCTGCATTCTTATGAGGCTGGGAAGGAAACACAAAATATCCAGTGTTCTGCATCTGCCACTGATGGATTCTTTATCTGAATGAAAATGCCACTCCATTGTACTAGAGCTTTAATTTTTCATTTGTTTGCCTCCATTTATTTAAACAAAAGTATACAGAAGCAGCAAATCTTGGCAGAAAGGTTGCAAATCATATATTTTAATATTATTTCTTTCAATCTCAGTTATCTTTTCTCTATAGCTTATATTGACTTTTCTTGAAGCTAGATAGTTCTGGCTGTCAATTGATTTCAGGCTGTCTCACTGATTTGAAAGTCTAATAAATTTTAAACTTAAAAATCAGTTATGTTTTGAAGTTGGGATCTAAAATCAACTAACAGCAATGTACTTATGTTCTTAATTCAGAGTGTTGAGCTACCACAGCTAATTGTATTCATGCTTTGTGTACAATATCAGTGTTGGGTATAAAAATTGGGTATAATGATGGATATAGCAACTTGAAGAAGGATTTGGGGAGCACTTGATGCCTGAACGAATATCTGTGATTCTTGAGTGTATTCCAATATCAAGCAGTAATAGGAACATTTTATAGCTTTTCTTAATTGAACATTAAGACCTTTACTCCAAGAGTGTACTCAGTTCTGGTTTATCCATTCAGCAAAGAAGCTGGAAATAATTCAGAATAAAAAAAAAAAATAAAATCAATAAGAATGATCTGGCATTTGAAAAAATAACCTTAACATGAGAGGGGGGGAAAAAAAAAAGTCTGTTTTATTAAAGAGCTGTTTAAGAAGTGACCTGATCACAGCCTGGGGCAGGATTCTGTTGGAGACTCTTCTGCAGGGTAGAATTGACTGTAAACAAGCAGAGAATAAACTCCTGCTGTCTAAAACACCAGCTGCCCCCTCTGTGCCTGTCTTTAATTTACAGTCAGGTCTTGATTTGGTAGGAAACTCCCAACTTTAAATAAGAAAACTATTTTATACTGTTGTTTTGATAGGAGTCAGAGGATTTATAGGCTACAGACAGCATAAGCAGGTAACAGGCATGTAACATTAAACAGTCTGTTTCTACCCACTGAAAGATAACAGAATTACAAATGATTACTGAAATTAAGAAGCATCCTCTGAGATGTCTGTCATCTTAATTGAAGTGCCATTGTGAAGAAATTGGCTTTTTACAATAATTTTTTTAATACATGGAAAGGGTATGTTCATGTAACAATGTCACAAATTCAGCTTAACGATTAGGAAAACAGAAAGTTCTTAAAGTTCTAGTTCTGGTAAGGAACAAAAACCAAAAAAACCCCTTGCAAGAACAGCAACCCAAAAGTCAACCTCGAGCAAATAAATTATGCGTAATAGAACATCCAGTTGTTGTCTAGAAAACACTGCAGAAATTTAATTTGATGCTTAATTAATAGATCTTTCCGGTCGTACTCAGTCATTTCAGCCTACTGCAGAGAAAAAAAGTGGTTTTATTTGTTAGCCACAGAGAAACGGCACAGCTTCAAGA
The DNA here is from genome assembly GCF_031877795.1 of Strix aluco. Classification (NCBI taxonomy): domain Eukaryota; kingdom Metazoa; phylum Chordata; class Aves; order Strigiformes; family Strigidae; genus Strix; species Strix aluco. The sequence goes on along the minus strand of NC_133931.1, from coordinate 68,499,837 downwards.
GTTCTTACTGAATTTCCACCTCACGTATTGTGAAAAGAGTTACTTATAAATTTCTGTTTGACTATACCTGAATAAACACAGAGATGACATAAATAATGCCAAACACCATGGACAAGACCTTTCATGGTGATTGCTGATTCCTAAATCAGAGAAAAAAAAAAATTGAAATTATTATTCCACTCCTGAGTTTTCAAGGCTGGGCACCAGCCTTGAAATGCTGTATTAGTAACAATGGCACAGATACATTGTTGCCAAAATTATATCAGGGTAGAAGTCCAGAGTTCCCTATGTGGGCAAATTTTTTCTTTGTGGTATCTATTAAAATTATTTGATTGAAGTAGGGTGTGTTTGCGTAAGATTTGTCCCTAATGTGTAGAAGATGGTGTCTTTGGGAGAGTAGAGCACACTTGTGACAGAAGATCTCGGAAATAAAACTTAGAAACTTGTGGAGCCAGGAAGGGCTACATTTGGAATGGATGTGTTGGAATGGAAATGAATCCATTTGGGAGAAAAAAGTTCTTTTTAAATAACCCAGAACCATAGTTAAAGAATCAAAATCTGAGCTGAAATATATTCTGTATAAACCTACACAAATGCTCTCCAACCCTTTTTCTGTGTGTTCAGGCGAACTATGTACTCTTTCCCTGTTGGAATGAGGTCAGAAAATTTTCAGAAAAATGTCTTCCAAGTAGACTCTTATGGGGCGGGGGAGGAAGGAGGACAGGCTGCTGCTGCAATTGCATTTTGTTATTACCTGTAGGTGGTTTGCCCTGTTCCCCATGGGCAGGCGCGGGGATGTGGCGGGGGCCAGGCTTTCGGAGCAGTACATGCTTCCTGGCTGCTATGCAGCACCACAGCTGCTACGGTTTGGCTGGGGAGTCTGCGCTGGTGGTGTGAGAAACAGAAATGAAAAAATAATGCAGATGGCTTTTATCTACAGCAATGAAAACATCTTAAGTTTGTCCACTGTTTCCATGGTGACCATGCCATCATATAGTCTCCCTGGGTAACAGGCAGGAGGAGGAGAGTGCTCAGAGTCTTGAAATATATAAACCAGCATGTTCTTATGAGAAATTGTTTTGCTCAAAAAGCAAATGGATAAGGGTGTTTTTTTTGAGAGCTGCATCTGTGCTTGCACTTCTACAATCTCACAATGACAGCAGCTCTATTGATGGGACTGTCAGCTATTCAGAAAGCCATGTATGAGAAGTAAGTCCCTGTTGCATCAGGTGGAATTATTCAGAGGCTTGTGACACCTGGATAAAAGGCTAATCTGCACATTACATCCTTTCTGGTTTTGGGTGTCCGTGCATATTTTGAAACTGGGTGACTGTGTACCACCTGCATTAGAGACTTCTTTGCATTTTTTGTTGGTGTATACTCAAAAGATACCTCTTTCTCATGCTCATAAATTATTCTGTAATACCGTTCAGTTTCAGTTCTGTGTTTTAAAGGAAGGAAGAAAAAAAAAAAAAAGTATTTTCTACTGGACCTGGGTGACAGGGGAGGGCTGCCTGGGTGCCAGCTGCTGCACTCCAAGGCAGGGAGAAGATCCTTCTGCTGGAAGGACAGGCTGCACACTATGCTGCTCTCAGGGGAAGGGTGCAACTGGGGAGACGCCAGGGGTGCCTGGGAGGGTGCCATGGAGAAGTAGTCATTCATGGAGAGCAGGGAGCTTTGCTCATAGGGGCAGATCAGCACATGCTGGACTCAGGGTTTTCCATCTTGGGACCCCAAATTGGCTTCGGTCATATCATCCTTCTCCCTGTTGCCTCAATTGTCAGTCCTGTCTCTTTGTCCCTTTCTTCTTACAGTTAGATGTGGGAGGGGTGGTGGGTATGACCGAACCTTATTCCATCAGATTTTCAATTTGTTCTTTTTCTTTTTTGGCTTTGATTACCCTCTGCCCTGGCTTGCCCTTGCAGGTGGCAGCTCAGGTGGCCCGGTTCCTGGGCACAAGGCATTCCTATTCAGCTGGCAGCCCAGAAGGACACTTCATGAATATGTGAAAGGCTGGTCTTCATTTACATGAAATTATATATACATAAATATGTGGTGCATATTTATCATTTGCATCTGCAAGATGCATGTACTGTATCTAACAGATCCTTTACAGGACTGGTAAATTTTTGTCTTTAAAAGACAAACTCCCATGAAACGCTCCACTTATGCTTCCAACAAAGCTAAGGCATGCAAAGGTGGATGTGGGGAATCCACAACTCCAGCAACTCAAAGGAGTACTGTGGACTCAGTGGCCACTGTTGATTTGGGCTCAAATGATTTGACCTTCCATTATTCTGAAAATCTTGTTTATGGACAAAGATGCAAATAAGCATATACTTTTATATAAGTAAAGCCAAGCATTTATTCTTGATATAATTGAAATATTATGAGTCTGATTATTATTAATTGTAGAAAAAGCAAGACTAACAATGCTGTTAAAATTGTTACACACAAACCTCTTGGGATTTGGCCCATTCCTGGTGTTATGCTCACCCATCTACTCTTCCTCTGGGTCCTGAGGTAGGGCAATCAGGTCGGTCCATCAGGATCTACTCTTGGTAAACCCATGCTGACTCTTCCCAGTCACCTACTCTTTCATGTGCCCATAAATGTGTTCCAAGAGGACTCATTCCATTATTTTTCCAGGCGTGGGGTCTGTACTTTTCATTCCACTTAAGATCTTTAACCCTGTTTCAGGGTCATGACAGCCAATGCTAACACGGATTATCACGTGCCCACCCAGTTCTTCCCTTGTTAGTAAACAGCAGATCCAGCTGTGCATCATATCTGCTTGGCCCATCCTGTACCTATATCAAGAAGTTATCTCTAATCCTTCAAAAATCTTCTCTATTACTTGTGTCTTGCCAAGCTGCCCTTCGTGCAGATGTCAGGGGAGTTACAGTCCCCTATGAGAATGAAGGCCTAATCCAGAGGGTTCCTCAAGTTGTTTAAAGGTGGCTTCATCAACTTCCTCACTTTGATCATGTGATGTGGTACATACAGCCTGTAAACTGCAAACACCCCCAGCATCCAGCAGCTTGAGTGGCATCCCAGGGTCCCCACACACACCTTTACTCTGGCAGCAGGCTTTGGGATGTGGCTTTTTCCTCTTTGCTCCAGAGCAGGCATCTCCTCACGAGTCTGAGTGCTCCTGCCTGCTGCTCATTTTGCTTATGTGCTGCCCTGGTGGGAAATGGCAGCAAAGTATTGTCTGCTGTGTGGTGAAGCTTCCCTCAGCAGGTCCTGTCTTCTGCAGCAATTGGTCCCACTCATCTGGAAACTCCCTGCAGTCCCAAAGCTTGATCCTGAGTTAACACCTCTCAAGTGCAATCCTTCCTCTTGAGTATGGGATATGTTCCTGATTGTGTGGCAAATAAGCTGGTCTAGCAGTACTGAAACTCAGGTTTTTCAGCCCATCTCTATGCTCCAGAAAGCTGTGTAGAGCTGTTATCATTGACACTTCACCTGTTTTTTAATCTTTCTTTCCTGTCAGCTGCAGACTTTATCAACAGAGATTTTTGTATTTTGCTTTCAGGCATGGGTCTGCCTTATTGGTGACCTTAATCAAAGTAGAGAGGTTTGAGATTTGGCAGACTGTTTGTGTCAAAGCATAACTTGATTGATGGTGTAGCCAAGTCATGCTCATTACTCAGAACTGGAGGGCTGGATCTGCTTGTCTGTGTGCCAGGTACTTCCTGAGCACAGAAGTTGGTAGCTGGGAGTTTCCAAGAAGATGTTCGTGTCTGTCTGTCTGTCTATCTATCTATCCTTTCGCCTCCTTAGCCCAACCGACAGAAAATCTGAAAATGCAGAATTAAGGAACCATTTCATAGCACATCATGAATGCAGCAAGCAACATAGACTATGGCATACCTAAGGATGTGGGGCAAAAGTGGAATAGTAGAAGAGGTATGAATAGTTTTCATAGGTTGAAGGGAAGATAGATGGTTGGTCCCCAGGTATTCTTTTGTGGTGTTTCTATTACTACCTGTCCTGTATTAGAGAATTATGGAAAGAAGAAAAGCTCCTTGCTGTGAGTCCACAGCAGCCGAGTGTCTTATTGCTGAAAGTCTTCCAGTTGTGATGACTGTCTTTGCTTCCGATCTCTCTTGGTGCAGGTCCTGTTACTATCACTCCTTTTTGTCTTCTCTTCCTTATTTTAAGTCATCAACACTTCACAAGATTCCTATCTGCATGAAAAAGAATAATTAGGATATACGAAAGGTGCTGATTCCAGCCTTCATATGGTCACCACTACAGAGTTTATGAGAAAAGAATATAGATGTTGTGCTCTGGAGTAAGTATACTGCTTGGTATTTGCAATCAGTAAATCTCTGGCAGAGCTCAGTCTGTGTTTAGCTTGCGTATTTTTATTGTGGTGATCAGCAGTTATCTGGACCACTGAATATCAGGACGACTGAATGGTCCTGATTCCTTGTTGCTCAATCTCAGTTGATATGCGTGTGTTCAAGGAGATCTGGATTTTGGAGGACTTTAGAGCATTTTGGGAACTAAAACTGTAAGTGTAGCAGGAAGATGGGAAAGAAATACTTTGTGACCTCCCGTCCAACACTCTTTACAAATACATTAAACTGGCATGCCACTTCTAAATAACTATGACTTTCTCAAGGGAATGATAGCGTTTAAGATGAAGTTTTCATCATCCTTGAACTTTGCTTCTGTAAGTAGGCTTGACAATAGAGCTAAGCTAAGAAACTGCTGCCTTTCAATCTTATTTTCCAGAAAATCATGAATTAAATGTGAAGATGTGGTGAAAAACTGAGTTTACTCAATGTTGTGGTTTAACTGATGCAGAATGGCCAGGCTGCTTTGGGGATAGTGTAAAGGGTTGTTTACTATCTGTAAAGTTAGAAGAGGAAGGTCTAGTAATGCAACTGGAAGGGATTTCATACTAGATCACAATGATCACCATTTTTTTAGATGGGACATTGGCTTTGTAGATTCTTACACTGTGCTGATTCACAGCAAGGAAACTTTTTGAAAAGTTTCATGGAAACTTCTCAGCCTCCCACCACGATTATTTTCTTCTCTGTTTCTGTTTTGAGATTCCACAGAATCAATTAAGAGAGAAGTTGATTTCACCTTCCACACTGGCAGGTGTGTCTGCTTGGAAGTGCAAAGCTGTGACTTTACTATTTTATTGTTTTATAAATGCAGATAGCACAGTCCAGGATTTTGATGGTAGTAAGGTAGTTGTAGTGCAGATAATGGGAAAAGCTCAGCAAGTACTCAAAGATATCTTAAATTTCACTGGATTTCTTTTTCCTGGGGTGGGGGGGGGAAGACCCTGGTATTCAGTAACTGATCGTATAATTGTGGAGGAAAGGAGTAACCACAGTGTGCTTCTCATTAAATGTGTAGAATCCAATTAGAAATGTGTTGTTCTGTGAAAAAAAATATTTAATAAAGCCTGGTGTCCTGGAGACTTGAGTCGTGTCTCTCTCTCTTTGCCTGATCTCTGCGTGCACTGGGATAAATATAATTTCAAGCTTTCTTTGTGTCCACTGTGATTTTTGTCCCTGTTCAGCCTTTATAGCACTGCCAGCTACCTCGTGTGCCCTAACGCCTTGGGAAGAGGCAGCTGTGGCTAATGTGGAGTTTCTGTGTGGCCAGACAGCACCCATGTGCTAAACGCTTGGCAGATGACTGAGCTTGTGGTACTGTCTTGCCATACAAGTTAGAGCGCTTCAGTTTGCATCATCCTGTTACTTGGTCATTAGTTTTCATTCAACTTAAAAATAATCCTTTGGGACTTCAAAAAGGTGAAGGGTTATGAAAGGAAGAATGACGGATAGGAGGAGAGAATGAATTCCTGGAGGTGTGGACTAAAACCAGGCTAAAAACAATTCATGCGTTTAGGAAATCACTCAAGAAGTGAAAAAGAGAAGAGCAAGATGTGATGTTTCTTTCATCTTTATAATTCAGTGCCTGGGGATTAAAATGAAGCTTTTCCTCATTGTGATTGTTTGCTATAGGTAAGACAAACCCTCCTCGTGTAATGCATTTAGTCTAGGGAAGAATCTGTGCTAACACCTCTGTTAGGAATTGACAGATTGATCCTCAGAGCAGGTTTCAGACCTTGCTGGTTTTGGGAACAGGATGATCCTTTCTGGATTTCAGTTGCAGTCAGCACAAAACCAGAATTTGTAAACAATAACAGAAGCAATGAACAGTATGGAGGAGGGAGAATTAGCACTTAAAGGAAAATCCATCACATTGAAATAGTGGTAAATTTTAAATTCATCTTAAAGTGAAAGGAAGTGTTGCAACCAACAGCTCAGGATAATTCTTGAACAGAAGCAACCCCTTGAAAACTGTTGATAGGGCAGAATTTAGGAAAAAAAAATAATATGGAAACAGGTGTATTTGTACCGTACAGAGCCCAAAGTGTTAATAGAATTGGTATAAATGTGTTTCTAAAAATACACATTTATTAAGAATGTCAGTGGAGCTGCATGAGTTTTCACCAGGGATGACTTCCTTTCATATTTATAAATCCTGCCTGCTTGCGTGGTCTCTAAAGTAATTTGAAATTCCTTATTTGCATATTTATTTCTTAACCTTAACGTACCAATAAAATGTATAACTATCTCCATTTTATTATGTATTTCATGCTTGATTTTAAATTAAAGGAAAAGAACCAATTCATTAAACTGTAAGCTATGACAACTGCAGGGATTTTTTTAATGAATTTTCCAGTGAGTGAAACTGTGATTTTAACTGCAGTTGTATTTTGATATGATCATGAAACATTAAGGTTTTCTTGCTGTATGTGTAAAGGACCAGTATCAGATGTACACTGGGTAATTCTGCATTTAAAACAGACCATGAGTTTGCTTCTGCAAGAATTACCACGTCAGTACTTTGTTAATAAATACTTGTATGAAACGGCTTTGTGATAAAGAACTTGAATATATCATTTCCCAGGATGAAGGGTTAGGGAAAGACCCCCTCCATCTTTCTGAAATCACTCCTAAGTATTAGCTTGCTTTACAGGAGGAATGTGTGCTGTATAATGATGGCATGTCTAGTCAGCCAACCAATCCTGTGATTATAACTGGCATTATAAATGAGATGTTTCTAGAAGTAGATTATTACTGGAAGACAAGAGAAATATTTCTTCTCTTAATGAAATTTCAGTGTCCGTAAGAACACATCTCATGGAAACATTTATATGACAACTATACTAAGTATAAAAAGAAATAAATGCTAATATTGTACATATGTAATTCATCTATATGATCTCTCTATGGAAAACATCCGCTAAAAATTCTCCATTAATAACACTGACATTTTGTACAGAAGGGAAGGCTGAATGATTTGAATGGTTTTCTTGATTGCAGTATATTGCACTTATTCTCTTTGGGAAGAAAGAGAATTGTGCTTAAATCTTCATATATTTGAATTGTACAAATCACTTAAGTATACCTGCTTTTCCAGATAACGGACATGGTGTTCTAATAAGTGATGCTTTAAAATTAAATGAATCCATTTAAACTTTAGCATTTATATAGGATTTTAGTGCTGTAAATATATATAAAAAAAAAAATTACCAATGTTGTCTTCTCAGTCTCCAGTTCTTCCATTTCATACACTCTTCTTGTGTCAGGCATATTAGTCTCCCTGCATGTCTTTGACTTTAGGTTTCAGCTTGACGTGATTCAGAATTATTATTGTTATCACATGTGAAAGTGTGATGCTCTTCACATACTGGGCCGGTTGTGATCTGCTTGATGTGTCTATATACTCTGAAAGATATTTCGGAATGGTTACTTAAAAAGGAAAGTAATTTCCCATCTTCAGGGTTGCAATGAAAATCCTTAGCTGTGATCTAAACATGTTCTGTTCAAAGGTGGAATATTTAAAATATTCAAGATGCTTAAAACAGAATGTGGAAGTAAAAATTATCAGGAGTTTAAGTTCTTAATCTTACTTAATTCCATCTTGATAGAGTTGGCAAACAAACAGGACTACTCTCTGCACCTTTTATTTTGTGGGATAAATAAGTCAAGCTCATTTAGCCTTCCCCTAAGATAGGCTTTCCATTCTCATTATTATTTCAGAAACCTTTGTCTGCATTATTCTCGAGTGTTATGATTTGAGATGCATGTGCTAGTCCTTCTTGGGTTACCATCTATGTCTGGAAACACTTTGGTAGATAATTTTTTAAATTACATTTGATGTTTTCACACCTAAATCTGATCAGTTGTTAAACTCAAATATTTTTCCCTGTTTCCAATCAATGAGCTCCACACTTAAAGTGTGTAATTCTGTTTTAGCCATGTATAAGTGTACGTCCAAACTCTGCTGAATTTTAGTGTTTCATTATGTTATATCTTAAAGTTGTAGTATTTTAGTGAATATCTAGACCATTGAAATAGGTGAAATAAGGCTGTTCAATTTGTTAAGGAAACATGCATACTTTATATTACATGATGTGGTAGAAAATCAGTTAAGAGCTTCTGCTCCACTGTTTTGCCTAGCGCAGGCCCAGTGTTGGTCTGCATGGTGGAGCCCAGGCAGGAACCTCACTGGTGTTGGCTGAAAGATTAAAGGGTAAAACTCAAAACTGACAAAACAAAACCCCAACACACCTTCACTCTCTTTCGTTGTGGTCCTTCATGTTTAGGGAAACCCTAAGCTGGAGGATGTGGCTGAATATGTGCTGATGAAGGCAAAAAATTACTGTGATTACTGAAAGAACCTAGTATTTCCATCTGCAAAGTGGACCTTTTTTAACAGTATTGTAACTCAAGGAGGAAAGTGTAACCAATATATAAAACTGCTATCCCACCTTTAGAAACCACTTTTAAAAAAAGAAAGTAATGTCCACCTATCTGCATGACACAAAGCTCACTGGGTAGTGAGTCTCAAGGCACAAGGGGAGATTCTGAAGTCACCTAGAAAGAAAAGCTTTTTTGGTGTGCCTAAATACAGAGAGTATCCCATGTCTAGAGTGCTGTGTTTCTCTATAGATTCTCTAGACTAAATAAATTACTGTTCACCTACATGTACAGGTATGTTATATAGTCCAGTTGTTAGCTCTGGACTAGAACAATGTTGTTATCGTGCCTGCTGTAGTCAGAAGTGTGTCTGCATCCCACTAAGCCCAGTTGGAGCAGGATATATAGTTAGCCTGGGTGCAAGCCAGTGATGCTCTGGGGCAAAAAGCACGAGCTACTGAGCCGGTATACTAGTCTCAGCACAAAGGCAAGGCTGCACAAGTGGACTGTTGTTATGCAAACTAAATTGATAAAGGCTAGATTGCCCATATGGAGTGCAGCCCTTTGCTGCAGGGCATATGTTTGCCTTCAAAGTAGGAGAATCCTAACCATCAATCCCATAGGAGTTACTTGCCTGGGTGGTCTGCCCCTGTGGTGCATTTCCTCCTGCAAAACAATGGGAGAATCAAATTGCTGTCTTTGATTTTTCTTGTGCAGTGTTAGCTTTCTTGCATTCATCTTCTTGCATTCATTTAGGAGGTAAAGGGGAGGAGGAGAAGAAAATATCAGATTTCTTATAGTTGTACAAGAAGTACAGTAGAGTCCTGTGCTTAATTTTGCTTCATCAACAGGAAGAATTAGTTGCAAGAGACAAAATCCTAAGGTCAAATTTAAACTCTGCAGCATAACTTAATATATAACAGGGACAAATTCACATCTGTCAGTGCAGCTCTAACCAGAAGACTGTCTAGTCCTAAATCTTAATCTTTATATGTGTCCAGTATCTGGTATCTAATATGTTTAGTGCTCTTGGTGTCTACCTCAAACAGTACCTCTGCTCTAAGGATATTTGCTCATGCTAGCATGTCTTCAAGAAACTAGAATTCCCATTATTTGGAACAGAAACATGATAGAGGAACAAGAAAACCAGAACAAGGGGCAGATGGAGATAGATATAAAGAGCAGTATTGAGTGTGTTATGTGTGGCACCAGAGACTTGCTGATTTCAAATGCTAAGCATAGGAACTGGGAAAGGAGTGTGACTTAGAAATGCAAACCTTACATTTCTAAAAATGATTGTTTGGTTTGGTTTCTGAGGTTTTGGAAATTTTCATGGATTGTGGGGCATATTTTTGATAACATGTAGAGCCCTAGTCTACCAATGGTCAGGGCCGCCTTATATATGTCAATTTGGAGATGCAGAGGTAACAAAGATCTCTAATACTTCTGAGAATCTGGATTTAAGACTTTAAAAAATGTCTAGCTGCAAATTCCTCATTTCCACTATGTGGAAGCCCTTAAGTTGGTTCCTCACTTCAGTTATTTTTAAGATAGCAACAACTTCTTTGTTATGAATGTGTAGTCTCACTTATTAACTGACAGTGACTGACCTGAGTCTTTTACATCTATGGTGTTTCCAGTTGTTATAAATGACACTAGTCGGGAATGCTACATCAGATCTCTAACTTACTGCAGGAACAAAATGACTCTTAATAGTGTGCCAGCATGAGGAAGAAGGTTGTAATTTAGAGACCAAAAAGAGAACTAATAGGTGTTAATTATCTCATCCCTTTGTACATGTGTCAGTTTTTAACTGGCCACTATAGTTTTAATGTACAAAAGAACTCTGTCCCTTTTCCATTTCGTTACCTAATGCCAATTCATTGGTATGGCTGTGGTCTTTTGTCATAGTATAACCTCAGAACTGCTTTCTGTCAGCAAACTGAAGACCATTTTTTCAGTTCTGTAAATCAAGATGTTTTAATCCAAATGAGTAATGAGATGATCTTAATCTTATTGAGAAGACATGTTAAAAAAAAATTACATCCTCAAGCTGTTTAATTGTGTTATCTTGTATAATAACACAGTACAAGGAGAAAATTTAATTTTTCTTAAAAAATATAATTGTTACTATTTTAAGTGAAAAGTATTCTTTTTGTGACAAGTGACAACTGTGGGAGACTTCTTTGCCCTTCTATTTCTCAAGGAACTGTGTGATTTGGTTTCAGTAAATTTATTTCTTTTAACTAGATATATCCTTTAATCTGCTGTTGTAGTACCTAGGTTCTCTGGCTGTTCTTAGTTTCATGGTGGGAAAATCTAGAGTTACAGGACAGATTTATGCTGTTAGATGAATAGCATCAGAAGTGTATGCTTAAATTTTTTTAAAGTGTAAACTTCATGCAAAAATCAAAAGTAAGCTTCTGCCTCAACACTTTCAAAACGAACCTGGAATGTCCTTTAGTCCATACATCAAAGAAAATTGATACTCTTGTGAGGAGATTGAAGGAGAAGTTTGGGGCATTTTTAAGAAATAACTAACAATGCATTAGTATGCATTACTAATAAGCTCGTGATTGCTTCTGTTGGGGGAATGAGAAAAGGAATGAATGTATGGTAGTGGAGAAGTGGGAACTGGGGATTGCAATAAACACGAGAAGTAGCAGACATGAACATGTTTTTCAGCTAAATGGTGCTGTGTTTAACTGTAGATCAAGAATACAAGTAGTGTTTTTGTTCTATTTGAACGTTTGACATCCAGTTTCCTTGCTGCCTGGGTTCCCTGTTTGACCTTTTACTGGTAGTACTAGATCTATGCCAACTTCCAACCTCTAGTTTAGCATTATGTACTTACTATGAACTTATATACCTTAATATAATTTGGACTTGAACCAATAAGCTAGAACAGTGAAAAATTATTTCTGTTATAACAAAGTCTTACAAGGGTGTTGAAAGCTGAAGCATTTCAAAACTTGTTCACCTCCTGTTCTTTGTTGGCTACTGTCCTGCACTCAGGTGTGGATGGATCTAAGCACTACTACTAAGGAGATGAGACACAATTACAGCAAACCTCTAAACAGAGCATGACATGTTGTTCATTTCCTACCCCGTTTTCCTAACCTTTGCAGTGGTCTACCTCCACCTGTCTCTGGGGAACGGAGTTTCACATTGCTAATTACAGATAGAAATAAATTGTTTGAGTAAATGGAGATAATAGCAATGTAGTTAAGATTCTCATAAAGGCATCAATTTCAGCAGATAAGTATCTTTTCCCTTTTATTAGAAAAAGGGTTATCACTTGTGCACAAAGAGACTAGAGCCTTCATTCATTGATATAGTCATGTGGTTGCCTTCAGGTCAGCTGAACGGGCAACACAGAGATCAGTGAATCTATTCAGTACTTAAGATCACAGCAATGCTGTTAAGAACAACAGTGGAGTTCATTAATTCTGCTCACTTAAATCAATTTGAGATTGTAATTTGACTTCTGCAGTCTTCTAGCATTAACCTACTTTAGCTTTGTTGTGTGTGCCTGGCAGCTCCAGAGCCAAGTGCCTGAGCCATATGTTCGAGAGCCACGTGGCAATGCTGAGGCATTATCCGGGTGGGAGAGGGAGTGGTTGGGTAGGGAGGCCAACATAGCCTTAGGGAAAGGGGCGATGAGGCATCTGGAAGAAGGAAAACATTATCTTACCCTCTATTTTACTTAGTAGAGCCAAAATCCAACTGCCACACGTGTGTTTGAGACAGCCCTTGTAACAGGTAATTCTGGGTCTGAGCCTGGGAGTTTTTGACTGACAATGTTCTGTATTTCTGAACACAACTCAAAGGACTTGTCTGGAAAGGACTCTGCTGTTGGCACTGAGGCATGCAGTCTTAAACACTGCATTGTTTCTGTCCTTAATTTTAAGGATTAAGGGATAGATGTCTAGGCCTGCTCAAAAGATTAATGTAGAATTAATGTATCACATATGTATGACACATTAATCAGTGCAACTTTAGGTTTAATTTTGTAAAATACTGACCATCAACTTCAGCGTGTTGTAGTACTGCATCCTCATTTTGTACAGCATCCATCATAAGCTAACTGGTTTAGTGCACTGCATTTATAAGATTAAATGACAAGTAGTGTGATTATTTTTTTTTCCTAGGGTGGTTTTTTTTTTTTTTTTGATGGCAGTAAAGGACCAAATTTTCTTTGAAGAAATTTCTTGAATGGGTAGCATGGAGTGCAAATGGCCATGCTCGTAAAAACTTGCCACATTAATATGGCTAAAAAGGCACAGATTTATTGTGGAAGGTTTGGGAGGGGTAGTTCTTTGCTTCCTTGTTTTATTAGCAACAGCCAGTATGGTACGCAGTCCTGTGCCACGAGGCAGTTAATTTCTGCCACTGCACAATTCTCTTGCCTTCTAGAGAGACAAAGTCTTGATCTACTGCGGTAGCAATGTGTGTACGATACTGCCATGGAAGCAGTCTGTTTCATTTTTGAGACACGCAAGCTTAAACGCTTTTTAATGGGTACCACTCTATCCCATATATACTTCAGTTTTAATGCAGAATATTGCATAGTCTCATTATTTTAACCTGAAGTTATAAATGTAATTGGAGAGGGGGGAGGTTTAAAGCTTAAATTCTAAAGACAAGTTAATGGCCAAGAAAAATAATCTCCTGAGCTACTCAAGAAGTAGAGATTCTTCTAACTAGATCAAGAGAAGTAAATGATACTTTTTTTTTTTTTTTTAATATACCAGGCTACAGTATTTAAGATGTAATTAAAAAGTGGCTGTGATCTAACTACAAAATAGGCTGAGAAATATTAACTTCAAGGAAGATGGCAAAGAGCAAGGTGTTAGTGCCAGTTACGAAGCATGATCTTTCACTGAGCGGTGTTTAGGATGCCTAGAGGGTAGACCAAACTATTGGTGTGAGCTTACTTTGCCAGGACATAAAAGAATTGATAGTTGTGGAAGATTGGTCCCTACAGGCCTAATTCTGGTGAATTCCTTTTATGCTGATGCTTTATGTGCTTTGAGTAAGCAGCAGCACCTGTGTTTTGGAACATATGCCACCCATGGGTTTTGTATGGAATAGTGCTGTGATTTCAATTTGTATCTCTTCTCCAGCTGAAGGAAACTAGGGAGCAAGGAAAGATGTAAGAAAAACAAAAATAATGCCTCAATTGAAATGCCTAATCAAAAGACAGATGAAATAATTTAATATTCTGCTAATGTAAAAATAATCCTTTTTGCTGATTGCCCCATGGGTGTTATGCAATAGCAGATGAGAAACCAAGCGATTGCTTGATTCTCTATGGGAGTAAAATTGACTTATATAGTGACAGAAGTGAGAGACAGAGTGCTCTTGAAGAAATTATTTGTTAAGATATCATCCATGTTTAATATTAGGCTAAAGGAGTGTAAAAACGAATGTACTTTGTTGGGAAAGAATCAGGAGACGTGTTTTTGCTAGGGTTTGAGCAAGTTTGAAATTGTGAATTTGGAGCTTCTCTCAGAGGTGGTGATTTTTTTCTGCATTACTGAGATTTGTTAGATGTGATTTGATACACGTGGAAATCATCATAGTGAAATCTCTGGAGGTGTCTAAATGTTGTACAGAGGGAAGAGTAATTAGAATGCATAAGAATTTCTAAATGTCAAGATATACGAGTAAATGTAACCTCATCATTTGTAGAGTTTGCAATTATTTATGTGTATTTATATACTCAGAAAATATTGTATGTGATAGCCATTGAAACTATGTAACTGCTAGGAAATCAAACAAGTTGAAATATGGCCAATTTTACACTGTAAAGAGGAAGAGATCTACCTTGTACCAAATCTTAATGATACAATGATGGAATACACAGAAAGGTATAGATCAAATGCATGCAATACTACACACATTTTATTATAAATGTTTTAATGTACAATTTGGAGATACTTCCCCCCCAAAACAAAGCATGTCCCCAGGCAATAGAAACACTTAATAAGGGGAAAAAGTACGGTCACAGCCTCCATCAGCTTGTCTCTTCCCTCTTTCAAATAAGTTAGCCTTTAAAATATAAACCAACTGTAGGTTATTATAAGGTGTATCTCAGAGTTTGATGAGAAAACAATTTTGAACTTTGGCCTAATTTATTTCAGTGCTATTCAGATGGCAGTTTTCGTAAACACCCTTTAAATGGTCTCATTGCTCAATGAGCATGTAAATTTTCCAGATACTCCAGGGTTGTGAGCATGAGAAAATCCGGGTATTTGGGGTTGCACAGAATTAAATTTCTGACCTATGCTATAAGCTAAACCTGGATAGGACTATTATTCTAGAGATTAAAGCTCTTGGGTTTTACAAACACAGCGTCGAAATAAGCACTGTTATTTTACTAAGACTGTTAAAGCCATAAGAATGCTTATTTTCATTACTCAGCACTGCGTTTTCTAATTCAGCTTGATATATGTGCACCAAAGTGAGAATCCCCATGGCTGTTCTAACTCTATTTCATTCTGCTTGAAAGATGTTTTGCACCTCTTTTTACTATGGCTTCTTCCTGCTAGCAAAAAGCTGTAGATCTGTCTAGGTTTTGGATTCTGTAGCAGTTTCTCAAGGTGATGACTGGTTTTTGTTTGGTTCTTAGTTTGAGCATTTTGTTTTGGGTTTTTTTGTTTCTTTTTTTTCCCCGTTTCTGTCACAGCACCATGACCTCTTTTCTAAGGTAAAATTTTATAGGACTGTCTACTGCCTGGACCTTGAGTTTGAAAAGACAGTTTTCTCCTAGATCATTTCCCACTGCTCATTTAGGTGTAGCAAAGGATCCTAGTGATAAGATACTAGGTTCTTTCCATGATTAAAATAGCTGATCTGTAAATCATAGCATCAAGGTATTAAGGAATTTAAGTACCTATTTCTTGCTCCTCTAATTTGATGTGTAATGAACTTTTCAGGATTTCTGCACTGCACAGCGCTCAACTTCGCGCATACCTTGGAGATAAATCTTAGATTCAGAGAGGAGAAGAATTCATGGTAGATTGCTTTAATTCCTTTTTTGTAACAGATGTGGGGATCACAACAGAAACTGGACTGTTAGGCTAAGCAGTGTGGAGGTGTATTTCTGGATTGAGTACAAGAGATGTGGTCAGAGAGCCTTCTTAAATGCTTTTATTTTATGGCACACTATGCAATTTCATGGATATTACTGTTGCACATTTTGAAATCCATTTATTTGTATTTCCTAACTGTGTTCTTGGGAGATGGTGAGGTAACACAGCAGCTATGTAGTTTGGATCTGTAGGTATAAAATAACATTTTAATAAGGCCAGGAATTGAGTATTTGTGTGGAATTTTTATAATTACAGCAATGTGGTCTAATAATGTGAAACTTCTTTTTAAGTGGCTGGCTTAGTTTTTTTAACTTATTTTTATTGCTGGCTGAGGAAAGCAAATGTGATAAACTCTGTAAGAAGACTTCAACAATTCCTGATGCACTCCAGCAGAACAATTTTCATCAGAACAAAAAAAAAAAAAAGTGCCCTGGTGTCTATGGGCTGCTTTTCTGCCAAATGAAAACATCCATTTATAGAAAATGGAGCTATTAGGGCTCTTTCCAAATTGAAAAATACAAGGGGGGGGGGGGGGGAGGGGGAGTATTATCAGAAAGCTTCAGGCATTGTTGTTGTTTTTCCAGTGATATGCAGGGAAAAAGATTTCAAAAATGGAGTATTATAGCAGGGCACAGTCATTCATGGTGGCCTGGTATAAGTGAATAGAGCTTTGCATGTTCTCAAGGCCTGTTAGGGATGGTCAGATTGCTGCGGGTGCCAAGGTCTGGTGCCTACTGCTGGGTTTAATAATTTTGCCTCATTTTACAACTAAGTGATGTTAAACATTATCTCCCAGGCACAGAGATACTTCTTAACTGTATGAGCAGTGTTTGACCACTTCGCTTGCTTGAGAGTTGAACAGCTTTGTATGACACATGTATCATTTTCAGGGAAAGCTATGGTTTTATTGACATAAAAATCATAGCTATTTTGGGCTAATTTTAACTCTGGCACATGGAGATGTGCTGGCCAGTGACTACAGTGGGTTCGCATCTGCTTTTTTTCAGACCTGAAGTTATCACATTAACCTTGCTTCCCTTAACATTCACCTTGTTTCATTTCTTATGAGTTGTAATGAAACAGATTGCTTTCCCCAAATCATTAATTCAGGATGAAACTTCAGCTGAACTCCAAAGTCTTAGGAAATTTAGGCAGATGAATAAATGTATGAAAGCTCCAAAGACAGAATTGCTTGTCTGCCAAGTCACTTCCTTGAGATTAAAAGATTCTGTCATTTAATTGAAATAAATTATTGCTTAAAAATCACCAACCAAAGACTCAATAAAGTGACTTCTAGGATTAGCAATCTTTTGAAGATGACAATACACCCCTGAATAAAATCCATATTTATTTTAAATGTCAAATTAAATGAGACTATTGAAGAGTTTTTGCACTTCGCCCATACTTCATTTTGTTTCCATGCCCTACTTTTGAACTTACTTAAATTAATGTAGTTAGAACCAAGTCCTCTGAAGATAGTGAAATTACTGTAGCAAATAACGCTGTAAGGAAGAGGAGGATCAGGCATGTATGTGTAATATCAAAAGAATTCTTCATGAAACTGCTTTTACAAGGAACTATGGAAAACCATAAATTAAAAATTAGGCCACAAGACAAGACTTTCAGAAATGCTGCCAGAAAAAGAAATCACTGTTACTGTTGGTAGTGTTAATGGCTACCACCCACTGCCCATTTGATGTGTACACAGTCATGGGTCTGGTTAAAGTTACTGACTTAATCATCTTTTAATCAAGCTATATGTAAGTGGCATTAAATGTCCTTCTTCACAGTGATACCTAGACATGGTAGGAAGCTAGCTGGATGCCTAGTAAAGCCAGATTATTATATTATTATTATTTTTGATTACAGTTGTAAGCTAAAAGCATACATTGAAAGTATGCACGTGTGAGTGCCCAAACCAAAAAGCTAGGACAGTAAGAATGGAAAATCAGCAAACGAACAAGAGAAGAGGTGTGAGTACGGCCTCAGCAGATGCAAAGAACAAGCCCTTTGTTATAAAACATGCTGGGGAGGCAGCTTTGCACTTGTCATCAAGAGCACACTCGCAGTGAAGCTAGCCCATCTACAGGCTTGCTGCTGCAGAAGGGGAGACTTCTTGTGCCTTCCCTGCGTGAACCTTCCCCTACCTGCTTGTCCTTGATTTCAGGGTAAGCTGATTTAGCTCACTGGCTGGGGGGGGAAATCACCTGTGTACTTGTGTACTTTTCTGCTCTTTTATAGTTTCAGTCTATTCACTGTGGGATCAGATGACTGTGAAAATAGGATTTACCGGGAGGGTGGCAGGAGCAGAAGGTCAGGGCCTCCTGCTCTGATCAGCAGCAAGATGTTAGTTCAGCTTCAGTCATTGCGATAAGCTGTACCCTCAGCTGTGTTAAGGGCATGGGTGGAGAAAGTGCATTGTGGATTGTTATAACAACTTAGCTTTTAGGCTTTTTCTGCTTGTTCTAAGTTCATATTTTTCAGTAAGTGCCAAGACTTCTAAATAAGGACTCAAAGAAGCAGCAAAAGCTCTACCTTCATACAAGAACTTTCACCCTAAAAAAGAATGTTTCTCCCCACAGATAAGTATAGGTATTTAGCCTGTCCTCAGAGGAGATCTTAGTGACCTGAAAAACATCTTCTAGTTTGCCGTTTTGAGGACAGGCTCATGGTAGTCTTATTAAAGGTCTTATGCTTGTGGGGAGAATATTTCTGGCCATGCGACGCTGAAGTAGCAGAAGGTAACAAACCTGGGAGAGCAGGAACATAGATGCTGCTTCCCAGGTGTTCATAATCTAACAGAAGGCAGAGAAGGTGTCCGTATCGTGTGTTTCCCATGGTGGTGCTATCTGGTTCTTGCCCAGCCTGGTCAGGCTGTCCCAGCCCCAGCTCACTCCTTGTGCACCTTCAGTGTGTACAGAGGCAGCAGGGTGGTAGCTCTTCGGTGAGATTCAGTCTTCTGACTCTGTCAGGCTCCTTAGGTTGCTGTCCTCACGGCATCTTCCTTAAAGACGGCTAAATGGAGTGATGAGTGACAGTAGTTCATCCTTCTCGTTCTCTGTTCATCACTTACACAAAAACTGATGCTTGACGTTTAATTTCCCCTTGCATTCCTCTTTTTGTTTTACCAGCAATGATTTTAGCATAGACTTTGAATAGTAGCAGTAGATTTATCGGTCTGGATGTGTCTAATCTTCTACAGTGTTTGTTGAGTGTTTGTGAACAATATTGTGCAGTAAGTTGAAATGGGTTTTTTGATACCTTGAACAATTCAGAGTGCAGGCTCTTGATGAGACAGCATCATGTTTAGGAAGAAAAAGCTTAAAATATACAGTACAAATCTTTACCTCCTGAACTAAGGATAACTGGTAACAGAAGTAAATTATTTTCTTGTGTGTGTGAACAGAATTAACTTTGCGAGTGATTAATCACTACTGTTAACTGAAAATGTTAGGAATTGTAGAAACTCATCTTCTACTCTGGACCCAGAAGAATATTTGTTCTAGTGTTTGCCGATGACACTGTTGGGTCTAGCAATGAATTAGGGTCCTATACATAACTTTGTGGAACTTGAATCCGCTGTATTAGCAACTAAGGGCTGTATTTTAGCCAATTCAGAGCCTGTATAGAAATAAAATGCATGGCCTGATGACAAACTACAGGTCAATATGAGAATCAGGAATGCAACAATATCGCCTCTTCTCTTGCAGAGAATAATTCATGCAAAGGAATGCATACACTGCGGTTTAGCAGGTTGAGTTTTAATGCTGGGCTTGCTCCACTCTTCTGCTGCCCATCTGCTGACTGGCTGTACTCCTTACTTGTGCTTTTAATTAAAAATTTTAAAGGTCTTCGGTTTTTAACTTGTGCTACCTGTATGAGGTGGGTGATAGGAAGCTGATTATTCCTGATATACAAGAAACTGCTAGTTATTCTCTCTCTGGTCCTATAGTGTTTGCTGAACACTGTGGGGGATGGGGAAGAACTGTACAGAAGCTATTACAGCTGCTGCATGCTGCTGTTCTCTGCTGAGGTAATTGTCTGGTGACAGTCCTAAAGGTCCTTGTATCACAGTGGCTTTGTACTAGTCTGCTGATGCAAGGTCTTGTATCTCCCTCTCTTCATGGGCAGTGATCTAGGACAAAGATGAGGAAGCAAGAAGAGGAGGCATCTAGTGTGAGGTACTTCTTCGCTTGAAGCTCCTAAATTATCTTCCGTGGGTAATTTATTGGTCAAATCAACACAGGTACGTTACACTCAAGAGAGTATATTAATGTTAATGTGGTGAATATTTGGGACTGACATCTCATTCATGTTTATTGGAAAACAAAAAAAAAGGAAAATACAATGTCAATAGTACTATATAAAGCATAGGGATAGCATATCTTGTTTTTCATCTCCTTATACTAAAAAAATTTCTAATGCAAATTTGCTTAAAAATCCATTTTCCATACAGATACTGCAATGTGTTGGACCACTTCCTTTCTGTTTGAATGCCAACATTTGAGAATACTAGATCTGAAAAGCCTTGTGTAAACTACACTGAATAACAGAGCATACAATAATGAGGCAACATACATGATGTTCTCCCAAGTGAAAATGATACTGAATGCTCAGTAAAAAATGTTGGATGTCTGTTAGAGATCCAAATTAGCAGTGTGGTAAGGCTATCTTATAAAAGTATTTAATCAGTTCTCGAAGGTCTATGAGAGAACAGGTTTCTCTGAGGATATTTGCTCTAGGTACATCTGCTGCAGTAGCATGCCCAGCCTCTTGTATGTACTTAGATGTCTCGGGATGTATCCTTTGAAGAGGGATGCCAGTAGTCAGTGGGAACGTAGGACGGAAGCGTTGATAAGTTACCAAGAGTGTTGGGTTAGACACAGTTCTGAGCTCAGGATCAAGTATTAGTGTAGCTGGGATATAGAGGAGATTGTAGGATACACAGGGAAGCATATAGAGGCTGTATAGACAGACACTTATTTCTGTGACTCTAGCAGAAAAGATTATGCTTATCTTTAATTGGGCTCTGTAAGTAAGCCTAGCTCTGGAGTTAGAGTATGCAGAAGGCATGAATGGGGAAAGACTTTCAACAGGGTGTGAAGGAGAAGGATTGGAATAAAAATAGTTGTGATGTCTCGGGGTAGAAGTGGTGGTAGGGTTATGGAGTACTCGGGGAAGAGATGGGAACTCTATATGGTACTACATCCTTGCACATACAACTAGCATCTATTTCCCTCCCTATTTTAATCAGATGGTAGGAAATCAGAAGAATTTTTTATTTAATTACCTAAAGTAATTCAAATGAGATCTGTCCTTAAAGGACAAGGGCTCACAATCACAATTTAGATGAAGAATGTTTTAGCGCATATTTCACTCAGTGCCATTTTTGCCTGTCAGGATTGTTTCAGGTCCCCTTACCTCTTCTAATTTTACCATCTCTCTGTTTTCATTCATTTTGCTACCCCAAACTAATCTTCCCAATATTGTTTTTCTGTCTCCTAGATCCACAGAGTATAGTACTTGCCTGATGCTGGAACACATGAATTACATTTAAGTGTTGTTCTCTTGTAGCCACAGGCTTCTGTATGTCTCCTGAGCAGTAGTAAGTCCAGTGTGAAACACTGTGCACCCTATAGCTGGGGAGAGAAGTGAAGGGGGGAGCAAGGGTGTAGCATATGTTGGCAACTTCTGGGGCTGGTCCCAGTTCAAAGAATAGTCCTGAGAAAAGCAGTGAATGGATATGAAGAATGTTTATTCTAAATCAGATCCTGGTTTTCCCCTCTGTTTACCAAGATTAGCAGATGCCTTCTTTCTAGGAATATAGCCTAGACAATCTGGTGTTTTCTGCGGAAGTTGTAATAACATTAAGCTATAAATACCTTAAATGATTATAGTATTTCAGTATTTCATTTAAACAATTACAACAAAAAATACTGTCATTGCTTTTGCAAACTCTGAGTTGCAAGGAAATATTCTGGGACCTTAGCAAAAGGTGACACAACTTGTGTTTGTGGACTAAATATTATCGTATTGTATTTCTCCTCACCTGTTTGAAGTTGCTGGGTGAACATAAGTCCATAAAAAATGAAAAAACATAAATATCGCTTGCTTGACTAAATGATATTTAAAAAAAAAAAGTTTTTTACTAAACAAATAGAAATTCATCTAGTTAGAAAAATTGCAGCAAAACAGTCTGATGTTAGTACAAAGAAAACAGCAGATGATACCAATTGTCCAACTATCCATAGCAATTTGTAAATAATGCTCTTTATGCTAGCAGAGAACGAATCATGATGGAAATGTAATTTTAAAAAGCAAAACAAAAAACAAGATTTCAAATAAAATCTCACATGAGAGCCAGAGATCATGCTGCTGTTCTGTGAAAATTAACAGTGTCATTCCTTCTCAAGCACATTATATATGTTCTTAGTGCTGTCTTAAATGCTAGCCTAAGTCATCTTCAGCTTTCCCAATGCGAAGTGATTCTTACAGGTGGTGGAAAGATGTGATGTGATACAAGCCTTAGCCTAGAAACCTCGCAGTCTTTAACTGCACAATTTCATTCCAAAAATGGGGTGAAGACCCTATTTTTTTTCAGAGTTTGAGTGCTGCTCAAAATTTTTCAGACCTCGTTGCATCAATGCTGGAATTGCTGCTGGATTAGCTAGAATTAGTGCTGCATTGAAGGCTGCTGTGACTGGATGTGGTGTTGTGAGGCTGATTTTTGCCTTTCTTTCTTTGCTCCAGCTCTTGTGGCTACTTGCTATTGAAATATCACAAATTAATTTAGATTGAAAAGGACCTTTGGGGGTCATCTAGTCCAACATCCTGCTCAAAGTAGGGCTGATCTTCAAGATATATCAGCTTTCTCAGGACCTTGTCCTGTTAGTGTTGGAAATTTCCAAGGATGGAGATTTCCCAGGTTCTCTAGTTAACTCCTTCCAGTGCTTGATCACTTGGTGTCTTGCTGTAATTTGGGACTGTGACCTCTTGTTCTTTCATTAGGCATCTGAGAAGCTCCATCTATATTTCCCCTGTTAGGGCCTAGAAGACTGCAATTAGAGATCCTGGTAGCTGCCTCCTTAAAGCTGAAGGAGCCCAGCTTCCTCAGCTGTTCCTCATGCATTATGTGCTCTTTCACCATTTTGATGGCTCTCCTGTTTAACGATATTTCTTTTGTATCTCAAGGCTCAAAAACGAGCACACAACTATGAAATGCAGCTTCAACAATGATGACTAGAAGGGAATAGTCACTCCCATCAAACCAGTGGCTATGCTTTTGCTAATGCAGACCAGTCTGCAGTTAGCACTCACTACTGCATAGGCACACTACTGACTTGTGTTCAACTTCTTGTTCACCAGACTCCCACTTTCCTTTCTCAGTGCTACTTAGTCTGCCAGTCCCCAGCCTGAACTGTTTCATATTTCATATGCTGTTTCCATGCAAGACTTCGGATTTACCTTGATGAAATTCATGAGGGTGTTGTCAACCCATACCTTTGCCTCGTCAAGGCCCCACTGAAGGGCAGCCCAGCCCACCAGTGACAAACATAACAATTCCACTTGGCTGAGCTTAGGTAAACGAGTTATGAGCAATGTACTTCAGTTTGCTGCTCCAGCAACTTCCTGAAGGACAAAGCTGTGTCTTTCAGAGATCTGGCAAGGTGAAATCTTGGCTTCTGGCCTTTTCCACTTGGCTCCACAGTTTGTGGGGTTGCCTTGATGTTCCCTGTAGCTCATTCAGCTTTTGCCTTTTTGTACTTTTTGAGGAATTCCTCAATCATTACTGTAACTGAATTCCAAGCTAATATTATCTGCGTTGCTAGCCTCTTATAGAATTAATCAATGACATCAAAAGAAGGTTTTACATTTGTATATCACCAAATTCTTTCTTCAGAGATCAATGGCATCAAGGAGTTACTGCATTTAGATTTGAGTCTCAAAAGGATTAGTCTGACAAGCACTTGCTGGCAGGGGTTGGACTTCGCATAAAAGGAGGGTTAGCTGACTTTGACCTTTGTGTTTAGAGCATTAGCTGATATTTAGAGCTTCATGTTTGTGTCTCTTCTCAGCTTGAGGTAGTTCAGTCCTGCCACTCAGAAGAGTTTTTTAACTGCCAGGACCAAGATGGTCTGGACAAGGTACACTTCTACTTTTCTGCTAAAGGTGTCCTGAAATTATTTGAGTTAAATTAAAAGCAGATGTTCAGATGGAAAAAAAGGTATTTTCCTCTCAGGTCCTTGATGCCTGTTTTTGTGGTTTATATTAAAAGGAAACAAAATCATCCCACACAAAATAAACATTTTTCATTAAGCAGAAGAAATATCTTTTAGAAGACATTACTCAATCATAAATATTTTCTTGAAGGCTAAAGTCCCAGAGTGACTAATGTTAATAGGAGTACTTTCAGAAACTCTGTGAGGTTTTAAAATGGGGCTTATTTGCAAATGGCAGGGAATTAAATTATTTATAACAGATTAGAGCTGTGCCAATATCCTGTCTGTTTTATTATTTCTAAATAAAAAGCAGTGCTGTTGTGTTCTTTTGCACAATCTGTGTGTCGCTTATAACACAGATATCTTATAAAAATGTGATTTATTGGAAGAAAAGGATTGTCTCTATGCTGAACTAATACTTCATATCAGATTAATTTCCACAGGTGTCTCATAAGATAGTCATATTGTTTTACATGCTTTTGGTTAAATGGCCTTAGGAATCACAGCATCCTATTTGCTGGACCCTAAGAATTTGTAATTAAGAACTTCAATATTTACTGAAGATGAGAAAGTACAGGAACTAATGCTGCAAAATGTTTTGTTTTGTTTTTTTGAAAAGGCCAAACTAGACTGTTAAATGACATTTCAAGGTGTGTGTGCAAATTCACTGACAGTGATAAACCAAGAATTGCATTAGAAGGCAAATTATTTCTACTCGGTGAGGAATGTGGGGGCTACTAGCATAAAGTTGCTCATAATATACCTGATGGAGTTAATGCACAAACAAGTTGAAAAACCACCAAAACAAGACTCTTTAGAGTCTCTTAAATTGTCAGGAGCTAGTGAAAAGAACTACTAGTACTTTGTTAGCTGTGAGCAAATCTGTTTTCCATATGTTGTGATATAGAGCAGAAGTACATGGCACTCAGAAGTTGATTATCAATAGTCTATGTATCAAGTCTTAAGTACTAAAAAAGCCTTTTGTGTTTTAACATTCAAATCAACATACAAACTTGAGAACTAATTTCTCTGAGTAACACTGCAAATAACTCATGTAGTATAATTTTTCTAAATTTGTTTTCTATTATGATCTCAATTCATTAATTATGTTCTTATTTGTTTCCAATGTTTATGGTTGAATGCACACTGTTCATAGTTTATGAATGAAGTAAATTCACAGAAGTGGTTACAACAAAACGAAGAAAGTGGACAAATTTTCTGTTTTCCTTCCCTCAATAGAGTTTTGTTATCATAGTGAATTTAAAGCATGAGGAGTTCTGAAATCTGGAGGTGTAGATGTTTTGTCATATCTGCTTCTAACTGTTATCTGTTGAAAAATTCTGGTAAGCTGAGCTTAAAGTGAATACGCTTTTGTGGTTAGGGGAGTCATATGATGATTTCCCCCCACCCCCCCCAACTCAGGCACATGCTTGCATGCTAACACACCGTATGCCACCCAAATCCATGTTAATATTGTGCATTTTATGATTAATACCCATCTTTGCCTGTCTCTCTTCTTCTTTGGTGTGGGTGTGAGTCTCCTATCTTCCAACACAAGTAGTAACTTACACTACATTTTGAGCATGCTGGAAGCTGGTACTCGCTCAGTCTCACATCAGTTTGCATCTAGCAGTGTTAAGTAGAAGGCAGTGGGAGAATCTATCCCAGTTTGTTTCACTGGTTTTCCTGTTGCTAGGAAATACAGTCTCCACTGTGCCTGAGGAAGAGACTGTTCTGTGGTCTCGTGAACTGCCACCTGAGATGTTATCACCATGTGCTTCTTAGCTCGGCAAGTTGTATTGTGCTTCCAGCAATATTTGCTGAAGAGATCAGTGGGGTGGTGGGTGTTTTTGTCTACTTGTGGGTTTCTTTTTTATGATTAGTATATAGAAGTCTGCCGGTAAACTGTCATATTCTTGAAGCTGAGATCTGGGGTGTCAAATAGTGCTGCAAGAAGATCCGTGGCAACCAGCAATACAGTTGTCCTCCTCCCTCTGTCCCTGCCTGTGCATGCACACACTGACACACACACACACACATACATACATCCTGATTTGCCAAAGTGGAAACGACAGCGTGAACTCTTTTCATCCACTTCAGTGTGAGGTCAACAGACTTCTATTTGAATGACTATAAATATTGGCTGTAGTTTGTCAACTTGCTTTACATGAAGTGGGAACCACTCACATAAACTCTTCTCCCTGGGCTGTGGAAAGGTAGCAGCCAGGTGATGGTTTCTGACCACAGCCTAAGTAGAAAACGTTTTTCCTGGCACTACTGTTCCATCTGGTCTACAGTACCGGAGTGTGTCTGCTCTCGTATTTTCTCAAAACCTTGAAATCCTAATAGAGGCTTGCTAGTATGCTCTCTCACTACTGGTTTTAAAATGGATGTTGTGCCTCCCTCCTGCACCAAATCTTTCCCCAACTGTCAATTTTTATGCAGTTTCAGGTAGCCAACAGAAAACCTATTTAGGTCTTTCCTACTGCACCACTACTTTGGACCAGAAGACTTGATGACAGTAACATCTTTTCTCCCCTTGAGGCATTCTGAGTGTTGTATTTAAGAAAGACATTTGAAATCTATTAAGGTATTCAGACCACTGGCTCATTTTGAGAATGGTTTACGTGGGCAGAGTCACTGTCAATTTAGTATTTCACCTGGTCAGGACTTGCACATTTTCCTTCAGTTTGTTGCCTAAAAAAAACCAAGAAAATTTTTACTCATTCACATCATTTCTTTTAACTTTATGATGCCACAGTAAGAAATAAAATCGTTCCACAGCTGTACAAATTACTTTTTGTCACTTGAGAAGGTAGTGTCAGCCATGCTTGACAAAATGATTAAAATCATCCTATTAGTGTTTTATACCATTTCAACCTGTTAGAATTCTGGGTGACAGTCAGTACTTATTTGGCAAAGGGCTGTCAAAAATCTGCTCAGTTCCCTGTGCAATCTTAAAACAATTTAGCTCTGTTGGAGTACATAGTGTAACAGAAAGCAGGCTGTCTCAAGGAGCTTGATATTTGTATGATTTAGAAAAAAAATTTTTTTAAATCTCTGGGCAAGTTACGACTGAGTGAGTCTGGCAAAATCAGGGAGATTTTTAAGGCAGGGAGGTCTTTGTAGATGGAAAAACTGATCTGTTTGTCTATCCAGGTACTAACTATTCAGTAGGGTTTAGTCCTTTAGAGTTTAGTTCAGCCATTTTTAGTAGAGCTTGGACAAGTCAAAAAAGCCAGTTTACACAGCTGTGAATTCTACTTACACATATGAGCTTTGCCTACAAGTTAGCGGTGCCTAGCAGAGCATTATGTGCCAAACTAGTAGCAGCAATCAGTGAGGTGCCAAATATAACCACAGTGTGAAGGTAACTGGACAAATGACAGAGGATTCAGTGGTCTGGAACTTCATGGTGCATCAGTGAGATCTCTGTGGACTTGGGTTATACACACCAGCAGGAATTACTAGTTCAGCAAGACATGTCTGAGGGAGTTCATGTTGGGATTTTATTATGAAGGTGAGTAGCACTCAGAGATACTACTTTGGGTTACTACCCTTATAGTTCACACTGGGTGGCAAACAGGCAAATGGGTTTGTTGTCTGTCACAAGCATATACCACATTTAACAAACTAAATTAGATAACTAAGGAAGAGAATTAGGATGACCTAACTAGGCCAAGATGGGCAAGGTAGCAGGTCTTAGCTTCTAGCATGGATTGTTTGCAGTTTCCAGGCTTGCACTGGATGTATTTGCTTTTAAACATGTGGGAGGTTGATCTGGGGTTGACTGTAGATTTGATCTATGCACTCTGTGGGCACTTCACCTGCATACAGCCCAGCTCTATTTCACTGTTGTTCTTCATGTTCTGTTTTTTATGGAACATGAGGAGGGAACGCCCAAGGGCTGATGCATCAAGGTGAGTAATACTTCGCTCTTGGCAAGCTTAATTAAGATTCTCTGTAGCTTCTCCAGGGGGGAAGAGTATTGGTCATTCTGCTTACAGAAATCCCATACTATGCTGTTGAATGCAGGCATTGAGGATTTCTCTGGCAGTCTGCTAGCCTGTCATATCTTGGAAAGGAACATTGTTAACTAGGTTGCAATTTGCAGCATGGAAGCAATGTCTTGCTTGCATAGCTTTAAAGCCAGAGAAATTTAGTGTCCATGGGTGAATGTGACAGGACCGTTGCCATGAGTCAGATAAATCCACCATTCCATGGTTTTGAAGTGGTTCCTAATCTCTACTAATTAGCTCCCTGGAATATAAAACCCAACCAGATCACAGTGTGTTTGAACCAGGGTGTTCAGTCTCTTGGGTGGCACAGACCACTTTGCTGCATTTTTTTTTTTTTAATTATTTTAAAAGTCCCTCTTTTCCAAAACATTTACAGAAATCGTAAATTGTTTGGAGCATTGTACTTCTCATGTGAATAACAGTTTATTGTGACAATTTGCACTGCATGAAATATGGTGGCCAATGGGGTCAGGAGAAGGCTTGAGTGCTGCAGGCATTGCAGGCATATTCCACCTACTGGAGAAATCCACTCTCAGGCATAACTAAGGCAAGCCCAAGTCACCATTCAAAATTTGCTTTTCAGCCAGGGAAGGGGAGGAATATACTGGTATTTGGGGGAAAAAGAGCAAGGGTCATAACTGATACTTAGATTTTGAGGGGTTTTGGTACCTGTCAACTGGGAATGGCTGTGCCTACTCATGCACTGAATATCATACCATATGAGTAGTGGTTAAAATAAAATTGTAAACTGTTGTATTCTCTCCATACTGTTGCTTTTCCCAGGTATTAAGGGAAAAAAAAGGATGATGTTTACCTGTGCTGATATGCACTCTATCCATTTCCAGCCTGAGATTTCTATAAAATGGTGAATTACTGTAGTCTGGTCCTATGTTAATTTAAGCCAAATTAGAACATACCGTGACTTTAATTTGGCTTTTATGGGCTAACTTAAATAGTAGCTTATCCAAATGATTATGGGATGAGCTTCAACAAGGCCAAGTGCCAGGTCCTGCACTTGGGCCACAACAACCCCATGCATCGCTACAGGCTTGGGGAGGTGTGGCTGGAGACCTGTCTGGAAGAGAAGGATCTGGGGGTTCTAATTGACAAACAGCTGAACATGAGCCGGCAGTGTGCCCAGGTGGCCAAGAAAGCCAACGGCATCCTGGCTTGTATTAGAAATAGTGTGACCAACAGAAGCAGGGAGGTGATAGTCCCCCTGTACTCTGCACTGATGAGGCCACACCTTGAGTACTGTGTCCAGTTTTGGGCACCTCAATACGAGAGAGATATCGAGGTGCTGGAGCGAGTGCAGAGGAGGGCAATGAAGCTGGTGAAGGGCCTGGAGAACAGATCCTATGAGGAGAGATTGAGGGAGCTGGGACTCTTCAGTTTGAGGAAGAGAAGGCTGAGGGGAGACCTCATCACTCTCTACAACTACCTGAAAGGACATTATAGAGAGGTTGGTGCTGGTCTCTTCTCACAGGTGATTAGTGACAGAACAAGGGGGAACGGCTTTAAACTGCAACAGGGGAGGTTTAGGCTGGACATTAGGAAAAAAATTTTCACAGAAAGAGTGGTCAGACAGTGGAACAGGCTGCCCAGGGAGGTGGTGGAGTCACCATCCCTGGATGTGTTTAAGGGTCATTTAGATGAGATGCTGGGGGGATATGGTGTAGGGGAGAACTTTGTAGAGTAGGGCTGATGGTTGGACTCGATGATCCCAAGGGTCTTTTCCAACTTGAATGATTCTATGATTCTATATTATTCCTCCTTAAATTAGTTTAGTAGAGTGTTGTTCACTACAGGCAAAATTCAACTGTTTTACATAACAAAAATATTTTAATTAAAAATCATAGATGTGTGATGAAGACTATTACACCAGATTTTCTTGACCTTTGGGTCAAGAAATTTATTTTTGCTACTCTTAATTCATTAAGCCCTTTTTAAACTCTTGTTTTGTCAGTTGTATTGTTCTTCTGACCTGTGTCTGCATTTGCAAAATTCTTGTTGGCAAATTAAAATTTAAAAAAAAAAAGGAATTTCAAACAATATTGCTTCAGGAAAAGCCATGCAGGGAGCTAAGCTACTTGTACCACTTAGCACTCTTCATGAAGAACACCATCCTCTAAAGGAAAAGAGTAAAAGAGTTTATCTTATTTTCCAAAAATACCAGATGCTTTCTGACCTTTTAATAAAACTCAGATATATTCTCAAGAATGCCACTGACATCGTTGTGATATCTTAAGAGATCGTCTCATGTCTTCCAGTTAAGTGACTTTCATAAGCTATAAGAACAATTCTGAAGGGCCTCGGAGTCATCTGTGACTCTTGACATCTCCAGTGAATGCTTATTTAGAAACTTCTGTGGTTGTGCACAGTGAGAGACAGGCCTTGTTGCTGTATGATGGAGGCACATACAACAGACTTTATTTCAACATGACACTTAACCATAAAGATACCGAGGAGCTCTTTTTCCATATCTTTTCACACTCAGAACAACGTCTTATTTTAATTTCACATCAGAAAAGTATCAAGAAAGATTTATCTTCCCCCTCCCTTATGAAAATAAAGTCTTTTTCAGGAGTGAGTAGGTCATGGGAAAGCATTCGTATAGCAGACTTCCCCCACAACTGATTCAAAATACCATTGCACTCCTATCTGGGTTTCAGCTTATTACTCAAGAGTGGGATGGCAGGCGTACTATGATGTACATTGCTGTTATTTCAAATGTTTTGTGCTAGTACACTTCTGTTTTCTTCTATCTGCTCAAACTTCCTGGTTGTTATTTATAAACTTGGATTTTCTCCTTGTATGTTCTCTTCTCTTATTTCAGTCCCTTCTTTTATTTGCTGCAAGGGGCACAGCTGCAGTCAAAAGGAGTTTCACATTTTCAGTACACAACAATTTTCAGTGTACGGGAAAGAAGCAAGTCAACAGTTGAGATGGTGACCCTTCCCTGCATTAGGTGATCTTTTCTTCTCCCAAAGTGACCCGAGCAAAAACCAATCCTCCTATTGAAACCAAGTGCATAGTCAGTAGTAGACATAAGAAAAGGAGTACACTGGTAAAACTCGACTCTTTAAAGGCAGTTTCAGAAAATTTATTTTACTAAACATAGAATGAAAAACTTCTGTATTAAGTTTTGATGTATTATTTTCAATTGTTCATGCTGAAAGTCATATCCTTTGCAGTGTTCATACTCTAGATCTGGAAAAGAAAACCAATTCTCATATTTAAATGACACATCTTTTCACTTTTGTGACTTCTTCCCTATATCTAAAAAGCACAGGGAATGGAATGAAAGGAAATCTAACCAAAATAGTCCAACAGAGTGTGACTATGAAAACATAGGCTATTTATGGTAGTGTAATAATAAATGGTAATGAATGAAGGGAAGAAAAAGAAAGATGAAGCAAGTACAAAATTGAACAATTGACATTAGTGACTCTGTGCTGAGCGTGCCAAATTTATCTCCCTTAGCTCTTCATTTTGTACTTGAGCTGCAACTGGCAAATGCCTTGTAAATCTACTACAGCACATGTCTTTCTCTCAAAATGAGAAGCAACAAAATAGTAAGTAGTTTGCAACAATAAATTTAAGTGATAATGATCTTGGGGCTGAAGCATATGAAACAATTAGCACCTTTTGAGGTTACTTAAATGCAAAACCACAACTGATTTCCTGGGGGAATTTTTAAAAGTATTTTGATGCAAATAAAGAACAGAGATATTTTCCTCATTTGTTGACTAATTAAAATTAATTCTTTGCTTTGTTAGAAATCATTGTGATGTTGAACTTATTTTGGTAAAAATTGGAAGAGCTAGAGAAAATTGAGCCATCCTATTCTCAACAACAGGACATGTTATTTGTTTTCTAAATATATTTGAATATATTATTTTTCCTACACTATTCCTCTGGATTTTTATGTTTTTCCATAAATCCACCTATTTCCATAAAACATAATAGCAATGGAGCAGTAGAGATTACGCAGGGAGAAAGAAGCAGAAGTGAGAAAGGCATTGGGTTCCCTGTTGATACTGAATGTACCAAAATATCTAATAAGTGTTTGAGCACTGAGATGTTGGAGAAAACAGTACAGTACTAAAACTTAGTTTTGATTTTTATATAGTTATGCTATAAAACTGTGAATGTCCATGTGCAACTTTAAGGATACTTGGAAAAATTTCTAATTCAAAATGACATTGTGTGTGTGAACACCCATTTTAATCAACACTGCTCATTAGAAAACACTGTAAAACTGTCTTGTGTAATATTATTGGACTGATGCGGAAGTGAATGAGTTAAATAAAATGGACTGTATGTTGTAGGTGAGCAAATACAGTGTGGATGTTATAAAATCCTCTCTGGCCCAGGAGTATTTGAATCGACACCAATTTGATTCTGGTTAGATAATGGGTCCAGCTGCAGAATAATCCAGCAGAACTCAATAACTTATACTGTGGGACCTGACTAATTGCTCATATTGCACAATAGGATCTCTCGAAGGCCCAAATGTTAGCTTTCCATTAGTGATTCAGAATGAGATGTTGATGTTTTGAATTCATGTTCACCATCTTACAGATATCCTGGCCAGTGTTACCTGAATTATGAATTTCATTGCTATGCAGCCCTAGAACGACTCCTCCATTTGATCAGTGGTACAGCCAGAAAAAAGGATACAGTGGACCCTATCTAAAATTACTCAGGTGTGGGGTCCTCCACAGCCTACAGGGTGGGTATCTGCTCCACTGTTGTCTTCCATGAGCTGCATGGGGACAACCTGTGTCACCATGGTCCAGAGCGCTGGAGCACATCCTCCTCCTTCACTGACCTTGGTGTCTGTAGGGCTGTTTCACTTGTTCCACTTTTTTTTTTTTCCATTCCTCTTTGACAGCTGCTTTGCAGTAGGTTTTTTACCCTTTCTTAAATGTGTTATCACAGAGGTTCCACCAGCATCACTGATGGGCTCAGCTTTGGGCAGTGGTGGGTCTGTTTTGGAGCTGGCCAGAACTGGCTCTGTTGGATGTGGGGGCAGCTCCTGGTGTTTTGTCACTGGAGCCACCTCTGCAGTTCCCCTGCTACCAAAACCTTGTCGTGTAAACCCAATGCAGTTTCATTATTGAAAAGGAATGATTTTCATACCACAAATACACAAAATGTTCCTTGATGATCATCTGAACTTCTGTCTGTGTAACAGGTACAGATCAAGGAAAGGCTTCAACTTTCTTTGAAGAAAGACTTCAGCTTCCAGTCTGAATGCAGGTTTACTGTGAAAAGAGGAAATCAGTTTGATCTCTGCTATTATTGCATATTTAATCATGGTGGAAACTTAGGCAGAGTCAGTTTTCATTACACAGGATTTATCTATTTGTTACACTCCACCTCCATCTCATATTTGAGTTCTTAAATTGGAATCATCCAGTGTAAATGTTATATACTTGAAGAAATAGTGATGAGACAGAAAATATAAGTCATATAAATGAACACACACCCCCCCCCCCCCCCCCAAAGAAAAACCAGATTAAAAAAATGGAGAGTATATATACTCCTCTTATAAGGAGAAACAGGAAACTTAAACTTTTGTTTATCTTGCCGGGGTGGACTTGGTTCCCAGATAGTGAACCAAGAAAAAGAGAATTATGTTGAGCAAGAAGCTGAGTCTTCACAACGTGTTTAGACAGCCTCTTAGGAAATGAGTCAATAGAAGAGTGATTACCCATGCTATGGAGTCAGTTACTTAAAAGGCAGGTGGCACCTGAGGCAGAATATAAACTATTAAGTGGGATGCCATGTATCAGTACTTTAGTGGTAGCACCTGGTGAACTATTCCCTGCACAGGAGACGTCAGATAAAGGAGTTGCTAGGTAAAGTCTCAAAGTGTGTCAAGAGATGTCAAGGTGAGGGGGTTAATTTACTTGGAAATATTTCACTGAATAAAGTCAGCCTCTGCTGTGTCCACTCCTTCTAAACCAAAACAAAATCTGATTGCTAGTAGTTAGAAGATGATAGAGAAATCCTATACAGAAGAGCCCACAGTTTGGGATGAGTTAACCTCAGTTTTAAGACACAAAACTTTGGTGTAGTTGTTGGAGGGGGTTGCTTTTGGTTTTGTTTTTCAAATGCAGAACACAGGGATCGCTACAGTGGTTCAGACCAGACTTGGTGAAAATACTCAGCATTGTCCTGGAGCAGCTGATTGGCAGGACAGGGCCAGATTTTAATCCTGCTTCCCCAGAACACTGTCCTAGCCACCAATGATCTGTGATTCAGGAGTTTCGTGAGAAAATCACTGTCTCTCTCAAGAAGTTTTGAATTGTTTTTTGATCTATGAACTAGTCCAATTTCTTTCAATGTATTTGGGAACTTTTAACATTCATAATCCCCTGGCAAGATGTTTCACACCTACTTCGCATGGTGTGAGGAAGTTTAGAATAAATGAAGGGAAGTGCTTTTTGTTTCAATGGATAATTACATTGTCACCAGATGTGGTTGTCAAAGTGGTGATTCCAAGAGCAGTTGTCAAACTCATGGAAAGAAAATCCAGTTACAACAATTAAATGCAAAAATATAAATGATTGCTTTGAAAGTACCTAAGTTGCAGATACTTGAAAACAGAGAAGCATGCCCTGCCCATAAACCCAGGCAGAGGATGTTAACCTGATTGACCTTTGTTGTAGTTCAGAGCAGTTGTCCATATGTTCTTCACTGAATTGTCTGTATTGCTTGATAACTTTTAAAGAAGTGAATGAAAATTGAATGAAAATTAAATGAAAATAATTTTTGGTGTTCCTCATCTCTTAGCTCCTTTCAAGCTGATAGTCTAATGTAGAGTTAGTTCCTGAGCAAGATTTTGCAGAGGATAGGAATAAGGCTTTGTACTTCTCTCTGTTCAGGGAAGTCTCATCATATATTTATGAGCACTTTCTTCTCTTTCCAATGATATTCTGTGCAGAGTGCTGCTGGAAGCACTCGTATCTCTTGAAAAAGTTTGGTATTTTATGATGCAGATGACAGCTGTTGGTTATTCTCTCTCATCATAACAGATCTCTAACCTCAGTAGTCAATAGCTCAATAGATACCAAAATTGTTCCTCAGGTTTACTTTTACTTAGACAAGTAAAGTTGTGCCAGAATATAGCTAACTGAGAAACAGCTAGGCATAGCTATCTAACAGCTAGAAATCTAAATATAATCATGCATCTGACCAGTGCATCAGTTCCCAATAGCTATCGCTACGTGAATCTAATGAGATTAGTTAAATTACAAATATCTGCTCTTCTGCTAGTCCCATAATAATTAAAACCCATCAATGTTATAGGAGTCAGCAAGCTTTATGTATCAGACCCATAACAATTTCCATTCTGTGCACTAAGTATTTGCACTGTGTTATGCTTACAGCCCTGAGGGTTTGAGTACACACCTCAGTATCTCTCTCACTACCTGCCAGACAGCCTTCCTGGCAGCCAGCAACCCTCATGTGTCAGTTCTGCTGTTTCTCCTGATTTCCATGATGTGTGCCCTTCCAATGGGACATCCTTTCTTGCAGCTGCAGAGGGCCTTTGGATACAGCAGAGAGGGTCTCGGTCGTGTATTTGGCTGCTGTGCTGTTCTCCCCAGGAAGGTTTGTTGTCCTTGTGCACCCCTTACGCTTCAGGCAGTGCTTCCTCTCAGTGCATTCAGATCCTTGGTGGAGGATGATAGTTTTTATTTGACAGTTTTTTATTTGACATAGTTTTTTATTTTGACAGCCTTCAGAAGAGGCTTCAGGAAGGTTAACACTTTAATCCCCAAACTCATTCAACCTCTCTCCTATGCAGCAGTTCATCTGGCTATTTTAATTAAAATAAGTGGTTCTGTTCCCTTGGAAATGGAAAGGTTTGTCAGGTACCACTTGTGATATTAATCTGTCTTTGTCATACTGAGAGGTAGGACCCTTCACAGACTTTTGCTTGGTGATTTGCTGGTATTTCTCCATGTGAATTGTCCGTATAATCTGTACTGAGTCAGTATGTTAAGAGATACATTTAATGTAATTATTTCATTAATAAACATGTTTGCTATTTATATGTGGCTTATTACTGGCTTTTGACTGAGACTAAGCAGAGCAATTAATGTGTTTGGGGTGAGTAGCTCTCAGCCCCTTCCTCTGAAGAAAATTGTAGCATGTACCAAATCACATCTATTTTGAAATTCTGGTTATGGTAAAACTACATTTCTCCAATGAAGGTATTGCAACCATCCTTAGTGTTTCAATGTGCAGTCAAAATCAGCAGCACAGCACAGCTGTCTGTTTTTATATATGAGTTGAAAATGAGCTGGCTGCAGTTCAGCTCAGCAAAATAGAGATGTTGATGACAATTTAGGTGAAAGAGCAAAACTAGCTAGCAAAAGCAGTGTTGGCTCCTTGAAGTGATATTTTTCATCATTTAAATTTGTGACTTTTTATGAGGGATTCTTTCTCCTTCATTGCTGTTGGTCATGCTCCAATTAATAAGCCAGTCAGCTTGTCATCCACATGTGGCCAGGACTTTCTAGACTCTACTTTTAATGTGGATTTTTGTTCTTACTCAGTCTTTTGTACTGGAATTAGATTGCTGCATAGCATTGCTCCTGGACCTAGTTCTAGTTACTTGGTGACAACAGTTCAAGATCTCATTTGGTGGTTATATGGTTGGGATTTCAGTGGTGTCTGCACTTGTCTTTCAACAGTGTTGTCCAGTTTTAAGGTTATATATGTAGGATATGTCTATAGATGATCATGAGCAGCAATGGTGGCCTTCTAGGATCTCTGAAAAAGTAAAGTTGTTAAAAGGGCTTCAGGAGCTCACTAAGGATATGCTCCTCAGACTAGAGGCAGGAAGAAACCTTTTCTAACTGCTTGTCTGTCTGGCTTGGTAGGGCTATTCTTTTTATCTGAATGTTTATTTTTGAATGCTTGTGACAGACTGTTCTGTTGCTTGCAGGGAAGAATGTTATACTCAGTGTATGTTGTGAAATGTGACATTAAACAAATGTGAAAGTCTGCTTTCTCCCTTCTTCCTCATTTTTCCATTTGTTTCTGTCCAGTTGTGGCCAGCCACAATATCAAGTAGTTCGTTGGTTTGGTTTTTTTTTTTTAATGTCCAAGACATACTTTGGACTATTTTGGAAGTTTTGCTCAAGGAGCAAATCTGTGGTGGCCTAAAAGAGCGAGCTGAGACTAGTTAGGAAGAAAGTATGAAGTTGAAAACATGGTGGGCTTTTAACTGAATCACACTGAAGAGAAGCCTGCATGTTATTGTATGTACTTTAGACTGATCAGTAATATATCTTGGCAGTGTAAATCTTTCACCTTTGGGGAGATAAATGAAGCTTTCAGCATACCTTCCCAAGAGAATCTCTGTGTGATTGAGAAAGGGTTGTTGTCATGCAGGTATCTTCATAAACATGAAAAGATCAAATAAATAAGAAAGAAAAAATCTTATCATAATAGCAATTCTGAACCTTCCAGTGAATCGACCTACTGGGATCCATAACCGCATAAGGTTACTTTACTGTAGTGAGAAACAATTTCTGGGCAAATAATAGTTAAAAATGCATCAGTGTTTTGTGATGTAAGGGTGAATTTCAGTATGAATTTAAATTCAGATAAGAGACTGTAGGTCTTTATTGTTTAGAATGCAGATTTTATGTCTCTGTAAGTTTTTGTGTATGTAGCCCTTCATGGGCTACAGCTTCTGACTGTTATTTTACTATCAACATCCTCCTTATTTATATATGACTTGTATTCTTCTTAAACTATTACTCAGTGATACAATTAAAACATGCAACAATGCAAAAAAAAAAATTATTATCTGGTTTTAAGTTGGTATGAGAACTAATTCAACAATCTCTGTTGCTGCAGCTTCAGATGGTGAGGTGGATGAGAGCAAAGACCTGCCTAAATGTCAGTTACGTTCAGGTACTTAAAGCTCTAGTGTCTTTGCCAGCTTATAAAAGTAAAGAAATAGCTGAGTGTTCTAATTGTGCTTGGAATAAACTGGTCTTGAGGGAGTGGAGGAGTAAGAATGGAGGACACTGCTTGTGCCAGTAATCATAACCCTCATTCCTTCACTATGTGAGCTAGCCACCAATCCATCAAATTGACAAGGGAGCCTCTACTATACTGAATGTTTGGGGTTTTTCTTCTGTAATAAGAAGGAAAATGTTGTGCTGTATTATGCAATTTTAAAAAGTCTATGCAGTAAAAATCTGTATCCATTTGAATAAGTGGGAGAAGTAATTCTATTCTTGCGGATAGAATGCAAATAGAATAATTTTTCTTTTAGCATATTAATTCAGTAAGGAGATTAATATAAGCTTGCAAACTTCTTAGTCAAAATCTTTATTCTCTCCACAGAATGCAATACAATTACTACTTGGATGCTGATAGTAAATGAACTGTTTTATTGAATTTTAATAATGAAATATTGGAGGCTGGTGTATGATAGTTCTTATAAAGAATGTATTTGAGGAAGACTTTGTAGAGGAGGCAAAAGAGGGCAGAAAATTTTGTTTCAAAAAGAGAGATAAAGAAGTGGTTGCCTAGTGGAGCAGTGGCAGCTACCATTATAGCCTGTTGGCACTCCTGACTTCCAATATGGTTTGGAATCAAATTCTTAACTTCAGATACATAATATATTAATACTCTGCTGCAAGCTCAGGAATTAAGCCATGACTACATAAGTTATTATCAATGATTAATACTACTCTATTCAAGGATTGATATATCTTTTGCAGTACTGACTAGCATCACCCTTTGTTTCTTAATTTTCAGTCCTGGTCTCAGTTTATGGTAAAATCCTGTACACCTGAAATAATGATCAAACTAATTATCAGAGAAGCCCAGAAGTAGTCAGCTTAGAAGAGACCTCAGTAGGTCATTTAGTCCAGTCTTCTGCTCAAAGTAGGGTGAGCTATGAGAGCAGAACAATTCATTCTTAGCACTTTAAAAGAATATTCTTTTGAGATTTTGTGTTGTCCTTCTAAATAACAGGCTCTCTACTGTATATTTTTGCACAGAATACTGAGGTTGGACCTTAAGGAGAGATTACTTAGGAGTCTTCATTAGAAACAGAACTTTCTTTACAGAGACCAATGAGTAGTGTCAATCTTTCCACCAGCTATGGAAGTCCTGCTGACATTGTGAATTTTGCTTTGGAAAATAATAGCTCTGAGTGTAGAAAAGGTTTCACTTGACAATTTTTTGTTGGTTTGGGTTTTCTATTCTTTGTCAAATGGTGGTATCAAAACTCAGATGTTGCAGCTTTGGCTTGGAAGGAAGACATAAGGGATTTTGAATGATGTAAGGATGGATTTTCCTGTTCTTTTACACCTTAGGGTTCACTAATATGTGAACGTATCCTGTTCTTTTTGCACATTAAGAGTCCAGGACAGAGTGCTTAAATTTTTTATGTTTGGGTCTTAAGATGTTTTACAATTTTTACATCAGTGCAACCCATGAATCTTTTTCCTGCCCAGTAGTTTATTTCATAGTGATATTATTTGTGATGTTGAATATTGCCTCTTTTTTTTTTTTTTCTTTTTTCCCAGTGTGACAATGCAAAAGGACTCAAAGCCTTCTACGATGCAATAAAATATGGACCTAATCATCTGATGGTTTTTGGTGGCGTATGTGCAACAGTTACTTCCATCATTGCTGAATCTCTAAAGGGATGGAATTTGGTTCAGGTAAGGCATGGAGTGGAATATATTCAAATGCTGACTATCTTGTATCTCTATATCTTTTTTTTTTTTTTTTTTTTAAATTTAGAAACTTAGTATTTGATGCTTTTCAAGCTTAACATTTTGTGACTTAGTATATTCATTTTTGAAGGTCAGTGAAGTTATGTGTAAAGAAGAACAGATACTTCTCTATAGTGCTAGATTTTAATGCTTGGCATTGTGCTCAAAACACTTGTGAGTATGGGGCAGCAGTTGTGTGTCTCAGTAGATTAATTAATTAAAATTTATTTAATGTACCTCAAAAAGCAACCTAAATGAAATGAAGTTCAGTCATGGTGAGCAAATCGAGGACTCATCCAAAGTTAGAGGAAACAACTTCTCAGGCCTTAAATTATGGTACACTGGGGTCTTCACTCTGTCTCTACTCAGTCATAATGCAATAATTCCTATTGACTTTAAAAGTGTTGGAAGTGCATAAATTGTAAGTAGTAACTGGCTACGTATCTCAGTATTTGACTCACAAAGCACTTTTATTCCCAGCTGTTCTTTCTGACTTTCTCAAAGGTCAAGTTTGTGGAAAGGTTCCCTCTGCTGAG